>NC_133579.1:40367071-40967071 GCF_964106895.1 Numenius arquata | reverse complement strand
TCCATTAAGAAGAGAGTGTTTAACCAGAAGAAATGTAAAGAAATCTAAGAAAAAGGCCATGGAAGCATTCAGTGAACACCTGCAACACACACAGGTGAGAAATCACCTGAAAACTCCCATGTTATGACCCAAATTCAGTTAAAATTCTCAGCATAACAACATTCCAACTCTCCCAGTCCTCAGAGAAAGAGATAATTAAGCTAATTACAAGAATGACTAACAATATCCATTCTATAGTATGGTTGCATTAGTTCTTATCATGACAGAATTAAAATCCCTACCTGCGGTAGTTCACACTGCTCACTGGGACAGTGGTGATTCTGAAACTATTTCCTGCTGAATGATGGACTATAACGCAAAGGACCAATCCAAGCTTTGCTATCTACTGCATCTATAATATTTCACAGTAGAAAATCAGATCAGTTTCATAGGCAAAAACAGATCCTGGACACAACTTTTTATCAGGAAGCGAGTCATAGCTTCATGTTTAATACACTAAACATTCATAATAGAGCAGCCATTAAAAAGAAGGAAAAATATCTTTTTTTTATTACCTTATCCTAAGTAAGATTTAAAATTTTATAAGGCTAAATAAGGTGCCTGAACAGGAAGAAATTGCTTCCACTGAGATGACTGAGTAACTAAAGGAAACAAACAACATGATTTTTTAACCATAAAACTGCTACCAGTTCTCATTATTTCGAAAACTGAAAGCATTCTGTTATAAAATTTTAAGCATCTTCTTCTGTAAAATTTTACAATTTGGGTATTGTATTTAGAAGTGGTCTTTTAAGATTTTCCTTTGCGGTTTGCTTGCTCTTTAACACTAGTGCATCCGTTTTAGTAGAAGATGAGTTTGGAGCTCCACCTACAGGTACAAATAGAAAGTTCTCCTTGAGAAACGTGACTCGGGCCAACTAACCGGTTTCGCTTTAGGCAAAAAAGAAAGGGGAAAAGTTTATTGACTGCAGCGAAGACAGAGCAAAGGGAGAGAAAAAAAAAAAAAAAAAAATCACAGTAAGTCCAGAGCCAGAGACAGGATAGCTCTGGCTCTACCACATTGCACTTGAGGTAATTACAGCCCCAGGTTTATTTTCCTGGGCTTGGTGCTACACTAACACAGCTACAGAGCTGTACCTGTATAGCAGGGTTTTGTGTACGGATGGACCTATCCTGGCTATCTCTCTATGTAATCCCACTGCTGCCCAGCAGCAGCCTCAGATGTCTCCAAAAAGGAGGAGCACAAGTGAGACTTACTTTTTCCTCTATACTGCAGCTGTCTTTTGAGCTTTTAGAACCCAGTAAATCTAAAGAGTCACAACTAAATGGTGTAATTTTACCTTGGGCATTGAGCCTAGATCATTTCAGTGGAGAGTAGAACATGTCAACATTCCTGCTCAGCTCACATGCTGCAAACCTCAATATTACAGTTTTGCCATTTGATCAAATATTTGCTTTGTAATTCCTCAAAATAAATCTATTTTTATTCATTTAACTTATATTCTTTTTGCCCATGCAGCCCATGCTTCAGTTAATTTGATACATAACACTAGTTCTGTTGGATAGAAACCATAAAACCAAACTGGATATTTATACTATTGAACGGTTTTGGTGCATGTTTCACAGTTGTGCTGCCTAAAAGCAGATCTAAAGTGTTCTGTTACCCATTTTTTGAACTTTCTGATGGTGTGCTCATAGTAGGATACTATTCCAGGTACAAGACACTGTTCACTTGTGCAGCTGAGTACTGCATGGACTTGAGCAGGAGTGGCTGCAGCTTAAGAGGTCTGAGACTCAGAATTTGTCATGATTGAGACCGCTATTAGCGGAAGTATTGACTCTTCTCATGGGTTTGCTAAAGAAA
This sequence comes from Numenius arquata, assembly GCF_964106895.1. Classification (NCBI taxonomy): domain Eukaryota; kingdom Metazoa; phylum Chordata; class Aves; order Charadriiformes; family Scolopacidae; genus Numenius; species Numenius arquata. The sequence goes on along the minus strand of NC_133579.1, from coordinate 40,965,207 downwards.
TGCAGTTATTGAGAAAGGACACATGCCAGCTGCCTTGCTCTATGGAATTTAACAAAAATGGCATGAAATTTTATTTTTTTTAGCCTTTTATTATGCTACTGATAGAGCAGACAGACAAATTTGGGCCCTTGGCAAGACTGGCTAGGCCTTAGCACCATCTGTAATATGCTAGAACCTGTGTGCAGAGCCTCTTCACCTTCCCACTGTTTGCTCTACTTTCTTGCACCATTTCAGAAAGGAAGTCCACATGTACATGAAAAATACCCAGGTGAAAAATATGGCATCTTGCTAGTTTCACTCTCCCTGAACACATTTTATACACAATTCAGAGATGTTAAATTCAAAAGGGTGATCTAGTTCTTGATGTTAAGCTCTTTCTTCTGTTAAGATCTTATGCTTTAGAACAGCAAGTTTCTAAACTTAGAGACTATAAAAAGACAGAAAAGTGAACAGACACAAAGAAGACTAAAGGAAGGATGTGATCAAACACCCAACAGAACGTTAACAAAGCAATAGAAGGAGGCTTCAACTGGCCATGGGCTGAGGCTTGACAGATGAATTTTTAAAAAGTGTGATTTCAAATTGCAGTGGCAGGTGATGAGAGCAGAGCAAAGACTCCTCTTCACCACGCTGAAAATGATGACGTCCATTTCAATTCTATACCTTGGTACTCAACTGGCAAAGGAAGGAGAAAAATTTAGGCACCCCTCACCAGCCCAAGGGAAACATACTGTTGAGTGAAAAATGTTAGAGTGAAACAGGAAGTGTCTTCTCAGCTAAATCATATTACCTCTACACAGCTGCTTTAATTTACTTAAGCCAATTAATTAATGAGGTATTCAAAGATATGTCATTGAGCTGATGTATCCTAGGGATGCACCTGTGGTTTTTCATCATAAAGTAATCTGAATACCTGAGCATTGTTACTTATTAAATATCACAAAAGGAATGAACAATGGAGATGGAAGATGAGAACTGTAAGACATGATGAAAGCTGCTGGAACCTGTGTCAGAAAAGTGACCAGCATATTGAATGGAAAAATAGCCTAAAGTGAGGGAAGACCAAACCAGCTGGGACTACTTAAAGGAAAAACACAAAACTAGGAGACTAGCAAAGAAAAGGAAATCAGACTGAAGTGGTAAAAGAATCAGTGAAAATTCTAATACTGACACAACCCAATGACCTTTGAAGGAAATTACACCCAAAAATTTTTAAAAAAAAAAAAAAAAAAAGAGTCAGTAATGAAATTACAGTAAGGACAAAGCAAGAGGAGGGATAGGGCAATCAACAGCCAACTGGGAGTGCAGTAGGCATTCAGTATGGGACCAGGAAAAACAGCAAGCTAAGGCAGGGTGGCAAAGTTGCAATAGAGAACAAGACAACAGTAGAAATAGATCATTATGTATAGAAGACTTAGAATTGTAGTTCTCTTCAATTTCTAAATTGTAGATTAAATATGTTAAAAATTTGGAGACAAAACTTCTGTCAGGTACAGAATAAAGCCCGTGAAGAAGCTAGTCTTTTTTACTTATATGAAGTGATGGATAAGAACTGTAGAACTAGAAGCAGAATGTTGCACATTGAGGTTAATTCCCTCTTTTCAATCTTCCCTTCTTTTCCACATTTAGTGTAAAGTACAGGTCCTCATAATTAATTACAAATTGCTTCCTAAATTACAGTGTACATATCTTGGTGACAGATAACAGGTAAGATATTTAACTGATATGCAGGAAAAAAAAACCAAACCTTACATATCCTAGAATCACAGCTCCTTCTTTCATGTGCTAAAATACAAACTCTTTCCACATTAGTGTTGAGTGCAGCAACAGATTCAGTGTTCTGAAAACAAGTTGGAAGACGTTGGCCCAACTGAACTAGAATTGTATGTGATAATCAGCCCCTATGTCAGTAAATGTCTAAAATCATAATCAAATAGCTTTCTTACTGCAAATATGAAACATCTTCAAATATCCTGAAGACTCAACAAACAGATCATAACAATTCTGGAGCCAAATTGGGATAATAAAAACAACAGAGAAATCTGTGTGTATTTCATCTTACAAGTTTCTTTAGATATTATTATTTAGACCTTGTGGGGAATCACACATGTATTCCTTTTTGCTTTGTATGGTCTTCAACAAATGTACTTTTAATTGACAAGTATAGCTCATTCAACTTCTTTCAAAGTTGAATGGCTTCCAAAATAAGCATTTAGCAGTTTTATTTATGAAGGCAATTATATTATACAATGCACCATTGCTCAAAAATACGCTCTATTGTATAGCTGAGTATTTCTTTTGAAATCTGTGCAGAATCTTCCTACCTGCTGTACTTCATTACAGAATCTAAGATTAGCATGGAAACAAACAAAAACCAAGTTGCCTTTTCAACTGTGCAAAAGTTTTCATCAAAAGTTGCAAGGATTTTTTCATTTTTCTCCCCGCTTTGCAAATATTTTATCAGTTTACATACCAATCCTGAATCACAATGTAACACTGAAGGAGCATGTAATGTCTGGAAGGTATGAAAACTCTGTAGCATACCAACATAAGTAATGGGACTGTAATGAATCATTAGAGGCCATACTGAATAAACACAGCAGATCATGCCAAAGTATCAACTACTCCATCTGGGCACAACATAGCAGTCCAGCTGGGTCTACCAGATGCTCTCTGCTGGATTCACTGGAAGCAGTATCACTGTTCTTTCACTGGTCAAAGCCAGTGGCTCCTTCCTGTCTTACCCCTCTTCATTTCCAATACTAATACAAAAATCATCTGAGATCCTTCCATGCAAAGCAGCTATTCTATACAGGTAAAACATTCTCCCAGACTACCAGGTCTGGGAAAAACAAATTCATCCTGACTGTGGACCAGATGTATCAAATCTGCATCACCAACTAACTGTTTCATACAGAGAGTAACCATTAACAAGGAACAACGGAGGATAGCAGGAATCAGATTTGATGCCAAAACTCCATTTGACAAGGCCTTTGTTCATGGACTTGTCAATAATTTAAGACATCTCTCATTCCAACAGAGCTTTATGCCTCACTATGGTTCTGAACACGCAGTTACTGAATGTATCACACTGAGACACCAGAAAAGCCACTTTCCCCTAGAAAGTGAAAACTACCTGTCAGTCATGTCTGAGAGCTGGTGGCTGGAAATGCCTTCCAGCCAGCCCATTGCAATGAAACATTTGGTTTAGACATCCGAAGAAACAGCAGGCATGCCCTTAAAGCAACTGCCAGTGATAATATATACACAAGAAAAACAGTTTACAGATTTCATACATTTGTATTTCATCAGGTCTATGAGTGGTACACCTCCGTAGCGTAGCCCGTTTGAATAGAAAATCCTTGGCAGAAGTAGTCAACATCAGCCCTGTTCACCTTCCATAAGCTGTTTATCCACATACCTTTACTAAACAGCCCCAAACCTATAGTCCTATATGGCTAACAGCAGTGAAAACTCCTATCAGGAGGCTAACTCCAAACAGAAACACTGTGTAAACATAAGCAATGTATTGGGAGACTTATTATTAAAGCAATTTTATTTTTATACTATTTGCTGTTGTGCCTTTCTTTTTGAGGTCCAGAAAGATCCCTGCACCTCTCCCATGCGGAACAGCAAGCATCTAAGAAACAGCAGCACTGTGTGCAGAACATCACGTCCGTGATCCAACTTCTTCTAGAGCTTTCTGCTGAATAACCTGTTGTCAATGTAAGAAATCCTGCACTAGGTACGCGCGGGAAAACTATAAACCTATGTCTTCCCAAACAGCCCCAAAAATCTCTTTCTAGAAATTACTGACAAGAAACTTCCTGTTTGAGGCTGTTGATACCCTTATTTTATCACCTTGGAAGTGTCAGAAGTCATCATACCAGCTTCCTGAAGATCAGCAACTTGTCATCAGCTCCTATGGGGTAGGCTGCTCCCATCAGGCAAGAAGGAAAACATTATAGGTTAGACATTCTGCTCCCTATACACAGTCCTCCGGCACTTTCCTAGCACTTAAACAGAGGAGCAACCATCAGTCCCCAGAAGAGCTGGCTCCACCCGGGTAGACTTAATCAGGTTGTACTGTTCAGGATAAAGCCATTTATCTTAAAGACTTAACAAACAGCTATATAAAATCTAAAAGTGGTCTTGAACGATGCTTCCAAATGTTGCTTTGTTTTGCCTCTTGTCTTTTGATATTGATATTCAAGTTCCCCCTCCATTTTTTCTTCCTCCTATCTGAAAAATGTACAAACATTTTTCAAGACCTCATTTGAATCTTGCCAACTTCTTGATTTTAGTAACAGCCCATGGCAATAAATTTGATTGTGCAGTTACCTAAAGCCTTGTAACATGATTAGCATTTCCTGTTAACGTTTTAAAAATCATTCTCCTTTGATGTTTCACTAAAAAAAGCATCAACAAAGCATCTTTTTGTTTATTTCGTTCAGTCTCTCACTTTCTGTTCTCAGGGAGTCCAAAGGAGCTTTAAGAGGGATTAATTTCATTCTCTTGCCTCTGCAGTATTCCTTTTGTCCTTTTCAATTGATAACATGGGTCCTCTTTCCACCTTCAAGGGGTGGAAAGTAATCGTATTTGAATTTGCAGGTGGTTTCTTACCAGACTTCCTCTGAAAAGTTTGAGACCCTTCCAGTTTCTCTTGACCTTCACACATTTGCTCTTCTAGCTACAGCCAGACAAGTAGCTCCTCAAATCAACAGCCCAGAACAGAAAGTTATTCCAGCATGAGTTTTACATTTTTCATTGCCCTGTATAATCCTTAATGCATCCCCTTTCATTAATCTTCCTTCTAAAATAGGTGAACTTATTCTCATTCACATCTTTTAACAAGGAGAATTATGTCTTAAACAATTTGCATCATTTTCTCCAATACTCAGTAGCATCAGGGGAGGGAGCTGCCAGTACAAACAGTATTCCAGATGAAACTACATTTATAGTTCAGAAATTAGTAATATTTTCTCTTTTGGCTTATCCACCGTGCTTATTGCCTTCACTATATTAGTCTCCTTCCTCAGACACATCAGGACATTGTTTGCATTTTCTGACTGCATGTGAGCAACTAGCAGAAATCCTTTGCAAACTGCTCATATAGATGTTCAGGTCTATCATCTGACACTTAATTACAGCAGAGGAAGGCATATGGATTATTCCCGCCTTTCCCTCCCCCCCCTCTTTCCACAATACATTATTTTGCCTTTTATTAGTATTTTAAGCTACCACTTCTGTGACACCTCTACTTCAACACCTTCCACACATATACATAATGATACAGTAGATGAAGTCACTGTGTGACCACAGGGCAAGGAAACACCTTGGTAAGTATATATTTGCTTTATAATTATGAGCTAACTATATGGAGATGCTGAAGTATTTCACATGCTAATTATACTAAATTATCATATGATTACCCAGGTAAATTGAAATCTGCAAAGTTGTCTGAATGCCAGGCAAGCCTAGCAGCAACATATTGTATAAATTCACATTTTAACAGCATGAAGCTTACTCCCACAGGTCTGCTATTCAGTTACTGCTCCCAATCAAGCTCTCAGTATTATTTGGTGTAATTCAGATACTTATAGGTATCAACACTGCCTTTTTGCGTCATTCTGAAAGCCAAAAAGATTAGTATACACCGAAACATGTGAAATAGGATTATAAATTCAAGTAATTATACTCTAGTTATACATCACCAATACACTATTCAACTCAAATTCCCATCCTTGTATTCACCTCCTTATTCACTTTGACTTGTCCCTTCTATGTCCTATTACTTATCACTTTCTCTTTGTAAATTAAAGCTGTATCATTTTACATGTCTCTACATGTTATGAAAATTATGCATAACAGCTTTTATCTGCGAGATATTTAATCACAATATATTGTACTCTGCATAACACCTTTTGTGCCCAAGTCCCAGAGAACTTTAGAGTCATCAGCAATGATTTCTAGCCTTTTTCCCCCTCACCAAACTGGGGAAATACTACAAAAAAAAGAAGTTAAAAATTATAGTATCAGGTATCAATCCTGTTTGAGGGTCCATCAGCTGGGACTCCCTTCAGATGTTCAAGGAATTGAAAAGGACTTTCTATGGGGGCAAGACATAATGCCAGAAGATAGTGAAGAAGAAACAAGCACATTTCTTATTCAATCATTGTCCCAGAAGGCCTTAAACTCTCCATGCTCAGTCCTCAAGCAACTTTTGACACCTTTCTCTTTATATACAGTGAAGAGTCTCCTTACAAGTTGAAAGTCATTTGGCTGAGTTCTTCAGTTCACTGCTAAAGGGGAGGCAACATATGTACTAGTGAAGAGGCCCAGTCATATGCGTAATGTTACGTGCTCAATTCAAATAACATATGGGCAAAACCAGGGATAACAAAATTAGTCTTCATACTGGTTCCACAGCTTGTTAAAAAATTGCTTTGTTAGTGGTTGTTGGGCTTGGAGATTTTTTTTAATTTAAAATAATGCAATATCACAGAAAATACTGAAACTTCAAAATCCATTTACCAGCTCCCTCACTTATGTGCTGATTTCTGCATGGTGAGTGGTAACTCACATAGTTAATGCTCTTTGGTAGGAGGGTAAGCGCTAAGAAAAAAAAAAACACTCTACTTAGCTTTATTCACAATCTATACAAGGCTGTGTTTACTCTCAACCAAAGAAATTAAAAAACATCAAAGAGGAGAAAAGCTGATACATTCTTGATAATTGATAAAATAGATTTAATTAAAAATCCCTCAGCAAATAGACATACACCCTTGTCTTCTACCCTCCCAAACTCCCAGTACATCCATGCTAAGATAATTCTCAGCATACAAATTGTATCTCAGCTCCACCCTCAAGTCTTCAACTTGCTTTTGACCTTTCTTACATAAGTTTTCACAGATATGCCCACCTGTGGCTGATGGGATCAGCTGTGTCCTACAGTGGGTCCATTGCAGAGATGACTGGAACTGGCTGTGTCCAGCCTGGATCAGCCCCTGACACCTCCCCACAGAGGCCACCCCTGCAGCTCCCACCACCATCACTACCAAAACCTTACAATCTACTCCCAATACAGCAAGAAATATTACACTCTGAAACCAGCAGTTTCAGTTTCCTGGTAATTCCTGCCAAATACTTCTATTAAAATGCATACACAAACATATACACACAAAGGAAGCAGAATCTTTTAAGTGAAAATGTAATGAGAAGTTTTCCCATTTTCTCCAAAGGGAAATGCAAGCATTAAACAGTTTAAAATGGGATCAAACTTCATAGTTTCCTTAGGATGGATAGTTTGTTTTTTCAAAGTCAGATTTAACTCCTCCTGGAGTTTTGCAGGAACTCCATTGCAGAAAGGTATCTGTCCATTGCCTACCAATAAGAAAGGTAGGAAAATTAAGTCTGCTTCAGCCACTGAAATATGCCACCACTAAGCCAAACCACATTTGTGTGTGTGTGTGTCTCTGCACATATTGACAACACAATACCCTTGCTGCCATGGGAGAAAATTCAAAGTGATGCTAATCTGCTCCTAGCACAGCAACCTTTAATCGCTAATGATGTATTCCACAGTGCTTCCTAATTCACTGGAAAACTGACTGTTCTTAACTTAGTTTATGATAGCTGAAAGTGTGCTATGACCTTGTTTTCAGATGAAGGAGTAAAGTTACACCATGTCTACGGGCAATAATCAATCAGCTGTGGGGTGTGAGACTACAAAATTAGGATAGTAGAGAAGAACTGGGTTTAGATAGCTGTGGCCCCTCTGTAACACCCAACTGTATTGACTCGAAGTAAACTGAAGGAAATGAAAGTTATTTACTGTCAGATTCTGAGGTCTGTTGGGAACCCAGAAATATACCTCAGATGCTAACTCTTTGGAAACAGGCATTATGAAAAAGGACATTTTCAAGTTAGGTATCCATCATGAAGCAGCCCACTACTGGGACAGCTAGAACATCGATGGGTTTATACTCCCTGGCTGTGGAAGCAACAAACCCTAAATAGCATCTGACTGGTCTAAATGACCTCAGAAGTCCTCCATCTGTAATTCCTCTTCTGTGAACAGATGCTGGAAATGAAAGCAGATGAGGGAGGAACAAAATGTATTTATTTTCAGACGGTAATCTTAACAGAATCACCTACGCTCATATCCAACAAAAAAGAGTTTCATTTACCAACTGTTGAACAGACATTTGTTGAGACAGTTCCATAGACAGTTTAAAAGATCTCAGATACCCGTATTTGTGTTGTTTCCTATATTTCTTTGTTGGCCAGTATTTGCAGTAAGTAAAGCAACACATGCGACGGTATTCCTAGCTTGACTTTTTATCTCATTCTTGATATGCTTCTACATTCATTTTCATCCTTCACCTTCAGCAGCACTGAGACATATTAATATACAATTACCTTAATGAACATTTCGCATTTACTGTTTTTAGTACAATATATTATTTTAACAGATCAGTCTGCCACTTAAATCTAAAATATCATTCTTCTTAGTACTGTAGTGCTGTGAATTTATTTGACTGGGACTTAAGTCTGAGTTTCTACATTAGGGAAGATTATTCTGTTACTTCTTCCCTTTGGTAAATGGAGCTCATTTAATGTCATCTACCTATAGAGATATGTATACAGAACTAGATAAGGTCTTACAGTTTACCCTGTACTGCTGTACTGAGTAGAATTCAACAGGAGCACAGAGACTGAATATGACTTTTTATGTGGCAAGCTTTAAATTAGAGGTCTTGATCTCCCCTGAATACATATATTTTACTTACAAGACATGATTGAAACTAAATTTCACTCATTCCAAACAAATGATTCAATTACATTCACAGAAAGGTGACATCTTAGAAAGTAAACAAATTCCATTGGGGAAACTGTAAAATTACAACCCAACGTGTAGCGAAATTATTTAGTGCTAGGATAATGGAAGATATATGACTTATCTTGTGAAGGAAAAGCTGAAAAACATTCTTGGTATAATTCAAACAAAATTGATATTCAGTATCAATTGCTAAACATTCAAAAAACCTGTACAGATCCTTAACACCACTCCCTGCCCCTGTTCAAATTCTACTAGGGAACATTGCTTAGCATCATATGAACGTTCACAGAACAGGGAGCCATACACAATGGGTATTTTTTTCCCCCGTTTTCTTCTACCCCCACTTTTTTTCCCACCTATTTTTTTTTTAAAGAAGCAAAAGCCATCAACAACTTGTTTCCATTTGCAGACTTCATTGTCAGTGAACAGGGCCACCTGCAGCTGTTTCATGCCTCTGGTAAAAAAAGTCCAGAAAGGTTTCTAGGACACTGCTGCTATACCATCTGAGCAGACAGCAGCAAAACTGCCAAAGGAAGCTGTTATGATGATTATTTCTGAATTTCTCTAGGCCTCCTTGCATCCTTACTTTTGCAGGAACCCAGCAAAACTGCCCACAAATAGTTCTCCTTTGCTCTCCATGTAACACTTGTTCCTTCATAATGGTCTTACCAGCCGGAGATGACAAAACAATCCTTTGTGCAGTGGTCTCTGCAACATCTCTTTTTGGTAAGATGCAGCAGAGGGGGCAAAGCAGTTTATAAACAGTAGGGAAGGATATTGTTATGACAGGCACAAGGATGGAGAACAGTCTTATCCTCTCTTCCCTGGACAGACAAGTTATAAACTTCTTGCTGTTTACTTCCTATACCCACAAAACAGTAAAATCCCAACTCCTTTTGGCGTCAGAAGCAAAATGGTCATCAACTACTGAAGGCAGGTATTTACCCAGCAGCAACGCTCACCACCAATCTGTTCAGCACACACAGCAGAAATAATTGCTATTTAGATGTTTCAGTGTGCTACCTGAATTTTAGGATGCTTGATCTACTGCTTTGGGTTTAGAATCATGTCTTCAGGAAAGCTTATTGTTTTAAACAAATTCAATTTTATGATTCGGCTCTTTTAAAATAGTTTGCTCCAAACAATCTTAACCATTAAACATTTATTGCACGTGCTTTTTGTTTCACTCCTACATCTCTCTAAAAATCAGTTGATTAGTGTTAGATGGGGCAACGCACTGAGGAAACAAGCAATATATGTACAGAAAAAAAAATTACAAGGACAGAGAGAGATGGCATCCAATGGGAATACTTGCAATTCAAAAACAAAAAGAAAATCTGCCTCACTTAGAAAAAAGCCCACACATCCTAGGCTTTGAAAGAACAAAGGGACGAGCATTGAATGGTACTGCAATAAGAAATGCTGAATAGAGTCTTCTGTAGCAGTCAAAGTAGGACACAAGGAAGATGTTATCTTTACTTTCAGCAGCTGGAAAGACTCCTATGCCTCCAAATTGCCACAGTGTACAAGATGTGAAACCTTGAAGAAACAGGCAGGTATTGATCTCGTCTGTGCTAATAAGAAGAGAAGCCCAAACCACAAAATCCAAATTTAACTTTGTGATCAACTTGCACCTTAAAGGCTGGCAGGGAGGGAGAAGGGAGGAAGAGAAAGTAATGGTGGAAAAGGAGACAGAGGAAAAAGTCAATGAGCTACCACTCATTCAGAGTTTGTTGGAAACTTTCAGTTCAAACATTGTTATAGATTCACTTTAAAATTATGAATGAAAACTCAAGAATAAACAGTTCTGAATTAGACAGAAGAGCTCTTCCCACACGCCAAGGTGAATGAGGCTTGATACTATTATTAATCAGTGGAATTGGTTTTAAATTGGAAGTTTAACCTGGTATTTTGCTTTAACCCCAAGCTATGCACTACAGCACCACACAGACATAAGCCTTCCATACTTTTGTGAATAGTTGTAGCTGTAGCTTCAATTTTCTAGATTTGTTATTTAGAATTACAGTAAACAAGGAGGTAACTAAGTTTAAAAAAAAAAGTCACAAAATTTTTATTTGAAATCAGTAAGTTTTCTACATCGGAATAGCATGACTTGTCATCAGTAGAAGCATACATCTGTTCAGGAGAGCATCGCCTTGGCAAGAATAGCACATAAGAATATTCTTAATTTTATGTTTAAACTTCTAGTTAGGCATGTATGTGATACCACCTCAACAAAAGGCAGATAATGACAATCCCCAATTTAAGGAGTTTCCCACATCAGTGTCTAAGGCTGTAATATACCTTCCTTGTTAAACACAGGAGAGGAATATGAAAATCTTGGGTTACTGATACATTCAAACTGGTGGAATGCATCAAAAAATATACTGGTATTTATCAGCAACTTCACAAAATTATTTTGTTTTCTTTCTCCCTCCCATGGCCGGCAAAATGTGGAGCATTTTATGATGTTGAGGACCCAAGTGAGAGGGTGACAGAGGAAGCAAGAAGGTAAGATGGGGTGTCATATTTCAGGAAGTCCATGCATTCACCACAAAAAAACCCCACCACAGAAACCATGCTAGTGCCCATAGTTTTGTTCAAATTCTTGAATGCCATCATGAGCAGGCTACAAGTAAGGTTCCCTCTCCCATGTTACCTCTGGTCCATAAACCTCGATTTCATGGCTGAAAAACAGCATAGCTTTAACAGGGAAGAGAGGCTCTTCCCTAAACTAGTTTATGGCTATGTTTTCAAGCATTTTATTCAGACTGAAGTCAAATGGCTGGAGAGCACAGGCCACCAATTCATTTTGTACATGAGTGCAAGGAAAAACCAAGCAAAGCTTAGACTCCTGTGTCTTGAATGACTCCTCTTGGGGAGTCATTCTCCCCCTCTACTCTGCACTGGTGAGGTCACAACTGGAATACTGCATCCAGTTCTGGGCTCCCCAATTCAAGAGGGATAGGGAACTACTGGAAAGAGTCCAGTGAAGGGCAACGAGGATGATTCAAGGATTGGAGCATCTCCCTTATCAAGAAAGGCTGAGAGAGCTGGGACTCTTTAGCCTGGAGAAGAGAAGGCTGAGGGGAGACCTTATCAATGCTTATAAGTATCTGAAGGGTGGGCTGAAGGAGGAGGGAGCCAGACTCTTTTCAGTGGTTGCCAGTGAGAGGACGACAGGCAACGGGCACAAGCTGGAACATAGGAGGTTCCACTCAAATATGAGCAGAAACTTCTTCATAGTGAGGGTGACAGAGCCCTGGAACAGGCTGCCCAGGGAGGCTGTGGAGTCCCCTTCTTTGGAGATTTTCAAGACCCGCCTGGATGCAGTCCTGAGTAACATGCTCTGACATGCTCTGGGCAATCCTGCTTCGGCAGGGGAGTTGGACTAGATGATCTTTATGGTCCCTTCCAACTCTAAAAATTCAGTGAAATTCAGTGAAGTAGTGCTCGATGCACTAGAGAGAAGGAGAGAGCCAGGGCCATCACACCACTGCAGTCCTTCAAATAGGCTTCACAAGGCGAGGATAAACTAGCTGTCTACTGAGATACTCACAAAAACTGGTTCGGGGCTAGGTAGGAAACTTCTGTGCCTACCCATGCCATTTTCCTCCTAGAGAAAAACTGAAGTTCAGGCAACTTTCTGCAGCATTTCCCGCTGGCTGACTTGGTACCTTATCTCACTGCTTGCTTCTCCCTAACTTCCCTTTAAATAACTGCCTGTTACAAATCCTCAATCTTCCCTGTTCCTTGAAAAACGATTTAAATCCTTGACTCAGGTATGTAAATGCCATTCCTTTCTTTCAGTTCTATTTTGTCATGTTACAGCAAATTAAAATAAACACAATAATATAACCCAAGCAAATAACTTATTTCTCCTAATCTAAGTTATGTTACTCCCATGTCAGATTTTTAATGTGCAAGCCTGACTTACATCACTACTGAGGGAGAGCAGTATGGAAGAAAGCTACTTGCCCATGGAATACCGCAAGGACTTGCTGGCTTCCGTTGTGTTATCCTGTTAATTCGAAGTTGTGTGCCTGGTCAGTCACTGCTAAAATACTCATTGACCCCAAAATATCTTTGTCTTTCATTCTTGTATAAGTTGATGCTAACCGTTCAGCATTCTACATCCTGTTGCAGTCAGTTATGGAAATCATTGCTATTGGCACATGTGTTTTGGTGCACCTCTACAAAGCTACATCAAGCCTGAGAGACGGTTTCACACCAACCCATGATACTCCATCCTATTTCTCTTCACAGGTTTCCTGAAAACAACTAGAAAAATCCCCTAGATGACATTTTCAGATTTAACATTGAGGTTTTCTTCTAGTGACTATTTTGAATCTTGTTTCAATTTCAAACTTTAAGATTCAGTTCATCTTTAGTCCAGCACACTCTCTTGCAGATCAAGCCAGGTGTCTCACCTTCCCATTACCCCATTACATACCACATGATCTACCCTCCTGAAAAATATTATCCTTTTTCAAAAATAAGACACAAGAGCAAACACCTTACCTTGAAAGCTGTCATTTCAAATCTGACTTTCACCTGTCTTAATTACTACAATTAAAAATTGTAGTAATAGTTGAAATAACATACTACTGAAATGTGGTAATGAGAAGTTGTTAACACAGCTACAATTGTCTGGATAAGGTCTCTCTGCCAGCAATAAGATAAACTAGCAGATTTTCTATCCCTCCACCAGCTTGCAACTTAAATATTGTACAAATTCAGGATCATCAATAAAATAGACACTCAGGTGTTTCGCAGAAGTACTGCTGGCTGAAATGCATTTCAGACACTGAAACGGGACAAGGAAATTAATACTGAGCATTCCAACAAGGCAAACAAAATGCTTTGGCAATAACAGATTTTGCCAATTCAGAGACTGAGGCCTGCAAATAAAGTTATTGCAGAGGGGAGACTGATACTCTCTTGATCTTATTGTCTGATCTCCCAGGAGCAAACAATATAACTTATGTGATGTCACATGGCACAAAAAGCATTCTCCATGCCTGTTGGACTGTTTTATAATACCACTGGTGTCTCACTGTTTTACTTTATTTCATTTTGCTCCCCTTGGAGACTGCAGGACAAAGTCAAAGGTGTTTGAATCCAAAGAACATAACACTTCACTACATTCTCAATTAAAAAATAATCTCAACAACTATTGCTAATTTCTAATGGCTAACCAACAAGCTTCTGAAGCTACTCTACACAGTATAAAAACTAGCTGATCCAGTTAAAGATGTGCCTGCTTACTGCAGGGGGGTTGGACTAGATCACCTTTAAAGGTCCCTTCCAACCCAACACATTCTATAATTCTAATACAATCTCTTTGGGCCCATTTGCATATTGCTGACACCCTTGGTAGGGATTAAAGATATGCTACTCTATTATGGCTTAAACTAAGACACTAAACTGTCTATGCTGCCCAGACAGAAATAAATCGTTAACACTTACATATCACTACTACAAGAAGTAAGACTGCAGAGTAAATTCAGCACTAATCCAATCCTTAACAAACACTAGTGGAGGAACATGGCAAACTGACCTTCTGCATTTCAGACTCCATCTTTCTCTTCCATTTCCTTCAACATTATGGGAACAGAAAATGCAAAACCAAGTACTAATATCACTAGCCTCTTTTAGGCAGGACTAAGTTAGAGAACAGGGATTCAGCTCAGCTTTTCCTGATCATTCACAGGTTCAGTAACAGATAAGAACTTCAAAAGCTAAGATGAATCAGACTAAAGACAGCAAACTGCAAATGCCATAATGTACTTATAGAAATTCGGTACTTGCATCATCACAATAGCTTTAAAGGACAAGATATAGTTTTTATTAAGCCAGCAAGTCATAAGAAAAGACAGCGTCATGTCAGAGTAGAAAGCAGGAGACAATGCCATGGCTTCACAGATCCTAAAGCTTCTTCTGAGGACAGATTTGGAACTACTTGCTGTTCAGAACAAAGGTATACCTTCTTTCAGGAAGCCAGTAAGATTTTACAAGCATTTTTAGGATTTTTGAAATGGCTTAGGCTGTTAAATTTAAATTAAATCCTGAAATTCCAGAGATCTAATGATGGATACTATGCTTACCATATTGAACAGGCATTTTTGTACTCATACACACACAGGTGCACACATCCATATGCATGGCCTGTACATTTTGCAAAAAATTTAAAAAAACGAAAAAATGCAAACATCAATACAGCTTTTTACAAATACATAAACACTCTTCTGAAAGAGTAAACAGAGAATAATCATGCCAAAATAGTTTTAGGTTCATTTACTAGACAAGACCTATATATAATCATAAATTTACCCATCAAGTGTAAGGCAGCCACTACATACTTCAACAAAAAAACAACACACACAACTATTCACACGAACTGATTTTAGTGAATTGTATATATGCAGTACAAAAAGAAAAAAATTATACTGCTAGTAACCTGATGGTAAAGGCATTTTACTTTGGAAACTTTTGTGAAAACTTTGGGCAGCTTATCTGCTAGTGAACTATTATCTCCCCAAGGCTTTTCTTTTCTCTTCACTTCTGTTTTTTGTTTGTTTTATTTTGGCTTTTATTTTACCTCTGAAAAGGCATGAGTTCTACGCACAATTTATTTTCCTCATTTTGCTTAAACCATGCAAGTACCAAGAAACTTGTTTCCATTAAAAGCAAACAGTCAAACACTATAGTAGAATAATTCACTTCATTTAGCTGGGGAGAAGAGACACAATGCTAAACTCTACTCAGTGATTGTCCTGTTGATCAACTTACATGATATAGAGGCATCTACATTGAAGCCTTCAGCTAAAATAACTTTCAAGAACTCTCCTATTCATTATAACTGCAAGTTAAATTAGACCCTGGAACAAGCGCCATACATTTTAGCTATTAATACAACAAATTAAAACATCAGTATTAACTGCAATACCGGTAATGAGGTATCACATTTTTCATGTGCTTCTCACTGTGTACCTTTTTTTTCAGGCAATACTCCTGTCCCCTTCTCTTGTTAGCTACTTTTATTGCCCAATTAATTGGTAATTGGGTCAAAGTAATGCTGTTTATCACTCGCATACCTAGAACACAGTGATCTAATACTAAAACACAACTAGCAAAGCCCTAATTGCAGTATGTCCATTTCAATTAAGCTAAATCTTAGAAACTAATGGGGATGCTTGACTAATAGATTTCTGAAGAAATATTCCAGTTCCTTCTTGTCCTTTTAAAGCAATACAGTATTTTTATCATTTATGTCTCTCCTCTAAAAACACTTGCTCTCAATTCAACATCAAAACCATCTGCCACCTTGCAAACTCACACCTGGATTTTTGAGTAATCTACAGTGAAATGTATTTTCTTTCTGCCCCACAGAACAGTCGGCTGCATAGAGTTGAGAAGGACTGCTAGAAGTAAGGATATGAAAACGTAAGAGACTCTGTACTTAACAAGGAAAAGTAACATTTCCATCAGTGCCTAAGTGGTAGATCCAGTGGCTGTGAACTACTGACATTAAAACTTAACCTACAGTTTTAGTACTTAGCTCCTCATGTACACATCCCAAAGAGGCCATTTCTGTCGATTTTGAATGCCACACATAACAGAGGGCTGACACATCATAAAGAACTAGAAGGGTTACTGATGACATCTTGCCTTCAAGGGGCTGGTGCTGGTATCTTACACTATTTCATCTCTAGCATGGGAACAAAGGAAGAGAAAATTAGCACGCTACTCTAAAAGTTCACTAACTCCAATGATTTAAGTGTTATCTAAACTTTGTACTGGCTGCTGAAGGGAAGAAAGTTTTACCCATAATACATGCCCTTGACTGCAAACAATTGTTCCCATAAGAATATTACAAAGCTTTTAATAAGACTGGCTTCTCATTCTTAGAAAAATCAAGCAGTTCCTAGAAACTCCTTGGAAATTTTTTTTTTTTTTAATTATACATAATCACTATCTGAAAGTATGTCAGATTTTTCCTCATTAAATCCTACCTAAAGTCTATATAGCATTCATAGCCATTTATTTCACAAGTCCAGAACCTAAAGTTTACATTCTTCATTGTTTTCTTAATATTTCTTACATTTATAAGAGTAGGTCAATCCATCCTAAATCAAGTACATGAACTGATTCATTGGTTTTGGTGTTCATTTTAGCTCTCAACAAACTTATGTATTACTTGGCACCTCATAAAACATGCCCGTTGCTTTAAGAGGTGGCTAGATATGAACATTTGCAGCAAACCTGCTTGTGTACACTCAGCAGCCAAGGGTTGAATTGGTTTCATTTTCCAACGATGACATTACATCCAGTCACCCTTGCTATGTACCATCATTATTTCTGAGATGCATTAGGAACAGTCCTGTTCCTTTCTCTCCTTCAATCAATCTATATTTTCACCTCGATCCACTCACATTCTGTTTGTCCAAGATAAAATAATAAGGTTTTGGACATATAGCTAATTATTAAAAGTTTTGTTCGTATAGTAGCATGGTGCTACACTGGTATTATCAGTCTTTTCACAAAGCACATCCTTTGGCACTGTATTATCATCAGTGAAAATATTTCATGCATTGCTCCTATCTATCACTGATTTCACAATTCTTCAATTCATTTTTAGTCCAGAAATATGAAACTTTCTACACACAGAAAGTCACTAAAAGAAAAGCTCCTTTTTGGCTCTACAGTACTTTGATATGCTTCTTATCTGCCCATAATAAACATGGAAAGTAAGACAACAAAGTCTACTGCAGCCTTCCTAGCTGCACTCATACAGTGACTTGGAACACATCAGTACTGTGCCAAGAACAAACTAGCTCTCCCTGTTTCAGAAACACTGTTAAGAAAAATGTCAGGCCACAAAATGACAACCCAGGAAAGGAATTACAAGTCCAGCCTTGGACTCCTCTTGATAATTTGCAATCTTCCAAAAACATTAAGAAGAGTTAGGTTCACACGACCACGTAAAGAAGGGCTTTGGCTGTCTAGCAGAAAAGGCTAGAATTGAAGTCTAACCCACTCTCTACTCAGCTTTGACAGCTGCTCTACAAACATGTATTACAGAGGTCCTTACATCTCACCAAGCCTGCCATAAACAGCCTTTGCTCTTTTTTCCTCTCTCAAAGTTTTACTTAGCATTTCAGGAGTACAGCAGAGTTGGTATTTACTGTAGATGAATTTTAATTCTCGACTGCCTTCATACTGGCAAGAAAAAAAAAGTGGCATAAACAGTGTGAAAAACAGGAATAAGTAGAGCACTGAGGTTAACGCCTTTACAGTTATAATTATAAACTGCCAGAAAGGAATCATCTCTTTGACACAAGTTTACAAAATGAATACGTGGAAGCCTCCAGGCTCTACTGCAACACTAAATACATAAATAATAAAGCTACTATTAAGCAAACTTTACAGATTTGGGCTCAAATGCACTCCTCTAGCCCATCCTACCTGTACCAAGAAAATAACCCTTTGACTTCAGAATAGAGAAATAAGAGTTATTCCCCATCTTCGTGGAATTGTTTTACACTTTGCACCATTTTGCCTATTGTTGTTTCATCTTAAGAAATATGAGGTATTCTCATCTGATTTTTTTTTCTTGTTTTTTTTCATGTAAGACAACATTAAGACCATAAAAATGTTCAAGCTACTGCAGGTATTTTCCATGTAGGTACCCAGCTATTCTGACATGCAAATAAGGTAAAAAATTCAGAGACAGAATACACCTTAGTTTTTCTAACTAGCTTACTCTAGTATATGAAAACATCCTGACTGAAGTCCTACAAAGAAAAGATTTTAGAAACACTGTAATCATTTACATTTTCAGAACACTGCACATAGGGGGTAAAAAAAGAATGTGTTCCTCTTGTGAACTGGTCTACAGGTTCCAGATAGATTTTTATTATTAAGCAGTAGATGCTTTCTCATCAAGTACAAAAAAAGTCATTGCCTTTAATGCATTAATAGAACTATAATTTAAGATATACAAGGTAAAAAAAAATAAAATAATTGTGATAGCTATGATCACAGGTCTCAGAATCACAGAATCATTGAGGTTGGAAGTGACCTCAAGGTAATATAGTCCCAGCCCCTTGCTCAAGCAGTCAGTTACAGCAGGTTGCAGGTCGTCCAGTCAAGTTTTGAATACCTCCAAGCACAGAAACTCCACAAGCTCTCTGCAGAACCTGTTCCTCTGCTTGAGACCTCCCTCAGTAAAACAGTACTTTCTCACATTCAGATAGAACTTCAGATGTGTGAATTCGCACCCATTGCCTCTTGTCCTATCACAGGGAACACCAAAAAGAGCCTGGCTCTGTCTTCTTCATTCTCTTCCTTCAGGTATTTATATATGTTAAGATTCCTCCGAGCCTTCTAGGGCTGGATAGAGGGGAAGGATCACCTCCCTTGACGTGCTGTCAGTGCTCTTCCTAATGCAGCCCAGGCTGCTGTTGGCATTTTATTTTTTTTTTGCTGCAAAGGGGCATTACTGTTATGGTTAGCTTGTTATCCACTGGGACCCCAAGGTCCTTCTCTGCAAAGCTGCTTTCCACAGCTGACCCCCAGTCTGTAAGTCATCTCTGAATATCTTTGCAAGAATGTCTATTTGTTTGATCCCATCCATGCAAAAAGTGGCTGTTGTGATGAATTCCTCTCTAATACGACATCCTCAATACACCATATCATGGATCTTCTGTTGGCCCAAGAAATTACCACAGAAAGAAAGTAGAAAGTATGGAAGCAGAAGACACCAGTAACCAGAACTGCATCAGGTTACTGTGAGCAGGGAGCACATCAAAAGCCATTCTTTCCAGGCAGAAAGTGGCAACGGTCCTTCTGGTCCCGTATGAGTAGTGAGATCAGATAATCAAAGGAGCAGGAAGAAAGCCTGAAACTGCACTTTCTCTATAAACAGGTTGTCTGCAGTAAAAAAACACCAGTCTTGCACAAGAGCCTATATGATAATCACAGGAACTCAAGAACAGTGGAACAACAGGAGAAACAAATGATAGAAAGTGCAAACCTAGAGCCGTAAGATGCAAAGGAGCCCAAGGAACCCCAGTCTGATGCATCAATTGGACAAGAAACTGGTCCACTAAACTGTACCAAGCTGTACTACGCCAAAATAATCAGAAACTACTTCTTGGAGAGCTAAAGAGCAACAACAGGTTTTGACATCAAGATGCTGGTACAGAATAAATTTATCTTCTAGCTCTTTCTCCTCAAGGAAGGAGGAAATCTGACAGGTATCATATGAAGGAAACCCAGCAGAAAGTCTCTCTCACCTGAAGATACTTCTTATGGTTCTTTTGCTTATAACACTTTCCAGAGTTACGCTTAACCTACTTAAAAGTGCAAATGGAAATCTTAGTTTATTTATTAGTGTCTGTGCCTCCACAAATACACTCAACTTCACTGCAGAAGTACTTTTAATGGGTAGCGCTCTCAAAAATACGTCCTGAAAAAATCATCATGAATATAACTATCCTATCTTGAATCACATGGTGATGTAGCTCAGAATTCCCCACAACGCAATGAACATTGTTTTCCTGAATAATGAATATTCCCATGTATTATACATTCCTGGCTACTGAGAAATAGAGTGCTCCCTCTGAGATGAGAAAGACTGGAACGTTCCTACTGAATGAAGCAGGAGGTTTGTATTGCAGTATTTCATCCATGCCCCATAGGGACCTAGCACTTTTTAGGGGTCAGTTTGCATTGACTTGATGGAGAGTGGAGGTTGCATATTGGATCCTTGCACCTAAATATTCTTAGAACCATTTAAATAAATTATTCACCTCTCACAGAGCAGAAATTTTCTCAAGCCTATCAAAATTAAGCCTTGTTCACATTACAAAAAGTGACATCTCTCCAAAACATATGTTCTGTTTTTCTGGATCTTCCCTAATCTCATGTAACATTAGCAAATAGGTATGGTGTCTATTTAAAATAAATAAATAAATAAAAATCAGTTTAGAGCTGGTAGGTAGTCTGTTTAGCCAATACAGTAACTAACCTGTACTTATAAAAAAAAAACCTCCACTTATTTTTTTCATCTGCAATATCAGATTGTATTTTACTACTTAGAAGTAAACAGCGAAAGCTATGTGAAATGAGTGCTAAGTTTTAATATTTATAATTATTTAAAATTTAAAGATTTATCATTATTACATCATGTATCCAGCATTCCCAAGTTGACAATATTCCAAAAAGATCATAAAGTGGAAGCAAAGCCCTAAGAGAACTGACATATTTGAACTGAAGCAATTAAAGGGTTGAAAACTGAAGTGTTACAAAATTAGTCAACGACCAAGTGTGCACATTTAATTTTTGTTAACCTCATTAAGATTGAAACAAATGTATTGACTGTTGATTTCCTAAAAATGAGTAATTTGAAGGGAAGTGCCCTATAAAGGAAGGGCCCTATAAAGTGCCCTATCAAGTCTAACCTCTATTCACAGGCAAAAGCTGTGTACTTGTTCTACCACCAACCTCATCCAAAGCCAGCTTAAGCTAGTTGAGAAACTAAATTAAACCACACTTAGGGAAGATCCTGCCTCATCCCATTTCACTGCTGCAAAGCTGTTTTTAAACCATATTATCTTCTTTTATCTTTCTGGTACTTTCAGATACTTCAATTTAAGAAAGTTGATATGAAAGGGAGAGAAACAGCTGCTCCAGAGCAGGTATATATGGAAATGCATAGCCATACTGAAAAATTCTCTTTTCAAAATCTGAGGAACCAGTGTACTGTCCATTAAGCTTGGTATTTCTATATCACGCTTTTTTGTGCAATCTACATAAACCAAGTAATACATGAGCAGGAATTTTCTGTAGTCAAGATCCAGAAAAAAAAAAAAAAAGGCAAAACTGAATGTTCACAAACAGTTTCTGTCATCTAGTACATAAAGCTTACCATGAAGCTTATCATGAAGATAAATAAGGGCATTAACAAGATCACGAGACTATTTTAAGTTTTACAAATAAATTACAAAATCTCTCTAAGCAAGCAAGGAAGTACAAATCTCAATAATAATTACAGGAAGATACAGAATGCCAAGTAATATCATACAATGCTATACAATTTAGATGAAGAGCATTCTCACATCTGTTGAAAGAAATTTGCTTACTTACTGTCATGTAGATTTTTCATATTTTTAGAATAAATACATAATTATGTACTATTTTTACACAAAATACTGATTTTTGACTATTTACTCCAATTGTTGTCTCCATCCTCCCTCCTAAGTTTTCCCTTCACAACCAAAACAGTATAAAAAAAATCCCTTTATTTGCTCTGATATTAATTTTCTTAAATTGTGTTCTGCCCAGTCTAACTTTGTGATATGGGAAACAGAACAGTTTTAAGACCTACATAGTACATGGTTGAGAAATCACCTGGATTTCTCAATGTATTAATTCTCTCTCTAAAATCCAGATCCCATAAACTAAAGCTAAAATATTGATATTGGATGCTATACTAAGAAATGTAATTCAGAGAATCTGTTTCAATGCGGCTGTTATAGCTAAGCTGACGAAAGGGAGTAGGGAATGGGAAGAGTTGAGAAGCATTAAGACCAGCAATTTGTCAATAAAACAGGTACTACACCTGGTTACAGTGATCCATCCAATGATTCACAGCTGATCTTCATTACTTTTGTAATCATGACATTCTTTCACATCCAGTTAAATGCTTCATTTAAGAGTGCCAGGCAGCCTGAAACAATAAACCTCATATGTGGACATGAAATAATTTAATATATCAAAAATTTGAGAGTAATGCACATGGTATTTACTTGATACATAATAGTGCAGATCAGATAGTCTCACATGGGAGATGTTCCTCAAAAACTGCCTAGAGTTAAGCCAAAGCCTTTAGTATCATACTCAAAGTAAGCACACACACAAAAAAAAAAGGGGGTGGGGCGGGGGGAACAAACTTGCTAAGGTTGCAGGCAGATGGCTAGACCTGGGCCAAGTTTTAGCTAACTGAACATTACATGGAAAGCTACTGGAGGCGACATAAGAAATTGCTGGACATAAATGGATAACATCAAGAACCTAATACATGTTACTGAAAGGACCATAAGGGAGAGCTAGATTTCACAGAGAGTTAAGGGGAAGTTATGTGAGAAATGACCAAAATTCAGTTGGTAATTGGAGGGGAGAGTAGGGAATCTTTTGGGAGGCAGGTCTTTCAAATCCCATCAGTACCCAGGTAATCCCATTAGTAATACTATGGTTACGAGCTGAGTGGGAGTTTTGTGTATTCCACAAGCATACTTGAAACTCAATTAGCTAGAGAGGAGGATCAGGTCAGGCCAGCAGTTTTGTTCATGTTTTATGTGGATGTTGTTTGTATTTCTGCGGATGTCCCCATGTTTTTCTCCCGTCTATTTTAATATCTGTAAAACCAGTTGTGTCTGCATTGTGTGGGTGCACTGGTTTGAAGCACATGCTCAGCCTCACAGGATCTGGAAACATCTAGCAAAGAGCAGAGGATTATCTCTGGGTCTTGAAGCCAAGGTATTTGGCTACCCTTAACAATATATGTGGAGATTTGAAAATGACAAAATGGTTTTCTACTTGAGAGATGAAAGGGGAATGTCAATAATAATAGGATGTCTGAAGTTCTTGGTTTATTAAATGGCCTTTCCAATCACTCACTTATTGCCTACTGTTATGATGCCACTTTCACAAAAAGGTACTGCTCATCAGTGAGTGAATTATAGCAATATAAAGCCAAAGCTATCATCTTTTACAGCACACGTTATATTGGTACACATACTTGATTAAAAGTTTGCTTCTTTACTTTAATACTTGTGTGAGCAGATTCATCCTGTCATATTACTTTGGAAAAACCTAACTTGCAGAAGCATCTGCTGTCACGTTTTGGCAAGTTGTCCACAATGCCTTCCCCTTAGACAGCACAGATCATGCTAACAAAAGCAAAAGGCAAGGGTCTGATGAAATCTGTTTGTCATCAAACCAAATAACCTTTCTTATATATAGTAAGAAAGGCTTACTGGTACTGAGCCCATAACTGCACGTTGCTGGAAGCAAACATTCTGTTCTCTAAAAATAAACACAGCACATTGACAAAACTCCCCAATACTCGGTTTCTGTTATCCAACGTGGAGGAGAAGGCCTTACATTTCCAGAGGCATTGGTTTCTTTTTTAAGATATGGGGCAATCACATCTTTTGAAAACCAAACCACTTGTCCTCAAAATTATCTCAAGGAGCCTAAATTGGATAGTCAATCTTTCACAGAGATTAGAGAATTAGCACAGAATGATAAGGAAGGGAAATGTCAACCTACTTTACAACTTTGCTGTGTCTGGAATCAGCACAGCACAGTGTAAGCCGAGTTCTTATGCTTTCGAGTCTTCGGTAAACTACCACATAAGCATCTAACAAGATTTGGTCAACTACTGATGGAGTAGTTATCTTTTTCAGAGACCTTTTACTGTGTGGCTCACATCAACTACAGTGTTGTTCTGGTCCTTAAAAAAAAAAAAAAATCAGGCTTCAGTGTATTTGCACATTAAATGCAATGTTCTGTGCTCTTCTCATGATGCCTCTGCCCAACTTCCAAACCAAATTGATTAAAACAGACACCACATTTAAACAGATAATTGTTTTCTACCACAAAAGGCAGGGAGAGGACGGGATGGACAACAAACCACAAAAGCAAAATCCTCTTTTAAATGTTGAGTTGTCCCATTGCCAAGTAGAGAAAACTTTCTCCATTCTTTTTAATATGTAAAAATGCCATTAGATTTGTTCAAACATTTTAGAGGTAACTTCTATAGAAATACACTCCTTAATGCTAATGCCTATACGTTCCACTGGCCTACACAAATACTTGTAATACAGAAAACCATTGCCCAAACAGTAACTGACTAAACTAGAATGACACAGAACTGGCCCCTGGGAGACCTACGTGGAAGAACTACTTCAAAATTCTGCAGAATAATGTCTCAGGAAAAAACAGTGGTCAAACACAGTCAGTCAGTCACAGCTATTTCCAAGGCTGCCTTAAATATGCTTTAAAGGGGTTGCATATGCAGCTGAGACAATGAGAAGAGTAATTTTTAAACAAATTAAATTTTATACAACTAGTTAGAAAGCTGTCATTGATCTTACATTCACAAGGCTAATAAGTTCAAAAATATATGAATTCATTTTACCCAAGAAGCAGTCCAGTCTAGTTCAGAATAATTTACCACCATCAAAACATTTTTAGTTATCAAGGGAAAAAAAAAAAAACCCAACACCAAACCCAAACCAAATCATCTGCCACACTTGTCTCTGAATCATAGGAAACAAGTACACATTACTGCAAACTTTAAAAAATTTGTAGGAAAACCTTCAGAGAAGCCTGCTGCGCCTGTGTTTACTAGGCACCCATTGCACTTGCTCTGAAGTTTTTTACTTAAGACGCAACCTTTAAAAGCACTCTAATTCAACAGCTAAATTTAAAATGCTTTCAATGCAGGACACATAGGAAAGAGAACAAGTCCTGTTCTCAGACTGCAGAGAATGAAAAATTCTCTGAGAATTGCTCGGTGCAGGAGAAGCTGCACCTTTCCTAGGCCACCATGAATCAGCCTAGTGAGTGTCTTTCTGGGCTGAACTTACTGTTGCACTCACTGAGGGAGCAACAATGCAAAATGCAGCTGGCTGGGCTGCAGTCCTATTGCATGTCTTGAGTGGAGCACAGAGGCAGCCACAGCGTCTCAGGTGGGCTGCCATGGCAAATTAAACCCTCTATGATTGCTCTGACATGAATTGTCTCCTTGGTTCCCTGCTCCACCCTAATCTGGGCCCTGGTACGCTATGGAGCTGAGGGCAATACTTACATATTCTTAATGCTGGCCTTCTTGTGGCCAAGAAGGCCAATGGCATCCTGGGGTGCATCAAGAAGAGTGTGGCCAGCAGGTCAAGGGAGGTTATCCTCCCCCTCTACTCTGCCCTGGTGATGCCACATCTGGAGTACTGTGTCCAGTTCTGGGCTCCCTGGTTCAAGAGGACAGGGAACTGCTGGAGACGGTACAGCAGAGGGCTAAAAAGATGATCAGGGGACTAGAACATCTCTCTTATGAGGAAAGGCTGAGGGACTTGGGTGTTTTTAGTCTGGAGAAGAGAAGACTGAGGGGGAGATCTTATCAATGCTTATAAATACTTAAAGGGTGGTTGTCAGGAGGATGGAGCCAGTCTGTTTTCAGTGGTGCCCAGTGATAGGACAAGAGCAAATGGGCACAAACCTGAACATAGGAAGTTCCGTCTAATCATGAGGAGGAACTTCTTTGACAGTGGCAGAGCACTGGGTGCTCAAAGAGGTGATGGAGTCTCCTTCTCTGGAGACATTCAAAACCCACCTGCAACCTGCTCTAGATGGACCTGCTCTGGCAGGGAAGGTGGAGTAGATGATCTCCAGAGGTCCCTTCCAACCCCTGTGATTCTGTCATATGTTTAGAACAATTATATTGTGTAGACAAAAAGGAGAAATCTTTCTTTTACCAAATTCTGTCAGGATGGTAACTGTTCATTTACTGCCACCTACAAGGGATACAATCTTGCTTGGTGTGCCTGAGGCAGAGGTGGTCAGAGTAGTGCCATACTTGCAGTTTATTATTATCGATGAAAGCTTTTATCCAAAGCTGAGCTGATACCAATATTGCAGTGTGTTAGAAAGCAGTGTTTCCTGCAGACAACCCTACAACAAGCTCTTCCCAAAGAAAGGAAGAAATTCTTTCTTTCTCTCCGCCACAGTGCACATCCAAGGCAAGTATTACTCTCCCTAGCATGAGCTCACTCCCTATGTCCACCAGCTCTGAAATACAAACAAAAGCAGTTAGGAAGAATTGCTTTACCCTCTCTATCTAGGAGCAGAGTTACCAATTGGAGTGATTTTTGATGTTTTGGGGAAAATGTTCAAGATGGCCAACTGTACAATGTTAAAACAGGATTCAGAATCAAGTGCATGGGTTGAACTATGTAAAGTAAGTGAACAGAACTGGGAAGGGGGAAAGAGGAAGGAGTCTGAAAGCCTGCACACACACAAGTCCAACACACATTACTTACTTCACAGTTATTCAGTGATGGACTAATGGGAAGATATAACTTGAACATCTTTGTAAGTTAAAATATGCTACAGCACTTCTGAATAAGCTTTCTGGAAATTTCTGTGTTACCTAAAAGTGTTTAACTGAGACTTTTGGCAGCACTGGTACAATACAAGCAGCTGCTGTTCTAAAAAAATCCAGATACAAAGGAATAGAGAAGCACTGGTGAATGGAAAAAACGTTGCCTGGATGCATTGCCAGAAATACATTTTGGAAGTAAACAGCCACTTTCCCTTAAGACATTTCAATATCTTGTCCTTGCAGAAGACAGCTAAATTACAACTGCTCAAAAGAGTCAAAGTGAGCCATTCAACAAAGCTATGGACCTTGGAACAAAGTTCCAAGCCACAAAACATTACCTGGCACTTTTACTGTGCGATTCAGGGAGCTGTTTGTTTGTTGTTATTTAGGAGCATTGTAGTAACAAGTTGTGTATAAAAAACACTTGCAAATCCCAAGCTTCTTATTAATTTTTAGAATGAACGCTTACTTACACTCATTAGTAGGATAGTTAAGCATTCCTTTTTTCCGCAAGAGAAAAAATGACAACACAAGAACAAAAATAGCACTAAGAATAGAGAAAAACACCACCAACCAAACCAGAGACAGAGAGTGACTCACACAGATTATTTTGGAGATATCTACCAGTAACTGCATACACTAAAATCAAGAGTTAGAAAGAATGTTAGAATGTTAGAAAGAATATATGAATCCTGATATAGGATTATTCACTGTGTGAAATGAATGAATGCGTCCCAATTTGTCTTCACAAGACACAGAAACACATGGTAAATTCTGTAACCCACTGTATGTTCTTTAAAGTGCCTTCTCAGCTAAACTATACAGAAGATAAAAAGCACACCCTATTGACAACTTGAAAGCGTACACAAAAGATAGTATTTAACTGACTTATGTGGTTACAACCTAGGCAGTAAAAAAACTAACTTGAAATTCAAATGTTACATATTTAATGAGGAGTAAAGTACAGCTGAAAGTACCAGTGACTAAAGTCAATACTTCTAATTAACCGTCGAGTTTTGTACAATCTTAGGACTTTAATCAGATTTACCTTAAGACACAAATTCTTCATTCTAGCAAGAAATCAAGACAGGATTTGTTCTTTGGAGATGGTAGAGTATTAAGATACTGAAGTGCTATTCAGCTGTTTCATACTGCATTCAGAAGGCAAGAAATATGTCCAAGCTCTTCATAGAGCCACCTCACTTATATCCTGCATTTTCTTCCTACAAGAGTCAAAGAAATAATGGCACATAAAAACAATAGGGAAGCAGAAAAAAAAAAGGGGGAAGTTTTTATTTTAAACCAAACATCTCCACATTTATACTTATGAATACAACTGAGTCTGAGAAGAGGTATAGTTGACAAAAATTCTCTACAAGTTATTTGCATTTTCTCTCCTGTTCACCTGCAAACTCTTATTGCTAAGTC
Organism: Numenius arquata; assembly: GCF_964106895.1. NCBI lineage: Eukaryota > Metazoa > Chordata > Aves > Charadriiformes > Scolopacidae > Numenius > Numenius arquata. Next base: position 40,936,768 of record NC_133579.1, on the reverse strand, counting down.
TTGCTCCTTCCCAAAAGGGTAGTGAGATCACTACTAGAACAACAGGTAAACCTGGCAAAAACTATTGCCTCCTCATCTCAAATTTGGAACAGTCTTAGATTTAATTCTTTTCAAGGCCTCAATATTATTCTGATTTTTATTCCTCATATTCATTTGCTTTATCTTAAAAACTGCTCAGCCATACACAACTCTTCTATTTTCATAAGGCCATTGGGCAGGTACTTACAGAAGACTATAACTCGCACTAAGAGTGCTGTGCTGGTAGCTTTTACAACACTTCTTCCTCCTGAAACACCTCCTAATTTTCAGTAATTCAGGGTGAATTTGAGAAGAAATATACACATGGCCAAACGACTCATCAACTTGAAGTTGATCATCCTCATAAAAAAAAGAAAAAGCACATAAGGGTCCACAAATTAAGAGAAACTGAAAACCACGGCTCCAGATACTACAAAACCTTATTTACAGAGATGATGTTTAAAAATAAATTATCTTAGATCAGCTTATAACTCCACCTCTCCTTCCTGAATCAAGCTGTTCTTTCAATAAAGATTTTTGTAAGTTTGGTCTATTAAGTATTCACATATCATCTTGTTAACAAATTAACATAAACGGAAGACAGCACCAATATACTGTAGCAATAAGTAAAGAAAACTGAGATAGTTTTCTCAACTCCTGAAGAGAAAGTTAAGTTGGTTTGTTTTTTTCCTGAATAAATAACATATAACATGATCCACTTCAAAACAAAAGGAATAGGACACCAGTGGATTTCTTGTGCTTGACCATAATATGACAGATAATAGCACATACATTCTACTTATATCATTCAGGAACGGCTCTGCCCAAGCATCTCCTCACATTCAGAAGTGATTTTTTCTTATCAAAATCTTCCCCACCAAACTGACACATTTAACACAGCAATCATTATTTCCACTTGGATTTCATATTTGAAAAATTGATCTCTCAGCAAGACATAGGTGCACTAAATACAGAAGAATAATGAGTTATTGATTCCATCCAACAGCACCAATGATTTGAGCAGTAACACTGGATTTGGGGAGTGAGAAGAAGAACTTAGACATTGAGAGTGCACTGAAACAAGTTGGGGAAAAAAATAGCCTCCAGTTCAGTGGCATTACATTTTTATTGCCTATTATTTTACTAAAAAAAAAAAAAAAGGCAGCACTGATCAAATACCGAATTTCTTACATTTAGATACAAGATAGATCAAAGTAGTAAAAGGATTTTTTTTTTCTTCAGATAACAAAAAGAGTTGTGCTCATTTTAAATCTCCCAGTGAAAATTACTTCTTCCCTCACTTAAAATTTTAAGTGGCAAATAGATTTAGATGACCAGCCAAACTTTACCATTAGCAAATTTATTGTGAATCAATTTGTCCAAACCTCTTCCAAGAATACAGAAGAATAACTGCTATTATTGATTCCAGTTACGTTATTAAGAACTCCTGAAAAGTACTAAATGGCATTGCTGTTGTAACGGCAAAGTACCCAGAGTTTATATAACCACTAAAGAAGTGATAATGCTCTATCCAAGAATTAGAACCAGACAACAGACTAAGAGTCAAACATGGTTCAAAACATTCCCAGTACTTTCCCCTCTAGGAGGGCTTGCCAAGAACACAACTGCCTTTGCCTTTTGAAACAACCAGTAAAACCAATGGGATTAATATGTCTCAGACATTTGGCAAAGACAATGTAAGTATTCATGAAGCAGAAAGAAAATTAACAACAAATTAACAACTAGTTCACTCTTAAAATTCTACAAGAAGCCACCTATTATTTGTTTCTTCACTCTAAGGAGAATAGCCTACACTACCATATGGAATCTTTAAAGGAGCATGCTTGCTTACAGATTAGTTCAGTTTATTTGAAGAACCCACCATGCTCCAAACATATATATAAGAATAGTGTTTATAGCTAGGATTTAATATTGACAAGGGCATCCACAACATTCAGTTCTAATATAGAAACGCAGCAATTCAGGCTGCTGAGTCAGAAATTCATTTCTTTATATCACATCTAATTCATAAACATTCCTCACTTCATTTACTTGTACTATTTCTTTTCTTTACCTGGAAAAAAATGCTGAATTTCTAAGTAAAGGTGCTTTGCCATGCCTCAGTAATTACTTCTGTCACCAAGCATAAATCCTTCTACTACATACCAGAGCTGGATATTCCAAAACAAGGTTTCTCAAGCAGAAAAGTGACATTTCCTAGCTAAGCCTTCAAAAGTTTTATTACACAAGTTAGAAAGTTACAGAAGTTGGAATTTCTGCCTTTGAAGTGTCTAGAGGAAAACTTACTGTATAGGTGAAAGAAAACAGTCAAAGTAGATAAGGACTAGGCAAACTAGTATCCAAATAATTCCCCTGGGTTCTGCCCATCTCTACAGCCAACTGGACTCCCAAGATGCTGCCAAATGACTTTGAACGGTACAGAGAGTAGCAATGTCACAATCTCGTTCAGCCATACCTACCAATTGGGAGACGGAACACAGTGTTTGTATTCTTCCTAACTAGACCTCGGTTCTGCATCTTGTGCCAAAAGATTTTAAGAAATGTCACAACAATCTTCCTAGAGACCTGAGATCCATCTCTCAAGAAATGTCATGACCAAATTTACAATTTTCCATGTGGCAGCAATTAATTTGAAGAACATGCACATATGTGTATGCCATACTCATACACTTACTTGTTCATATTCACAGTGGGTGAGATGTGTCACCTTCCTCCCCTCCTCAAGTACTACCAAACACATCAAAAGCTATTTCTGCACCGTGGAATGAACCCAACCAGCAGGGGTTTGCACACTCTGCTTTTACTGCGGTGTCATGGTTTGGGCTGGGTTGGCCAATGACAACACGACAGATGCTCTCCCCTACCTGTTGCTCCAAGGAAAGGAAGAGAGACAAAGAGATTTATGAGTTTAGGAAAAAACTAAACTAATGAAATACAAATAATAAAATAAAAAGAAAATAAAGATACATCACCTATAAATATATACAAAAGCCTATCAAGTTCCCAGGGAGATGTCACACACAAACACTGGGAAAGTTCCAGAATGGGAACTGGGTTCCAGAACACTCTGATGGAGCAGACAAACTCACAGGATCCTCCCCACTAAAGAGGAATCCCTGGGAAGGAGCCAAAGAAAAGCAGACAACCCACCCCCTTCCATCCCTCGGCTTTTATCCTGCGCATGGCAGATGGCTGGGACACCCTATTGGTCAGTTTGGGTCACCTGACCTGCCCGCCCCTCCCCACAGGTGCAACCCCTCCACGGGGTAAACAACCGAGTCAGCTGCCCCTGGTTGCCACGGCAACAAGGATCAGCCAGAGCCTCTCCCACTGAAAGGGAAGTTGGCTCTGCCCCATCCCAAACCAGGTCATGCATTTATTCTGAAGTAACAAAGATTAGCAAACCAAAGGTTAAGTGATTTTTAATAATAACTTCCAGGCTGACTACAGAACATCTTCCAGAACTAGCAACAGCAGTAGCTGGTACAGTTTATGTTTAGCCTGCTATTTATGGCAGGCTAGTTACAAAGTCAGTTAACATTCAGTTAGACTGGGCCAGTACCTTTTAACTGCAGATTCATATGCCTCCTTTTTCAAATCAATAAAAATGAATCATTTTCACATAAGACCTCAAGAAAGTAAGGTTAGGTACTCAGTCCCTTTGGCATAAACGTGATTTAGTCTCTCGGGCCTTTCAGTGAAGGCCTGAGACAAGACCAGATGGCAAAAACACTACAGGCAAGACCACTGCTTTGCTGATGACATACACACAAGTCCCTTTTAAAACATAAAATGATCTTTAAATTATTAGCTCTCTAGCCACTAAGGAATGTGGCCAGACTACAAAGTAAGCTACCCTGACATAAGTAATAGTACCGCTTTCAGAAGGTAATACAATGTCATAACATAGTTCCCACAGTCATCCAATATAACTCCCCATAAAAATGTCAGCAGAAAATATACACCAAACTGTTCCGCCTATGAAACTGACATGCAGGGCAGTAAAAAACAGGCACATTAGCGCACGTATGCCCTAGCATAGTCCACATCCCAAAGTCTTGCTCCATTTTCATGCATTGCTTGAGTAGGGATACTGCATCCACTTTATTAGAATAAACACTGAATTAAAAATAATAATACTCATGCTAGACCCCATCACCTGTTCACTTGAGAGAAAATCCCACATGAGAGGAAGCTGAAATTCCCAAGAACATGTTGGGTCCTGTTGTGGTCCTGGTCTGCATTGCTAGACAGACATCCATGGAAAACAGTATTTAAAGTGCTGCCAGTGCAAGCCAGTCAGACCCATTTTAAGAATTTGCCTCTGCTGTGGTTTAACTCCAGTGGCCGTCTAAGCAACACACAGCTGCTTGCTCACTTCCCCACCATGGAATGAGGGAGAGAATCAGAAGGTAAAAGTACAAGAACTTGTGGGTTGAGATAAAGACAGCTTAATAGGTAAAGCAAAAGCCATACACACAAGCAAAGTGAAACATAGAATTCATTCACTACTTCCGATGAGCAGGCAGGTGTTCAGCCATCTCCAGGAAAGCAGGGCTCTATCACGCGTAACGGTTACTTGGAAAGACAAATGCCATCACTCCCAATGTCACCCTCTCCTCCTTCTTCCCCAGCTTTTATTGCTGAGCACAACGTTATATGGTATGGGATAACCCTTTGGTCATTTGGGGTCAGCTGCCCTGGCTGTGTCCCCTCCCAGCTTCTTGTGCCCTCCCTCTCCCAGGCTACTTGCAGTGGGGGAGTGGGAGAAACAGAAAAGGCCTTGACACTGCATAAGCACTGCTCAGCAATAACCAAAACATCCAAAACATAGCACTATAAAAGCTAATATGAAGATTAACTCTATTCCAGCCAAAACCAGTAGAGTCACCTCAAGTGTATGTATTCCAATGCATGCAGCCTGGGGAACAAACAGGAGGACCTGGAGCTGTGCGTCCAGTCAGAAGGATATCATAGGAGTAACTGAAACATGGTGGAACAACTCACGTGACTGGAGGATCGTGATGGATGGCTATAGGCTGTTTTGTAAAGACAGGCAGGGAAGAAGATGAGGAGGACTCATACTCTATGTTAAGGAGAACCTGGAATGTATCGAAGTCAACTATGGCGATTGTGGAAGTCCTATCAAATGCCTCTGGGTCAAGATCAGAGGGGTCATCTTACAGTAGGCATCTGCTACCAACCTCCAAACCAAGACAAAAAGGCCAACGAAGCAATGTTGCAGTCACTTAAGCAAGCTGTGTGTCAACAGAACCTGTTTCCTATGGGTGACTTCAACTATCCAGACATTTGTTAGAAGAACAAGACAGCAGCTCACATGTCATCCATCAAGTTCCTGGAATGCGTAGAGGACTTCTTCCTCATACAAATGTTAGATATGTCAACCAGGAATGAAACACTGCTAGACTTGCTACTCACAAACCAAGAAAACCCCCTTTATAGTATCTCAGTTAGTGACAGCCTTGGCTGCAGTGATCACAGTATTGTGGAGTTTGGGATCTTGCTGCGCACACTAAAGGTTAGGACTAAGACAAAGGTTTTAGACTTTAGAAGAGCAAACTTCAGGTCACTCAGAGCTCAGCTTGGAGGGATTCCATGGGAAGCTTTCATGGAGGATAAGGGAGTTAGCAAGTGACGCGATTTTTTCAAGAATGCTTTCCTGGAAGCACAAAAACCATTCATCCCCTTGAAAGGTAAGGGAAGTAGGCGGAGCAGAAGACCCCATTGGCTTAACTGCAAGCTTCTGAGTCTGCTTAAAACCAAAAGAGAAGTGTACTGGAGATGGCAAAGTAGATGAATACCCATTGAGAGCTGCCAGGGCTCAAAGAGATGCAGTTAGAAAAGCAAAAGCTCAGTTCGAATTGAAATTGGCCAGAGATGTCAAGAACTACAAGAAAGGGTTCTTCAGGTATATAAACAACAAGAAGAAATAGAAGGAAAATATTGGCCCACTGTTAAACAGAAGAGGTGACTTAGTCACCAACAACACTGAAAAGGCAGAGGTGGTAAACACTTTTTTCACCAGCACTGTTCAGCTCCAGGCCTTGGGAACAACAATCCAGGTTGATGCAAACACAGACACACCATCAGTGAAGGAAGAGTTGGTATGTGAACTATTACAGGAGCTTGACCCCTACAAAGCTCTGATGCTATCCACCCGAGGGTGTTGAGAGAGCTGGCTGATGTTGTTGCAAGGCCACTCTCCATAATCACAGAATCACAGAATATTTTTGGTTGGATGGGACCTTTGAGATCATCGAGTCCAACCAACAAAAAACATCACACCCAAAAAATCCCAGAACACCAACACCAAAACCAAACCAAACGCCCACAACCACACACCACCACCCCACCCACAAACAGACACAAACCAACAATCTCGGGCACTAGAGCATGCCCTGAAGTGCCATGTCTACACGTTTCTTAAATACCTCCAGGGATGGTGACTCCACCACCTCCCTGGGCAGGCTGTTCCAGTGCCTGACCACTCTCTCAGTAAAGTAATTCTTCCTAATACCTAATCTAAACCTCCCCTGCCGCAACTTCAGACCATTATCTTTGAGAAGTCATGGAAATGGGGGGACGTCACAGAAGACTGGAAGAAGGCTAATGTCACCCCCATCTACAAGGGCTTAAAGGAGGATCCAGGAAATTATAGGCCCATCAGTCTTACTTCAGTCCCTGAGAAAGTTATGGAATGAATCCTCCTGGGGGCTATCACAAGGCAAATGAAGCACATGATTGGGAAAAGCCAGCACGGATTCACCAAGTGCAAATCATGCTAGGCAAACCTGACCACCTTCTGAGACAAGTAACCTGCTCAGCTGATGTGGGGCAAGCCTACCTGGATTTCTCCAGGGCCTTCGACTTGGTTCCCTACAGCCTTCTCACAGAGAAACTGTTGTGTTACAGTATAGACAAGTGGTTACAGTATAGACAAGATTTGAAGATGTACTAGAAATTTACATCCGTTTCAAAGGTTTATAATAGCTTTATGCTGATTCTTCCTGTAATGCCACGAAGACTATAATTTTTTTCATATTAGATTCCAGATTGACTTTACAGTGTTGATTTTTGACCTGTAAAATCCTAAATGCTCTGCCATTTTATGAGATATTGGCACAGTACAAGTAGGACAGATCCTGTCAAAGAGGTATTAAATGAAATATTAAATGAAATAAATGAAATAAATGAAATAAATGAAATCTTCAGTACCTGAGGGGGGCCTACAGGAAGGCTGGGGAGGGTCTGTTTACAAAGGCCTGCAGTGACAGGACGAGGGGCAATGGTTTTAAGCTGGAGAAGGGGAGATTTAGATTGGATATTAGGAAAAAATTCTTTACCATGAGGGTGGTGGAACACTGGAACAGGTTGCCCAGGGAGGTGGTTGAGGCCCCTTCCCTTGAGATATTCAAGGTGAAGCTCGACGAGGCCCTGGGCAACCTGGTCTAGTTGGGGGTGTCCCTACTGACTGCGGGGAGGTCGGACTAGATGACCTTTGGAGGTCCCTTCCGGCCTGGACCAATCTGTGAATCTATGAAATGCCCTATCCAAACAATTACTACTTTCCAGCCATGGTCTTGATCCCTCTAGGTTTGTGTTGTCATGCCAATCTCTTCACAAGATCAACACAGTGATGATGCAAGGTAGGACTCACTGACATTGCAATACAACAATTGAAAAAGTTGGTGTAGAAAAAGCCTTTTATTTTAAATTCATTTTAGAAGTTGGTATAGATTCCTGGGGCACCATAACTGTTAGATTAAACTAAGACACCTGAACTTCAAAGTGGGTAAGAACTGATGATGGGCAAGTGGAAGACTAAAACTTTTAACAACATGGTAGTAGTTGCTTGTGGTAAGGCTTAGAGGTACCATTTGGATTACAGCAGCTGGAACTTCTACAGCAAGAGAGGTAACTAAAACACAGTGGGAGGGTTAGTTTGGGGGTTTTATGCTTAAGGATCTCAGACACTGGGATTGCCCCATAAAGGAAAAAAGAAGAAGAAAACAAAGATTAAAATTTAAAAAAGCATCGCACCGCTTCCCACACCTTTCCCTGCTGAATCTTGCAAATGCAGTAGAATACAGAGCAGTCTGTGTCAGTGTGAAGAATCAATGAAGAAGAAGTGTTCATTTAATTTAATCAAAAAACTCTACAAGCACAAAAGAAACCTTTAAAGCAGCCTGCAAAGACTGAATGCCCTACTGCATGAAGCAGTGAGAAGAAAAGGCCCATTGGAAAACAGGCTAATAGTCAATTAAACAACTTGCACACAGCGAACTGAAGAAGCAAAAATTCCTTCCAGCATCTCTCAGATTCCTAATAGAAATAAGACATTACTACTACCTTCAAGAGAGTAAAGTAGCAAGAAGGAAACTAAAAAAATGAAACATCTTCAGCCAAACAACACCCAGCATCCTCCTGTTTAATATAAGCCCCATTTGCTGGCTGTTACTTGGTAACAAGTGGGAAAAAATATGAAGGAACATGGTCAGAGAGAGATAAAAGAAAAGGGCGGGGGGAGGCAAGGTGGGGGGGGAAGGTGAGTCTAACACCTTGGTCTTCAAAAAGGATAGGGTTGGGTTTGTCTCAGTTATCTAACTATCAAGTCAGGCTCATTATTCATAGTAAAGGTCATAAACAAATTCAGTTGTTTTAGTCCTACTTACATTCTTGCCAAGATACAAGTTCATTAAATTCAGGTATTCTTACAGAAAAATAAATTCAAAGCATAGGGCTGCTGCTAACTTGCTTAGAGAAAAGGAAAAACTAATAACCATTAAACTCCCTAAAACCAGAAAGACATGGCATTCTCAGAAAATTAATCTTGTCTGAGAATCTGATAAACATAGGTTACCCACATTTCAAAATATCTCGTCCTGCCCAACATGTTTGTGTAACAGTGCTCTGTATAAACTGTCCATATCCCCTCCTTTTTTCTCTCCCACCACACAGTTATTTTTTTTTAATACTGCATGTTTCTGAGGTTAGTGTAGTGCTTCTGTCAAGAAGGGCACTGTTGCTCCTGTTCAGGTCAGGTTCCACAGCAGCCTACAAAGCTGCTGCACTGAAGCTCAATTTTATAGGGAGATACTCAAAGGAGGGGGGAAGGACCAGAGTGAAGGTAGGTATGCAACAAAAGATGAAAAGAAAGAGACCCATGATCCCTGCCTCCTGGCATCCTAAATTAGTGAACTGAGCATTCAGACGGGGGAATATTTAATAGGGAATAGCCTTTTGGTAAGAATCAGCTAACGATTTTTTTCCCCCCGTATGAGAGGCCCACCTATATTTCCTGATAGGGACCACCTATACTGGGTGAATTGTTACTGCGCACTTCACATTTCAGGGAAGAAGAGTTAGCATAAATAAGTGAGAAGTGCTATTAATATATCGAATAAATCCCGAGAGCATCTGATGAGAAACGGAGTAAGGAAAACTATCATGATGCAGGAAGTAAGTAATCTTTTCTACTAGATACAGTAAAAGAGGGCAGAGACTAGAAGATAAGAGGCAAATGTTGGGCTGTTGTAATCTCTTCTACACTGATGCCTAAATGCAAAATCTTATTATGCCAAAACCAAATGTGCAAGAAGTCAAGGAATCAAACTTGTGAATTAAACATTAATATTACGCTTGTAAAGATTAACACTAAGCTTACTTTATTATATGCTATAACCAGATGAATCATTACAAATATACATTTGGACAATCCAAATTTAAGTGAAAGTTTACCATTCATGAAGGTTTTAAAAAGTAATAACAGAACTAATGACATCACCACAAAATCATGGCAGGATTTGATCTGAGAGGAGAGAGGAAGAAGGGAGAAAATCCACAATTCAAATCAAAATACGCAACTTGAGATCACCTCAATCCCAAACAACAGGGCCATACATCAGTTGCAGAATTTCAGAGACCATAAAAGCATTATTTTCTTAGATCCTTGAAGATCTCAGGCCACAGCGTTGAACTACCTGAGTATTAGTGCTTTAAATAGGATGGTATTTTTCAAGATAAATATTCCTGTATGACAGTTTTGCATAACTAAAAGACTCAAATACTCATTGTTTCCTGCGGAAGTAAGATTGTTTACTATTGTGTTCAAACCTTGAACTCAATTTGAGGTTAGCATGTCCTACCAACTGATGTAGTAAACAAAATTGGAGGAGTAAAGGTAGAAATAAGAAAAACACTGACCACCACCACCCCCCAAGTCTCATTAAAGTTCTTAATATTTCAAGCACAAAGCACATACCTGTTGCGTTTAAATTTGCATTGTTTCAACTCCGGTGACAACAATACATTTGCATTATTTTAGTCATGTTGCATATAAACAGTATTTGTTTATTATGGATAAAACACAACAATAACAACAACAGCAACAAAAAACCACAAAAGAGCTTTGTTTGAATCTGCATCTTTCTCTGTAGAGCAGCTCAACAGAACTGCATAACAGTGTTTATAGTGCCTCTCACAGGAAAAGGGACAAGGGAGAGAGAGGGGAAACAGCTAAGACTGCATTCCAGCCACAAGATTTACTAACATTCTATGGGCAGAGGTAGTCACTCTTAACCTAGCAATGATAGCAAACATCACTGAAGAAATACAGCAATATAAAAGAGTAGCCAAATGGGTGGATTCAGCTACCCTGAGTTACGATCTTTCATCTGTGAGCTAAAGGTTAAAAAGTAGGATCTCTGTCAACCATGACAAAGATTCACTCTGGTTTTCCTTCTCCTCACACTCACCCTGCTTTGCACATGCTAGGACTAGGAACATAATCAGTTTTCCAAATCTCAAATACCATCACCAAGATAGATTTCCTTCCATTCAGCTAGGAGGATACACACATATCCTGCACAACTAGGTGAAAAGATTCCCCTAAATTATTTTTTATTCTTGTTCTTGTTTATTTAGGAAATAATAGTAAATCAGGATGACACGAAACTTTCATAACTCTCCCTATTTTGTCCAAAGGTTTACTGTTTTGTAGTTTATTTGCTTTTTGCCTGATTTTTTTTTTCAGTTTCAGTTTTGAGACACTGGCTCTTGTTATACTTCCAAGAGCTTACTGAAATATTCTGCTATTACTGAGGTTTTCTTCCCTTGCAAACACTTTTTGAATTATCTTAACCTTCTCCTTTTTACAGCAACAAAAGCAGATGATGATAAAATGCTGCATGCAACCACAGGCATGCAAACAGAAAACATTAAGTATTTTCTATGTAAGCAGATCACAAGGGTGTTCAACTGTCACAGCCGTGAGGAGAGGAAACAATTCTTAACTTCTGTTTTGAATTAGGATGAAAATGGAAGTTTGACAGAGCTTCTAAAATCTTATCCTAGAGAATCTAAATATATTTCTGCTGTGGGAATTTAGTTCACTTTCAAATGTTAAAGAATGTAATGTCAGTCAGATAGATCAGTGTTTCCGTAAGGACTACTGATACTACTTTGCACACCTTTTTTTATCTGTTCTAAATAAATTTATTTGTTGTCTTGAGATTAGCAGGGTCATCTTCTTCCTTGTGATATTTTCACATGCAGTGTTATATAACTATAAAGGTAAAGTCATTTATTTTACTGTGTTTTTACCTGATTTGAATTTCGAGTTTTCTCCAGCTTAATTATCTTTATCCTGTGCTACTTCACATCTCCTTCAGATGTTGTACTGCCTTTGTTACTTTTTTGTAGACCTTCACAATCATCCTGCATTCCTCAAGTTGAAGTTCACCAAGTATTAAAAAGTGTCATACTACACACCTTCAACCTACGCTACTGCTTCAGTATACCTAAAATAATTGTGAGTGTTCTAGATGAGCCTCCTACATCTGATTTGGAATTAAGAAAAGTTCTTGAGTTGGAAAAGACAATTTGTTTAGCGATGTTCTTCTGTCGTTGCTGGTGAACATCTTGCCCTTATCCCTGTTACACTACCACATCCAAACAGATAGTCAGGCATATCAGCTTCACTCCTTGAATATCAGGTTACTGTTCACTTCCTTCCCTATGTCTCCTTTCTGATGAAATTATGGCCTGATATGACAGTTTTCTCCAAGATCTAGAAACCTCCCGAGGAAAGAAAGCAACCTCCCACCCCAGAGAAACTCATAGGAATGGAGAGCTCCCTGAAACTCAGCTCCCTTCCAGCACCACCCTTAATTAGGTCGATAATGCCTTTGGTCACCAGAGGAACTCCGCTGAGCAGCTAGAGTAGTTCATGTTGTTCAGAACCCTGGTTCTCCAGGTCTGCTGAACTCTGAAATATTTCCAATGAATTTCCACTGACCTTGCATGTTAATTGTTCACAACTAGAGCATTTTGAAAGGCTGTAACTGAAAGCACAATACCCATTTATTTTACCAGCTACTGCGCCAGAGCAAAATGAGGAATACCCGTTGAGGATTCCAGTGCCTCCTGGAACCCTAGGGTCTTATGCTTCTGCAGTCCTGTGAATTATCTTGAAAGAAAGAGAGAGAGGATTTCATACTAGAAAACTAGTAGTAACAGACTTGACAGAAAACAGCGTTGATTTTCTAGGTCAACACTCACAACACAATAAATGCCTTTCACAGTTTAAGAATACAACAAACTCTGAGTTCTCAAATGAGCAGCTTCAACTGTCTAGCGTGTCCGTAACAATGAAGTCTGAGACCCAGAGTGCAGTTTACACTTATTATCCCAACATGAAGCAATGCTGTTCATTTTTTATAAGTCAGAGCAATCCAGCTAATCAGTTCACTGAATAGTATCAGATGACAGTGTTTTAGTGTTGATAGCACATTCTGTCTTAGAAATTTGCATTAATCATCTGTGGTGACCTGAGCTGAAATTAGAAGAGTTAATACTTTCCTGTTCTCTGGAATAGGCACAGTATGAGCTTACAGCTGTATCATTCCTTTTTATTTTAAGAGAAACCTGTGACACAAAGGCAAGGGAAAAAAAGAAAAAAGAAAAAAAATCCATCTCTAGCATCACAACACAGTGCTAGGAAGTGGAGCTTTTCAGATGACAGCAGATCACAAATCCGTCAGTCAACTGCTCACCTGGTTCTTCATGATCCTTTACAGCAGTGAGAACAAATCTCTGGAAGTAAAGAGAAATCTAAAAGCCTCATAGAAGTCAATTCAAACTAAAGAAAAGCAATTTGAAGACACGACCTTGTTTCACTTTTTACCATACCCAACATACCAACCATTGTAATCTAGGGAGACTGAGAAAATACAACTTTTTTGTCCTGGAAAAAGGTCAGACAAAGCTTTCCACAAATCATTTTAGAGTAAGACAGAAAGGAAAGTTTCAACAAAAAAAAACCCCAACAGGTAACTATGCAAGAAACGCATACAGATGAAGCACTGTGCTATTCTGCTCTGCAGAAGCCTCACATCTGAAAGACCCTTCCTAATAGAAAGGTTTTCATCAGCTGTGCATAGAGAACAAACATGCCTGAAAGTAATCATCTAAGTAGTGGATATAAAGGCATAACCTAGGAATACTTGTGGATTATTCACTTAAAAAAATATGGTACGGGTTTTATTTCAAGTGATTTCTCACTAAAACATCTGTTGAGACAACAACTAAAAAGTATTAGCTAAACAGAAGATGGTTTGTGTAAAGGAATACAGCATGATCAGAAGAGATTTTCTCCTCATCACACACATATCCCAAGAAAGAAAAATGACAAAAGTTCACTTGTGTCCTTAAAGGAATATGCTTTTATCATTTCTTCCCAAATATAAATACAGAGAAAATAAACGTTAATTGTCAAAAAAGAACTTCTATAATACGAAAAGGAATAGATCTGTAAAACAGAAAAGCAGCTAAACAGTCAGAAAAGCTACCAAAGGACACCTACAAAAGGAGAAATGTAAAACTGAAGTGACTTTCACAGCTCATGAGGCATCCAGTCATACTGTTGAGCACATAAACCTTTTAGCCTATAGATCATAATTCCTATGTATTTTAGACATGAATTGTCATAGCAGGAAACTTCAAAACTCCTTCCCAGAAGGAATTTCAGCCTGCATTCTTGCTGAAATGCTGACAATTGTAGAGGTATGGACAGCCTACCCAGTCCAATTGTCAAATTTTTCACAATGAAGAAAGGAGAGTTTTGCAAATAAAAAATGAACTAAATAACCATTTGTTGTTTAACTCACAGACTGAAAGGATCTAACTGATCCTCCCTTTGGAAGATCCTGGTGGGAAAGCAGCTCAAGGAGTTAACAGCAGTTTAATGACAGTTAGGTATCCATAAGCTGTAAATACCTACAAAATTCCCTTGTAACCCTTCCCTGCACCAATTTTAGTGTTGCTATATTGTACATAAATGTATTTCTGCAATTACCTACTTTGAGCTTCAACTTTTCCAGAAACCAATTTCACTAAGCATGAGTCAAAGAACTTAATGAAGTACTGAACAAGCCTCATTTAAGATTGAGACCTGTTCCAACTAAGAAACCAATTTTCCTTATGCATCTGAGGATTCAGGTAATCCCCAGCAGTAGATGACTAAGGCAACATCTGCCCCAAGCAGACATATACACATGTGCACACACACACTTTTCGTGTTATCATTGACAGAATACCTTGCGGAAACATACAGGAGCTTCCACATAAAACAAACTTTATTAGGAGCAAGGTCCTACACCACACATTTCAGAATGAGTAATGAGTAATGCAAGTCCAGCTCCATTATACTCCATACTACAGAAGACCTAAATCAAAGGCTTAATGTCAGTTCAGCTAATAAATGTTTACTGTTAGCCCTCTCTTCAGAAAGAAGAGACCATCTGAACAGGCTGTCAAGTATTTACTAAATCAGAAGAATAAATTCAACTGTGGGACTAACTAAGCAAACCAGCAAATACCCATTCAGGAACAGAACAGTGACAAATTCCTGCCACAGATATATCACAGGTCTTGTACTGTACTTTGAGATATCCAAAGAGGAGACGTGCTGAAATAACAATGGAGATTGTATTAGTTTTTTATTATTTGCTACATTAGTGTGGGCACAAAAAAAGCTTTGGGGTTTCTGAGGGTTCACATTACATCATGCTGCATTACAGTGCTAGGCTTAATTGCAGGCATTCACATTATTATGATTGCATTTCCTTGACTCATCATGAAAATGAAGCAGCCTTATGAAGAATCATGATTTCTAATGAATTAAAAAAGACACCACACACATGCATTCACAACAGATTCACTAGAAGGGAGACACCATCATAAAGTTTCTTCCAGTCTACAGAAAAATGAGTTGCAGAGCTGAATGCAAATACCTACAGCAATCCTAAGCATACTGTTCCATTACATATTTCAGCATGTTTTAAAGTCATTTTCCTAAAATAACACCCTCATGCAAGTGCTCTTGTTGAATGCTACAGAACTGTTTAAAGAGGCTTTTTTATTATTATAGATGCAGTTCATCCCCATTTGAAACAAGTCTGCTTTTGTCACAAAGAAAAGCTTCAGACATATTTACATCTCTGTGTATTTTCAGATAAAATCATGACCCATTACTTACAAGCAAAAAAAAATAAAAATAATCTCAGAATATATCAAGTTTAAATTTTGGTTTTATAGTCACACTAAAATACCATCTGTTTCATCAAACTAGAGAGACTACTAAAGAATCAAGGTGAGCATTCCCATCATAACAGGACAACACAAAAACCTTGCTTTCCTAATTAGTTTAGATTTTGGCTCTGTCCCTCAAACACTGGCTACCGCCTGCGCTATTCATAACCAAGAATAGCCTCAGCTAGGATTTCAGTGGTACAATATGCTGCCATCTCTGCAGCAAGCAAAAAAGTCCAAAGCAGAGGAATCCTCACCATTATTTACTTGACAGCAGCCATATTTTTCCTCATATATAATTAAGAAGTGAGGGTGACAAAAACCTAAGAGAGTGAGTTACTTGAATTTACTTCTACACAAATATAAAATAGGGATTCTTACTTGTCCTTCACATGCCTGCTGAACTCTAAGTACAAGAAGAAATGCAGGTTAGGTGATGCCACAAGAAGTCTTTTTAAGGTATGCGCTCAGACCAGCCATTCATTCTCAGTAATCAGTGCAGATCTGCCTTCAGCCAGTGGCATGAATCACCTCCATTAAGGAAACGAGTGGACAACAAAATAGGGTATTCGTACAAAGCAGGGAGCAGTACCCATACCTGAACAACTAAAAACAGTGATTCCTGATGATTGGAGTCATCACACTAATTTGCACAGGCTGACATGCCCCAAATTTCAGCAGGATTAATTTATATACCTCATGTATTGTGTTGTCTCTACTACCTTGCTTCCTCTTCCATCAAGTCAGAGCTAGAAATGAAGATGCTTAAGATTCTTAAATGTAGGGATAATATTGGACATAAAATGTATGTCAACACCATGCAGAAGGCAAAGTGAATGTTCTTCCACCGAACTAGTGTCTTTTTCAGGCTTTCACTCAAATGGACACCTCTAAAAATGGTCCATCTTCACAGCCCCAGTCAGCTACTTCTTAAGTTGGAGGATATAGTGCATATTCAAAATTTACACAAGTTCAAGAAGAGACTGGACACATTCATGCAAGGAAGTCCAAAAAGGGTTACCTAAGTATAGAGAAACCACAGGTGGCTCTGGAATTCCTTGAGAAGAGACCACTCAAAACTGGACAAGAATTAGGAATATGTATTGTAGATGCTTGTCCTGCTCTTTCACTCTTTGTAAGTATCCACTCTTACCTTATTTATAACCTCCCAGCCATTTATCAGAGATAGGATATGAGCACACAATGATTTGGTTTGAGTCAGTACATATGCTTCTGTGATGTAGATTTTCCAGGGCTCTTGGCATAGAAAAATCTTATTTCCTTGCCACTGACCATTTCAAATAACTAGTATCTTTGCACTAAGAATTAGACTTCTAGACATCAGCATCAGTTCCTGGATAGTAAAGATACTAGCCAGTAAAATTTGATGTTAAAAAAATGTTCTTTGAGTACAGTTTAATTTCTCAGTTAATCCAATAAACAAACACCTGAGAAAGGTTTTTCCCAAAGACAGCATCCAAAAAGTCTTTGCCCACTTCATCTCCAATTAATGGAATTAAACTTGCACATTACTTCTCAAAACATACACCTGTCAGTTCCTGTTTTTCCATCAGCTCTAATGATCACTGAAACTGATAACATGGTTAGCTGTAGTTCACGTCTGCATACTCATATCTGAGTAAGTCCATTAGTAAGACATATCCTTAGCTTGTTTGCAAATGAGAGTCACTCTGTGCATATGACATCATGGTTCTCTAATCCCATCTGGGAGCACAGCCTTTTTTCTTTGACTTTATGACTCTGAAATACGGCACCTACAACCAATATATTTGTGCTGCTGTTGGAACCATGGAGCCCTTTATGAACTTACCTGTAACAACTCTGCCCATCTTTCCTAGCCATCCAGTCACACACACAGAATCACAGAATTGTTGGGGTTGGAAGGAACCTTCGGACACCATCTAGTCCAACGCCCCTGCCAAAGCAGTTTCACCTAGAACAGTCAAATACAGCTGCTGGCAATACCTACTGTCCCTAGCTAGCTCACGTTTCTGCTAAGCCTGAAAACACTACCCTGTGGTTCATCATTCGTATCATTGCAATGAGGTCCAAAACTATCCTTGGATTAGATGCTCTTGAGGCAATATATTAAAACAGAGGAAAGATTTTTCTACACTATCTGACTCAGCTTGTAACAGTAAAGATTAAGGAAATTAGGTTTTCAATGTATATCAATGGTTAAAACGTACAAGGACAACTAAATTCATACTCTACTTTTGACCTATTCTACCTTCACCTCACTGTTATCTTAAAGCAGGTTAAGAGCACTGGCTTGTTTGCACATCCATTCAAAAACAGAGACAAAGTCAGTCAGTCCATTCCAAAGCACATTCTGTGCATCTGTTCAGATACCTGTAAACAGATGCAAGTGCTCACCCCAAGTGGAATTTAACTACTTCTAAGACATCCTTATCTTCATTCGGTTTACTGCTTAAACACTCTTTAAAAATTATTCCCACCAAGTCTACACTACAGAGTCCTACACTCCTGTTGTATTTAGAATTCCAATAACCTGCAAGTTTCTCAATCTGTGTTGTCTCTCAGTTTTTGTGGTCATAAAAAGGGAGGGACAGAGAAGTGCATGTGCATATACACAGGTCCAAAGCATAGCTTTCAGTAGCAGAAAGCAACACATTTGTAGTTTGAGAGATGCTTTCCTCATGGAAAGGAGCAGCCCTGCAGAACAGCTGGCAATGCTCCACAGAACACTTGTCCACAGACTGGAACACCTGAGGTCGTAGAACCTGAAAATGTCTGGTATAAGTAATTTCAGCCAAAAGCTTAAAATAATTACTCTGTTCTGCTACATATAATAGATCTGATAAATTAAAAGTTTGACGTTGGAAGACTACATCTCAAAAATGTCTTTGTAACTACAGATTAGATGGCTCTCCTGGGTGTATTGAAGACTTACCCATTTGTGTGCAGCCAAAGCATTCCTTTGCTTGTAACATAATGCTGAAGTGTCAGTGTCTCAGTGGCAGCAATTATGTTATGTAATGCAACTTTTAAGGGATTCAACTATTCAGAGTATTGGAAAAATGAATTCAAATGACATATGATTTCCAAGTATAAAACTCCTGTGTTCTTCCTGCAGTTAAGAGTGACACTACTGAAAGAAGAGAATGTACTGCCATTGGCACCCAACCCAGTTTTCTGTATACTAGAGAGTTCATGGAAAAGAGCAGGGGTAATTGTTATGGGTTTGGGGATTTTGGGTTTGGGGGGAGTGGGGTGGTGTTAAACACACGCAAGATTCCCCACTAGTCTACAGTAACCGTTACGTGTGATGAAGCCCTGCTTTCCTGGAGATGGCTGAACACCTGCCTACCAATCGGAAGTAGTGAATGAATTGCTTGTTTTGCTTTGATTATGTGCAAAGCTTTTGCTTTACCTATTAAACTGACTTTATCTCAACCCACGAGTTCCCTCTTTTACTCTTCTGATTCTCTCCCCCATCCTGCCGTGGTGGGGAGTGAGCAAGCAGCTGTGTGGTCCTAGTTGCCAGTTGGGATTACTATGACATGGACTTAGGTAATATAAGCAAAAGTCTTGGCCTCACTGGACTGAATAGGACCCCCGTAATAGATTCCATCTGGATTAGAGTTTCACCATTGTGAATGATAAGGTGAGCTGTCCAGTATTTTTTAAGGGCTTGGTCTCATTTGCTAAAATAAACTGCCCTAAAGTGATACTGCTGTGGAAGAAGCACACTAAGCAGTCATATGCACAGAATCCCATGGAGGAAAAAAAACAAAACAAACATCCAAAAAAGACCACCCCCCAAAAAAACAACAACAAACAAACAAACAGGTTTTTGACAATATTTGTGGATCTGCCAATAAAAAACCCAAACAAACTACAGTTCAAAGAAGCGAGGGCCTTCAATTCTGTTACTTCATAGGCATTGCTGCCATAACTTTTCCTCTGGAAATTTCCACATATACTCTTTCCTTTGCTTTCAAAAGCATGACATCTATACTGTAAGAAGACATATGACCAAATTTTCCTCCCTTCTGGCATGACGCTAACAACACAGCAAACAGAGAGCAAGCCAACAGAAAGGGAGGCAAGGGAAGTAAGTAGATTTTATATAGAGACATAGAAAATCATAAAGAAAAAGTACTTTTAGAGATGCACTTAAGATTAAAAGTTATAGAGGGCTAAGTCACTGTCCTTGGAAGAAAACAACCATAATGCATTTCCTCTTCCTCCCAAGTTTATAGAAAAGTTTGAGAGTCCTGGTCTTTCCAACCCTCTACCTAGAGTCTGATGTCCTGTATTTACTGAGGCTATTTTACTCAAAATTAATTTTATTTTTAAAAATATATGCACAGACACTATAGCTTCACTACTGGTGGAGCAGAAAAGCCTCTCTCATTTTCTTAATATTTTTAGTAGCAATCTACATTTTTCTCCTTAATGGCAAAGCATCAGTATATGCTTTTATTTCTTGCCCATCTGTTTCCCTAGGGTTTCTGCAAGAAGACATTAATTTTACTTCTGCGGTAACCTTTCAAGACGTAATCACACAGAAGCCAACATGATATATCTGGACAAAGTAATCAGAGAACAAAGAGCAGACTTTTTTCCATAGTGAAAAAAAATAAGTGGTATGACCATCATCATTTTAGTCTAAAAAAATAAGTTAATGGATTATTAGCTGCAACTTTTTTGTACTATGTTACCCTAGCCTCTTTTCCATTCAAAATACAAAAAGGAGCTAGTTAGGCAAGAGGAAAAAAAAGTTATCCTCTGTCTATTATACATCATAAAAACTGCGCTTCTTTAAGTTTGGAGACAGACGGTAAAAACACTTTCATGGCATTATAACTGCAAAATGCATGCTCAACGATACAGAGAGGGAAGGGGAAGGAAAGGAAAGAACTTCAAAAGACAGTTATTAGGTATTAAGGAATTCTGCCAGAAAGTTATACAAGTCTGCATTTTTAGTAAGACGGCACGTCTGCTCATTGCCCAAGTCCACCATTTTTAAGAAGTCTCTATAGAAGATGCTGCCATTATACATGTATTTAAGTATAGTTACTTAATGCCTAGCTTTGGTATCTCTTCCACAAGACTATGCATAGCAGAGATGCTCTCCGTGTTTTCTTGGCAGCATTCTTAAATATAAACAGGTAGAGATTTCAAATGAATCTGTTGTGGTGTAGACAAGAAGAAATGCATACAATTGTATTGGTCACAATCGTGATGTTAGTAAAGCTACAGTATCACATGATTCAATCTAGGATAAGACCCTTTGGACAACATGAAGGATAAGGATACTTCCAAGTCACAGCACTTAGTCTGAGTTGCTATTAAAACTAATTTTCACTATAGGAGAGATGCTTCTTATAATTACAATTACATATGAAAACCTGTCTTTCAAGTTTACTTGACTGCACTGAAACTAAATAGCATTGTTTTATTCCTTTTTTTTCTCTGTGACAGAGCAAACAGCATTTCCCACACGCTCGAATAACGTAGACTTCAGAAAAAATCTGGGTTTTGGTTTTTGGTTTTTCTTTTATACTGCAAGAAGTATTTTTGTCCTTTGCATGCAAAACTCAGAAGTGAGAAGAGACAATAAATTATTTACCCGTCTGTACCTCAGAATGCTCAGGTAGTTTCTCCATCCACAGCAGGAAATATGAAGTATGTGGTGGTTATGTATGGTGGAATTCATCAGCCACAAAACTTTTATGAACCATGAAAGTCCAGAAATACATTCTCACCACTCTGCAAGACCATTTTCATAGAAGTTAGTCTAGAGTATTCATGCTCTACAGTTGCACATGTTAAAACATTAAAACCCCTAAACATGCAAAAACATGGATAACATTAAAACCCCTCAACATGCAAAAAACCCAAGGATACAGTAAAGAACTATGACAAAGATATTGCTTACAGCCAGTTACAACAATGCTCCAGAGCAGGAGAGAGGTACTATAAGCAGAAATTTGGCATCTCATCAGCAGAATTTTTCCTTTGCAGCTAATCAGGGTCAATTGAAAAGCTTGATACATGAAGTTGTCCACAGCTACCCACAAAATCAGACTTTTTTCTCAATTCAGGCATTTTTTATGTATATGTAATATTTAACTGGCTCTTCAGAGACGGCCTAATCAAAAAGCTCCTCACGAATCAACCTGGAATCTTGACTGCTGCAGAGAGTTTCAGGGAATGGACACCATCGCAAATTTTGGAACATTAATCCTTGAGACAGAACCTACTCCTGTTTGACCAGGGAAGACAGAAAAATTATTGAACATCCCCAAAAATCTGTGCCAAGATGGTTTCCTGACCAATTTTTATGTTGTTTTGCCATTACTGGGGAAGCTCTGTTTTGCTAAACCAAAAGCTATAGAAAAGCAGACAATTTTATTCACAAAGTACCACTTCTGCTCTCGTTCCAATTTTGATATTATTGCAGTCCAAGAATCATACCAGCAGACTGGAACCTAAGAAAAGAAAGATAATCTGCATTTATTCTGCTGCTTCACCTCAAACAACTTAAAAGGACGCACCCAGTTACAACAGAACAGGAGAACGAAAGGGAGAAAATAAGACTGAGAGAAGCAGTAAGAGTAAAGGACTCAGTACAGTTCAGTGGCGCTTCATTCCGAATAAAAATTATGGGTCACAAGATTAGAATGAAATACAGGACAGGCCCTAGATTTGTTTTGCTTTCAAACCCAAAGTTAAATCTCCATGCTTTTAAAAACTGAATTTTAAATTGAAAAGCAGAATTGGATCTTCTCCTCTCAAAAGCTGAGCACTACATGTTACTTAAATAATAAACACATTTTACTCATAATTTATGTTCATGCTTCTGTACTTCCAAGATAGCTGTGGGAATTCACAGAAGCAGATGGAAAAAAGGAGTTTAATTTCCTTCCTCAACATTCAACATTTTAACATTTACCTGTAAATTAAAATCTGTTTATAGCAAATACATTGTCACCACTGTGACTTTATGCTAACTATAGATAAATTACATGATTATGCACAGATTCTGAGGATGCAGAAATTAAATTGATCACTCCTTTATATTAAACATCCGAGTCATTCATTGCATCTCCAGGGTACAACTTGGTAACAATAACTGATCCCAAATTTGTCTGTTTCTTTTGCTATTTCCCTTTATCAGATATAAATATTTAATGCAAAAAAACTAGGAGAAACCCATTTCAGAATTGCAATTAAATTTGACAGATAGGGTTTCAGAAACTGAAGCAAAAAAGAAGAAAACATACAAGTATAAATAAGTTGTTGGAAAGTTACTACACAAGAGAGTAGAACCAAACTTTCTTAATAAAAAGAAGTCATTGTGAGGTAAGAATGAGTCCTGAAATAAAGAATGTATCCAATTTCTTTCATACAACAACAGGGGAAAAAAATAAACTTCATTAGAGCTTTGAAAAATACACAACTATTTTTAAAAATCCGGGAACACTGGCTTTTGTAACAAGAAGGTAGAAAAACTTCCCAGTAGTTTGACATAATCACTGTTTGAGTGGCAAGTAAATAACCTCCCAGGTTTCTGTTGAACTACATCCTCTAAGACTTATTCCCACTCGCCTTCCACTCCCCAGTAAATCTTTATGAAGATTCTGGCAGTGCATTTTTTAGAAAACAAAATCAGCACTGCCACCCAGTTACCTCCATGATACACAAGTAAACTACAGTAACAACTTTTCCTCTGGTGACCAGAATTCTTCTTAGTACAAGCTGAGTGAGTTCAGCAATGCAACAGTTTTTGCACACACACATACACATCACCACCACCCTCTGCCCAACACTGGAGATCAGCATTACACAATTCACCTGCACAGAAGAAATGGATACAGCCCATCCTAGAGGTTCTGTTTTCTGCTCAACACCAGCACAATGTTTTTAATCAGTGCAGAGGGTGGTGGATCCACAAGAGGGGAGGCTTTGTCTGCATGATCCTTACAGTTGCTTGGCAGGGAAAAGTAATTGTCTACACATATAAAAATCATAGAATCATAAAATGGTTTGGGTTGGAAAGCACCATAAAGACCATTGTGTTCCAACCCCCCTGCCATGGGCAGGAACACCTCCCACCAGACCAGGTTGCTCAAAGCCCCATCCAGCCTGGCCTTGAACACTTCCAGGGACGGGGCATCCACAGCTTCCCTGGGCAACCTGTTCCAGTGTCTCACCACCCTCACAGTAAAGAATTTCTTCCTAATGTCTAATCTAAATCTACCCTCTTTCAGTTTAAAACCATTACCCATCGTCCTATCACTCCACTCCCTCAGAAAGAGTCTCTCCCCATCTCTCCTGTAGGTCCCCTTCAGGTACTGGAAGGCTGCTATAAGGTCTCCCCGGAGCCTTCTCTTCTCCAGGCTCAACAACCCCAACTCTCTCAGCCTGTCTTGATAGGAGAGGTGCTCCAGCCCTCTGATCATCTTCGTGGTGCTCTGCTGGACCTGTTCCAACAGGTCCATGTCCTTCTTGTCCTGAGGACTCCAGAGCTGAACATCCTGGTGCACAGATACAGGGAAAGGTGATGCAGGGAAAGGTATTCCAGGTTTATAACTAACCAAGAGGAAAGCAGCTGCCTTTATAGTGAACCGGAGGAAAAATGCACAGGAAGACCACACAAAGATGAAACTCCAAATAGGAAAAGTAACTCTAGAAGTTACACAAAGTCTTTCACCCACAGAGGAAAAAGTGGAAATCCATGGCAAGTTTTTCCACCCATGGAAAACTTGATGTACTAAGGTTTTGCAAAAGTCTTTCTCAGTCTATTACCCCAATTTCAGTACATGCTAATTAGAGCAAGCTCCTTTTCAAGTATTGGTAATCTATAGCTATAAACATGAGTTATGCCCACATTCCCACTTCGTTCGAATAGAGCATACCAAGTATGATGGAAACTATTAGAAAAAGCATTTAAGAAAAAAGAAAAAAAGAAAAAAATAATCACTAAATGCAGTATTTTCTACTCTCATTGTTATTATTCATGGTAAAGGCATTTTCATTACCCAGAAACTGTAGTTGCATCAAGGAAATCTAGTATCTCAGGCACACTTATAGTTCAAATTTTAGACTTAGTCTGTGTGTATGCAAAGTTGTGCCCTTAATAAATGTAGTTTTAGATTTACTTCACAGACACAAAAATAGCATTAATTATAGAGAAAAAAAAGATAGAAATAAGGTTATAAAAACAAGGACATTAGCTGAAATGAACATGAAATGTCATTGATTGCATTTCTTTATGCAACACTTTCAAAATATAACGTTCTAACCCACTGTCAGAGTCATGTTTGATATTCACATTTCAATACACAATTATACATTCATTCATGTAGAATCAACACAAAAAGTAGCATTACATTCAGAGTTGGCAAAGTTTCGAACCTCCACATGCTTTTCCTCACGTCATTAGTCTTTTAGCACTGGTTCAAAAATTGCTATACAATCAGAAATACATGAACACGTACCTAGCTCTCTAGAAGGAATAAATCTTCATTACATACCTTGTATTAATAAATATCTATCATTGGGGGAAAAAAGAAACTGTTAATAGAAGGACATTACAGACCAATCAAGGTGTCCTTGGCCGATTTATACAGAGGTATTTCACATAATGAGGACCATGACAAAGTTTGTGTTCCAAAACATTTTATGTCATCTTAACCTTGCCACAGGCACCAAGGTTGGTGTTAATCACTCCAGTCAAAGTGATTAACTTTGAAAAGCTAAAACCTAAAAAAAGGCGTTAATGAACTCAACGAGATACCAGAAGTTAATACGTAGGCTCTTTAGCTGAATTCATTACTCAGACACTGCACAATATGTGCCATGTGCCTCAGATTAACGGCAGCCTCACAGGACACTGCATTCTGTACAGGACAGAACTGATTCAACTCTGAAACATCCCACATGAAACAAACTGGTCGACCACAGGAAAATTTCAGTTCCCCCACAACACCAACAGTCCACAGTGTTGTAGGACACCAAATGAATGAAGGCAAATGGTCTGTTATTTACTGGTTTAAGTGTCTATTCTCTAGATCAGTGGTCTCCAAACTTTTTGATCATGTACCCCTATCAGTAAAAAAATTGGAGCGTGCATCCCCAATATATGCGTATTTATTTACACAGGTATACAGGTACTATATATATTCTTTACACACTGTATACAGGTACTACTGTACTTATACATTATGTACGTTTTATAACACACACAATAAATAAAAATTAAAACAGATGAGAGAAAGATGAAATAAACATTTTTTTAACTTCTATTTTTACTTATTAATGTTACAAAAAATTGCTCTCCCTCAAAAATATTTTTTTTAATTTAATTTAATTTAGCGGAGTTACATGATCAAATATGCTCCATTATTTTTGACAATCGTAGTTTAGCACTTTGTGATGCAGCAATTCAAAGGGCTGGTTCAAAGTTCAGTTCATTTCAATACCGATAGTTTAAATTTTTATTGGCCAAATTCTTGCCAGATCTGATTATGACATCATTGCTCTTACCTCATAATGTGGCTGACAAAGTACTAGGGAGTAGGAGAAGTGTCAGTTCTGCCATTTTCTTGTTGTTCATTTGTCCTCACATTATTAGTATTATATTCAATCCATGTTTTCTTTGCAGGAATGTTTTTAAGACACTTTTCCATTTTGTGAGGGTTAGTTTAGTTAAAAGTAGATAACACAATCTTTAAATCCACTTAATCAGACACAGATAAACTGTAATGCATCACAACATGCTTAAATGAATGAGTGAAGGCACCACTGCCGACCTCTCCACATTGTGGAGCATCCACTCTTCCCTCAAGATACCTTGTGTACCACATCCCACATGTCACAATCCAACATATGGACCAAGTGAGGGATCAATGCCAAGCTGAATATTAAATACTAGTAAAGCCTAATTTTGTTCTTTTTTTAATCTAAAAAAAAAAAACATAAATAGAAGTTCCAATATTTCCTCCCATCATCTTGTGCACACTTCACGTTGGAAACCACTGCTACACTTCTCTCCAAACAGATGCCATATTGAATTTATTAATAGAGGAATTACAACATATTACCTAATGTACCTACTTCATGTTTGACAGGGATATTAGCTGCACATAGTTCTTCCACAACAGCTGTCATCAGCAGGCCTGGAAAAGCCTTACAAAGGAGGCAGCATTAGCGACTCCAATTTAAAACATGGATGTCATGGTTTCGGCCGAATTTACCAAAACCGGACCAACAGATGGCCCTTCCCCCCCACTCTCCCTCCCCCCAAAAGAGAGAGGGAGGAGAGAAAGAGATAAGGAGATTCAGAAGTTTAGAATGAACTAAACTACTTTAATGAAGAATTAATATTAAAATAAAAATAAAAAAGAGAATAATGAAAGATACAATACATACATAACCGTATCAAGCTCCCAGGATGACAGTCACGTCACCAGCAGGCACTGGGGAAGTCCCAGACTGGACTCAGCGACGAATGGGAACTGGATTCCAGCTCTGGAGTCAGGAACACATGGATCGGGATCAAAGGCAGGTGAACAGACAGAGTCCTCTCTGGACGTCGGCCATCGCAGGCAGAGAGTTGACCCTTTGATCCCTCAGCTTTTATACTGAGCATGGGGCAGATGGGATGGAATACCCCAGTTGGTCAGGTTTGGGTCACCTGTCCTGTCCGCTCCTCCCCACCGATGTGACCCCTCTACGTTTTTTCTGTTTCCGACCCTCTAAGGGGGCAAATAACGAAACTGGCTGACCTTGGTTGTTACAGCAATAAGTATAAGCAAGGGCCTCCCTGCATACCATTCCTTGGCATGGAGCACAAACATTGGTCTTATCATTCTGAGAACGAGCAGTTTTCTCCACAATATGCTGTTAATTTCAGAGAGTTAGAGGAGGCCTAGCTAGGATGTAAAGTTACAGAACAGAAAATTGGTTCAGTTTTACTTCAAACCGGGACAATGGAGAATTAAGGTCCAAGGAGGTAAAATTAATTGAAGTATGTTACCATTTATGCTGCTAACAGGCCCATAAACAACCAATGTAGACTTCTGGGCTGGGC
Source organism: Numenius arquata (assembly GCF_964106895.1). Lineage (NCBI taxonomy): Eukaryota > Metazoa > Chordata > Aves > Charadriiformes > Scolopacidae > Numenius > Numenius arquata. The sequence continues at coordinate 40,909,032 of NC_133579.1, read as the reverse complement.
ACTGCTGGACAGACACACCAGGCTACTTTCCACCTTTCTCACCTCAAAGGTCGGGGAGGGTTAATCCTGGGGAAAGCAGCACTTTACAACCCCAGAAAAATCTGGGCAGCTCCAAATACCTGTTTCCTGAAATGGTTCCAAAGTAACAAGTTGTCTTAAGAACCTCAATCTACATTATACCAGGAGCTCCCCTAGTCAAGCTAGGACACACAAAGGTAACATATGGAAATCTCCATCCCTTACTGGATGTGGGGGGGAACATTGCGACCAAGGACAAGGAGAAGGCTGAGATACTTAATGCCTTCTTTGTCTCTGTCTTCAGTAGTCGGACCAGCTACCCCCAGGGTGTACAGCCTCCTGGGCTGGAAGATAAGGATGGAGAGAAGAACAACCCCCCCATAATCCAGGAGGAAGTAGTTAATGATTTGCTTATGCACCTGGACACGCATAAGTCCATGGGGCCGGATGGGATTCACCCAAGGGTACTCAGAGAGCTGGCGGGAGAGCTCAGCAAGCCTCTCTCCATTATCTATCAACAATCCTGGTCAACAGGAGAGGTACCAGATGACCGGAGGGTGGCCAATGTGACGCCCATCTACAAGAAGGGCCGGAAGGAGGATCCGGGAAACTATAGGCCTGTCAGCCTGACCTCGGTACCAGGAAAGATCATGGAGAGGATCATCTTGAGTGAGCTCTCGTGGCAAGTGCAGGGCAGCTGAGGGATCAGGGCCAGCCAGCATGGGTTTATGAAAGGGAGGTCCTGCTTAACCAACTTGATCTCTTTCTATGACCATGTGACCCGCCTTCTCGATGTGGGGAAGGCTGTGGACGAAGGCCTTTGACACTGTCCCCCAAAGTGTTCTCCTGGAGAAGCTGGCAAATCATGGCATAGACAAGTGTACTCTTCACGGGGTAAAAAACTGTCTGGATGGCCGTGCCCAGAGAGTTGTAATTAATGGGGTGAAATCCAGTTGGTGGCCGGTCACCAGTGGTGTCCCTCAGGGCTCAATCTTGGGGCCAGTCTTGTTTAATATCTTTATTGACGATCTGGATAAGGGGATTGAGTGCACCCTCAGTAAGTTTGCAGATGACACCAAACTAGGTGGGAGTGTTGATCTGCTTTGGGGTCGGAAGGCTCTGCAGAGGGACCTGGACAGGTTGGATCAATGGGCCAAGACCAATGGGATGAGGTTTAATAAGGCCAAGTGCCAGGTCCTGCATTTCGGTCACAACAACCCCAGGCAACGCTACAGGCTTGGGGAAGAGTGGTTGGAAAGCTGCCCAGCAGAAAAGGACCTGGGGGTGTTGGTGGACAGCCGGCTTAACATGAGCCAGCAGTGTGCCCAGGTGGCCGAGAAGGCCAACGGCATCCTGGCCTGTATCAGGAATAGCGTGGCCAGCAGAAGTAGGAAGTGATGGTGCCTCTGTACTTGGCCCTGGTGAGGCCTCACCTTGAGTACTGTGTTCAGTTCTGGGCCCCTCACTACAGGAAGGACATTGAGCTGCTGGAGCGTGTCCAGAGAAGAGCCAGCAAGCTGGTGAGGGGTCTAGAGAACAAGTCATATGAGGAGAGGCTGAGGGAACTGGGCATGTTTAGTTTGGAGAAGAGGAGGCTGAGGGGAGACCTCATTGCCCTCTACAGCTACCTGAAAGGAGGTTGTAGAGAGGAGGGTGTTGGCCTCTTCTCCCAAGCGAATAATGACAGGACCAGAGGAAATGGTGTAAAGCTGCAGCAGGGGAGGTTTAGATTAGATATTAGGAAGAATTACTTTACTGAGAGAGTGGTCAGGCACTGGAACAGCCTGCCCAGAGAGGTGGTGGAGTCACCATCCCTGGAGGTACTTAAGAAACGTCTAGACATGGCACTTCAGGGCAAGCTCTACTGGCCGAGATTGTTGGTTTGTGTCTGTTTGTGGGTGGGTGTGGTGTGTGGCTATGGGTGGGGTTTTTTTGGTTGGGTTTTTTTTTTTTGTGGTTGGACTTGATGATCTCAAAGGTCCCTTCCAACTATGAAGATTCTGTGATATGCAATATTCAGCAGACTCTTCTGAAGTAATTAACACTAAGTTCAGTTAAAGGGAATTGCCACCTTGCCACAAGGGCTGGCTATCATAAACCTAACATGACTCTCTACCATATATTTCAACTCTATGAATCCTGTGGAAAACTATGATATAACAAAAAAAAAAAAAAAAATCATATCAATTTTATCAAATGCAAGCTGCAGAGTGATGGAGCAGACAGGGATAAACACTGCATTGTAACCCTTGAGCTGCCTCTATATGGAAAGACATGATTTATCTGCAAGCGAGAAAAAAGCTAGCACCTTAACAAAAACTTGATTCCAAAGTCATTAAGGACAGCAAAAGGGGTCAAAAAGTCTCCAGCGCTCTGATCATCTTCTGGACCCATTCCAACAGGTCCATGTCCTTCCTGTGCTCAGGACTCCAGAGATGGATGCAGTACTCCAGGTGGGGTCTCACCAGAATGGATTGAATCACCTCCCCCGACCACACACACACACACACAAAAGAAGTGGCCACACTTCTTTTGATGCAGCCCAGTGCATCTTTTGATGCAACCCAGGAGGTGGTTGGTTTTCTGGGCTGCAACCCACAACTTCCCAAATATAATGGAAAGCGGCTTAGCAACTTCATCCACCAGCTCCCTCAGGACCCATTAATGGATTTCATCAGGTCCCATGGACTTACGTATCTTCAGATTCCTTAGATGGTCTCGAAACTGTTCTTCTCCTACAGTGCGCGGTTCTTCATTCTTATAGCCCCTGGTTTTGCCTTCTGCACCTTGAGTGGTGTGGTTAGAGCCCTTGCTAGAGAAGACCAAGGCACTGAACATCTGAGGTATTGTGACAGAAACAGTCAATCACCAGGATCCAACTGGGGCTGCTCTGAGCAGAAGCCTGGAATTCTGGAGAAGCTTGCAGACCTCAAAGGGTCTCTATCAACCTCGGTGCTTTTGTGGTTCTTTGAACACAAGCTGTCCTGCCTTCCCTAGATGGGAAGGAACAGCCAGTCTTGTGGAAGGCGGCCTGTCCCACTACCAACCAGGCCCTTACTTCAGACGAACAGCTGCTATTGAGCGCGGGGGGCTGTGCCACTTTGCAGGTCAGTGAGGGACCACTGAGGACCCCCAACCCTCCTGGAACACTGTTGCTACCGTCTTGTCGAGAGGACCCCAGGCACGGGATGAGGACGGGGCTGGAGGCCAGGGTTCATGAGGGGAGCTGGAGGGTGGTCCCTGTGTCCAAGGGGCAGCCTTTCTCCTGGGCAAGAAATGTGGCAGACAGGAGTGAGCCCCAGGAAAGGGGCCCTCAGCCCCATCGACCCTCCTCCTTCTCCCAACATTTGGGCATGTTGCAGGCCACAGGCCCTCCATGACCAAACCTGCTGAATTTTGGCCACCCCCACTGGCCACGGTCACAATGGACATCACAGTGGCCTCCTGATGTCACCAGCCACCTCACTGCCTGGTGCTCGGGACCTATAAAAGCAGGGGCCTGTGCAGCTGGCCCACAGTTTGCTGAGCTTCCCGGCCCTCGGATGCCAAGCATGCTTGGAACGAAGAGGAGCTACAGCAGCAATGCGGGTGGCTGCCCACCTTGGCGTGGGATGCCACAGAGCTGCCCCCTGAAACTGCAGATGCGGGGGGCACCTCCCAGGAGCAGGAACAGCAATCAGCGGAGGAGGAGGAACATCACCCCTCCTGGCACGAGTGCGACCGACCTCAGGTCTGCAAACAACGGCAGGCAGCACGTGGCTGCAGGCCCACCAGGAAACAGCATGGAGCCCAAGCGCATCTGCCTGCCAGGGAGCAGCTGGAGCAGCGCGGCGGGTGGCTGCCCACCTTGGCGAGGGACGCCACAGACCTGCTCCCTGCAACCACGGAGGAGGAAGGTACCTCCCAGGAGTAGGAAGCCTGATCAACAGAGCAGGGGGAACAACATCACCCCTCATGGCACGAGCCTGATCGGCCTCACTTCTGCAAGAAGCGGTGTGCAGTGCAGGGCTACAGGCCCACCAGGGAATGGCGTCCAGCCCAAGGGCGTCTGCCTGCCAGGGAACGGTAGGACACCCAGGCATGGCCATGACCTGGCACTCAACGCACCAAGGCACAACGTGCAGGCCACGGGTGTCAATCCACCAACGCATGGCATGTGGCCAACGGCTGCCAATACACCAGGCAGCAGCGTGGAGCCCATGGAAGTGGATCCACCCCAGGACCAGGAAGAACCAATGGAAGTGGATCCACCTCAAAACCAAGAAGAACCAATGGAAGTGGATCCACCTGCACGGCAATGACCTGGCACCACACCAGCGCACCCTGGCTCCTTCCCTGAGATTGCACCAACGGCCTCTCAGCAGCACCTGGCCAGCTTCCTACGGGTGGCCCAGCCTCCACACCCAACATGAGCTGGGAGAAAACAAACTCTATGGACATCCCGCAGGCTCACCTGCAACATCTCCCACAAATAAACATTTCTGTTGTTGATTGTCAAGGGTTGTGTGGGCTCTTCTTTCCCATCCCATCCCCCCCCCCCACCCCTCATGAAGAGGTGCCGTCTCTTCTGCATTGAGCCCCAGAGGAGAGGAGAGAAGAGGGCCTGGCCTCCATCGAGCTGCTGCCTTCCACAGATGGCAAGGGATGCCCAAAACCTTGCAGAAGGTGGCCTGCCCCACTACCACACAGGCCCTTACTTCAGACCATCACCAGCACCAGCCCCACCACTGACCTGTGGTACACCACCACTAGCAGCTGCCCCGCAGGGGCTATTTGTCCTGCTGAGCAGAAGGCAGCGGTCCTCCTACCATGTAATCCCCTTCTCCTGTCCACACGACACTCAGCTGCATACCCTGGGAGGCTGTGTCATGGGCCTTGCTAAAGTCAGGGTAGATGGCAGTGGCTGCTCTGCCCTTGTCCTGCTAGGACAGTCACCTCCTCAAAGCAAGGCTCATGTTGGTTCCAGCAAAACTTAGAATCATAGAATCATCCAGGTTGGAAGAGACCCTTGGGATCATCGAGTCCAACCATCTACCCTACACTACAAAGTTCTTCCCTATATCATATCCCCCAACACCACATCTAAACGTCTCTTAAACACATCCAGGGATGGTGACTCAACCACCTCCCTGGGCAGCCTATTCCAATGCCCGACCACTCTTTCTGTGAAAAATTCTTTCCTAATGTTCAGTCTAAACCTACCCTGCTGGAGCTTGAAGCCATTCCCTCTCGTTCTGTCATTAATTACCTGTGTGAAGAGACCCGCACCAACCTCTCTACAGTGTCCTTTCAAGTAGTTGTAGAGAGTGATGAGGTCTCCCCTCAGCCTCCTCTTCCTCATACTAAACAGTCCCAGCTCCTTCAAATGCTCTTCATATGATTTGTTTTCCAGGCCCTTCACCAGCTTCGTTGCCCTCCTCCGCACTCGCTCCAGCACCTCAATATCTCTCTTGTATTGAGGTGTCCAAAACTGGACACAATACTCGAGGTGTGGCCTCACCAGTGCTGAGTACAGGGGCACAATCACCTCCCTACTTCTGCTGGTCATGCTATTTCTAATACAAGCCAGGATGCCGTTGGCTTTCTTGGCCACCTGGGCACACTGCCGGCTCATATTCAGCCGCTTGTCAATTAGAAGCCCCAGGTCTCTTTCTTCCAGGCAGCTTTCCAACCACACTTCCCCAAGCCTGTAGCAATGCACAGGGTTGTTGTGGCCCAAGTGCAGAACCTGGCACTTGCCCTTGTTGAAACTCATGCCATTGATTTTGGCCCAATGATCCAATCTATCTAGGTCTCTCTGTAGAGCTTCCCTATCCTCCTGGGAATCAACACTCCTGCTTAGCTTGGTGTCATCTGCAAACTTGCTGATGATACACCCTATGTCCTTGTCGAGATCATCAATAAAAACATTAAACAGAAATGGTCCTAACACTGAGCCCTGAGGCACACCACTTGTGACCGGCTGCCAGCTGGATTTAAATCCATTGAGCACCACTCTTTGGGACCTTCCAGTCAGCCATTGCTTGACCCAGCAGATCGTATGCTCATCCAGGCCATGTGAAGCCAGTTTTTCCACAAGAATTGTATGGGGGACAGTATCAAATGCTTTTCGAAAGTCCAGGTATACAATATCAACAGCCTTTCCCTTGTCCAATAATCTGGTTATCTTGTCATAGAAGGAGATCAGGTTCGTCTGGCAGGACCTGCCTTCTATAAACCCATGCTGACTAGGCCTGATCCCCTGGTTGCCCATTATGTGGGTTTTGATGGCACTCAAGATGACCTGCTCCATGACCTTCCCTGGTATCGGGGTTAGACTGACAGGTCTATAGTTTCCTGGATCCTCCTTTTTGCCTTTCTTGTAGATGGGTGTTACATTTGGCACCCTCCAGTCCATTGGGACCTCCCCAGTTAGCCATGACTTCCTGTAAATGATGGAAAGCGGTTTGGCAAGCACGTCTGCCAACTCTTTCAGCACTCTTGGGTGTAACCGATCCGGTCCCATAGACTTGTGTGCATCCAAACGGCGTAGCAGGTCACTGATCTCTTCCTCTTTAATCGTGATGCTGCTTTCTCCAAGGTAAGCTCCCAGACAGTCCTTCCAGCTAGGCTTCATTCTAAACTCGCCTTAGATCACCCAAAAGAACCTTTAATTTTAAGATGTGAAACACAAACACATTACCTGCCCTTTTCCAGTCACAACAAGCAACACCACACATACACTTTTGCTCTTAAATAATCCAACTCCACATGTGCAAGCACCAAGACTCAGAGTACTTACTGTTAAATGGATGGGACCACTGCCTTCTAGAAGTGCCAGCAGGCTGCATATTCCCATGCCTGCAGCTACAAAAACAGTGTAGATAGAAATGCTGAAGCAATTTGAACATTTAGCTATACTTTCTCCATCAGCAAGCCTACCCTTCAGTCTCCATGCAAGACAATTATACTATGTAAAGATGGTATCTGCTCACTGCATATACCTACTTTCCAAGAACATTCAGAATCATCTTTGCTGAATTGACTGATTGAAGTGCTTTCTACTTTTGTATGCGCTCCAAAGCCAACACAGCTACACATGAAGAAAGTATGGTTGGTTTGTCTGAATATATGAATTCTGACACATCATCACATTGCCTCAATTTCACCTGCTGAGCCAACTACTCTCCATAAACCCCAGTCCCACTGAAGATGAGTGCATCTGTGCAGACTCATAGTCATAGTCAATTATAGCCACAGTCATAGTCACAGGTGTAACAGGGCACAACTTCAAACAGGTTATTCTACCCTGCCAGGCCTTCCCATGTGAGAACAGTCAACAGCTGCTCTTCACAAGATGTCTTTTACAGATAGAGACCACTTAGATATTTTTAAGGCCTTGCCCCTAAGCTCTAGCTCAAATAAATTATGCTAAAATAAAAAGTTCTTCTGTCTCCTCTGGACTGGCACAGGACATAACACAGGTCACAGGAGCTGTAGTCATCCACCGTGGTGCCACACAATGAAAACCATAATCCATTAGTACATTTTAATGATACCCCAACTGCATTCAAGTTAGCCTTTCAGCAGTAATTTTAACCTGGTAAGTACGCACAGCATCTACTTAAGGCATCAGAAGTCCCAGTTCAGGAACAGAGTGTGCCTCCAGTACTCTTTGTTCTCTGTCTTTCTTTGCCTAAGGCTACAGCCTATGGAAGCTATAGCTATGAAAGCATAGTACACAGACTAAATGAACATCACGGATAAAGCCACATATGCCAACCACATAGCCAAGGCTTTAATTTGTATAATCAGGGCTGCACAGGTGGAAGACATGGGATAACTATATAACTTTGCCAGTGGAAATTTCTGGTGTTGGCAATGATGCGTAAATTAATGCACCAGTTTGACTTCTGGGTCCAAAAGGGAGTTCTTGGTATGACTAATTCACACATTTTCTTTCTCTCTACTTTAAAACTGAGCACACTTTGTCTAAAATCAAACACTATAAATAAGGAATGCATAATCATTTTTACCACTTCCATTGTAAAGCTTCACTGTAAATCACTTTGCATAGTCTAAGGCAGTGTAGATTTCTTGAGTTTGTCTAGTGCTCCATCAATTTAGCTAATAATTGCTCTCTAAAAATATTGCTACATAAGCTTGTGTTATTCAAAAACTAATTTCCTGGACACAGAAGATGGATACAAAGACGTACACAAACTGTATATCGTAAAGGCTGCAGTGAAGAAAGGAAGGAAAGAGGGGCGATGAGGACAATGGTGCTTTTTCACCAGCTATCTACCAAGCCTTGTTGCTACCATCATCTGTGAAGTCTGAAGCAGTTAAAAGCATTATAAGATTATAAAACTTAGGCCAGGGAGAATAAACAACCTGCTGGCCTTAAAAGAAAATCCACATTTTCCAGGCTTTATATTAACAAAAGAGTAAGTAAAAAAACTACACATTAATTGTGTTACTCTATTATAGCTCAAATTACACAATAATAACTAGAGTCCATAATGAGATAGTTGTGCTTTGAAAGATGTAACAAATTGTTTTATAAGGAGACAAAAATAAAGGGATTACAAAAGATACCAGGTATCTTAAGGTGTCTGAGGGGAATGCTTCATGACAGATACATGGCTGTCATTAAGGTACAATCCATCATTAGCTTAATTATCCCTGGTAACAGTGGTCAGGTGAAAGCATAAGCTTCCTTGGGAAAGAATGGTTTACGTCTCCCCAGGATGCTCCCCAAGAGCAAAACTAAAACCTCCACTAGAAAATGGTCCTGTCCACATATAGCATCTTTTTAGGATGAGCTACTTTGGCTAATTGTTTTCCAAAAGGCTGTTTTCTCACAAAGAGAGAGCCCTAAGGAAGAGGTGAAGGAACAAGGATATCACCAGCTTGCTATCGCCAAAGACAACCCTTACTAGGATACCCTGGGTCTTCTAATCCAATTGACAGGAGATGCTAAATCCTCACAAGAAACAAAAGGGCCTCAATTCCCCTCAAATCCCCACAGAACCTCTGGCCATTTTAAAGCGTTTTCCTCAGACTGAACTCTCTGGATTACTTCAGTCAACAAGAGAAAACCTATCCAGATTGCATAACCAAAACAGTCTGAAAACAGTAGATTGGACAGAATAGAAAACCCAAAAGAAACAATGACAGACACCTATATCCAAAACCCTGCTTCCAAAAGAGAAAACATTAGCTGACATTCCAGTGTCTTCCAAAAAAATCAGAATCACATAGGACAGACCTGAAACACTGTTAAGAAGTGCATCACATCCTTCCTGCTCTGCATGGGGTCACACGACCAAGGTCTGCAGTACACCAAGGCACCCTGAGCTTATGCCAGTCTGTATCATTCTCCATGATGTAATTCCTCCGGGCTCTCTTCCTTCTCATTGCTCTCCATACCCTCTAATTTTACAAAAATTTAAATTCAAACATCTACATCAACAAACACCTAGATTATAAGATCAGGGTTATAGGTAAGTTACTCAAAGTAGATAAGTTGAGGAGCACAACACTGAGAAAAAACAGTAGTTCTCGATTCTGCATTAAAAACAGCAATGTCTGGGAAAGGAGCCTATAATAAACAAAGCAGAGTAGGCAGACCACATTATTCAGTTATACATCATACCATCTACAACAAGAGGACAAGACTTTCAGGCAACCCTCACTCCACAATCTCCATCTACCTGAAAGAGCTGCAACATTTTTGAAAACGTAAGTTATACAATTGTAAACTATTAGCACATCACTTAACTGCTTTGACTTTTCCACTATCACACTGCTGGAAATCATCAGTTAAGTTACACTGCCAGAAGACTGGAGCTATAGTTGTGAACTTAGCCCCCAAACTGTCAAAAAAGATTATTTTGCTGTGTTGTATTTAGTTTTGCCAGGAAACTTAAAAGGAAAAACCTATCTTAAATGCAGTGCCAAGGCTCTCTTTCTAACCAAAGTGCTCCTCTCTGCTGCCTCAGTCCACATCCCAGTACACGGAAAAGGAGGACTTCACCTGCCCTGCATTCCAGCTGGCAAGGCTTCCCAGCTGCTCCATCTCTAAGATCAAAGAGTGTGACCAATGCCGCTCAGAGAGCCCGGCTAGCTGTAAGTATTCACAGAAGCCTCATTTTTCATAAAATGCATCATTTTGTACATCTAATTTAAGAATCCCTGGAAGACAGTTTTTCAAGAAAGCTAATTAGTTCTGAGCCCTCTCTCCCCTCCTACAACCTGATTTTTCTCCTGTCATGTATTTGGGTCCAAAAACTAATGCCAATGGATCTTCCTTTAGGCTTTTTGGAACAAAGTAGTGACTGCCATTCCTGGGAGGAAAAAACTCTGTAAGTCACTGTAGAAGAAGAGCAAAACACACATAAATACACACACTGAAAAGGAAAGGAAGAAGGTTAAAGTCTGTCTAAAGGAGCTTGCATTAAAAGATCAGAGGCCAAATGCAGCATTTATGTCATCACTTCCTTAAATAACTCTAGCAACCGATGGACTGTCTATGGTATGACTTTGAAATAGCTTTCTACTGCTTTTCCTCACACTATTTCACCCATATGTCCTTTCGTGAATATATGTGTGAGTGAGGGGAGAAACTACTACATTACACTTTCAGGTCCTCACTGTACTGACAGACTAGCAGCAAGCTATCACCTGACAACTCAGACACACTAAGCTACTAAAATTCTGCCTTTAGACAAATTTCTCTGTATCTCTTCATGTCCCATGCTAAAAGTGCAAAATCCTTTTTGAATTAATATTGAAGTAGGTTTATGTGAAAGTGGCATAAGTTCCAGCTGCCACTAATGGAAGTGACAGTTTCAGTGTTCATGAGATAGATTCACAGGTTCCGAATACATAATTAAGAATAGGTGCAAGGGCAATAATGACTTAAAAGGGGCAAACTGATTACCATTATCTACTTCACTACAACAGAAATAAGAACAACACTGGATTATTTTCAGCAATCCTTCCCTTGTAAAATGACAGCTTTTGTTGTCTGGTCTATAATGTGCTTTTCTACATTAGGCTGACAAGAAGTCTTTCCTTAGGTTGATAGTCCCATTATTTCTCATTTTAATATCAAAACAGCAGTAGCAGTATCTCAGACGATACTGCATGTAAGCTACTATCTATTAGGGTCAGAAAGTCTTGTGGGTTTTTCATCTGTTGTGATATGGTAGGAGGTTATTTTAACTGGCACCACTACACTCTCTGCAACAGCCTGTAGGAAAGCCATTCTATAACATCTGTGACAGGACAAGTAGAAAACATTTCAATGCCTGGACCTAGATTCCCACCAAGACTAATGCTATACTGTTACCTTGGAAAGGGTGAGATTAAGTTATTTCTAATAAACACCAAGGTAAAAGTCAGTAAAATTAATTGAACCAGTAAAATAAATTGAATTTTCATGGTTTTCTCTTCCCTTTTGAGCTGATCTGCAGTGCCTGCTTCTTTACTTTTCTTTCACAACATAACACACAGTCACCTCTCACTCCTTCATCTTCCCTGGCTAATGCTTTCTGCAGCGTCTGTGCTGAATTCCCTTCTGTTAGCCTGGTCTTTCCTAAACCTGTGTACAGAGATTTTGCAAATTTAATTTTAATAGACAGACTCTGGCATATTTGCCACCCATCTTGGAGTTTGCAAGTTTGGGTTCCTGGAAAGAGGTGAGTGTCCATTTTGGTTTTTGGTCGGTTTTTTTTCCTCTTTGGATAACTATTTCACAGTTCCACCCATGAAGGTCACTTTTAATTTGTGGACCACAGACTTGACAAACACTCTTAAAATTCCCTGCATTTTAGGACTTCACCCCTTTTATAGAGTAGGAGAATGACAGTTTGTGGACTTGCTGAAAAACAATCACCACAGCAGTCCCTGGTATTTCACCCCTCCGTGTTAGTCTTCACCTCATTATTTCCTTCATTTCAGCAAAGGCAGATTCTGAGTAGTCAGAGCATTGCTGTTTTAATTTTTTTTAATCAGAAGTCTTTAATAATAAAGACCCACAAGCAAGCCTCCATGGAATCACTGCCATGGCTCAGGAGAGAACAGAACTCAATGCAACAAATGTTACATCAGACAGATTGCCACTTAGGCAGCCAGCTGTGAAACCGCTGCAGTAGCAGGCTAGTTCCTGGGGGTTGCATTCCCAGCTATCCCTTCTTTTTAATTGTGTAGTTTTAATTGCTTCAGCTCAGCCCCAGTAGTTAAGCAGAAGATTCCTATACCAAACCAAAACCTCCGAAACACAACTCTTAAGGCAATGATTCAGCACCATCTGTGGCAGAAACCTGTCTGCAAGAGCACACCCCAGCAAAATTTACTGATGGGAGAGGTGTTCGGGTAGACATAAGGGTACTTCTCACAGCAGAAAGGCCACTACAGTGCAGATGCAGGGAACTGCTGTTGCTATTTTTGCAGTATGTAATGTGGCATCTTCAGAACTGGACATGACATCTGTAATATAGCAATGACATCTGTAACATAACTCAGTCTGTTTGATACACTTTACAAGCAGCAGTCTGCAGCTCACATGTACGAGAAGTTACATTATTTTCTAAAGCTGCATATATGGGGAACCCTTCAGTTTAGTGCTGATGATTTAAACTCCAAAACGCACAAGGATGAGGAGCGTACAGGAATGGTTTAGAGTCACGTTCACAATCCTTGCCCTCCGTCAGTTACAGGTGGCATTTCCTCATGTACTTCAGGATCTAGCTCCCAGTTTGGATTTTGCCATGAGACTTCAAACTGAAAACCTTCTCAAAAAAAAGATACCAGGATTAAAAAAGTAATCTATTCTAACAGTAGCAGAACCTAAAATTCATTCTATTTCCAGTCCTTGGAGACTCCCTACGGGACAGCATAGATTTTTTTCATTAAGCAAATCAGAATTTGACTAAGCTTCAGACCGCAGCAAGTTCACTTCTAGGCAACCTACCCAACTGAAAACAGAAAGGGGGAGATGCTAAAACATACCAGTCGTATATTTACTTGAAGATGTATTCAGCATAAATACATGAGGTTAAAAATGTGCCATATTTGATGTCTGCAAATCACTGAGCTATGACCAATTTAATACAAGTTTCTCTCTAAGGGAACCAAATGAACTGTGTAGCTTGTATGTTGGCATAAATATTCATGAATTGCTAAGAAAGCTAATAGGATCAATAAGAGCAAAACCTAAAAGACTACATCACTCTTGCTAAGGATCCAATTCTGTTGCCAGCCAAGTCAAGAAAACAGTATGTCATTGCCTCTCAGAGTCCAGACAGGGAACAAAATTGCACAGAACTACTTTGCAGTCTGTATTGTAGCCTGTAGTAGTAGGAAGCACTTAGGAGTTACCAACAATACATAGGTCTAGTAAGAAAAAGTATCTTGCCATCTAAAAACTGTAACAAAAATAATTTTACAAAACTGCAAGAGGAAAACACAAGTATAGATTGTTCCTAAATATTTTTTTTAATTTGAGAAAAAAAATAATCTAATGTTCCCTCACTCCTTTTTACTACTGGCTCACTATTCCTTTTTCACCCCACTCAGCCTTTGAAATGAAACTGCTGTATGCATAGCTCTCTATATTAGGTTTTACCTTTTTGTTTCTGTGAGGATCTTCTGTACCTCACCCTGCACCACTGCTGACCGAGAGCTCCCCCAGTTTCCCTTGTAAATCCTCTCAGTTCCTCTCAGATCATGAAATCATAGAGCTGTCTAGGTTGGAAGGGACCCTCAAGATCATCGAGTCCAACCATTAGCCTAGCACTGCCAAGTCCACCACTAAACCATGTCCCCAAGTACCATGTCTATCCACCTTTTAAATACCTTCAGGGATGGCAACTCTACCACTTCCTTGGGCAGCCTGTTCCAATGCTTGATAGCCCTTTCAGTGTAGAATTTTTTCCTAACATCCAGTCTAAACCTCCCCTGTTGCAACTTGAGGGCACTTCCTCTCGTCCTATGGCCTGTTACTTGGGAGAAGAGACCAACCCCCACCTCGCTACAATCTCCTTTCAGGTAGTTGTAGAGCGCAGTACGGCCTCCCCTCAGCTTCCTTTTCTCCAGGCTAAACAACCCCAGTTCCATGCACATTCTCTGGCCCACGGAGGAAGACACTCCTCCGGCCGACCCTAGCAACCTTTGGCTCACCCTCCCCGGAGTGACAAGCATGTCGGTGCTAACCTCAGGCAGCACCATGCCCCACACGCAGAGCCACGCTATGGCATAGCCCGCTGCAGGGACCAGGGCATACTCTCTGCACCGGGAGAGGAGCCGGGGGAGGCCAGGGCCGGCCTTGCCCCAGTTGCAGCCGGTCGCAGTCAGCGGCAGCCGGCTCCGCCCCCGACAAAACCCACTGCCGCCCTTCCCACCCTCCACCAATCAGAGGAGGCGGCTGAGGCACCTGAGGAGGGCGGGTGCCAGGAGGCGGGGCAGGGGCAACCCCGAGGGGACTGTGACCCACAGAGGATCCTACAGCAGGCCGGAGACTGCTTCACTGGACAGCCCGTTCCAATGCTTGACAACCCTTTCCGTGTAGAAATTTTTCCTAATATCTGCTCTAAACCTCCCCTGGAGCAACTTGAGGCCATTTCCTTCAGTCCTATCACTTGTTACTTGGGAGAAGAGACTGACCCCCACCTCGCTGCAACCTCCTTTCAGGTAGTTGTAGAGAGCGACACGGTCTCCTTGCAGCCTCCTTTTCTCCAGACTAACAACACCAGGTCCCTCATCTGGTCCTTATCCAGGGGGTGGAGGCCGGGAGGGAGAGAGGGCTCTGTTGTACTGAAGTTGAGCTGGGAGAGCCGGTTGGGAACAGCTGGAGATGGATGCTGAGCTTCCCCAGGCTGCTGCCAGGGCAGCCAGAGAGGTGGGAGAAAGGGAGGTAAGGACTCACCCCAAGGAGCACCCTGACATCTCTGGTAGGGAAACAGCAGTCAGCAACAGGCTTGAAAATTGAGCCTTTTCAGGCTGCCCTGCTTACAGTGATCAAGCAGACCTATGGGAAGCTGCTCCCCAGAGTGCAACCACATGTCAGTCCTTTGCTCAAAATCAAATTACAAAAACGTGGGATATATGGCCACCATCCCAGGGAGATGCTGTTGCAGTGGCAATGCTGGGGAACTGGTGCTGCTGGGATACAGGTGATGGCTTTAAGAAAGTATTGGTCTGCGTAACTTCAGGGCTGTGCCCCTCATAAACACTGCCCTGCAGAATACAAGGTGGCTTTAGGATCAGTAATGGCCTGCTCCTGCTGCTCCTGCAAAGGAGACACCCCCTTGCAATGATAAAGTGTGGAATTTGTAATGCATGTGTAATCAAACTGCTGTAGTGTTCTTTGCTGTGGGTCTTGCACGGAGGAGGCTAAAGGTTTATAATGCACATTTGATTATTATGTAGTCTGGTCTGTAGAAATAAGGGGTGGAGTTTGTAATGGATATTTATTCAAACTGTTGTTACCTTACAGGTTCTGCATTTTGTGAGTAAGATGCGAGGAGAAAAAGAGTAATAAGCAGGAATAAAGAAAGAATTACGCACTGACCCCAGCCTCCAGCACCAGCTGTTGCCTTACAGAGGGAATCAAGAGGGAACTGAACATAACTCTAAGTGAAAACAAGAGGAATTGAGACTAGAAAAGGACGAGGAGAGGTACTGGACTGAAACTAAGCCTAGGGAAGGGAGAAGAAAGATTTTTTCTGTAAGTGTTAAATTGTTTATCATCTTGGGGTTTTTTCAATACCGAAATCAGTAACTTAAAGTTTGTTAATTGGTATTAAATTAAGTGAAACTCCAGAAGTCAAGACTGTCTTGCCCATAGCAATGGTGTTCATCCCAATTCATAGACAACTCCTGTAGTCCTGGACTACAGGAAAAAGTGGAAAGAGAACCCTCTCCCCACCCCACATTCCAAGAATTTAGCCCTGATGCTCTTTTGTTTTTCTTTCAACTCTCTGGATTAGAATGGTACATTCCTAAACAAAATAAAATTTTAGGTTTTGTTTTGTAGGATTCTGTTATTTGTTTTGAGTTGAATGATCAAACAGAAAAACAGCCACACAATCAATTTTTTTTTGTGCAGCTCTAGTGTCAAGTGTATATTTTACATTATATATATATATATATATACACTTTATATATATATATATATATGGTTTACATTTCTGTAGCAGCCCGAGTATATTTTGCAGACTAACACTTTGGACTTTTGCAAAATTAAAGCTGGTTTTAGTTTGGTTTGGGGAAGGAAGGTTGTTTTGTTTCTTATGTCAGAAACTCATATAGGCAAGAATAATTGGAAGAAAAATATCCAAATGGATAAAATAAGCCCATGTCAGACAAGTGTTGAAACTGGTGGGGCAAGGATGCTGGTTATATAAAGTAAATGAGACCATAACATTGACTTAAGAGCACTGAAGGAACATAAGAACAAAAGAGGGAAATCATTTACAAAAATGTGTTTCCCATAGAAATTGACTGCTGTAATTAGGAACAGAGGGTAACAAGTGGTGCACTAAACAGATACACAAAGCAGAGGGCAAGTTCTCTTTGGTTTTGTATTGGGTTTGCGTGGCAAAGTTTTGGTATTGAGGGGGCTACAGGGGTGGTTTCTGTGAGAAGCTGCCAGAGGCTTCCCCCATGTTCGATAGATCCAATGCCAGCTGGCTCCAAGATAGACCTGTCGCTGGCTAAGGCCGAGCCCATCAGTGATGGTGGTAGCACCTCTGTGATAACGTATTTAAGAAGGGGAAAAGCTGCTGGCCAACAAAAGCGGCTGAGAGAGAAAAGTGAGAATATGTGAGAGAACTCTGCAGAAACCAAGGTCAGTGAAGAAGGTGGGGGAGGAGGTGCTCCAGGTGTTGGAGCCTGCTGCCCATTGTGAAGACCATTGTGAGGCAGCCTGTCCCTCTGCAGCCCATGGAGGTTAATGGCAGAGCAGATATTCACCTGCAGCCTGTGGAGGACCCCACACTGGAGCAGGTGGATGCACCCAAAGGAGGCTGTAACCCTGTGGGGAGCCCACACTGGAACTCGTTCCCGGCAGGATTTGTGGACCCATGGAGAAAGGAGCCCATGCTGGAGCAGGTTGGCTGGAAGGACTTATGACCCCACAGGGGACGCAAACTGGAGCAGTTTGTGAAGAACTGTAGCCCACGGAAAGATATGTGTGATGAGCTGACCACAACCCCTGTCATGGTTTGGGTTGGCTACTAAAATGAATGACAGATGCTCTATTTAACCACTCCCCCATTCAGAGAAGGGAGAGCATCTCCCTCCAGAGAAAGGAGATAAAAAGAGAGAGAGCGAGCTACATTTATGAGTTGTAAAGAAACTAAACTACTTTAATGAAATATTAATGATAGAAAGAAAATATTATAATATTAATAAGAAAATAATTAAATACATGCAACACATATGGTGCTCCCAGATGATGATTGTGTAACCAGCAGGCACTGCGAAATTTCAGACTGGACTCAGTGACGGCCAGGAACTGGATTCCAGATCTGGGTTCAGGAGCACATGGATTGGGATCAAAGGCAGACAAACAGACAGGATCCTCCTTGGACGCCAGCCATTGAAGGGTCTGACTCCTTTGATCCCTCAGCTTTTATACTGAACGTGATGCAGATGGGATGGAATACTCTGTTGGTCAGTTTTGGGTCACCTGTCCTGTCCACTTCTCCCTGCAGGTGTGGCCCTTCCACGCTTTTCTGCTTTCAACCCTCCAAGTTGGTGCATAACAAAATGAGCTGACCTTGGTTGTTATAGCAATAAGTATAAGCAAGAGCCTCTCTGCAGATTATTCACTATAAACATCAGACCTTATCTGCTAGAAGTGTGCACTATCTGAAAAATATGCCGTTAATTTCAGAGAGTTAGTCAGAAGAGGCTTAACTGAAAAGTAAAATTACTGAACAGAAAATTGCTTCTGTTTTACCTTCAACCAGGACAACCCCGATTCCCCACCTCCCTGTGCCGCTTGGGGAAAAAAGGTAGAGAACTGAGGAGTGAAATAGAGTCTGGGAAGAAGAGAGGGGGGAAGGTGTTTTAAGATTTGGGTTTTTTTCTCATTACTCTGATCTGATTGGTAATAAATTAATTTCCTCGAGTTGAGTCTGTTTTGCCCATGACGGTAATTGCTGAGTGATATCCCTGTCCTTATCTTGACCTATGAGCCTTTCATTATATTTTCTCTCCCCTGTCCAGTTGAGGAGGGGAGTGATAGAGCAGCTTTGGTGGGCACCTGGTGCTCAGCCAGGGTCAACCCACCATAGTGTTCAGAGAAACAAGTAAGCCTCGCTGTGATAGCAAATAAATTGGTTAAAGTGTAAGAGACCCTCCCTCTTCTGTTGGGTTGGTTCATCAAAAAATAGTAAGACAGAGTCAAACCTTCCTTGTTTCAACCAATGAAAATATTCTGGTCACCAGCAAGGGATCAGGCCCTAGATATTTCATCAAAACATATTAGGAAGCATTCAGGCACAACTAGAGGAAGGTGGACGACCTCGTATTCTGACCTGTTGCTGAGACAGGCCTTGAACAGAGTGTTCCAGCATTGGAAAGCTAAAGTAAACGGGTTTCCATTAAAAAAGCTGGTTAACTGGGTATGGGCAGCAGCTTTCTAGGCCCCCCTGAGAGGAACAAATTTAGGGTTTTTTTTCTTTTCTAAGTCTTGGTTGCCAAAAACGATAGGCCCTTTGGCTCCATTTGCCAGTACTGATAGAGACGGTGAAATGTTTTTCTCTGTCCTTCCTTAGGCAAACTTACAGCAATGAGAATTCATCTCTAAAAATCTGCTCTTTTCATGTCCTTTCTATGAGGCATATGAATATTATCTTGCTAATGGGTTTTAAATGCATCTCAGTAGGATATTAAATGTGGATCTGCATGGACAACTTTAGTGGTTTTGAAGTGACAGTTAATCTCTGGTAACCACTCAGAATTCAGTGTCAGGGTCTGTGTGCATGCACATGGATCCCAGCAGCATCTTGGATGTGTCTCATCTAATGGTACTTTTAATTCTTTTGGGCCCATTTTTTTCCTTTTTAATTGTCTTATTTTGCTTATTGAAACAGATGCATACCATTTCCCTCCTCAATATTGTTGTTTGTTGCATGTGCAGTAAAAAGGTCACTTTTCCTATTTCGTCTCCCCAGTCCCAACACTAAAGAACTTAGACAAGAGAAGTCCCTAATCTTTTAGCTCTCATACCAGTGGGAGGGGGCTCCCACGTATTCTCGAGACCCTCTGGCCAGCATCCACAGATTTTAAATGACTCCACAGTGAAGAGTCTTCTGACAAGCAGTACCAGTTGCCATAAACCAGTACCTTATTAAGATTTTGTGTGGACAGAGGAATATAATTTATAAATAACAGCGGCCAAGATTTAAAAATGAATAATGATTTCTGGGTGGTCTTGTCGGTAAGAAAACAGCAGATCTTTGAAGATCTTAGTGCTTTTAAAAAATCCCAGCTAACTCTTCAGAAGTCAATGGCTACTTTCAAAACTCTAGGTTATATGCCCATTCCCAAGTAGTACAGGCACTTCTCTAAGGTGGTCCTCTAATTGTGGTAGATTCAGTGTCACTCATAACTGAAGTGGATCAAGAAAGAGCACCATATGTAGAAATTTCTAGCAATGAGATGCTTTGGAGTGATAACACAAACCTCAACCAAATCCCATGTGGGCATACAGATGTACCAGCAGCATAAAGCTTATGGTGTGACCTGCCTGTAGAGAATTTGAGAGCAAAGAAAATTAATTTTCTTCCATTGACCTTTCACATAAGGCTTGCCATGATGCTTTAATCTTGGTGCCCCATTAGTAGTCTGTAGCAACTGACTTACTGGAATTTTTACTGAAAAATACTTTATTTAGATAACATTCACTGTGTTTCAAAATTCTGAATTGAATTATGTTCGCCAAGCTCAAGTCCAAGAAATGGGTGGACTTTGGAAGTTTTATCCTCAATAATTACACATATTTACACTTTTTATAAAGTTTCACATACTAAGATGGTCTTAGTTTCATTATTTTGGACAAACCTGAGTATAGGTAAGATCTCACAGAAACTTATCCACAGCAACGTGAGTATAAGACTTAATATGGTAGGAAACTTGGTGCCCCAAATTCCCTAGCCAGAATTACCCAGAATTACAGAGAAATTAATTAATTAATTAGTCAGAATTACAGAGAAAAATCTATTATGGACATGCAATAAGAAGCACCAGGAGACTTGTCTGTCATGATAACAGGACATGTGACTTAAGAATTAACAGACTTGTAAGAATTCTGGACATAGACAATCTGCAGATTATACTAAATCCATAGAAAAATGATAAACAGCATATTCACAAGTTTTTTTGGTTTGTTTGGGGGTTTTTTTGTGTTTTTTTGCCGGCCCTTATAAGCCAGAAAAAGCCACTTTTAAAGCCAAGAATTTATCTGGATAATTGTCATCTCGCTAGATGTTAAAACTAGCCCCCAGGTTGCTAATAAGGTAGCTTTAGAAGTGCAGTTCAGAAGTGGAACAGATACAGAGACACCATAGATCTCTCAAAAGATGGACTCCCTTGCCCAGATAATTTAGCATGTCCTCTAGGGAACACAGTCAAAAGACATTTGCAGAGGATATCTTCAAAGAATTCAACTGTACATGCAGAGTTGGACCCATGTCACAATGGGCAATCTCATACCAGTCACATGAATAGTTTTGCTAAGTTGGATAAGAGGAGAGCAGAAGAGATATATGACAAGCAAACCTTGCAATGTTTGTTGGAGAGAAGAGAGGTAACTGCAAATGGAGCAATAAACAGCAAATAGAGCCTGCAAAAAGGTTAAAAAAAAAAAAAAAAAAAAGAAAAAAAGAAAAGATGAGGAGAGAAAGGTTGAAAACTCTGATAAAGAACTTAACAACAGAAAACTTACTCAACTTCAAAGCCTGGAGGCAGGACCATCACAAAGAATTTCCCAGTGTTTCCTCAGAGCAGAGCCGGAGTGACAGCTCCCCCAAATTCTTATGGGAAACCACTGTGGGTCATTGTCATAAAATACATTATTTAATCCCATTCATAAACTGATTAAAGTCTCTGTGAAGGTTGCTGTTCTTTTTTCAGACCGCTCCTACTGAAAAGCTATTGCAGAATCTAATACCCTTTATACATTATTTTCATAGCTAGCTTATACCTATTGCTATTGTGCTGACATCACCTTCCAGACTATTTCATAGTTTACTCTCCCTGGTGCTTGTTTCCTGCTGAATTTATGGACAGCCTACCCATCTCTTCTCGACCTCCTTGTAACCAGTGCTAACCTAATTTTAAGTCTCGCCTATAAGTCGGAGGCTCCACTCTTTTGACTAGCCTTCTATCTCTTCTTGTTTGGAATCTATCTTCCCCAAGTGCAGTAACAAAACCAATATACACTACATTACAAAGATCACAGATGTAGTGCATGTGACCAGTGGAAATACATGTCTGGGCACAACTTAAAATTGCTTCCAAGAATCAGAATCATTTAATGAGTATATACATAGCTTTTTTTTAATAAATGCATGGCAGAAATTCTTGTTCATGACCTTGTATTGTATCCCCTTTTTATCACTTCAAGTTCTTCTAGGTCATCTTAGCTCTTCTCTGTTTTAATCTCCTCTGTATTGACAGTAACTTCCAACTTCAGTTCATTAAATATATATATATAATGCATATGCTACATACTTTAAATGGAGATCAGTCCCAGAATTAATCCTTGAAGATCTTCTTTAGTGCTCAGGGAAAGATTATATCTTGGAAGTGTAATATGATTATTCACATAATACAAAGCACTGTCAATAACAGTCTGAATGCCTTTGGGGCCAGGATGGGGGTGAAACTGACCCTTTAAGTATTTTATTTAATATGTACCAGTTATAGGAAGTTAATACACAACATAGGGCCCATAAACCTATCATAAAGGATGTCTGCTGTGGTTATGGCAAAGGTAAGCTCACGTGTCAGAAACTGTCCAGCCCTGTTAGCCTTACTTCACGCTGACCAGTTAGGCTTAAGTGGAACAGTACACACAGACAGCTATACAGCTTCCAGATGCTTTCTGCTTCCTAGGCAGGTTGAGCCTGGTCTGCTTTTTACTGTAAAAAACATGTATTCCTTCCCCCTTCCCCCTCCCCGTTTTGTTCAAACAAATAAGCCTGTAGTACAACCCACTGAATTTCTTCATCTTTATTAGGTTGCAGAATTCAGCAACATGCTTATGCAGAGACAGACAATGGCAGCACACCTGAAGGTGTATTTAGAGTTTCAACTCCCTGCATGAGATTCTGAACAGTTTATTCAGTTTGTTTTGGTAAATTGGTGTAATCTGAACGGACTGAAAAAGATATAGACTAAGGTTAAAAGGAAAAAGTAACACATGTTCCTAACAGCGCCTTTATGTTAGTCAAAGATTCTTATTTGTTAGTTGAGAAAATTCCCTTTGTTGTTGAGCTGCTACAGTAGGAAGCAGATGGCTGTTTAAATCCCAGAATTCCCACCAGGAAATATGAACAGATGTCTGTAAGCAGGAATAGGAAAAAAAAAAATCTTTCTGTAAGTCCATATGCTGGGGACAGAGCTATTTATGAGATTTTCTAAAAATCTGTCTGCTTCCAGAAGCCAATAAAACGTTTTGTCTTCCCTTACCTTTTCCCCTTCTTCCCCCACACTTTAAAAGTAGACATTTGTAACATGGATGGGGCTTTGATAAAGCACATCAACTTTTAGGAGTGTGGGAATAGTCCCGGTAATACACCTGGCAGCTTTGTATGTCTGTCTTCCTCAAAATGATAGCTTCTTTTCCAGATTTGTTGACATTACAGGCACAAAACCTGTCATTTACCCAAGAGTTGTGCTGCAAAGCAAGGCTCAATGCAAAATGCGGTTCACTTCTGAAGGCCTAGCCATTATAAAAGAGGCAGAGGTGGAGTTTGACAAGGTTGAATGCTCAGCAGAGGATTTGCTAACAATAGCCTAAATCCTGCGTCTTTTTCAAATATTCATTTTCCTTCCTTGTTTTTCAATGTTTTATATGCAATACACTAGAAAGGAATACTGCTTACTCTTAATGACACCATTTCACCTCTAACACTACATAAAATTTAATGCATGAACAGGCAGCAAAAGATTGACAGCTGCCTATAGGCACTGTTTAGTGTCATGGATACATAACAAAAGTTCAGAGTTTTGAGAGGAGGAAAAGAAAAAAGAGAGAAAACACTGACTTTCTAATATGACATCCCTTTGAGATTATAGAATATAAAATCAGCTTAAAATCGGTTCTTGTGCCCGTAAGGATTCCTCTCTGATTTTCTCCTACAGTTGACTTTCAGCCCTTGAAAAAAAAAGCAAGCATGTCTGAGCTTTCTCATGAAGTTGTTGAGAAATAAAGTAGCTTTATTACAGTTAAAGAAACATGAGGAAAACAGTCCTATATTTACATATAGAACAATGGGTTTCCAGCCATCCGAATGTGCTCTTAGGGTTACTATCAACTCAATGCTCAGTAGCATTCAGAAAAGCAAACCAAATGCTAGGTATTATTAGGAAAGGATTAAATAGCAGAATGGGTACTATCATTCTCAAATTGTGCATCGTCATGACTGACATCATATACAACACCGGCCTTACTTTTACCTTCAGAGAGGGTTCTGAGAAGGACAGTGCTTATGACACAAAATATGCAATGGCTTCCAAAAGGAAAAACAGAACAAAAGTCCTAACAGGCTTTTCAGTTGGGAGAAGTGACAACTGTGGAAGGGTGTGACAGAGGTCTGTAAAATCAGTTGCTCCCTGTTCCTCCCAATGTAAGAGCTGCAGGCCTTCAATAAAGCTACCGGTTGCCTGGTTCAGAATAAGCAGAAGGGCCTTATTCCTCACACAGCATGTAGTTAAGCTATAGAATTTACAACAGTGTACGGTGGATGTTAAAATTTTACACCAAATGTATAAAAATATGACTGGGTGAGTTCATAGATAAATCCATTGAGACATTATAAATGCATATAACCCCTAAACTAAAATGTTAGACTAAAATAGACTAGACTAGAATAGACTGTTTCAGTTTAAAGGGACCCATAGTGATCATCTAGTCCAACTGCCTGATCAATTCAGGGCTGACCAAAAGCTAAAGCATGTTATTAAGGGCGTTGTCCAAACGCCTCTTAAAGACAGACTTGGGACATAGACTACCTCTCTAGGAAGCCTCTTCCAGTGTTTGAACATCCTCTTGGTAAAGAAACGCTTCCTAATGTCCAGCCTAAACCTCCCCTGGCACAGCTTTGAACCATTCCCACACATCCTGTCACTGGATACCAGGGAGAAGAGCTCAGCACCTCTGTCTCCACATCCTTGTCTCAGGAAGCAATGAGGTCACCCCTCAGCCTCCTTTTCTCCAAACTAGACAACCCCAAAGTCTTTAGCCACTCCTCACAGGACATTCCTTCCAGCCCTTTCACTGGCTTTGTTGCCCTCCTCTGGACGTATTCAAGGACCTGAACATCCCTCTTAAATTGTGGGGGCCAGAACTGCTCACAGCACTGAAGGTGAGGCCGCGCCAGTTCTGAATACAGCAAGATAATCACCTCTTGACCAGCTTGCAGAGGGATCTAGTAGATTGGAGCATTGGGCTATGATTAATGGGATGAAATTTAACAAGTTGAAATGCCATATTCTGCGCCTAGGACAGAGTAACGCTGGGCACAAGTATAAACTGGGAGAGGAGTGTCTGGAGAGCAGCCCTGCAGAAAGGGATCTGGGGGTGCTGGTCAACAGCAGGCTCAACAGGAGCCAGCAGCGTGCCCTGGCAGCCATGAGGGCAAACCGCATCCTGGGGTGCATCAAATACCGTATTACCAGCCAGTCAAAAGAGGTGATTATGCTGCTGTATTCAGCATTGGTGTTTGTAAAATGTTTGAAGGTTGAGAATACATCTGAGCTTGTTCTGCTCTCATTCTCTGACATTGTCAGAGACAAGGTGCTGGACCAAACAGATCTTTGGTCTAGCTTAGTTTGGTTCTCTGCCATTCTGTCCCCACAGCCTAAGCAGGTATCTATTGCCACCACAGCTAGACTGTAGAAAAGGTTAAGTACCGATGTTGTTCCATGCAGTGAGGAACTACAGACATCTCCCTTATGCTGTAGAGAGGAAAAGAGAGAATCAGAGCAATGGTAAATATAAAAGATGCATTTAAATAATTTAATTTTTAATTATTTTTTTTTCTGAAGTTTATTTGGCCCCAGATGTATCCTTTTTGGACTCATATCTTTCAGATACAGACTTATATCTTAAAAGAAAATACACACCTTACATGTAGCATGCATAAGAACTTTAAACAGCAACTGCATGCATTCAGAGATAAAAGAAATAGATGTCAAAACAGAACTATTTCCAAAAGCACAGCTAGAAGTAGCCATCTCATTAGATAGAGCATCTTTAATTTTTTAATAAAATCAAGGGAAATATTGTAAAAAGAACAGATATCGACCAAAATAATGTCTCAAAGCAACTAATTTTTTAACAAAACATACAAAGAAGCATTCTCTTTTTACTAAATATTAACCTAATACATCATGTTTGGCAAAGCTGATAATCTGAGTGGAAACCATTGTCATTGGCAAAGACTCAAAAGATTATTTTTTCAAGAATTTTAGCTTTGCACTGTTGGTACCAGTCTTAGTTTATGATGAAAAGCTGACGCTGTGAATCACACAGATCAAGGTTTCTTTGTATATGATTAAATGCAGATCATGAATTTATAAATCCATGCCAATCCAGTGGTAATCAGAAACCCATAATTCATTTTACAGCAATGAATTCCAGTGGCGTATGCTTTTTAAAAAAATGTTTTATCATATACACCCACAGTTCCAGAGTAAGTCTATTCCTGAACAAGCAGGAGGACACAGTCAAACTATCCTGTTAATTCTGATTAACTCATAATTGATTTCTATGCAACTTACCTAGTCTACTATTTTTTTTCAGCTATAGGCACTTCCTAGGTTTTGACTTTGATTAAGCACCACCTAATACTGCAGAAACTATGTTCCTTACTTCTTGCTAGGGAAAGGAAACACTGAAGTCATCCATAAAATGAGGGGGGTTTTCTGCACCTTGCCATCTCACTTTCCTCTGGGAGTCTTTCAGTATTTATATTCAGTTATTGGCAGCAGCATTAACTTAATATAGCCCCATCATTTCTTTTATTCCGCAATCAAGAGATGCCAGGATAATATTTAATAGAATATGCTTATTTAAAGCAGATTTAGCCTTTAACACTTTTTTTGTGCAATTTCTTTGCAAAGCAAACTAACCACACGGAGAAGTAGAAGATGGATATCGGAGTGGGAGGGAAATACCCAGGCTTCCTAATAACCAAACTGTTTCAACCTACCAACAGCATTGTTTACTAAACTGATGATACTCTCCTAAAGATTTTCTGACAGCTATCATATGTCTTTGTCACAGGGCCTAAGTGACACTCACAGGAGTGTAAGTAGTTCTTTATCACTAATTAGCCATGCCGTTGGCATGCGAGATATTCCAGCAAGGGCTATTATTTTGAGAATGGGGGTTAATATACAGTACCCAAATCTTCAGGGTTCATTGCAAGCCAGACATTTATTTGGGGAAGAGGTGTCATAGCAGGAACATATATCAGGTTATGAAACTCATTGAATGGAAAAGAAATGGGCAGTAATTTCAGCAAATCTATCACTCTTGTTAAGTAGATGGTCTAAGCTTCCATGACAAAGCATTCAGTTTTAATGCTTCTGTAAAACTGAAACCAATAAAACCACAGCTATGCTGATCAGTACTCAGTTCCCCGTTTCCAGGCCATGGGCAGAACAGCTCTTTAGAACCTCAGAATTAAGATGGTTGCATTTTCCAGAAATGAAACAGTTCTTTTGGCAGCCTTCCATTCTGGAATGAGCACTGGGTGAGAAAATAGAAAAAAAATAAGATGTTTACATTAATGGAATTAAGATTTAAAAAAAAAAATAAAAATAATGCCATCATGCTGGAAGGCACTATCCTGTTTATACAACAATGTAGCTTTGTTCAACTTCATGCAAAGTGCAAGATGTCTGGGAATTCGCCTTCAGCTGAACCCAAAATAAAAGGTTCAATTAGTCTCAGCCAGATTTTCACAGGGTTAGCATAAGGCAAAGAATTTCCATCAGATTAGTGGTCTGACTGTCAGAAGGCCAGCCTCAAATCTGAAAGCACCAGTCTTTCAAATTCCTATTCCTTCCTCCTACCCTGCCAAACAAGTAAACACAATTCACTTCTCTCCAGCCCGAAATTATAATTTTACTTGAATGAAAACAGGAGGGTTTTCTTCCAAGAAAATTGCCACCAGAGTGCACCTGACTTTACAGGAGTCGTACAAGTCAGCAGAGCCACTGCTTCACAAAACACAGATGCTGCACGTCAACAGGTGCCCAAATACTACTTTGCCCTACAGGGAAAAAGTACATGTACACCATGTGCACTTGCAGGAATCAAGACAGTACTGGCACCTTCTTTTCTTTCTGCAGATGCAGGAAAGAGGCAAGGAACAAGTTTTTAGACAGAGAATATAATGAAAGATGGCTAGGACTGGGGGCCTGGCTACTTAAAGTAGGGTCATGAGAGAAATTTCCTTACCTTCAAAGTGCTGTTCTCTCTCCTCCCCTTCCTGAAAAAGAGCTCCACAGAAAGTAAAACAATGAAGTCAACTGCTTCTTTTAGGATCTGCCTATGTTACTTTCAGAATGAAACGTTTGTTGTAAAGGATGCTTTATTTAAGATGTGCTATCAGGTGAGCTGGAAAACCTATATGAAATATTTCTCTACTATTAGCTTATGACCCCGCTGCATTCATCTCCAGACATTTTATGCTGGTAGGGGCAGTAATTTCTTTCTCCATCAAACTGATTCTCTAGCACACCATGAGGACTTCCTCATTCTAACTTCTGCCTCCCAGGCAGCCCCTCTGAGTCTCACATGCAGTGCTTTCCACAATAGCAAAGTGGCAAGTCATAGTTGTGAAAAAGTTAAACAATATTGCAGGGCAAAAAACGTTTTAAAGAAAAAAAATACCAAAATCTAGATTCAGGTAGGGGTTTTTTTTGCATTTTAACGACTCTGAGAGACCTTGTTGAAGGATATTTAGTGCATAGTGACCAGGTTATTTTGAAAGCACAACTGTAACACCCAGTATCTGGTTCTTTTCCTCCTTTTTTTCATAATACAGTGACCATCATGCACAGAACTTTGCATCACTTAAGAAACGGGGCCACTAGCAGTAAGTGTTTAATTTCTGCCACTGCTGTAATTTCTTGATGCCTGTCTCCTGAACTGCTAGTTGATTTCCCATCTGCTTCTGTGTGTGAAAATCTGCACCTCGTTGATGATCTTACATAGGTTTGTCAAGCTGCCTGGAGTCCTGTGGGTATCACCAGAACACAATATTAAAGAGGCTGTCAAATGAGCATCAAATATATGTCATAAACATCATATACAAGATATGTTTTTAGCAGGTTTTTTTTGTTTAGGTGCCTATTGGATACACCAAGACAGACTTTAAACAACAGAATTCAAGTCTTGCCTTTTGC
This sequence comes from Numenius arquata, assembly GCF_964106895.1. Classification (NCBI taxonomy): domain Eukaryota; kingdom Metazoa; phylum Chordata; class Aves; order Charadriiformes; family Scolopacidae; genus Numenius; species Numenius arquata. The sequence goes on along the minus strand of NC_133579.1, from coordinate 40,880,373 downwards.
ATCTAAGACTGGAATGAACAAGCAATGACATAAAAAAAAAATCCATTTTGCTTGTTCTTTAAATGAAATTGCAGGCATGATCCCAGCCTCCAGAAGTACAATGTCTGTATAAACAACGAGCTGTTTCATAAGAGGCAAATGAAGACTTTTTTTGTGACAATATAAGGCCAGAGTGAGTTTTTTTACAACATAGCTCTGAAGATCTGGGCAAAACAGAACTGAGATGTAAAGCTGTGTCACAACTGATCAGCAGAGGAGTTCTGTGGAACTATTCCATATGGCTTTAGAGCAGCCATTTGGGTGCTCTAGAGTTTGCTCCCGCTCATTTTTATTAGCATCTGAATTCAAAATTAGAAGCAACAGTTTGACATAAAAGTAGCTTTCTGCATCCTACAAAGTGGAGGTCAGTCACATTCACATATCTGGGCCAAAGCTGGAGACAGTAATAGCAAGTCACCTGCATTGGAAGTAACAGTCTGCCCAGTGCTGGAATACAGTTGTACATTCTAAATTCAGGTTCAGACAGTGTCTCATTTAAAATACCTTTTGGGCACACTAGAATTCGGGAAGTAATGAAAAGTCCACCTACAGCTGCAGCAAGCAGTAAAACAAGGTGAATCAGGGCTGTCCTGGATGGCAATGTTGCATTTGATAGTGGTTTTCTCACCACTTCAGATCCAAGTAGAAAAATACTGAGCCACCTAAAAATTAAATTGGAATTTGTCTGCCAGTCAGATTAAGTGCTCTTTATATTCTCTTAGATTATGCTCTGCAAGGTATCTGCCACTTGCTACATGTTTTCTGCCTTAAAAGTATTTTCCATTTATGCAAAGTTTTGCATATTGGATGAAACACATGAATGACAGGAAAAAATAAGGGGTACTAAAAAGCTTATGATAGGTTTTTCTCAAGAAGAAATAAAATGTAAAATTAAAGAAGATGATGCAAAGAAGTGGAAAGAGAACATGGAGTGATCTGCCCATATATTCTGCTCATGTATTACTTATAGTTCTTTTATGTTGAAATCACTTCAGTCACCACAACTGCCTAGGCATTAGATACACAATAAATATTACATTTGGTTCTTCTTTAGCTTTACCATTACTTTTTATCCCAATCCTGCACAGCACTATAGCACATATATCACCACCGCAAAATCCTGTGCTTGAAGTCAAAGTATATGCTGGATATAATTTGCTGCTGTAGTATGTTAATGTTCTGGTTGCTAAGGTGATACACTTAACTCTTGGCGATCAACTTAACTCTTGACGAGTAGCTTGCCTAAATAACACGGCGATATGAGTCAGTGCAGAGCACTGTACAATGACAGGTAGATAACTCCTGATTTTCAACTTGGAGTCCTTTAAAATTAGTAGAGGCATCCCCAAGCTACACTGCATTTTGCAGCACAGCTTTAGATATGCTTGATTTTCTATAGTGCCATCAGAATATAACTAAAATACTCCTCCCTGCACATCAGAAAACTGTATGGTTTTTTTTCTACACACACCCTCCCCCACCCCCAATGATAGCAAGAATGTAAGATTCTGGACACTGCTTTAAAAGGAGAGAGAAACAGATGTGACACTTGTCTCTTTGTTCGCTTGCTATCCATTCATGGCTAAATGATGCTAAAGCCTCAGTAATGAATCCACAAATTCTGGATTCTTGAATCAGAAGAAAGGCTAAGGGATTGATAGGAAAACAGCCTTCTTGTCCTCTCCTGCCCCCATCTATCTGTACTTGTATCTCTGCTCAGCCAGAAAACATTTCAGTGAACGCCCATCCTTGCAATTTACAAAAAGCATTTAGTGACGCTATCATCTTCCTACTTTGTACTTCTAGCCACCTACAAGTGACATTGTGTTTCTCTAATAGTCATTATGTTGTCTGCTTGAAAGTATTTGTTTGATATAATTCCTTGCAAATCGCCTAGAAAAGTCCCATTTGTTTCTTGCTTTCTAAAAATATATTTCAGATGTTTAATATTTTTTTTTCTTTTTTTTTAATGGTGCTACTTTCAAATGAAAGCAGCTATCTACCTGTAACTTCAGTTCTGTTCTCCCATTGTATGGTTGATCCTTCCTAACACTCAGGAAGGCCACAGTTAAGTCATTTGGTTTTAACACTCTTCCTGAATTGCTATACAAGAAGTCCAGATTTATGAAAAAAATCCCTCCAGCTGTCACTATCCCCAGGGAGTCCTGGTTCATTCCCACTGAATGAAGGGGAGCAAGTGCTTTAGGATGGGTCTGCTTTGGGAGCCGACAGGCTTTCAAGAAGAGCTGTTAACAAGAACTGAATGAGGAGTAAGGGTGTTCAGAGACCAGCTGGAAGAAAACAGTTCGGTTCTTCCTTTAAATTGCAAGCAATTACAATTTTTTAAAATTATTTTTCTTACTCAATTATTAGTTGCCATTAAAAATCAAAAGTGAAATCAAAACTCGTCTGTGTTCTGGGCATAACAGTTGCATGTTCACGTTGAAAGCAGAGGGACCTTTCATTTTATAACCTTATTTTGTAGGCGTTCTACTTGGAGGTAGCCTTGAAGATCAACAAGAGGAGCCAGTTGATGCAGTCTGGGAACTGCAGACCACTCCAAGCATGTGACAGAGAACAATCATCAAGATGAACATTTATAGATGCAGTGAGCTCTAATACTGAAAGATATGAACAGCCCAAATTCTGAGCTATCTGCATACATGAAGGTCACTCTGTGCCAGCACTAGGTGACATTGATTGTAGAGCAGTGTATATCAGTGAGTAAAAGGTTGAAGGGAAGATGAGGCTGTTCACTCTTCGCCCCCTCCATTTTAACATTCAACCTACAAGTGATTTCTAAAGGCGGAGATATCCAAAGGGCATCAGTCATACCAGGAGAGTGCCCAGCTGGCTAAGGAATTACTTTCTCGCCACAAGGACAGGCAAGAGGTGGAACAGGTTGCCCACTGAGGTTGTGCAGGCTCTATCTTTGGAGGTTTGCAAGATTCAACTTGATAAAGCCCTGATCAACCCCGTCTGACCTCAGAGTTGACCCTACTGGGGAATAAGATGTTGAATTAGAGAATTCCAGAGGTCCTTCCAACTCAAATGGTCCTAACATCCTTTGAAACACTATTCAGAGAGCACATGCCAACGTGGCCAGTGTTCCTCAGCGTTCAGAACTGTCATATTAAAGACATTAGGGAACATATACCCATTCCCTTTTGCCTATGGACCTTTTGTTCACGAACCTGGCTAAAACCCCTCCCCTTCTGCCCACCCCTGGCCCCACAGATATTGTGCATATGATTTTAAAAATACTAATTTTAGAACAGTTTACATGTATTCCCCAAGCAGAAAGAAACTAAATTTGAATTATTTTGGGAATTATTTTCCTGCCTCTGGTAGTCACAGTAGCAGCTGAACTTTTAATCTCCAATTCCATAAATATTTTTAAAAGCAATTTTACTGACTAAGCAGTCCATCCACTTTTATTAGGATTTGTCATCTGAGTAAAGTTACACTTATGTTCATGTTTGCAAGAGTAGGCAATGAATGCCATCTCTCCAATTTTGTCTCCAAGCCATTGGAAGGAAAAAAAAAAGGCAATTGCTGTTTCCAACAAGTTCCATAAAAACATTCTCTTTCTCTGGAGATATTCAAAACCCGCCTGAATGCTCTTCTGTCCAACCTGCTCTAGGTGAACCTGTTTGGCAGGGGGGTTGGACTGGATGATCTCTGAAGGTCCCTTCCAACCACTATCATTCTGTGATCCTGTAATATCTCTCCATAGCAATCACTTCACCCAGCTCCCCAGAGCTCAGGCGTAGACCAAATATGGAGCACGTCTGTAGGCATGTTGCCCCTGCTGACAGTGTCCTTCCCTAGGCACACCTAGTTTGCCAATGCTGATGCCAGCCCTATAAATATATTTTACTTTTTCTTTTCCTCCTTTGAATACTGTACCCCTTGAAAATTTCTCAGGATGGGATTCCAGAGCTTAAAAGCCCCTTGAAAGAAAAGGAAGAAATCCAGGGTCACTTTCCTGGACTACAACGGTGGATTTCTGTCTCTGCCCAGCACTGTGCAGTATTTATTTCATCTTCTGGCTTTCTTGCTCTTTGCTGTGAAATAACAAGAGTTTCTGGATTGGCAAGAGCACTGATCAGCCCAGTAATAATCTGCTTACACGCTTCACCGATGAAACAGAGCTAGGCTATAGAGGGCTTGTGCTGCGCATCGTTACCATACCCATTGGGGATTAGGATGCTTATAGCAGTGATCAAGGTCATGGAAAGGATTTTGGCCTGACCGTGCTTTTCCTGCTGACACACTATCTGTGGCAGCCATTTCCCTAGTCAGGTTAATGAAACCCCCTTTCATTTACGTTTTCTCCTTTAAGATGACAACTGCTATAAAAAAAGATAACCTCTCTGACCTCAGCCGTCATCTCACACTGTGGTTTTTCATCCCTGAATCTGTTAATTGAAACTACAGAATCACAAAGAGAAGCACTCTACATAGTTTAGCCCCTAATCATGTGAAGCCTGCATACCAGTGAGGAATTTATGTATAACACTAATTATGACTGACATTGCCTGTTAGGGTGGGAGATAAAAATCACATCACAGTGTAGCTGGAATGGTCTTGCAACCTCTCTACAGCTGGCTTAATGTTTCTACACAAATAGCTTGACCTTTAGAAAAGGAGAGGGGAGGAAAAGCAGGAGATGTTTTGAGCTTTAAACGATTCCCATTTGTAACTCTATGAATGGCACATTTCATCCAATTTCCAGTCTCTGGCATTTCTAAACTGCCATGTTACAAACAGGGAGCAGGCTATAAACTTCCCCCTGCCTCCCGAGGGAAGGCAGGCAACCAAGTAGGTACCCCAGCCAGCAAGCCCGCCACGCTGCCGTGTCAGAAACCCGGCACCTACAGACAGACTGTGCAGCAGCAGTTCCATGGGGTTACAGCACCGGCCCGTTAGCAGCACAGTAAATACATCGCGCTGGTTCCTTGTCGCTGTATTTAGATTGATGATACCCCTGCAAAGTGATTCTAGAGAAAGTACAAAGGCGACAGCGAACTGGGACTCAATGCCTTTTACCCACACTGCATTGCTCTTAATTCACAGAGGTACTGCAGAAGGCGGCTCCAAGACCAGCAGTATTTCTTCCTGTCATTCGCAAATGCAGTAAGAGGGACTGGGAAGAGAAATAAAGGGAAAGAATCAATGTGGAAAGAAAATGGAGGCTTTGAAAGCCACATGAAAAGTTTTTCACCCTGCAAGGCTCGCCTTTTGCCAGCATCACTGCCAGCGTAACTGGAGAGATTATTGTTACTCCAGTGCATACACTGAATTTAAGGGGTAGTCACCAGTCAGCAACTTTACAATCTAAATAAGTAACACAGGTGAGGACTTTGTTAGAGATTAGTTGCTGTTTAGGAACCAGATCTGATGGTTTGATGCAGATTTGAGTTTATTCCTGTTCCACCCACAAGAAGTATTGAACATTGACCTACAAGTGGGTTCACACAGAAAAAAAGACATCTGACTTGGGGGCTGGGAGGGGGAGAAAATCAGTCTGGGCCTTCATATCATCTTCTAAAACCAGGACACTCTCAACTGGTGTTACCACACAAGAGGTTAAATAGGGAAGGACAAGGGTGATTCACATCAAGAAACAAAGACCTCTTATTTCAGGCAGGTGCTCTACCACTTCTTCAGCTTCTTTCCATAAAGTTGTCTAAAACTTTCAACTCAAATACATTGCTTCCTTTGTTTGCACAATCTTAGCTTCACTGTTTTCCATATGCTAGAATTAGTTGGCAGAACAATTTAAACATATTGAGCAAATCATATAAATTGAATGCCTAAAAGGCTATTGAAGCAAAAAATATGCCATGGATTTGCTAAATTGGGGCTCTCATGAAGCTCAAATGAAAAATTTTATTCTCATGGTTTTTGCCATACTGATTTAAGTAACATCTTAGGAAGTGACATATTCAGACTTTTCAGTATTTGATTGTGATGACTTAAATAGTAGCCTTGATAAAGTTTGCATGCTAGCTCCCATTTGGCACCTTACAGCACACACAAGCTACAGCAGCACCCTTATCATGAACCTTGGGACTAGAAATGATACAAGACTGTCATCACACCCAGCAACCAGGAAAATGAATGCTGCATGAAGGTACATTCTCCATCAAACCATTAAACATATCTGTGAAAAAAAAAAAAAATCCTTTGAAGGGTGCAAAAGAATAAGCCTTCGGAAGGACAGCTGTCATGGTTTGGGCTGGACTGGTCACTGAAACGAACAACAGATGCTCTCTTTTACTTCTCTTCCCTTCAGAGAAGGGAGAGCATCTCCCTCCAGGGAGAGAAGGATGAGAGAGAGACTTACGAGTTTAAAATAAACTAAACTAATGAAATATTAATAATAACATAATAAAAAGAAAAGATAATATCAAAAAAGACAATAATGAAATATATATACAAGACCAGTATCGAGCTCCCAAGGTGATGATCAAGTCACCAGCAGGCACTAGGAAAGTCCCAGACTGGACTCAGCAACAGACAGAAGCAGAACTCAGGAACCGGATTCAGGAGCGCGCTGATCAGGGTAAAATGCAGATGAGCAGACAGAGTCCTCCTCAGACGTTGGCTATTGAAGAAAAGAGCTGACTCCATTGATCCCTCAGCTTTTATACTGAGCATGAGGCAGATGGAATACCCTGTTGGTCAGTTTTGGGTCACCTGTCCTGTCCCCTCCTCCCCACAGGTGCGACCCCTCTACACTCTTCTGCTTCTGACCCTCCAACAGGGCATATAACAGTTAGCTGACCTTGATTGTTATAGCAATAAGTATAAGCAAGAGCCTCTCTGTATAACATTCCCTAGTATAAATTATAAGCAATCAGATCTTTTCACTGCTGTCTTTAAAATATGCCATTAACTTCAGAGAGTTCAGTTCGTTAGAAGAGGCTTAGCTCAAAAGTAAAATTACTGAACAGAAATTGGTTCTGTTTTACCTCAAACCAGGACAACAGCCCTGTTGAAGATTTTAGTAATACTAGGCAGGTATATGCTATGTAATCAGCATTGATGAGAAGGCTTGCTTTTTGAAATGTTCACATTAGTCATTGCTCCTAGCAGCATCCACCATTCTCAACACAACTGTGGAATCTCTTTTATAGCCCCTGTCTTCACACCAGGCATAAGCAGGATCCGAACTCAGTCTCACATTCAAAACAAACTACATACTGGCAGGCAGAGTGAAAAATGAAAAGTTCTGCAGATTAACAGTTTTCTTAGACAGCTACACAAATATTTTCAGATATTTAACATTTACAGGAATGGGTGGGACTGCGCATTAAAACTTTAGTTTCTCTCTCTACCTGGGGACATGGTTTGTAATCTTGAAATTGCAAGCTGTGTGAATATATGCTTTAACTGGATTGCTGAATATTAAATCTGAGGAATCATGAGAGCAGCAGGAGTTTACATTCCTGCATATAACCTAGCTATGGTATGCTCCATGCATCACATGTGTCTGTAACCAGTGCTAAGATTACATGGCAAAGAAAGTGTATTCGATGTGATACACGTGGAAACAGCCAGAACTATAGAGAACGGGGATTCTGCTTCAAAAGCCATTGTGAGAGCAGGGGTGCCAGCAGTAGGAAACATACTTAAGTTTTGCCAGTTCAACTAGCAGCTGAGTGGTGGGAAAATAGGTTAAGTGTGGCGGAGAGGGAATACCCACACGTGCCAAGATGTTTTGCTACACCTTTGGCAGCAGCTTGAATTTTTATCTCTAGCTCTGTAGGGCAAAACCACAATCTCTCAGCTGTCTTGTTTGCAGAACAGGTGGCAAACAGTCACCTCCAAGGGTGCAGTATGAAACTGGTATCCATAGGTGCTGCTCTGAGGGGAAAGGAATTCTTAAATCAATGGTCAGAGACACAAGGAGAACTTAGATTTATGGTCTTGGTTTAGTGACCTTCCTGGGAAGCAGGACACTCATTTACACCCCTAAGAGTAATTAGGAACTTTCTGCAGAAGTTATTACAATAGCTTAAAAATAGTTTTAATAGGGAGAACTGGTAGCATTATCTCTGTGTCACTTCTACGAATCAAAGAGCCCCAGAGGCAGAAAAGCTAGTCTCCCTCCCTGGGCTGTGTGCATGCCAGCCAGGAGCACAGTGCTGCTCCCAGCTAGCCCAGGCTCCTGAGCATACCCTCCCTGCTGAGCAAGTGTACTTGGCTCTGGGCCTGGAGGAGCACTTACAAGATGTCCAGCTGGAGATCTCAAAGTGTGTAACACAAGAGTGCCAGTACAGCTCGTAACTCTCCCAGCCGTCATTGGGAGCACCAAGTAAAATTTCAGTGGGAAAGCAGTAGAGAACCTGAAGCAAAACGTGACATAGTACAAACCGTGTGCTGTGTCAGCACTCCCTGTCCTTTCCACAGAAGGAAAGTAGTTTTCATTGTCACCAGCAAGCCAGATTCAATAAGGAGAAGCTACAGCAGCAATCTGTCAGGTGGCAGCTATTGACTGAAGTCATTATTCTCACAGGAGCTGAAGACCCTAATAACTGCCTACAGTGCATTGTGGCTGCAGACACCTGACTCGCATCTGCGTGCCCAGCCAGCCCATGCACTGTCTGGGTTGTAGGAAGAGCGTTAGTCAGTCTCTTGTATTCCTTGCCAGATGGAGATGAAAGGCCTGCAACATACCCACCATCCAAACAGGCACCTCTGATGCTCCCCAGATGGACACCAGCTGCTGGGTACAAACTTGACTGTCATCCTCAAGTCAACACCCCAGTTGCCATGTCAAGAGCAATTTATATGTTTCTCTGTTGTGCTGGGAATGATTGCTCAGTATTTCACTGGGCTGAGCATCACAGGTACGAACGATGAGCTGACAAGTAACTGCAAGATACTTCTCCTGTAAGTATCCCACCTTTCTCCAGCACCATGCCATGCTCATGTCAATGGCAATCAGAGACTAAACTAAAGATGGGCTTCTTTCCTTTCTGACCTTGCCTTCCTAACCTTAAACATGCAAAATCTGCTCCCTGTTCCTTTGGAGCTGCTGGAAGCTTCCAGGAATCAGCAATTCCTCTGATACAGATCTTGCTAGAAAGAGTCCCAGACAAATAGAGGGTAATAACTAGAGACTAGCAAACTACTTCCAGTAAAATATCACACAGAAGCATTTACATGTTGAAAGAAGGAATGTTTCAGAGGCTGGGAGGAGCAAACATTTGGGGTCACAAATTTGCATTAAACAGCTGCTCAGTTGAAACACTACAAATGTACTTATTTAAAACATATTAAAATGCATGAGAAAGTAGCATTAAAACAAATAGGTGTCAAGAACGGTTGAAGCATTTGCCCACTACAGAAAAGGCAGGCAAACGGAAAAGATGGCCAAAATCAGTTGGTAAGCAAAAAAAAAACCAGCAAAAACTATATGAAACTGCAGCCACTTTTTTATAGTTCCCATCAGCATAAGGCCTATGGTTCTTCGAGACAGAGTCATCTTTTTTTGATTGCTTTAACCCCAAAATACTCTTTGGGTTCTCAATTTTAGCTAAGGCAATTAGATTTTCTGAATTTATCCTTCTTTCCCCATTGTGGGGGAAGTTTAAACACCTTAAAATCTTCCTAAAGCCTCTTATATGAGAAGGGGAGTCTCATAAACCTACTTGAAGTTAGGTACAACTGAGAATTTAAATTCAATAAAGAACTATTTGGAATTTGTACTAAAGAGAAAATTCAGAGAAAGTAAGTTCAGAAGTTCACACTTTAGAGAAAACCAGAAGCAGTATATCAGTGCATGGGTAAAATCAGTCTCTAGGAGACTGATTTTTTAAAAAAGCCTCTAGGAGACTGACTTTTAAAAAGAACTCATCCCTAAACAAAAGGGAAGACACATACAGATATGTAGTAGAATTTTTAGAAAGATTCAGAGTGAAGTATTTCCGGTACCTCTATCAAAGAGCGAAAATAAAAATGAAGGAGTAATTACAGAGTCATTGGGGAAAGAAGAGGGAATGCTCACTAAACAAGTGACAATCAGCAGGTATCCATCTATTTAGCTACAGCATCACGGTGTGCCAGAAGCACAGCTAGTATGCTTTCCACTGTAGTGTCTCTTTTTGCCTTTTACTTCAGATCATTTTTCTCAAAACTCGTATGGAAGAGAGGTGTTTTTTCTTTCTCTAGTGCTCCCAGCAGACTTTAAACCATCTGACTGGTACCAGCTATCTCCACAAAAGACACTGAAAGCTATCTCCACTCCAAGACACTGAAAATGCGCTCTTATGGAAATATGCCTCTCTTAGCACATTGTTTGCCTCATCTAAACTCTCTTCTGTAGAAAAAGTCTCTCATACTAGAATTTAGGACTGCAGGGACCGTGCTCAGACCAAAGGACTTTTTGTTACCATGAAGTGCTATGTATACTTGTGATGCATTGGGAACAGCATCCCCAGCAGGTGGCAGAAAAACACCTCCTTGGAAGTGACAGAAGACACTAATTACCTTCAGTTTAAAGCTGAGAATACACAAATTTGTATGGTCTTACACATTACTAGTCTACTCCATGTCATTAGTCCTTCCGCTGACTTCAAAGTAGAGCAAATTTCTTTCACGGAGAAGCATACTTTCATTAGTGCCGTAGTGACAATCCCTCCTTCGCCCTCCTATCCTGCCATTGCCATTTCCCATTGAACAGGAGACTAAATCTCAAGTCAGCTTTCCCATTTTCCTTGCACAGGTGCTCAAGAAAGGCCTCAAAGAATAGCTGTTTAGGAAACAGCAGGAGAGAGCAGTCTTTGAAAACATGGAAGAACCCTACTGTGAGTGCCTTTCTTGATGGATCAAGAGCTGTATTTACAATAAGGAAATTAAAATACTCCTGCAAAACAAAATGCTCATTTTCAGTACCTCACCTCTTGGTCACATGCGGAATTTAAGTAACTGTATGTATGCTACAGTATAATTAACAACTCCATTGCACTTACTACACAACTTCTGCATGTAGCTTAGAGAACCAATTTGAGGATAACGTCTTCCCTACAGCGTTCAAAACCCGGTGGCCCAAAAAGCAAGTTTAAAGCAAAACAGTAATTTGGTATCTGCATGCATTCATATATGAGGCCACTTAAAATTATTTTACTAAGCTTGACAGACAGCAAGATTGGTTCCTGAATCAGATTTCCCTCTTTTCTTCTCACTTCAGCTCATCAAGAAATCCATTTTTCTTCTCGGCCAACAAGGGGGAAAGGGGAAGAGAAACATAAAAAGAGCACTCTTGTACTTCTTCAAAAGCATTTGGAAGAATGGGGGCTAGGGTGCAGGAAAGTAATTAGTCTGTTTAGGCTGTCCAAAGCAACAACAAAAAAAAGTCTATCCCATCTGTACATATCAATACTGCATTTAACTATTGAAAGAACTTCCTGGTAGTTTTGGCTTGAGCTGGCAATAACTAGAAGCCAGTATTTCTCTTTAATTTTTTATCTTTTTAGAGGGAGGCTAGTTCAGCTCCAGTGTCACCACCTCTGCTTCCACAAAATGCTGAAGATTATTTCATATTAAAACTTACTGGATTTAAATTACACCCCACGTCATTTCACAAAGCAAACAAGAAAAATGGGGACTGGAATGTATTTGCAGAAGACAGACAACATAACCTGGCCTGTACATGCACTTTAGGTTTAATAGCAGTTTCTCCTGGAACCGTATTTGGATGTATTTCAAGCTTGAAATTACAGCTTTAGCTATTTACCTCATACAGCCATAACACATTCCAAGAATGTAATTAAATATTAATGAATAGAAATGGCTATTCTAACACTTGGGCTCCTCCACTTAATTCTTACAGCAAAGCCTTTTAGGCAGATTTCTATAGAATTTAGCAAATCAATACCTCAGATTGGCAAATAAATTTGATACAGAAAGAACCATTGCTAAGCAAATGCTTGGCAGAGGTAGCTTGACAGGAAATGTATTCGTAGATTCGATCAGGAACAAGGGGACATGTGGAGATCCGAAAGAACAATGTTGGGCTTGGGACAGGTTCGGACCATATATTTAGTTGCACTTTTGCTTGGACCTACAATAAAACTTTACATGTCAAGTTTGGAAAAATTCACTTAGCTTTAAATATCATCCCTCTTTCTGCTCATTAATTTCTTGAAATACAGGCATCCATACATGTATTTTACCAAATCTGCCACAAGTTTTACTCACAGACAGATCAGTTAAAGGTTTACTATCTTTTTTTTTTTTTTGCTGACAATTGCATCAATAGAATAATTGCACGTAGACAGGAGTATACCAGACTTATTTATTTCACTTTTCCAAATACATAAGTTATCATGGTATAAGTGGCCACAGTGAGAGATAAATCAGGGAAGATTACAGTTAAAGGCTCACTGCTTTAAGTACAATATTACTTCTCTTAAGAGTAGGTAAAGATTTAGGAGATTTCCAAGCTGTATCAACTAGCTGTATGAACTACGTGAGGGAAGATTTCTATCATTTACTAACATTTCTAAGTAGTAGGCCAAGAAAGTATTACAAATACTTTTACTTAGCTCTCGAAAGGTTTGTGTTTTCAGTAACAGAACAGGTATTAATACATGAATGTTATTATTTTAATATACATCACAATGTAACCAGCTATTAAAATTTTTTTTCCCCTTTTTCCCTCCTCCCCAGCTTAAAAACAAAAGGAAGAGAAAATAAATCATATAAAGGCATTTGTCTCACTGAGGAAAGTATAATAGAGTTACATTCTCCTTCATATATAAAGATTTTAGATGGTGCTAGAAGTGCTCCAGGGTAGCTCTGACATATGGTAAACACAATTTCAGACTTCGCATGAGAAGAAAAAGCAGAATAATATGTTCTTAAAAAATAATGCAAAAGAATGGGGACATAAAGGACTGAACTGAATACTGAAGGAATAATTCATTTGTTTATTACCAGACCATCAGATAATTTTGACTATTTGCAGTCATTTTTAAAGGTTGTTAGGTGGGGTTTTTTAGCAAGTTCACCTTTATGCTGTTTTACTTCTGTTTTTTTCTAGTCCAATAAAAACCACAAAATTGTTCATAAGTGCTATGCAGCAGGAATATGTAGTAGACATCCAAGTTTCTGCAGCCAGCTTGAGTATCTAACTCATCTCAATAGCTGCCAGCATTTATGTAGAAGGAGCCATGCGGGAAAGCCTTCCCCATCCCCATTTACTTTGGGTAGTGCTTTACAAGAACACAGTTCAGGAAAGTGGCTCATCCTCTGCAAGTAGCCATTCCAGGGTGGAAAGTGCAGCAGCATAAACTGAGCAGCAGTGGATGAGGAAATAAGGTGGAGAGAATACCCATTTTCATGGTTTATCTTCTGCTACCTCTTTTCTGCTTGGAATATGGCAAAGACACCTCTTACTCTTACAGCTGCCTGACTTAGTGGAGCTTGATGCAAATTCAACTATAGATTTCATATTAATTGATACCACACCATGTCCATAATTCATATGTAATTATAATAAAGATATAATATATTAATCTGTATATTATAAATCATAACTCATACCATAAGTCATACAATAACCATATATTTCTTATTAATTTCATATTAATTCAAACCTGAATGTTTATGCCTGGGATTTTTAATTTAAAAATACTATTCTGAGAACCCAGATACCCAGCATGTTTAGGTACTTAATTCCTATTGAATTCAGTGGTGTGGGATTTAAGCATTTTCATATTTCAGGGACTCTTGAAAAAAGACATCACCCAATGAATCTCTACAGACTTCAGGGAGGACAGATACAAAGAAAGCAAATACTCAGGAGGCCTTTCTGTAGGAGATACAATTTCCATAAACATCAGGCATAGAGAAAGATTTGTTACGTCTGGATAATGATCACAGAATCATAGAAAGGTTAGAGTTGGAAGGAACCTTAAAGATCATCAAATTCCAACCCCCCTGCCATGAGCAGGGACACCTCCCACTAGAGCAGGTTCCTCAAAGCCCCATCCAGTCTGGTCTTGAGTAGTAGTATAGTAGATATCGTACTATATCTAAAATATCACACAATTACCTACCCAAATTTCATAAGCTAAGAAGTGATTTTTTTCTTCTAACAACATCCCACATTTCACTGCTGTTCAAAGTTGCTAGATAACTCTGTTCCCCATATTTAATATGGGTTTGTTGTCCTAAGTTATCTGCCAGGGACCCGGCACACAGGAATTCTCTCCTTTGCATGCCTCAGTGACTTACCAATGAGCTACTTTTCCAACAATTATAAAGGCATTTACACACTTTTTTCATACAGAGCAGAGCACAACTGAAGATGCAAGATCCAGACGGTGGAACCCATGGGTGACAGGAGTATCGGCTTGTTCCACCAAGGTACACCAGTTCCCCACCCCAAGCATTTCTAAGATCAGTTGTAAGCACAAAAATAGCAAGTGTACACACTTGCAGCCAGAGAAAAGCTCGATTACTTCCCAGGATTCATGTGGATGCACCATCCCTGGAAGCGTTCAAGGCCAGGGGGGTTGAAACTACATGATCTTTAAGGTCCCTTCCAACCCGAACCATTCTATGACTCTATGATCTAACTGCATAGCAAATAAGTTTCCACAGGGTGGTATTTCAAAACAATCACGTTAACAGTAAGACCCAGTTCCATTTGTACACTGAGCAGCTTCAAGACCCTGAGAAGGGAACATATGAGAAGTCTAATTTTCAGCCATGCAGATCAGCAGTTCTTCACAAAAGTAGTAGAGTGGCATTTTACAGCCTTCAGGTCAGTCAGTGAAGCAAGACCTCTTTCATCTAAATTCACCATAGGATTCAGAATCCAAACACGTTCAGTGTTTGCTAGAAGCTGAGCATCGACCATCATAGCAGCATCTTGGTACCTGGGCTTTCTATACCATCTGCAGATCAGGTGCCAAGAATGCAGTACAGAACAGATAGCCCACTGAAAGCAGAGGCTCTCATATACCTGAGAGGCAACGCTGGAGACTGTACCTTGACCCTAGCTCCAACCCAGTAGGTACCTAGAAAAAAGGTATCACTTGTCCCAGTGGTAATATAGAAGAAAAATAAATTTTAAAAAATGCAGAATTCAAATGCCAACATTATTTTGGAAAAGGAAAAAAAAAAAAAAAACGGCCTTACTGAATACAGCCTTGTGCAGTGAACTAGGAAGGGAAGGCAACCAAGGCCAATTTCTTTGCCTCAGAAGAGATAACAAAGGGGAGTCTCAACCCTGTCCAGTGCTTCTGATACCTGGCCATGAGCAGCACTCCTTACATCAGCCTGAGCAGGTAAGACCTGTGCTGCAATTCTTGTTGCTCATCTGAGTGCCCTAAGCACGGAAGTAAATTTAATTTTCATTCTGTCATGCACAAAATGAATACTAGTATATTCCAAGCCCTGTTTTCCCTTAAGTATCCCATTTCCTGTAAATTACTGCTTTTTCCTGTTAGTTGGAAGCTTCAAATGCTTTCTGACAGAGGAGAAAATTTAATCTAGATCTTTCTGTATTCTACATCAGTGATCTAACTGCCGGTTCTCAGTTTAGGATCAAGCTATCTCTGGTCCTGGTCCACTGAAGCACCTTGTATTAAGTGACTTCACTCATTTGCTACTTTTGCTCTGCTTCTGTTACTCCCCTCAAGCCTGGAAACTCTTAAGCAAATGCTGCTATTTTTACTACACAACTAATAAGCCTGATTCAATACCAGAACTCCACTAACAGAGGACAGCGGAGCAAGAGACAAGCTTTACCCTGAAGACAGGCAAATTAAACTGCTATCTCCATTGTACAGACTAAGCAGCAGAGAGGGAGATTAGGCAAATTGCCAGAGGTCTCAAGAGGAAATGTCTGCAATAGCATAAGGAGCTGAGATGCCTTGAACCCCGTTCAGAGCTGCAAACCATCGCTTTGCTTTAGCCTTATAACAAAATGACAGGGAAATCTTTGCCTCTGCAAGCCTGGAAGACAGCTTTTTTTTCAGGTTTTATCAAGTTTGTGAGTAGTTTTGTTCATCTGCCTAGTGACATTTCCCACTGCTGCTGCTTGCAAGGGTCTAGCACTGCAGCAGGGGAGAAGAGATTGCTGTTTGCAAAGCCAGGAAACACGAAACCTTAAGGAATTGCCAGAGACCTGACAGGCAGACAGAGCATCCTAAACCACTTAAACTCAGCTCTTAATCAATTGAATTGCCTTCTAGCTGATTGGGCCCCTTAGGCTTTCAAATCTCAGCGTACAGACCAAGTATTAAAAAAACTACCTTTTGGTTTGCATTTGTTACTGTAGGATTCAAGGTCAATTCCAAGTATGAAATCTTCACACAAATCCTCAAGATGATGGCAGAAAAAGCTGGGAAGAAAATTAACCTCCCATGAAAGCTGGTAATAGTCTTGACTTTTGACTCCTGATGCTCTCCACAAAGTGAAGGAGGGTTATTATTCCCTCCCATCCCCTTAAAAGAGGAAATCCCAAGCAAGAACAAAAAAAATAAGAAATCAGTTTTTCTGAGGCGACACTGCCACCTATTGTCACTGCTACGGTTTGCTCACTTTTTAATTAAGCTTCATTTTACAGCCTATGAAATGTCTAGTCAAACCCAAAACTTTCCCCTTCTCCCTCAATTCGAAACTGTTTGAATTAACCCCAGCTCTTGTTTTCTGCTGAAGATATGGCCCCCAAAGACAATTCAGAATTTTATTACTGGCTTTTGTGGCTACAATTGACAAAACAGATTTAACCATGAGCAAGTTCATCTCCCAATCCACGTTCTGCAACTTTGAATCCTTTTTGATTTAGTTACTCTTGTCTTTTCCAATTTCTAGTTTATACAGCGGACAAACTAGAGCTTCCTCTTACAATCAGACTGCAACATTTTTGCTAATTTCCTTGTACGTATTCACACACACATTTTATGCTCAGATGGCAAATACTAGGATAGTCGCAGAAAATACCTAAGGGCACTGCACAGGTCCATAGTCCATATATAGCCCCTCTTGGTAGAACTGTGCATCATTGCTACTCCTACAGACTGACTTCATTAGAAAAGTTGACAAAAGGGCTTATGCAGCCAACACCTAGCTCCCAAGACAGACCTTTAGGTCTGCACCTACTGAAGCCATCTTACTTGGAGATATAATGGTAAATAACACGTATGTCACTAAAGGCAACTAGTATGGCCACAAATGAATGAGTGACATAACTGCTAAAGGCATATTTCTGCTAGGTAAACATCTGTGCATTAGCCTAAATTTATACATGAGTAGTTCCAAGTTAAAGTGTATATATTTGTATTGCTATGTGTAAGCACTGAATAGGTGAAAAACAGTGAATGGTCATGTGCTTAAGATAATTTCCAGAACTGTGGCTTGCTTTCTTCAGTTATTTTTGGTGTCTGGGTGATTGTACAAAGAATGGTGCTTAGAGATGGTCAAAAAAGTCACAAAATGCAGTTAATAATCCATATTAAAAGTCAGTTTAACACGATTGCTGCCATGAGAAGAATCAAGTAACAAATCCCATTACTAAGCTAGAGTTTTCCTTTTCAAGGGTAAAATGTTCCTTGCTCTAGCATTAGAAACCTCACAGAATCATATTTACTTTTGCACAGTTTTACATGTAGAAAAATACCTCCAATACAAGAATGACTATTTTCAGCCTTTGATGTCAAAGAAGCTGAACGGAAAGAATATGCATATTTTGAAGAGAAAAAGAGGAAAACTTACTTTTTGATTTTCTTTTTAAAATTGTGGACACTTCAGAGGTTCTCTGGAGATCAAGGTGCTAGGTTTAGTGGCAGAAAGGGGGCAAGAACAGTTAAAGGCGGCAGAATGTATTTACTTTTTAAGTGGTTCCATAGTTCATCACGACTTCCACATGCCCCTGGTGGAGGAGAACAGCAATGAGCAGGGCCACAATCCCTTCCTTGGGGCAGCCCAGTGGGTCCCTGGTGTCCTTCTCCAACCTGCTCTGGTCAGAGTTCACCAGACACTCGAGGTTCACCTAGAGGGGGAAAGCCTAGCTGCTTCTGCCTTCTATTACACTTCTAGAATTATGATGATTTTTAAAATTATTTTTTGCTTGAGCCATTCTTGGTTGCTTTCAACTAAGGTGGCTACTGCTCTGGCTGGATCTAGCCCCATCTTTTCCTTGAAGGTGCTGAAGGTATCTCTCCTCCCACCTTCAGGCCCTGTTTGTCCATGCACAGCCCCAGACAATATGAGCATCAGCTGTGGCTACAGGATGCACTCCCTAAAGGCCCTTAGGGGGATACAAGGGTCTTAAGTGTAATCCTCCCCCTCATACTAAAAAGGGGAGCCTGTTTGGTTTATTCTTTCAGAAATAGACTAATGATTTCACTCCATAGCAAATTTGCTAGAGGCAGTTATTACAACAGCAGTTTTGAAGGGTGTGATCATTTCTTGCAAGTTGTTTTTCTAATGTGCTTTAAGTACTGAAAAGTTCACCACCAAAGGAAGTTCTTGGCAAGAGGGAATCATTCAAGCATGAAAACTCACTTGAAAAATAATTACTTCAAGTCAAGTCAGTCCTATATATTCACCAGATGTTAAACCCTCCTAGTTAACAAAATAACAAATGAACAAACAAATCTGGGGGAATAAAAATGGAAGTATTTTAACAAAGACCCAATATTAAAGTCTAGGAGGGAGCTGTTTCAGCGCAGTCAGATGTAATGATACTGTGATGTGGGAGCTATTTTCTTCAGGTTTCATGAGCCTTTTAGTGGTTTTAACTATACTCTAAAGAAGAAACCACCAGATCAACATGATACATACACAGAGCAGCCCCATTCTGTATATATTCACTGGCAGGGGAAAGTATTCCAGCTCCATGTTTTTGCTTTTTCTGGACTACTTTTTTTTAAATGGGAAAAGATATTGCAATTTAGAAAACTTGTGGCAGATCTCAGGCTGAATTTGGGTGGTTTTAAGAAACCTTTATCACATGGAAAAAAGCATTTGATATGAGTAGAATGTACCATATGGTTGAATTGTAAAGCCTGTATAAACACAAGCCTTGGGGAGAGATTTTTTCTTTACTATAATCACTTCTGTTTGTTTCTTCTCCCTATAATTCCAAAATTCCTGCTCTTCAACATCTCTGAGCTACCAGGGGTAGTGATCACATGCACAGCCCTGACAATTAAACAGGAGCCTGTGAGATGGAGTGGCACAGGGCTGTGAGGACATCAGAAAGCTGACCAGACCCAGAATCATAGAACAGTTTTGGTTGGAAGGGACCTTAAAGATCATCTAGTTGCAACCCCCCTGCCATGGGCAGGGACACCTACTGCTAGACCAGGCGACTCAAAGCCCGATCAAACCTGGCCTTGAACACCTCCAGGGGTGGAGCCTCCACAACTTCTCTGGGCAACCTGTTCCAGTGTCTCACCACCCTCACAGTAAAGAATTTCTTCACAATATCTAATTTAAATCTCCCATCTATCAGTTGAAAACCATTAGCCCTTGTTCTATCCCTACACTCCATGATAAAGAGTCCCTCCCCATCTCTCCTGTAGCCCCCCTTTAGGTACTGGAAGGCTGCTATAAGGTCTCCCTGGAGCCTTCTCTCTCCAGGCTGAACAACTCCAACTCTCTCAGCCTGTCTTCACAGGAGAGGCGTTCCAGCCCTTTGATCATCTTTGTGGTCTCCTGTGGACCTGCTCCAACAAGTCCATGTCCTTCCTGTGCTGAGGACTCCAGAGCTGGACGCAGTACTCCAGGTGGGGTCTCACCAGAGCAGAATAGAGGGGTAGAATCACCTCCCTTGACCTGCTGGCCACACTTCTTTTGATGCAGCCCAGGAGACGGTTGGCTTTCTGGGCTGCAAGAGCACATTGCCAGCTTGTGTCCAGCTTTTCATCAACCAACAGCCCTAAGTCCTCCTTAAGGCTGCTCTCAATCTATTCTCCACCCAGCCTGTGTTTGTGCTTGGGATTGCCCTGACCCAGGTGCAGGACCTTGCACTTGGCCTGGTTGAGCTTCATGATGTTCACTCAGGCCCACCTCTCAAACCCTGGATGGCATCCCTCCCCTCCTGTGTGACACAGCTTGGTGTCATTTGCAAAGTTGCTGACAGTGCACTCAATCCCACTGTCCACACCTCCAACAAAGATGTTGAACAGCTCCGGTCCCAGTACCAACCCTTGAAGAATGCCACTTGTCACTGGTCTCTATTCGGATATTGATCTGTTGACTGCAACCTTTTGAGTGCGGCCATCCAGCCAATTCCTTATCCACTGAGTGGTCCATCCATCAAATACACATCTCTCCAATTTAGAGGCAAATATGACATGTGGGACAGTGTTAAATGCTTTGCACAAGCCCAGCCTTGTCCCCTGTGCCAGGGCCTATGCCCATCACTGAACTTGGAGCAAGGACAGTCAAGGACATTGTCACTTCTCTGAAGCTGGCAATAACTAAAATACCAAGAGAAGACCTATTTTCATTGTATTTTTCTCTTAACCTTTCTTCAGTGATTTAATTGTCCTGTTTTATATTGGCTGTTCAGTATTTGCTACAATTCCCTCCCACACCTCACACCTCTACTTTTCCTAATTATTGCATCCATTTACCTTTCTTTTTCTAGCTTTTCCTACCACATGAGATCAAATTCCCCTGCTGCCCTCCTATTGAGCATGAGAGTCCAACAAGCCGCGTAAGTATATACCCAAGTAAAGCCATTAACTTCTAGCAGGCTATCTAATATTAAGCAGTCATTTACTGGCAGGGGCTAGTTTTTGTGGAGCTCTGACCCCCAGGATCTCATTTCATAATCTTTCCATCCCACTCAGATGACGGGGAGCTTTCAATAGTACATGGGCATATTCTGTGCTGCAGATAACATGGAGAATTGATATGCGCTGCCTATTGCTGCCTTTATCTCAGAACTCGGGTTGCCCTATGAAAAACTGAGTGAAAATAAATTGCATCTGATGAATCATATTGTCACCACCAACTCCAAACACAGGCCCTGGAATCTAGTGCTATTTTAATAGTTAAAAATGCCCTCTTGTGGAGATTCTAATCTTAGATTTTCCTATTTTGAGACAGCCCAAAATCAGCTGTTCTCAGAGGGATAGTTTTTTTTCCTAGAGACTCAATCAACAAACTTCCCCACAGCAGCAACGTCTGGCTCTGTCTCCCATGCACTTGGGAATACCTTGTGCCTCAGAGAAAAAGGAAAGAGATGGGGACACTGCTGATGATGGGTTGTGGGTTTGGGAAGGCCAAATGGCATAAAGGACATTTATTACCCATCTATGGTGCATGGACTTAAGTGGCTTAAGCCACCCAAGCCTGCCTGGCCAGTCCTTAAACTGCATCTTTTGAAAGAGAAACAGAAAAGCTTTCTGGGTGTCTATCCTACCTCAAACTCATTACCTTTCCACAGAGTAAACTGGAATTAAAGTCAAGTGTACAAATCACCACAGTCAGATATGTCTGAAGTGTCCTTATCACAAATTTAGGGTTTTCTCTGTAAGGTCCCACAGGGGTAAAAGGGGTTCTTGTGTTTCAAGGCACATTATGCATACAAGCCCCTTCATAAATATCCCTCAAAAGCTTAAGGAGGCATTTCACAATTTTCAGTTCAGATGGAACACCTTGGAGGCCACCAGCTGTACCCAGTTGCTACTGACTTCACAACTCAGGCTCACCTACAGTGGCACCAGCACCCCAGCATAGGGACCACCATCACAGCAAAGAGACAGAGGCAGGAGCCCCTCCCAGCTTCCCTCCTGTCCCTTGCCTGGGCTGAGGTGAGCCTCAGCAGCCAGACCCTGGGCTGGGCAGGAGCCACCAGAGGTACCAACAGCAACTTCTGCAGACAGACCTTGGCAGGGAGGCTGCTCTGCCTCTGGAAACCCACTATCCAAAAAAGGCTTCCTTCCAGTCTCCTCCTTGAGTATTTTCCTGTCAATATTTCCAGTGACAGAGTCTCTGCCAACTTTCATTTTGTACCCTGCCCCCCTTTTCCACCATCGGTGCAAAAGATTGAGCTATAACACTACTATGAGATATTTAGATTTTAATATTTTATCTTCCATCTTCAAACATTGCAGTTACAGGTTCCTTAAATATTACCCAACATAATGCAAGTGTGTATATATATATAAAAAAAGCAGTATGCTAAAATTTAAAGTACAGGAAGGGAAAAATGGTAAGTATTGCAATCTTCCACAGCAAATTCCCCTTGACTGCATAACAGGGACTTTTTTTTTTTTTTTTTTTACAATTGAAAAACATTGATAAGGGGTCAGAAATGCAAATTGCTACGCTATATTACCTAAAGATTTGCTCTTACAATTCCAAAGCTTTCTTCAGAAGTGACATTACCCTTTTCAATCCCTCAAGAACAACCTAAGTCCTTTAAATAATTAGACATATAAGATGTGTCTCTATTCTTGATAACACCTGTGTTAACTGTGACTGACTTATTTTGAGTAAATCAGCCATGCCTAATAAAGTTAAGAAATAGATGGCATTTTTAGAAACAATCCATGTGTCAGAAGTTCGTTATACTTCAGTTTTAATTTTCCATTACAGTTTAAGGGGTTTTTTTGCTCAATTTGAAAAAGTAAATTCCTAACCAAAAGAACAGCCATGTCCCTAGTGTCCTCTTGACTTATTCACAACACCTAGCTCCCAAGATGATCTTAATGACCATGTTTTTCTCAGCTTTTTTAGCCCAGAAGCCATCAGGAATATTGTCTTTTTAGTGCTATTTTCTTTGAAAATCCTGCAAACAGTATTTCAGAAAAAGTAGAAACTTGTACGAAGTGCCTCTCAGGATAATATTTCTCAAGAAGTATTTTTACAAACAAATATCCTTAAACCTTGAGGCTGAAATTTGTTTCTGAAATGTAGTACTTCTGAGTGCTTTTGTTTCATATTCTGCTTTTAGGTATTTTTTTCCTTTGAGTACAGCAGCAAAGGAGTTTTGCGTAAAAAATGAAATTATTATTTCATTCAGTCCTAAAATACAGGCCACTTTCTTCACCCTTGAACCTTGATAATAAAATAATTTCTGGCCTTTAAACAGCATTATGTCCAACTCAGGTTGATAGTAAATACAGCAAAATTGCTTAAAGCAATTCCCAAGGCCACCAGAGTTTTTCAGGGTTAGCACGATACAGTCCTCCTAAGGTCTTGTATAAACCCTTAGCAATGCACTGTCAGCATCTGGGAGCCATGACTGCAGCCCAACATACATATTAGACTAGTGCTTTTTCATGCTTTTCTAAGACACATCCAGCCCAGTTTTGCATCCAAAACCAGAGATACGATGGTTACTAGGCACCATTCTAAAGATGCCAGAGCTGCTACCACCATCTGCCTTTTTCTTTTCCATTAGAGGCTTCTTGTTCCTCTTAGTTCTTGAATGATCAGCTTCCACCTGCAGATGATTTTAATGACTGCATGCACTACTCTGTTAAAGTGTAAAATATGTTTGAGATGTTTCCAAAATTAATTTGTAAATATTTTAAAGTTAGCTTTAAAGTCTAAATCCATAACAAGCTTCAATTTCCTCAGATTTCAAGTGCATGGAAATATGGGATGGTAGTTTGTCCACATAGAGATGAGCAACTATGAAATCCATTGAAAATCTCAGTTCCCATCTAACTACTTAAGAATTAAGGAGTTTCCATCCATTTCGGTGATGAATACTCAGGATATATTTGCAAATACACTTTTTTTAATTAGTAGTAATCAAAGTGTAAATTTCCAAGTCTTAAGGAGTTTTAAAGGATTCTTAAGTACTCCTTAAAATAAATTTAATTGCAATATATATTTGATGTTCATATGTTTCTGGATATATCCCACCCAAAAATTCACAAAGTATTTTCATAAAGAATGTACTGGCTTTATCAATTCATTTACTCATTTTCATTATTCATTAATTTCTCAGCAGCATTTTAAAGGCAATTAAGAGGCACCTTAATTTTTCCAATTTCAATCCTGTGGATTTGTCCGTTACACTATTTTATAATAAAATTAGATTCAGTCCAGCATGGCTATGGTTTTATCGTATCTCATTTTCGGCTGCAAACTTGGTGCTGTAGATGGCACCCTACACCTAGTAAAGAAATCAGCCACATTCATAACAGTAATGCCTTTCTGGTTCCCTTTTTTCCCAGCACAGTAGCTGCATAAAGCCTGTATTTAATTCATTAATTAGCAAATGACAATGCTTATTTAAAAAAAGAATTTATTACAGCCTTCTCACTTGCAGTGTTACTCTGCGCATGTAACTGATCTGAAGTAACATGTATGAAAGACAGCATTTGGGGGTTTACACTGGTTTTTAATAGGTTAAGAAAGCTGTAGCTTCTGTACTTGAAGCTTTGGGAGCACCTAGATCTTGATATGAATACCCAGATTTTTTAAACATTTTTCCACATTTGAAGAGCAGTGGCAGTTTGAATGAGGAGGCTGCTTGGCAGGTCTCATATGGGTAGGTAGACTGTTGCCTTGTACAGTAGTTACCTGAGGATGTAACAGCTTCCCAGTATCCCCTTTGCATGCTAACTGCTCATGTTTGCTGAGCACCAGAAGGAGCATCTGCTTCCATATATTTTATTTTCTATTTTGTGTCTACTTTAGCTATTTCATTGTAATCACTTCAGTGGAAGCACTCTGATACATATTTGGAAAAAGTCTTACAGCATTGGGACCCCATTCTCCACTGGTATCTGGGCATTATTATGAAACTAAGCATTGAAGGCTTATAAATAGCAACATGATCAGGAAAGAAGATGTTTCCATAATTTTGCTTTTTTGCTATTCTCCAAAAAAAATAGCTGATTTATAATTGAGTCCATCTGAGGCTCTAATTTACCATTCTATAGGTAAAGTGCAATCTGAGGAAATCAAAATCCACATAACGGAGAGGCTGCCTTCTGATAATCTGTTATTCAGAGTATAGCAGAGTAAAAAAAGTGACATAGAAAATAAGCAGTAAATATATTTATATGGATATAACGCCTCCAGGAAGCACAGCTATCAGATGACACAAAATCAGAGATTGAATAAGAACCTTGGATGGGAATGAAGAAGTTTATCATCTACATCTAAAGGTAAAAAGTGCCTTTCCTCCTTCTGAAAGAGGCATATTTCAATGAAGACAATACAGAGCACCAATATATTAAAGGGAAAGCACGTGAAGGCTTTTGCAGCTACTACTCTGATATGATGAAAAGGTTATCAAACCAGTAACTTGACCTGGACAGAGTAAGTGGCATAACAATGAGAAACTCATCCTCCCTATTTCACATGAAGCATTTGGGTGTGTTGCAGACCAAACTCAAATTAAGTTCTGGGAACAAAGCAGCAAGTTAGCCTGTATAGTATTACAGCCATCTAAGATGTAACAGCCAAGCATATCCATGCTTTTGTATCCTGTGAGTTTGAGAACATTGCCTTCATTCCATCCATATAATATGAACCACTCAAAGCATAAAATTAAGACAAAGTCACTGGCATGCTTGAATGTCACATCTTAGTGAGAAACCAGTACTAAGAAAATACAAGGGAGCTGATCTCCCCGAATTTACAGAAACATAGCAATGGGCTCAAAGGTGGCTGAGGAGGATTACAGATATAGTTTAAGCATGACAGCTCTAAATAGCTTTTCAGTTGACTTTCAGAAAAAAAAAAGAGCCATCAGCATCATTTGTCTTTCCTTCATAACCATCAGTTTACTCTGGGGAAGCCCAGAATCTTGCCAATGCCCTAATTGTCCTAATAGGCACTAATTGCCTCATCAGTAAGGATTAGAGAAGCATGAGCCAAAGCCAGATTTTGGAAGGAGCTCCAGGGTCTCCTCTAAGCATAAACCCAGCTGTCCTCATTGCACCAACCCCAAACTATGTTCCTCATTTGATGTATTCAAAAGCTATCTGTACATAGGCCTGGGCAACCAGCTGTAGGTGGCCCTGCTTGAGCAAGGGGGTTTGACAAGATGACCCCCAGAGATCCCTTCCAATCTGTTTTGTGAAACCAGCAGACGGGCAGACTGTTTTCAGTCTCTTCTCTGTTTCATTCACAAAGAGAGTGAATGAAATCCTGTAACAAGAACCTCTAGCATCACACCAGCTTTCTCCAGGATAGCCGGGTTGCCTCCCCCCAACAGGCAGAGTTCTGCCTACAGCAATAACATCCATGTACCCATGCCACAGGCTCCATCCTTTGCTAATTTCAGTTTCTACTGCTAAAGTAATCTAGCCCCTTCCCACATGCTTAGAGCCTACTTACCCACTTCCACCAGGTTCATGCTCTCCTCAAATGAAGCCAGAAGTATCGGTGAGAGGCAAACCAGGCACACAGCCCCAGCCAGTTCACACCAAAGGCAGCCAGGTTTAGTTTTCTAGAAAACACAGCCTGACTATTCGCCTTGTTGCCAAACTAGACCCTTGTTATCTGGGGCCTTTTCCCCCACTGTTGAGCACCTCAATCCAGTAACCAACTGCCTTAAGCACCCACAGCACCTACAAATTGATTTATTTATTCTGTATTTCCCTGCTGAAGCCTTAGCACTCAGATCCTTTCGTTTGCCAGCTCAGCTCATGCACCCCAAAACCTCAGACAGAAGCATCTAGAACACTAAATATAAAATTTATTCCTCCAAATTATTTCAAGAGAAGCTCTGCTACTTCCACAGCTGGTAAGGCTACAGAGTTGACCAGTACCCTTAAGCCCAAGAGGACACCTTACACACTTTCCCAAAGCATCAGACAGCAAGACTTCTTCCAACCCCACACTTTTATAAGGAGGGGACACACCCAGGTGGGAGGGGAGTCTGTGGTCAGGGCCCTGAGGGCACTAATAGGCTTTGATGGCCCTGACCATGCTCACCTGCTCCCCCAGCCCTGCCCAGGGGGCTGGGGCACATATTTAAGCTTGGAGAGCCCTTTCCCTTTCTCTTTCCTTGAGCTGTGGGTATGTCTGTTCCTAGTGCTGCTTCCTGGTCTGTTCAAATTGTTGTGGGTTTTCCTGAGTTAGTTTTGGACTTGACTTTTTATTTCACATTATAGTGCTTGGGGGGGAGCTGATAAAGCCTATGGCTATCTTGCCCTCTGCCTTTCCCTGCTTAAGGGCTGAGTCTCATTGGTGAGACGCTTGTCTGTGTTGTGGTCATCCTCGGCTCCCAGCTTGTTTTTCCCCATGGAGGAGCCCTGCTCTTACCGCTGTCTGGTGAATCCCATTGTCTTTGTATATGCTGTCATCTCTTCCTTTACACAGCTGACTTATGCGTGGGGTTGTGAGTACAGGGGTTTTCTGAGAGAGTTTGTCCCATGTATAGGAGAAAGACAGATGTTAGCTTTGGAAGCTGGTACTGCAGGTGGGATCTCTATGTGTGGGTCCATTATAGGTCAGCTTAGATGCAAGGCAAGTTCTTTTGTGGCCTCTTCTCCCAAACCCATCAGTTCATGTACTCTCATGTAAGTCTCGCCTGGTTGCCTCCCACCCTATGAGCATTGTGTGGGATTGTAGAGGGGAAGTATCGCACCCCTGAGCTGTGTGTGGCTGCTGTTGGGGTTCTTCATGGCATATAGTCAGAGGGCTCTCTGAAAGGCCCATTCTCTGGATAGCAGCATAATGTTAATTCCTCCTCCTCCTTCATAAGACTCTGTGATTTACACGTCTGTGGCAGAGCCAAATGCCAGACATCTGCCACTGCTTTTTCACATAATGCAAGGAAGCAGAGAGGTTTGCCTGTGGAAAGGCAGCGGATAAAATGTTAGGTGCAAACTGCAAATACCATAAGATATCCCACTTGGCTGGCAGCAGAGCTGTGGGAGCCTGCCACTAAGACCATAAATGTGCTGTGCATGGGGCAGGAACTGGCTTATCACTTGATCATAACACTTATTTCTGGAAGATGTCAGTCAGAAAATATGACAATGTTGTTTTTTGTATTACTTTAATTGGAACAGGTTGAGATGTGGAGCTGCTTGCTCCCACCCATGAAGAACAAAGATTTAAGAAGACAAAGAGGGGAGACTTAAAAGACAAGAAAAGCATAAGAATGTAAAAACTGAGCTTACATCAATATTTTAAAGTATGGAAAAAGGTAGTAAAGCAAATACTAGTTTTCTTCATTACATTCCTGGTGGTTTATGACTGTTAAGCTTCAGTTAATTAACATACCTAAGCAAAGATGTAATGTAAATACATTGTTAATATTTTAAGTAACACATAGAAATTAAAACAAGAAAGTTGTTAATATTTGTGTAGCTAAGTTTATTTTACCCAAACCATTTACATATTTATTATAACCTTATACCCTGAGATCAGTGAATTCTCACATATCTAGTGACCAGCACTGAGTGCCATAGAGGAATTAATTCTCTGGCACTGGTGATCTGGAACACGAAATTTATTAGGTAGTGTCAGTGCCAGTGTTTTTAGTACCCTTTTACCCCACAGTAATTAATTGCAATGCTAACTTGACCTAATAGCACAATTGCAAATGCTAGTCTGGATATTCCACACATTTTTTCTTCCAGGACTCAAATACTTGTGGTTTTTCTTCAGAATTTCCTGGAACAAACATTTGTGGCATGTCTAGACCAGCACTTAGCATTGAATTCGGTTAACTCAAGTTAATTGGTAATCAATTAACTGGAGGTAAAATGGGACCAAAACCTCTATTCTATGCATATTGCAATACATCAGGCAACAGAAAAAGTCCTGCTGGCTGACTCTGCGTGATCCTCATTTTTTCTATTTAAGTGTAAGATTCATTGAAAAACATTAGCATTAGAAAGTCGGTAGCACAGAAGTTATTTGTATAACAGTCTGGCATCTGTCTGTGAGTGCAAACTGCCGCTGAGGAGTAACTTTCTCCAGCTATAATGATCTCCAGGGTATAAAAACAAAGCTATTGAACGACGGTCTGCAACTGGTCTGAAGAAGTCATGTGGTGGAGGTGTATGTGGGACACACAGCTGTACGCAAACGCATCTCGTGGGAGCTAGCACTTGATGCCAACGGTAGCATTTGGTGTCCTGGCTGGAAGTTGTGCTTCACCAGCTGCATGACACGAAGTGGCTGGAGCATTCGGCAGTAGCCAGGGAGGCATCCCCGATTGTTGGGTGGTTGCTGTTGGAGGCCAGCTAGCCATAAACAAGGTTCAAAGATCTCACTGGAAATAGCTCTCTGTACGTGTGCCAGTACTTGTGCTCTCAGTACTGTGTTTGTTTAATCAAAACCAGCTGAAAGTGTTCTCCAGAACTTGTGGTTTCTGACCAAGTCCCCCCACCAAAGCTGCCCAGCAGAGCAGCACATTGACTACAGCAACTGCACTGGCTTGTCTTTTTATAATACCACGTTCTTCCTTGGTGCTCTGTTGGGTGTTCCTTGACAGTCCTCTAGACTTCAGGACAGAAAAACAGTTTTTCAACTGAGAAGTGACTGTACTACAGCAGTAATTTTGTTCATGCTTATTGCGCATGCTGAGAACCCAGATCTTTGTTTTATCTCTTACTCTGCAAATGAGGCGAGCTAATCTATTGACAAGATGCTGCCTGATGATCTTGTGGAAGTTGCCAACCTGAGGGCTGTGTTCTCACAAACAGTAGCAGTGCTGTTTACATAATATACACAGAAATGTATGCAATTGTAAGGTTTCTGCAGACCTATCACTATAACATGGCTTTTTTTTAAGATTTAAGTGGTCATTTCAGTACAAGAAGTGGACTAACCACACTGGTGTGAGTCTCTTCAATAACACTACAGCTGCATACACAGATCTATCTACTTATGCTGCTGCAATGATCTTGTTTACAAAACAAATGGTCACAGGCAAGCATTCCTGTGCATAATAATTACATCTTCAGAGTTTTCCAGCAAAGAGACTACCTGATTTATTTTAATCACTAAAATCTGTTTTCCAATCACTTTGGCAGGTTCCCAAAACGAGTCAGTGTTTACAAGGACAGAAAAGGAAATGTATCCAATATTGGAGAACCTCTATGACTTTCCATGTTTGAGCTATGTATTGCAGTTAGATATTTATCCTTTGGTTGCCTAAATATGTTTCAGCCACTAAAAGAAGCGAGCACAGCTCAGTTTGCATTAGCTCTTTACTGGCAAGCTTCAGCTGCGCATCAGCTTTAGTGCTAAGTGATAACATGGTGGTTGCTCATGCTTCAGCTATTTGCCAAATCTCATTATATTATTTTGCTAATGCATTCAGCTTTGCCTTTCTCGCTGCACAGAGAGAGCTGGTGTTGTCTTGCTGCTAATTTCCTGACCCACAGGATCCTTGAACTGCTTTTCGAATATCTGCTGGAGGTGCAGTAGCAGTTTGTCATACCCAAGGCTGTCAAAGCCTGAGGTTAAGCTTTGAGGACTATATTTAGGCACTTCAACAGGTGGCCTGATGTACAGAAGTGCTGAGCCTGCAAGCTCCTACTCAGCTACTTAAACACTGAAATCCATGGACCAGCTGAGAAAGGTCAGGACTCCTGAACGTCCAGACATGGGCCTGGGTATGTTCACAGGAACATAGTACGCGGTATTTCCTTTTAATTCTGCCTGTTGTATATTTTGAATTAGAAACAGTTTTATCTAGGTAATCGTTATTTTCTTCAGTGTTGCACAAAAGCTGATGCCTGACATCCTCCGTCAGTTCTCTCTTCCTCATACAAGTGTCAAGTCAGTTCGGTGGCCCCGAGGGACACTGGCCGATTTCACATTTCTTTAGAAAATAAACAAATAGTAAAATTCAGTGTTAATTTCTAATCAGTCACTGTTTCATGGTCAAAAGGTAAATGATACCTTAATTTCCCCTTGTGCGAAACAATTACTGCCCCGTAGGGATGGCTTATGGATCACTGCTCACTGTCCTGACGGGTTTTGAAGTTTGGGCATCTATTTCTGCTCATAGTGGGCTGGTCACAAGCCTTTGGAAGAATGTCACAGAACGAAGTTCTCTCCAGCCACACAAATTCTGATTATCAAAAAAAATCATCTTCATCTTTCCAAAAGCTTCAGATAACACATGATAAAATACTTGATTTAAAGTGCCGTTAACACTGACACGTCTGCCTGAAATGTTTCCATGTAGCTGAAACAGCATATTTTAAAGACATAAAGGTTCTTCAAAAAACAATAATCAAGAGTCTCACCGAATTCCTGAGTGTTTGAATGAATCTCATTTTAGTCTGTTATTGTTTTCCTCATGAATGTTATATATAAAATTGCTTTTTGATACATAATACAGCTGTTGAAAGTTTAGTGATCTTTTGGCACGTGTCAATTTAAGCCATTATACCTTGCAGACAGTTCGTAACTCCTAGACAAAAGCTAAATACTACTTTATCCAAAGTGCTTAGATGTGGCCATTGCTTGGATCAGAAACTCCCTTGTTTGGTCTAGAGGCAGATCTGAACGGGGACCGATCCAGCGCAAAACAGTGCTGCCCAGATTCTGAAATCTTATGAACAACAGATTTTGCCTGTAGTGAATAATTAAACAAATGAGCCTAATGTTCCCTGCCTGTGTTGATTTTGGCTTATTAATTGCGTGTGTGATCCCGTGACCCATATTTTGCTGCAAAGAGCAACCCCCTCGCTGGCAGCGTGTAGGGCTGCCTCCCCGGGAACGGGCTGCCTCCCGCTTTGTTCTCCACCACTGAACAAACACAGCATTTCTACTGTATTTAGTTTAACACCCCGATATAAGCAGGCTCAGGATTAGACCTTCTGTTTATAAGACTAGGTTTAAAACAAGTTTGTTTTCTCTGCTTAATCCAGATTAATACGAGATTTGCATTTTGTGTCATTCTTCATTAGCTGTAAAGCCCATTAGGATATATTGCTTGCTGTGTGATTGCACAGATACTACAACAATACTCTCTGATCGTGAGCTCAGATATAAGACATTCTTTATAATTAAGCACAGCGGATCTTTTAATTGATTTAATACAATGGCTCTGCTTTGCCATACATCTAAATTCAATTGGCAGACCGGCTCTTTGTCTTCAGAGTTATCAGCTGTGTTTAACCTTGCTTTACTTTTAGAAACAGCAGGTAGGGCAAGCGTAAGAATTTGTCGGTCATAAATTGTAATTGCATGTTTCAAAGAAAAAATATATCTGTACCCTCATATTACTATTGATATTGCATCACTTCTACATCAACATTTAAGATCTTATTCTTTGCTTTGTTTAAGCTTTGTAACAAGGTTACATGTTTTCACAAGCTCCTGTTTTTTTCTTTCAGGGCTGAATTCTGCTGACTTCTGCTGTCAAGGAATCTGATTGCAGATCTCCTCCAAACATGGAGCTGAGATTGTGCCCTAAGAAAGGAAAGCAAATCTAATATCTTTTTAAAGCTTTTTAACACACATTCAAGGGGTTATTTTCTTTTTTGGAAGAAATACAACCACGTCAAGGAGCGTATTCCAAACTTGCTTGGACTACCAAAACCCAATAGATGGACTATTAGCCTGAATGCCACAGAACAAAGCAGTGGTTCATGTTGCAGGTATGAAAGCCAGTCTCACCACTGAGGAGGAAACAAACTCTGTGTAATTAGGAGTTTATAATTCTTTTCCCCACAGACTTTTGCAATACTAGTTCTTCATGGATTTTGACTGTTGCTTTCATTTTTGGTACATAGCCCATTCAAGTTAAGATGAGGACAGAAAGACAGGAAGGATGTCTGTGATAGCTCAAGGAATTTTTTGATCAAAGAAATTCAGTGTTAAATACCCAGATTCAGCTTAGTTCAAAGAACAAAAAAAAGACTGTCGCTGATTCTGCAGTTCCAGCTGCTGAATGCCAGATAGTCCACGATCAGTCATCTGGCTAAGCCAGTACTTTCCCTCAGTGCAACCTACTAAATCGTATTAAATCTGTACATCCTGCAAGTGTCATATTTCGTCATGTGGGTATGTCCAGGGATGGCCTGGCTGCAGCAGTATACAGCACAGGGAGTGCAGACGCTTGGGTAGTCTTTATGGCTCAGGCAGTGCTGAAAATGAGCTGTTTCATGCAGTTTCATGACTAAGCCCATCAGCCTAATTTGTGGGAATCGGGACTCACCCCTCTTTGTCTACATCCTGGCTGAACTTCATTGCCAGCTCCATATCCTTATCAGGAAAGCTGTTTGTGATCCTCCTCAGCCATCTGTGCTTCATCCATGATCTTACACGTGACTTACTCTAGCTGCAGCCTAATTAACTTTCAATACCCACAGTCTAACATGCACTTACTTGGGGGCTCGAAAGGAGAGGGAGGGCAAGGTCATTTTCTGAATCTTGATTACATCATTTAGTAGGAGCTGCCCAAGTCTGTTTGAACACAGTGGCCTTGAGCAAAAATTCCCTTCGCTACTCTTTATCTCAGCAGAGATCTACAGGTTATTTGCACTGTTCAGCAGTTAAGGGGGAAAAAAAAAATCAGACCTAAAGAAATCAAACCTAAAAGCCTTTCATGCAGATAACGTTGAGAAGTACTTTTCTACCATAAAGGAATAACAAGCAGAGGGCAGCATACTGATGCAAACGAGTTTCCGGCCAGAGGAGATTTTCAATATCAATAATAAAGTAAGTTGTAAAACGAATGTTTCATGACGTGAGGAGAAAATGCCCTTGTTCTGCTAAATGAGATGTGTCCATTTCTGCCCCTTGCCTCAGACGCGCGCAGATTGCACTCACAAAACGAGGACTAGCCCAGCAGAATTACACATATTGTGGGTTAGGTTTTAGGGTGCTTTCAGATGCTGGAAAGGAGGAAACAGTGTCACATGGAAGTATAGGTTTTAGTGTCTTCTGACTTACTTAAAACTTCAAGTGGTAAGCTGGATACGGGGGTACCCATAGTAGTTTTGGGAATAGCACGAACAAAATAAACAGCTCCTTCGGGGAGTTCTTTTCTCTTGATTAAAAATGCTGTGACTGTATGATAACAATCAGACATTAGTTTCAAAAATGAGATCTTCCATACATATATCTTTTTAGGAGATGAATTTTGGCATCGCTGATCCTAGAAACATTGCCTCTGTGTTTAGCTCAGAGCCTGTGTAGTTCATCGGGATAAAAGACTTCTCAAGTGAATAGAATAGTTCCAAGTTTTGGGCCCAGAGCATATCTAAAGCTTTCTAATACTGAGTCCCTGCCCAAGCTGAGAAGGAAGATGTGCCACCTTCTGCCCTAGGTGAGGGCTGCAGAGTGAAGAGCCTGCTGGAGAAGAGCCTGTTGGTTGTGACCATCTGGCGCTGCCAATGCCTCTAAGGAAACTGTGGGAGAAGTGTGATTGTTTTCCCTCTTTACCTAATACACTTCAAGGAGACAGACAAGCAACCTCTCTGCAAGTTTGTCCCTTTTTTTTTTTTTTTTCCTTTACCACTTAGCAGAAGTCCAAAGGACTGAGTTGAGCAGTAAAATCAAAAAGCAGACCCCTTAGCTGACTGGTGTCAAGTGGCACAGGTCCAAGGATCAGGCCTGTAAGCTTTAACCAGCAGAACAGGTTTCTATCCATCCAGAGAGTACGTGGGGATGCCTGCATGTTTCTTCAAGGAAAGAAAAATGGACATTTTCTGAATTACAAGCCACAACCTCAGGCTACAACCCAGGTAGAAGACTTTTTAAATTAGCAAAACAGAAAACATCTTGCTGGCCCAAAGGCAACAGGATTCTTGCCCTATTCAGCCCTCAAGGAGGAGATTTTAACTAAAAATCCTAGTAATGAATAATTTTGCAAGTCTTCAAAAAACCAATGCTCAAAATGGCCACCTGCAGCCTGAGAGAGACATTTAATTGCTCCCATAAGCATGGGATATGCATGAGTTCTCTGTTTGCCTATGCATACAAATATTTATGATCAAATTTACATGCACATTGATGTACACAAGAGAGATGAGGTAAGACCAGTCTTTCCGACAAATTTTCCAGAAAACTTAAAATATGCAATGTGTATCTGCTATGCATTGGAAGAAGCGGTATGCATCTGGTACAATGTCTTATTAGGTTCTATAGTAACTGTGCCCATTCCAGGAAAATATCATGATTTTACTGTGAAGAGTTAGATGAAAATTCTGCTCTGTGTACACCAGGGGCTGGAAAGGCAACAAATTAATAAATACAAATCTTTGGATGCATAAAGAATGGGATGAAAACTAATACAGAAAGTATTACAATGGCTTTGTAGAGATAGTTTCTTTTTACTCTTACAATTCTCTGTCCAATTTTCATTGCTCCACTCCCCAAAATATAAACCAAACATACAACGTGTCCAGAGATGGACTGAAAAATAGCAGAGGAATGTCAAACTTCCATTTGAAGAGAGGAAGAAAATATTATACGTGTTTATTTTACAAAGGAAGTGAATAAAAATGAAGATGATAGAACTATTTAAAACAATGAATGCTGTAAAAAGGAAAAATATTAATATCTGTGTAGTTGTCTTAGAATGCAAGCTTTCAAGAAACGTGAGAATAGGGGAATTCCAAAATGATGAAGGGGAAGACTTTAAAAAAATATATATTTAAGCCTGTGGAATTCATTGCTGTGAGACTGTGGTGAGGTCAAGTACATGCCAGCATTCAAGAAAGGAGGGAGTGTTTACACTGATAAGAACATTTGAACTTAGAAAAGTGTATTAAAGAAAAATCTTTAAAACTAAAACAGTTGTGGAATATAGAAAATCATCTGCTAGGTTGTGTTCATCATGAAAACTGTATGTACAAATTATCTTGAAATTCTTTATGATGAAATCTCTTGCTCTTCACCCTGAGGAAGGTGATATTGGTTCTAAGACTAAGACTAATATTCTCCTGATTTAACTGTCCCCAGCAATATGTTTATGAAATTGTGTTTACAAAATTAGTAATTTTGTGTTGAGAATGTTTATATTAGCATAGGACTCTCTACGTCAAAATAAATAATGCGGGATTATCTACAGTCACTTCACATGTTTATAAAAGTTGATACGAATGCTCCCCTGTGTTTTCTTCAAATCACAAACATTTATTCTTGGTCCAAGCCTGGAATACACGTTGGATGTGTACACACCGACTGAGGAAAACACATTTTAAGTAGTATCTTAATTAGCAGCTAACTAACCTAAGGTGCAAAAGCCCAGCCATAAAGACAAGCTTTAAATGCCCATAGATGCTCATTTTGTTGACAAAATGATTGATGAACTGTCAAGCACTTTCAAACATTTGTGGTCTTCTCCCAAAAACATTTTTCCCCTTGAGTCATGTTTATGTTAACCTTCCTATTTTCTAGACCAATTTGCATTAAATGAGCATCCACAATGTACAGTGGATACCCAAAATGCAAAATGACAAGCTATTTTTTCTCCTTCAAAGTTTAGTTTATACAAGTCACCAAAGCAAAAACTATGTTATGAGATATAAAGTGATGTGGTAACAATTACTTAATCAGTGAGTTCATGTTGATTTGTAAGATACAAATTCAAACAAATTTCAGACATTCAGATTCCAAACCCAAGTGTGCTCTTTCCCTCAAGAAAAGGCTATTTTTACTTATGTTAGAAAAGACTTTAAAAAATGAACTGGTTCTTGATAGTTTTTCAGAATTTCTCAGCTATGGTCATGCGCCAGGAAATGGCCACCGTGTTTCTGGCTGTTGTGTGTTAAATGTCTGTAACTGCTTGTGTCCAGTCTGGCATTTGTTTCTCTTAAACTGAGAAAGCAAAAAAAGGTAATCACGGCTACAGCATTTTGGTAAGCAGGTTACTTTATCCCCATTTCCTTCTTCTTGTTAGTCCTTTAATGATAGAAGCTTTCTGTACAAATGTGTGTAAAACATGAGCTTTTCGGCTTAGAAGAAAATTAAAGAGCGAGCAGTGACATGAATTCCACTTGAAAATCTAATTTGCTTGCTAAGTAATGTAAGCCTTGTTAGTCCGCACATCATTAAACTGCATACACACTAGATGTAATCCATGGCAGCGTCTTCCCACTTTCCAAGAAAGCCTAATTACCTGAGTTATATGGCAAGATCTCATCTAGCAAGATATCATTATCTTCGATAAAATAAATTTCAATTTATATCAAAATTCAAATGTCAAGGAATAAGCAGCATTTTACCAACCATTGTCACTGCTGCTTTTGACTTTTTTTCAGTTCATGCATATTTTATACTGGAGAAGGAGGACTGTGCTTTATTCTTTATCCCACTGAAATGAAGTTATCAACTTCCATTGCCGAGTCAAAAATAATCAGTTTGAACAATGCTTTCAGCTGACTATCGGGCAGGAAATGACTGAAATTTTTTGGGGGGGGTCCTCACAGAATTTGCCGTACAGGACAGACAACTGGTTCATCATAGTCTCATCTTGCTTCTGGAAATAGCCTTTGCCTCACATCCTCTCTGAAGACAAAGTTCAGCAAACCCCTGTAAGCACTGTGCTGTTACCCATTAGTGTAGAGCGTGCACCACAGACCGAGGAGGAAAACGAAGAGAGGTGAGCTCTGTCTATGCCCTTCCCTAGAATGAACTTCTCAAAATGGATCAAATAGCTTTCCAACTCAAAAGCCAGACTGTGTTAGAGTATAGGCTAGTATATTTTCAATAAACTCGAAGAGAGGAATCCAGAACAGAAATATAAAATGCTTGTGGCAAAATCCTCCTGCCACGTTCTTGCAGCGTAGATTTAGACCTTGCTTCCAGTTTTATTGGCAATCAATTCAGCAACTTTTAGAGGCAGCAAATTCTGCAGCCTCCCCTCTGCTCCTTAGCAGGTTTTCTTTCCAGCATTTCTGTGGCCTGACTCAGCAACCTCTCCCTCTGAGCATGATGTCCAGGCTCTGGGGTCTCTCCGGTGACCCTCACACTGCCTTGCCATACTGTTCAAGCTGTGCAACCTCCTCCCACTCATCCTAATCAGCTGCTTTCAGGAAAGGAGCAACATTCATGTCCTTTGGAAGAATCCACCTAGCTTCTCATTTTTTAAAGGAGGAAAATGGAAAATGGACAGAAAATCTATACAAGACACACCACAGAGATGAAAGGAGGACATTGATTTGTAGCTTGAGTTTTGTCTGATTTTAATGGCCAGCTCTGGAGAATCAGTTGTAATTTCAAAAATCACGTATGGTTATGGCTCTGTAACGTTATTAATGATAAAAGGTCCTACAAGCAGAAATAGCTGTTAAGTGATGCTTGTTTGTTCCCATTGTCTCACATCTGTGTCCTTAGACGGCTTAGACACGTTTGTGGCCTCACTGACATCCATGAGCTTGAGCAGCTACAGTTGACTGTGATTTGATAAAGCGTGGATGGTTCTTGTTTGGAGATTTGATGTGTAGGGTTATGAATAGTAAACAACAGGAAGAATTTCCTTTAGAATCAGAGAAAATGGCTCTGCACACAAATATACATGCTGACACAGATGCAGAATAAATTATTTTTGGATTAAACTTTACAACTTCATATGTTACATGTCTTTTCCATCTGAGAAAGGATCAGGACTGATTAGCACAGAAGGTCGGTATCTGCAAGGTCACTCCCTCATTTGAGGCACTTAAAGTGAATGAATGCAGTGGCTTGAGGAATCAGGCAAGAAGATCTCATGATAAAGCCCCATAAATGCTGCCACAGTAAAATTCCAGTGCAATGAATCCCAGTGACTTCTACAGAGTCTCGCACGTGTTTCCTCCTCCTCTATGCAGCCTGTTGTTAGCTGCAGAACATCCATCCAGCCTAAGCTTCAGTCACTGGCAGCTGGGCTTTTAACACGTAGCATTCTTACAGGTTTCAAAATTTGGTTGTAGACAGCTCAGACTTGGACAGCCAACAGCAGCGCTTACTTTTGACTTTGTCTCCATTTTGTCTGGTAACACTCCATCCATAAAATGGGGGTAAAATGACTGCACTGTGAAAATTAATAACAAATAGTTGTGATGCATTCGTCTGTTGTAGTACTGAGCCCTAGAGGAAATCTCTTGAGCAAATTAGTTCTGTCATCAGAACAGGGTTTAAGTAGCGTGCAATGGATGAGGCAGGAGGAGGCCTTCAGCATTAAACAGTGAAGGCGAAATAAAGTATCTGTGTGTATGAATTAAGCCCCCTTACCTGCGTGCCGAAGGAGGCAGGAGTCCTGTACAAGCCTGCCAGCGTGTTCGTGTAACCAGAGACTGTATTAAGTGGCACTGTGCAACGTGGACATCTCAGGAACCTCACTTTTCTGCCCTCTCTCCAGTCGTTATGTCTTTCAAACCTCGCTATCTTAGTGGAACACCTTGCACAGAAGAAAGGGAACTCTGTAGGACCACCATCAGAACATCAGGTTATTTCCTAGGATGGTACGATCCATGGAAAGATACAGGGCTTGGCTTTTCCAGATTTTTGCAGTATCCTTGGATAT
Source organism: Numenius arquata (assembly GCF_964106895.1). NCBI lineage: Eukaryota > Metazoa > Chordata > Aves > Charadriiformes > Scolopacidae > Numenius > Numenius arquata. Next base: position 40,840,949 of record NC_133579.1, on the reverse strand, counting down.
TGAGTGATTTTGGGACTGTGTACCTCCAACTCCCCTTCACCATCAATATATAGAATTAGCCAGTGTTAGTAGCACACAGTTATTACTTCATATACAGTATTAACCAGACACAACAGGAGAACAATTTTCAGTAGCAGTCTACTCAATTTGAATGTGTGATGCCCCAATTAAAGCTTCATTCAGACTGCTGACAATCCTTAGGGCCATTACATGTCCTTACCTCCCAAATAAAAGGTTTTCTGTTAAGGTGGGCTTTATTGTTCCCCATGGAAGACGTTTTCTGTGATCCGGTGATATGATACCCGATCCAGTTCCTATTGCCATCGGTAGAAAACCACTTCTGCAAAAGAAGCGTCGTATTGGAATTGTGTCCCTGAGCCGCTGACTGCTCCCTTTCCCCATCTGCGGGGGGTGGAATAAGCAGGCAACATTTAACGGTGGCAAAGTGCTTTGAGATGCCTGGATGAAGGAGGCTGAGATCCACAGTATTATTCTTGGTCTCGTGACAGACTGGATTTCACTTAGACGCCGTTATTCTGAGAAGTGTGCAACGTTATTTGCCCATCCGTGCTAACAATGAATCACTCCCCACGCTTCACTCAGAGAAATAAGCGTCATTTACAGATTATAGTGCGGATAAGGCAGAAATACTGTTCCCATCACTACAGTAAAGGATCTGTCAGCACTTTCATTACCATGCTTTAATTCCAGTGGTTTGCAAGCCCGTTTTGATTACCCCTACCAAATAGACTGCTATTTTTCAGCTTTATTAATGTTAAGTGAATAAATCATGGAAGTTAAAATTCCTTTTGTTCTCCCGTAACTAAAATTGGCTTGAAGTTGAAAAATGAAATTTGGGAAGCAGTTCCAATTTGTCCAAAAGAGAGAGATAAAGAAGTTAAAGGACTGGCCACTTCACGTGCTCACACTGTAATCTCATGATCATGCGTCTACATCTGTATTGACATGACGATATACCGGAAAAACTAATACTCCTGTGGAGATATTCCAATTGCTCAGATATCTAGTACCATTTCTTAAAACAGCTGAAATACATATTTATGTTGTGTCTGGGTGGTCCTTAGGTTAAAGAATGTGCCTTCAATAACTTTCCATCAAACATATATTTTTTATTTTTAATAAAAAAGAGGAAATTAAAGACAAAAAATGATGTTATTTTAACATTCAGGTTTCAACAATAATGAAATTCAAATTCAAGCTTGACACACCATCTTAACTCATTCAACTATGTATTTTTAAGAAATGCCAATAAGGGGATGAGTTAAGAAGAATAAATCAGCCCTAAATGAAAACTCCTAAGTTATGTTTCATTCCTGAAAAATGTGTGCGCGTGAAGGATTTTCCCCTTATGTTTTTGTAAAAAGAACTCAGGAGCTTAAAACAGTGAACTTTCACATTCAGCCCTTGTTTTTTGGAAAGGGCTTGTGAGATGGACTCGGGAACCCCAAAGTCAGCAAGTTACACGGCTCCTCTCGGTTGCCTACCCCAGGAAGGAGACTCAGTAGTCCATGATACCTCTGGCGGCAAAAGGACCACAGCTTGGGCTTTGCTGAGGATTCCCCAGAGCTCCCGCATGCTGACTTCCTTCAGCACGACCAAGGAAAAGGCTCTCTCTCTCTCTGTCTCTCTGAGAAGGCCTCACCTTCTGTTCTTCTGTGACGAGGAATAGGGCGGACAACCACAGATGCTGTTCTTGTTGTGTCCCTGATTGTCTTCCCAGACACAGTGCCGGTGGTGCCTCGCGCTGCGTACCGCTGACAGGCAGTATCTGGCTGTTCACTTGCATTTTACTGCCTGTCAAGGTCTTTTAAAAGCCATCTATGCTCGTTTAAAAGGCTGTTGTGCGACAGCAAGAAGGATAGTTGCCGGCTTGCCTTGTTTTAGCTGCTGCACTGGATAAATGCAACCTTGTGGAAGGAGAGGAAAGAGCCCCCTCCTGCAGGCTGCAAAGCAGACCAACCAGGGGTGGCAGAAGGACTTTTCAGAAGACAAGGTATGTCTCTGCAGCAGGAGCAGAAACTGCTGGCTGCTTGGAAGAGGAGGGAGCAGATTATACAGGGCCCTGGCTCAGGCTGATGGAAAGAGACTGCAGGTTTGGAAGGCCTCGGGAGAATATGTCGAAAGGTGGGAAACCATGAAAAAATGGAATTTAAACCCATTTCTTTCTCTCCCTCTACACACACTGACCTTGTAGTGTTATTCTGTTTTGTCCAGCAGATCTGTGTCTCCTCTTTCCACCAATTTGTTTTAATTCAAATTCAAATAAAATCCAGCTTCTGAAATTCAAAGGTCTATAGTGGTTCAGGGATGTTTCCAATAAGGAAAAAGTAGATGCACCTCAAAGCACCTCCTGGGCTGACTCAGGATCCTTTCACGTTTGCATCGCTCTATTTTCTTTCCAGCAGCCTGGCCACAAAAATTATCTCCACTGGCCACCTCATAGTTGGAAGTCCAGTTGAAGATCATAACATACAATGTCTCATTTTTCCTTGTGGGATTTAGAGTCTGTGGCTGGACATTTTGATGTTGAACCTTAGAGCTACCTGATATCTACAAGGATTGCACTCATCCTTTACTTTTGTTTGCTGGTATTGGAGGAAAGGTAGCTGACGCTGTCACATAGAATCTCTACAACACCTTGGCCTCCGTGATTTATTTAAAATTGCTCTCCAAGTATTAACGCCTCTGTAATGAGACAAATGCCATATATTAATTAGGAAAAGTCAGGATTAATCCAGTGAATAGCAATTTTATGCCACCCCATATTGATCATTGATTAGCAGCAAATGTACAAATTCATTTTACATAATTGGAAGCTTAATTTAAATGCTAATTAAGTAAATTATGATTAACAAATCCAAAGTATCCTGTTTAATTTTGACTTTACATGGCAACAAAAACATACAACTTAAATAAGCATACGTGCAGCAATACTGCTTTCTCTAGAAACTAAATTGTTGGTACTAAAGCAGATACAAAAATATATTTCTTTGTAAAATATGAACTTTCAATTGCTTAGATACAAAACTCAAGGATTTCATGTGTAACTTTTAATGGTGCATGAGAATCAAAACTGAGAGACAGGGATGAGAATGGGGTGAGGCAGCCCTTGGGCCCTTTTTCCTTGTCCAAGCTGAAGGAGAAGAAAAAAAGAAGTGGATAAAACATCATCTGTGAAGTATCTAAACTGGCAAGATAGCTTCTGAGTTTTAAAATTCTTCATTTTAGCAATCTTTAAGCTAGATGGTCTTTTCTGAAAATATGCATAACTGCAGGCAAAACTGAATCATGACAAGTCAGTCCTGAGAATAACAGAAACAGAAGGCCAGACCACGTGTGGACAGAAATCCCCTTTTGTCCCAGTGCTGACAAATACTCCCAAACCAGTAATCATTTTGGGAGGAAACAGTTGCTTCATGCAAACACTATGATCTAGAGGTCATGCTTTCTTGCTTCAGACATATCATTTCTGTAATAAATCCCCCGTTTCTCACAGTGCTATAGCTCTTGTCCCACAGCCCTCTCCATGACAGATGAAAGGATAGGCAGTCATGAACCACAGCCGTAAAGTACAGTGCATCCCCTCGGGTATATGATCAGCCTGTGGAAATGCAGCCATTCCCCCAGGACAGCGAGACCCTTTGTTCTCCCTATTTTGCCTCTAATTTATTCTGTGTTCCTCCTCCTGCATCTGGTGCCTCCACGAGTGAAGAGACCAGGGTGCATGCACTCTCAATGCCCACAGACAAGGCTGCAAACTTGGTGACACAGCACAGAGTCATAGAATCATGGGATCATAGAATGGTTTGGGTTGGAAGGGACCTTACCTTAAAGATCATCAAGTTCCAACCGCCCTGCCATGGACAGGGACACCTCCCACTAAAGCAGGTTGCTCAAAGCCCCATCCAGCCTGGCCTTAAACGCTTCCAGGGATGGGGCATCCACAACTTCCCTGGGCAACCTGTTCCAGTGCCTCACCACCCTCACAGTAAAGAATTTCTTCCTCATGTCTAATCTAAATTTCCCCTCTTTCAGTTTAAAACCATTACCCATCGTCCTATTGCTACACTCCCTCAGAAAGAGTCCCTCCCCACCTCGCCTGTAGGCCACCTTCGGGTACTGGAGGATGGCTGCTATAAGGTCTCCTGGAGCCTTCTGGAAGAGCACGATGCTGTGCTCTGCTCCTGCTCCAGGCGTGTTGTCCCACTCCTCCCCTCCAGAAGGAAAGAGCAGGCCCAAGGCAAGATGATAGCAGTGGTGCCAAGGCATGGAGTGTCTCCATTGCGGCGTGAGGAGACCACCCAGGCCGTAAGCTCCGAGAAGCCAAACGAACCTTGGGCATCTACAAACCTAACGGCAAAGAAGGTTTTGTGCACATACAGAGAAACCCACCCAACAGTCTTGGTCAAATACCCAGGTTTCAGGTCCGTTTGTAGAATTCTTTCTTTTCTTTCCCGAAGCAGGTATTATTTAAAGCTTCCTTTTTGAACTGGAAAAATACCGCACTAAAGATTTAGGATGTTTGTGACAATAAGACCGACCTCAGCACAGCCGCACCTCTCGCGGGAGGGACCCCGCCGCGCCATGCGGGGCCGGCCCTGCCCGCCCCACCCGCCCCTTCCCTCAGGCCGCGGCCGCCTCCCGCGCCCCCTCCTCAACCCGCTGCCCCCCGAGGGGCCCTGGAGGGGTGCGGTGCCCCGGGGCCGGCGGTGCCTGCCCGGGCGGCGGCCGTTATTGCGCCTGAGACGAAGGTCTCTCGGCCCGGCGAGGGGAGGGCTGCGGAGGAAGGGTCTCTCCCTCTCCCCCGCCGCAGCGGGAGGGGCTAGCAGCCCCCACTCTCTTTCTCTTCCCCCTCCGGCCCGGCCCGGGATCCCGGGCGGACGCTCCTTCCCGCCGCGGGGAGGTCTCCTCAGGAGAGGGAGGAGGTTGCCGCCCGGGCGCCCTTGAGGGCGGCGGCCGCGGGGGGGCGCTGGCCGCCCTCCGCCGCTGGGCTGCCTGCGCCGGCCGCGGCAGTCCCGCTGCCCGCTCGGCGCGCAGCGGCTGGGCATGGGGGAGCTGGTGCTGCCGCTGCTCTGCCCGCGTCCCCGGGCTCCGGCGCCGCCTCTTTTTTGGGCCTGAAACGCGCCCGCGCTAGCGGATCCCGGCGGCAAAGGGGCCATGGGCCGCCTCCCCGAGGCACGGCGGCTGTGAGGCGGCCGGCGCTCGCTCGGGGAGCCGAGGAGGCTGCCGGTCGGCCAGCCTGCGCCGGGGGAGGCGGGGGTGTCTGCGGCCAAGAGGGGAGGCGCCGCTCCCAGCCGGCGGCGGGCACACCGGCGGACACCCAGCGCTTCGGTGCCGGTGACTCGGGGGTGCCCGCTCGCCGTCCGCGCCCCCGCCGCCGCGGCGGTGGATGGATGGATGCGCCATGGCCACGCTGGTGTGCCGGGTGCAGCTGCTGGATGACACCGACCCCTTCAACAGCACCAACTTCCCCGAGCCCACCCGGCCGCCGCTGTACACCTTCCGGGAGGACATCCCGCTGGCCACCCAGCTGGCCGGGGTGCACCGCCTCCTCCGCGCCCCGCAGAAGGTACGGGGGAAGGGGGACTGTGTGTGTGGGGGGGCACCGGGCGAAGGGCATCGGCGTCCCCACGGGAGCCCGGCAGCGGGGAAGACGGCGGGTGGTAGCCCCGGCTCCGAGCTCGGCGGGGAGGGCGCCCCGCCGGGCTACCCCCTGCCCCGCCGGCGCTACCCCTCGCCCCGGCAGTATAAATATTTCCTTAAGTCCCGGAGAGAGGCTCGGGGGACACACGCTGAAGGGGCTCCCCCGCTGCTCTGGTGTGTTCCCCAACGCCTTCAAGGGCAGCTGCCGCCTCTGCCTTAGCTGTAGCTGCCGTGCGTTTTCCTCTAGGAGGGGAAAAAACCCCACCAAACCAAAGCCGGAGTTGAGTATCGAATGCTAAACGCCTGACCCTTGCTAGTAACTTCTCTGGGGGTACTGAGGAATAACGTGTTGTTTAAGGACAGCCGAGGTGCGAGGAGCGGGGTCGAGCAGGCAGGATCCGAGCTTTGCTGTGGTAAGGTTTAATGAGCTGGGCAGTTACAGCAAGGGCTTCGGTAAAAATAGCAGTGTGTCTGCTGCCCTTGAAACAATTGGTACTCCTAGTCTCTCCTGCGAAGAGCTGCAGCATTGCTACTGCCGCGGCCCCTGTCAAATCTCACGTATCTCTTCTTGCATACTTCTAATACGTGTGCTGGCATCTGTAGCTCTGCCCTTGAAGTCAGGCACCCAGGCATGATCCTTGAATTTTCAGTTTTCAAAGCAATGCTATTGATTGACATAATAATAATGTTCTTTCATTATTATCTTGTATCTGCACATAAGTTGTGCAGAGCGCACCGACGAAAAAAGGAAAAGTGCCCACTTCTTTTTTTCTTCCCAGAAGAAAACAAAGTAGAAGTTGTAAAACTTTTATTTGCTCTCTGATGGAGTGGGAGGAAAATACTCTCTTAACATCACTTGTTGTATTATATCTTGCTCTTGGGAGCCTGCGGGAAGGTGACAAAGGGCTGTGTGTGCCCTTAGATTTAAGGATATCCAAAACCCCATAAAAGTATTTCAGAGAAAAGCTCTTGGAGCAGACAGAAGTTTTGCATTTGTAGAACGGTTTTTCGCATAATAGTTGCCAAGGATACAGCATCCAGCGAACAGAGCTCTGCCTAATGCACAAAACCTTTGGAAGCTCTTGGTGCACTGGGTCAATTCTGTTTTCATGTGCTCAGTTGTCCCCAATTCAGAGACTGGTCCCATTGTTTTCAAGGGAGGCTTTTTTTTTTTTTTGGAGTTGGAGCTAATTAAAAGAAGCGCAGGATGGATTCTGACACTTAGTGAAGTAAATACAAAGATACTTTAAAATGTGTTTTTAGTTAATTCAGCCTTGTTTTCAGTGGTATTCCACTGTGTTGGGTTTTGCTTTTACTTTGCTTTGAATACTGTCCTGGCACTTTTTTTTATAACCCTATACTCACCCAAAAAACCCCCCAGGGTTTAGTGTCTTAGGAACCACCCAAAATCCATGGCCACTTCTTTACATTTAACTCCTGCCCAGTGTTTCAGCTTGCATCATGTTTCAGAAGTTTGTTTAATGTTTGGAAACTGGACTTACAGCCCTTAAATGAAAGATAGCTTAAGTCTCTAGAGGTGCTGTAAACCTGGTTACTGAAAGATAGCTACTCTGCTAAAGGCAAGTCCTGTCCTAGTGACTTGTTAATCTAAGGTTCTCACTCTTCCATACGTTTTATTTCTGCTGTTTTAATGATGTGGGAAGGCTCATTGAAATCTGCTTACGTGGGTACAGTTACCTTTGTGTTTGCAGGACCTATTTCTAGAGTCCTTAATTATGTCTCTTGGCCTTCTCTTAGCTTCTAAAAAGGAAAAAAAAAGTTGATTAGACTTGTTTACTAGCTAAGCTGAAAGCTTAGTTCTTTGTGTGCATTTGGAGTTAGTGCAATCTATCTGTGTTTGGCATTACATCTTTGTGTGTGTGATTTTGTAGAACCAATGGATTTGTGTCACTTTTTAAGGACAGGCTTTCCATTTTCCTTTTTGGAGGTGAGGATATTCTTTCTGCAGCTTTTCCTCAAGACCGTAGTCACCCGGTCGCTAGCAGATCACCACATTAGTTCACCGAGAAGAATTTTGTTCTACTTCTCCTAGACATCAGGACAAACTCCGTGATCTTGGAGGAATGCAGCTGTCAAAGCAGAGCATAGGTTGAAATTCAGGTGTCAGTTCACGTTAACACATTTGAGGCTTGATTGATTAATTGCTTTGAAAATTAGTGAGCTAATGGATTGATGGTCTATTTAGTACTCTGGTGGTGACTAGAGAAAAATACCCTGAAACAGACTCAAATAGATAGTAATGCTGATGACTAAATCATTCCTGAAACCTTCTAACTGTTGGCCTTTTTGCCAGCAAGTTCAAATGATCAATGCTAACTTTCTTTCATCTGTTTTTAAGTTATCATCTTTTGACTTGGATGAATATTCACTTATCCTCTGAATGGAGGTACCGACTTGCTGCCTTCAAATCACCAGCTGGTTTGTGCATCTCTGCGTAGACGATGGACTGCTGTGGGATGTACTTGAGAGACTGAAGTCAGTAGCAGGAATCTGGCTCACTTCAGTGTCAGATTTCGCCATTGCTGAGTTCAAACTCCTAGGGACGATGGTATTTTTGTAATTAATAGAATAGCTTGTATATTGCAAGTCACTGTAAGTTAAGTATTATAAACAATTATTTAGAAAGTAATTTAAAACTCAAATGAAAAATGCTTTGAAATTCTGACCTGCCATAGTATGACGTTAGTAGCTTTTTCATAACCAACAAATGTTATAATTTCACTATGAAGGGCAGCATTCCTTTAGTCCAGTTCTTTGGAAATACAACTGTTGATTTTGTATGTTTGTTTTGCTACTTCTTTTTAAACTCACAAGTATACTTGAGTCTGGAAACAAGTCTAGTTCTATAAAGTATCTTCAGAGTGGCAATGTTTTTAGATCCTTGTGGAGGAGCGCAGTGAAATTAGGTGACTGAAATCCATACGTACTGGCTAGGATGGGCACTGCTGTCAGGAACGCTCGCCTTGCGTATCCCCTGTGGATTCAGGTGCCTTGGAGCTAGATGGTCACACACCATCTTAGTTGCCAGTGCAGCACAGTACCACAAATTCTGCTAGCGGTATTTTTAGCCACATCTACAAATTCTTGCTGAGTAACCAAGTCATGTTGCAGAGCTTTTTTGGGTTGCCCACATTAATTTGGTTACCCAAGGTGCCATTTTGGATTTGGCTTTTACTGCTTTGTTTCTGAGGATTTTAGGTGTCTCTTACTGTCCGCTGTATGAATAAGAACTGAATCTAGTCTGGGCTCTGAATTCAGATGTCCCTTTTGCCCGTTTCTGTGAATGCTGGGAAAATTCAGAACTGGATCTAAATTTGTGGTTCAGGCACAGTGCCAATAATGCGCTTTGAATCTAATTTGGTACTTTGGGTTTGTTGGTTTTGAATTGCTTTGAGTTACTTGATACTTCTGACTTGCTGACACAGGGTCGCTCAGGAGAGTGGATATATATACATGGCCGATGTCAAGTGGTGTGCTTTTTTTAGAGGTCTTCTTCATTATAACTTATTCATATAATTACAGCATGCTGAGTATGTTTTTGCATCCCACTGTACCGTTCAGTGTTGGGGCAGCTCTGTAAGAAATATATGCTCATTATGATATAGGAAATCACACTGTCTAATTTATGAAGAAGATGTAATGGAAATACGTTGTGTAATAATGAAAAACAAAACAAAAAAAAAGTCACAGTGTGTGACTTTTACATATGGTGTACTGGTGGTCATGGTGGAAAGGGGAGGTATAGTGCTATAAGGATAGTTCTTTTGACCTCCTGTTCTCCCCGAGAAAACTGGACGCAACTTCTGTGTTTAAATCTCTTCCAAGAATTTGTAATTAGGAACAGTATCGTTCAAGAAATAGTGGCATAAGCAAATAAATCCAGTGAGCACTAGAGGGATTTGGGAGTTTCATTCATAAAGAAACCATCCAGATTTCTGGCTTCAGCTGCTGTGATTTATCCCTAAATTAAAGCCATGACTGACTCTGGGGCATGGTGTGATGTAAACTGATAGCAGGGACTGTTCTATCGGGTGGTGTCCTGGCACGGAGCTCAGCTCTGGCCATTGAACTCAATGCCAGGCTGTATCCTGGCGTCAACTTCAGGTTTTCTGAGAGCAGAAAAACTACCAACTGGCTCCTATTCCCTGGGTTTCCTTGAAACACTGTGGCATTAAGAAATGCCTTGGTAGACAGAAGCTAGGCAGAAGCAAGAAGACGAGAGAATAGTTTGGATCCTGATCCTGCTTGGAGGTAGGGGTAAATAGAGTAGCTGTTCTCTGAAGAGAGCATTTTTGGGTTGTTTGTTATGCTCTTTGTGGGAGCTGAAGAATAGAAGATGGAAACTGGAATATCATCAGGGAAAATAAACCCACGCGCAGGGGAAATGGGCTGATAACTTCTGCAATTGTTGCTTCTGAGGATTAGGGAGTATTTTAGTTGTGGGCTGTTAAGACATCTAGGTCTTTCATGTTCACCGTGAGGGAGGTGGACATCAGCCCTTTCTCATCTTTCAAGAGAAAAGGGCACTTAACACAGCGGTTATTTCTGACAGGTTTCCAAAGTATTCTGGATCTAGCCAAGTATTTCTGGAGCTGACAAAATCCTGTGCTTCAAGAGATTGACCCTGTAGTGGTCATGTGTGCTTGAATTTTCGAGGGTAGTGTTTATGAGGGCCAAGGTGGTAGGCTCCATCTTCTGACTTGAAAGCACAAGCTGCATTAGAGTCCTGTGTGAAACACGCTCTTCTGGGGGAATATAAACATCTGCCCAAAAGCACAACTGTGAAAAGCTGACCAGTCTCCAGCAGCTTATTTTCTTCTGCAGTCTGGGCCTTCAGAGAGGCAGAGATACCTGTGCAGCAGATACGTGGTGACTGTCAAACACTGGGCTTGAGCTTCAGCAGTTTAACATCTTGAGATTCTTGCAAGGTTCTTTTGACAAGTTATAGTTTGGGCAAGTTACAGTTCAGTTGTTTGATCTAGGCTTAAAAGCCATATTGTAAAAGGAGGGGAGTAGACCTATCCTGGAGGTCTGATTCCTGAATTTGACACTTCTGTCTTGCAAGTCTCTCGGATTGGCAGCTCACAGCTCAAAAGTCTTTGTAGAGCTCAGTGTCAAGAATGATGAGAGGCGAGCATGACACTAGCAGGTTGTTCTCAGGGTATCATTCAATTTTGAAATCACATATTGGTCAGATGCAGCGTCTGGAAAGTCACAGCACCATGCATTTACTGGAGATTTGTAATCAAACAAAAGAGGTGAATAGAAAAAAGTTAGACCTTGCTTCCAAGTGTTGTACTTGCAGTTACAAATGTCAGTGTTTTGTTTCAAAACCAGTTGCAGATACCTCCTTTCTTCCAAACTCTTCCAGAATTGCTCTATGAAGATTGCCAGTGGCCTCAGTTAGCAAGAGACGAAGACGATTTCAGCCCGTGTCTGTGTTGGTGGAGGAATGGTCAGAGAAAGATGTGGGACCTGGCACGTTGCAATCTCCTCTTCTTCCTTTGTTGTCCCAAATAAGAACAAAAGTTCTAAAAACTTTCAGGAAGAGTTTTCTCTTCCCAATGCTTGCACAGCCATCCTACCTCGTCAGTAATTAGGGTCTAAATGAGAGTCTCTTTTCTTTCTGTCTGATCTCACTCACTGAGGATGAGTGTTACATCCCTTGTGCAATTGTACGCAAGGCAGTTGGGCGATAAGTTGACCATCTATCACATTATCACCCATGACAATGCTACTTGGTTTTACAGCCCACCTCTCTGACTGGAATTCAGCCAGGACAAGTTGGTACATCTACTCTTTCAAAAAGTGTCATGTATTTTTCGGTGACCCTGAGTGGTCAGGGCTGGGTCTGTAGACCTTCTTTGGTAAACAGTGCTTCAGTAAGCTGTACCCGTATGCTAGGATATTACTTCATTACCGGCTCAGAAGAAAGAGTGCCAGCCACTACACCTCTATCATCCATCACTTTCCACACCACCTGGATTGCATTATATTAATATTAACTTTATATTGTATTACAGTTATTAATAAGACAGCAAGGAATGTTGTTACATATTTTTAGCAGAGGAACAAGTTGGGACAAAAGTAGCAGTGCTCTCTAGTAGGCCCAGCTACCTAGAAACATCTGCAACCATCTGGCATATGAAACTATTGAAGTAAAAGTGAGTGAGACTTGAAAGTTCACTTTCCACGTCATCAGCTTAACACATATACATATTAAAAAATGCATTGCAGTTTCCAATTCCAAACACTTAAAAAGAAGTAATTTTGTCATTCCCAACATTTTAAGAATGCTTTAAAAAAACCAAACACACAGATAAAAAAAGAAAAAAAAACCCTTAGACATTTTCCTTTACTTTCATTATTGCTACTTGACTTTAGTAGTCATACTTCTAAACTGACCCTCTATCTTTTTTGTAAGTAGGAAATTTATTTAAATTACAAAGTCCTGGCAAATTGCTGATTTTGATTCTGGATGCCTAGTCCCTATGGCTAAACAAAAGCAACACATTATTATTAATCAATTATCATTTTAAATGGTAGTGCTCATAGGCTGAATAGCAAAGAGTGGGGTGGCTGGAATAGCAACTTCATCTCCTTTTAGTCATATTAAGGCAAAGTATGTATACTTGGGAAAACGAGACTTGGACAACGTTGCCTTGTGTTTACTAACAGTTCAACTCTTGGTATCAGGAAGACGAGAAAAAGTTGTATAAATAAACAAATTGTAATACAAAGTCAAGTCAGGTACGCATCATTACATGCAGTAGTGGACGGGTGTGTATGGTTTAAAGATTTATGGTTGTCAGCCAGAAAACCAGTAAGCTGTGTCTTGTGCTTTGTGTAGGTAAACCAGTTGTATTGCTTTAAGACTATTGACACAGATAAAGCAAGACAATTTTCCTCTTGTATGTAGCATGCATGATTATATTGGAATAAAATGCACTTACAGATAACTTTCTCCCCTAAACAGGGAAATACAAGCTATGCCGCCTTCATCTAGGTTTCTGTGCTGTCTTCTGCTTTTAGAAACTAGGGACTACGCCAGTTAAATAGATAATTGTAAATAATGTTGATATTGATTAAAAAATGAAAATAGGAGACATTTCAGTGCCGTTCTTTGAAGCTAGCTGCCTCAGATTTACTGATGAGCCCTTCAGCCTTTGTAAGTCAAATTGTGAAAAATAAGTATTTTCTTTAGAATTGTAAATATACTATTGCGGCCATATGTAACAGCTTCAGAGATTAAGGAGCTGCTTTAGTTGCTGGTGAACTCCTTGGGGATTTTGCGTGTAACTTCTTGTGATGGCTCTGCTATCAGCAAGGAGAAGGTGAAGTTCCGGGTCCCTCAGCTCTGGTGGGGCTGCTTAGCATGTTCATTGTGAACCACCTGGCATGGTTTAGGGGGCTGGCAAAGGAGGCAGTTGTAGCTCTCCTAGCTGTGCTAGCTAGGTTGCTCATCCAAGGGTCATATGCAAAGTAAGGCTACCTAAAAAAGCATGTCCTGTCTGTTTTCTTACTTGATTACTATGAGGCTATTTTACAGCAAGGTTTGCAAGAAAAGTAATAGCAGGGTGTGCAAGACACCCAACAGGAATCTCATCTCTGCTAGTGAAAAGCCAAATGGGGACTTGTGCCTGGTTTTTGTCAGGGTGGAGCAGAAGTTCTGAATTTTCTCCAAAGCACCAGTGATGACCCCATTCTAGCTGTGGGGTAGACATAAATAGATTTCTAGTGCTTGGAAACACATGGTATTTTATGGGAAGTGGAGGAATCGAAAGAGCTAAGTATCTACCCTCTGTTTATTACCATACTCCAGCAGCTGTCCCTGGAGTGTGACCTTTGGCTCCATGCACAAAGGGGTTTTTTTCCCCCCCCTTCATCTCTAGCCTTGTGAGGGAATTAGCTTGCAAAAATCTGGAGTTCTTTGCCCTCTTTATGGGAGGTCCTGATGTCTCTGTCCTGGTTTGGGATGGGGCAGAGCCAACTTCCTGTTCAGTGGGAGAGGCTCTGGCTGATCCTTGTTGCCGTGGCAACCAGGGTCAGCTGACTCGGTTGTTTACCCTGTGGAGGGGTTGCACCTGTGGGGAGGGGCGGGCAGGTCAGGTGACCCAAACTGACCAATAGGGTGTTCCATCCAACTGCCATGCGCAGGATAAAAGCTGAGGGAGTGGAGGGGTCAGGTTGGTGCTTCTTGTAGGGCTCTCTTTTTTTGATGACTGATGCCTGAGGAAGACCCTGTCAGTTCATCTACCTTCCATCCTTGTCAGTGTGTTCTGGAACTCAGTTCCCATTCACAGAGACCAGTCTGGAACTTTCCCAGTGCCTGCCAGTGACATCTCACTGGGAGCTTTGAATGGTTTTATGTATATTGTATCTATTTCATTATTTCTTTTTTACTTTACCTTTAATGTTTTATTAAAGTGGTTTAGTTTTTCCTAAAGTCATAAATCTCTTTATGTCTCTTCTTCCTCTCCTTGGAGCGAGAGATGAGGGAGAGTGTCTGTTGTGTTGTCATTGGCCAACTTGACCTAAACTGTGACACTTCGATGGGGGAGACACTCTCAGCTTTGCCAGGCAGAGAATTAAGGATACCTGTTGAGCTTTATTCTTTTCACCTGAGAGATTTAGCAATCCTGCAGGGCCCGAACAATTAAAGGTGATGAGCAGCTGGAGAAGAGGGAATAAGCAACAAGGGGAGGAAAGAAAAATGGTGCCATTTCCTGTGACCCTTGGAAGAAAGGGGAGATTGCTGAAACTGTGAGGTTCGTGTGTGCTAACCAGTCTCACAGGCAGTAAGAAACTCTGTGGCTGACCATTGCCTATCAAAAGTAAGTTAATTCGTGGGAATTTTTTTTGTGTTGTAGTCTGGGGCTTCTTTTTGTTTTTTGGGGGGGGTTTGGGGTTTTTTTGTTGTTGTTTGGATTGGGGTTTTTTTGTTTTTTTTTTTTTTTTTTTAAATTTGGTCACTTTCAAAAGGGTACAAGGGTTGATGAGTGCTAAAGAAAAGAGGTGAGCTGCAGACTTACCTGTGTCTGGTTATGGAAGTGCATTGGTCCTAAGGCTAGTGCCTTCTGAATTTCAGAAGCTTCCCTCATGAGACACATTTCATCTGACCCCTTTAGGCATATTTATAGGAACCTGTAATGTGATTTGAAGTTGGGCATTTTTTGAAAAACTGTGTGCCTGAGGAAGAAAAGGTTTCTCGGGCAAATTCCGCTATTTGTGCTTTTCAGTCTCCGTGCAAGTTTCTTCCCCGTTTTTGTCATTCTTTCTTTTAAATACTCTGTGTCAAGCTTCTCTTACAAATGCAGAAGGCCTGTAACTCTCGGGTGACCACAAGTAAAGTAGGCAAGCTTTATTCACAAGTGGAAAAGCAGGGTATAAGTAAAACATGGTATTTTATTTCAGACAGACGTGACTGATTTAACCTGTGTTAGTATTCTAAATGATTAATGTATTGCAGTGATCGTTGCTGGTCACAGTTGAAGGACTCTTATTTTACTGTGAATTTTTTGTTCTGGTCTGATTATAATACATGAGACGTTTTGTCTTGTGACTGTAGGAGACAGAATGAAGTGCAATATTTAGTATGCACTGTTTTATTTGCCTGTGACGCAAGCATTCCCTTGCTGTCTAATGCAGCCTTCATTTTATATTGTAATGCTTCTTTGCTTGATTATGAACCCATTCCACATTTTTGAGCACAATTGAACTTAAATTATTGAAAGCAATGCATTTAGATTTGTTATAATTGTCTTGTAGATGGTAACATTCTTGTTTAGGTGCTGAGTTCAGTTGCTGCTTTTTTTAGCCTAATTAAAAAGTTAACTTGTCTGCAGTATTGTTTCAGCTTCTGTATGGTGGTTTTACTGGGTGTTACTCTGCTGTATGTGTTGTTACTGTAGTTAAGAAGCTGCTTTTAGACTGAATTTTGGCTTAAGGAAAATGAGCCATTTTTCTGATGAAGCTGAATGTTGCGGGGGAAGTGGTGGAAGAAAATACTAATCTTTTAGAAGGTAAAGGAGTATAGTTTCTGAGACTCAGGCTGTATTTATCAGTTCAGATGCTACTTAGTTAACTGTATAGGTTTCCTGTCTTCTTGATGGACTTTTTTTTTTTCTTGGATTTTGATTTTTTTCTTTGATTTCAGGACAAAAAAAGCTACCACAGTTATGAATGTGAAAATTCATGTTAAGCCTAGTGTATGCCCATATCTTTGAGTTTCTGGAATTACTATTCAGATTTTCAGAGTTCAGTTTTCCTGGCACTTTTATTTTACTTGCTGAAGAAAAATGGTCAGTGCTTCAAAAAGTGCCCTTTGGAGAAACAACCACCTGTATTAATTTTGAAGTGTGGAAGCTTGCGGTAATGCAGAGAACTATCTCAAGATGCAGATATTCTTTCTTTGTTAATTAGATGTGCCTTAATTTACGTATGTTGAGCTTGAAAGTTGTCAGAATGTGTTCCTTGTAGTCTTTCTCTCTCTCTCATCAAGAGCTCTGAAGGAAATAGATAATATTCATCTGGATAAAGATGAAGAGAAGGCTGTTGAGGCTAGTTTTCAGAAGCTGTATCAAAAAAGATTAATGGTTCTGGGAAACTGGTAATGAAACACAGTCTTGCTCTTCCTTACATCATTGCTTAGTATTCAGCTCCAGTTTTAGTATACGAAGGTCACTTCTGTTTAATAGATCATTTAGCTATATCCTAGAGGATAAGTGATTGTGTTATGCTGTCACTTTTTTTTTTTGTTTTGATAGTCTCAAAACATTGGGTCCTATAGGTCCTAAGTGCAAAGCTGTCTGTTACACAGCAAGATTATTTTTTTTCATTTTTTAAAGAAGTCTGTATAGTTGCAGGGGAAAAGCCTGAAAATGTGACTTCTGAAGATAAAAAGACAGTGAGAGCTTAACATTTTTAATTAAGAGTTAACACTTGAATGTATAAAAACTTCCTGGCTGAAGAAGAGAAATTTTAGTTTTTTTTTTTCATTGTTATGATAGATATTTAAAAGCATCCTTGCAAATGCTGTTTCAAAACAGGTCCTGTAACTGCTGCCTCAGCACAGAAGTTCAGGAGCACGCAGGGTGAGAACTGAGTTGTCTCCTCATTGGCAGCACTTTCAGGGCAGGACTGAAGTGGGCTGCTTTAGCGTTGACAAAGCTAAGTCATCTGAACAGCTGCCAATGAAGGTAAAAGGATATTGATTTTTCAAGGTTGCCAAAATGTTGTCTGTCTTTCATGAGTGCTAAATCACACTGAAAGGAATTGGAGTAAAACTGTCGTTTGTTTTAATGTTTTCCTTTGTGGACTATTAATCGAGACGGGCGAGATGCGAGTGTATGTTCTGCCAATGAAGACATCCGCTAGCACAGAGCAACTGTCTAGTGCTGCTCCTCCCAACCTTGACTCCAGTTCTCTCGCCATCACGTTCTCTCAGCATGTTTCAACATGTAATTGCATTGGCCTATATACAGCAGCGTGGCTGTCTTGGGCTTTAATCCTAGCCGTTGTAAGAGTGCTGATTGAATTGCAGGCTAAAAATAGGCTTTACTCAGACATGCTGTATGCTATCCGTTGCGCTCTGCTTTGGCAGTTTGTTGGTAGCATGACATAATTAAAAGTTGACAAAGGCAAGAGGCAGAATGCTGTCCAGTGACTTCTAGGATTTTTATCTTGAACAAGGTATTTTCTTAACTTCATCAAGTTGGCTAGTATGGTTACACCTCAAATCAGTGACCTACTGCATTAATTTCTTTGATAGTTCTGGTAGGCTGCTGAAAGAATGCTCTTGCTAAAACCATTCTTTAGATTGATGTTGCTTCTGTGGGAAAGCCACTGGTAACAGCCCATAGCATTTGGAAATCATTACGGCTAGGTGTGATGTGAGCGACAAAAAGGAGATTAGAAATATTTTTTAGTGAAGTGTAAGTTGAGCTATATTTACTTCCTTTATGTAGTTATGGTTTGTCACTGATATTCCAGCAAATATTTCAGAAAGATATAAGCAGCTGACGAGGGGAGAATAGCTTGCTATCTCACGAGTAGTCATCAGCTAGTGTTATTTTAAGAAGTCTCAGAGGAGATTGATTAAATTTATGCTCTTGTGTTCTTCACCCACCAAATTAGATTTCTTGAAATGAAAACAGTAATCTAAACCTCTGAGATAATTGAGCACCAACTCATAAAATACAGTTTGGAGAAATATTCAAATAAAAAAAAAACCCTTTTTCCTCAGTGAATTCTTCTGAAGGAACCGGCATGGGATGCAGGCTGCCAAGTATTCAGTCTCTGTTTAGATATTAAAATCAGGGAAGGGAAAATAAGCTAAAAACAATTACTGTAAAAAGGTTATTTTCATGGACGATTGTGTGTGTATATAGGTGCAATCAAAGCAATGCTATACCTACCTCTGTTTTCTCGTGTTGGTTATTTGTCCATTTCATCTAAATAAGTAGAGTCAAGACTGAAGCGTGTTCCGTAGGTGAGTCATGGGAGGTTAATACTGAAGTTGAAGTCATGCCTGCATGTTACTTTTTAACAGGCTGGCTGTCCGACAATTTAAAGTAAAAGTGACTGATCTCATGCTGTATTTCCATGTGGCTCCTAATAATTTCTGTGGTTTGAGTTATATCTAAAGGCAGATTCCTAAGAGAACCAAAGGCTGATGGAGTTGGGGTGATTGTACATGAGAAGAAAAAAAAGAGGGAAGGTCTATAAAGTTTTCCTGACCCAGAAACAGGAATACAATCATGAGCAGGCTGTTAGCCAAATTTAGTATTTCTTGTAGACTGTTTTATCAGTTGTAACTTTAGGAATAGGTGTTATGTCAAGATACTCTGCAGGAGAATCCGTTCTAGAAAACTGAAACCCCTCTTCATTTTCAGGTATTTCTGTTACATATTGGTAGGATTTGTGGTGAGAAATTGTAACTAGTTGCTTGGGGAAATATATGAAGGACTTGGCATGAGTGTTCTTACCATAGCCTGTAACTGCATACTTGTGTAGCCTTGTGCCTGTCCTGCCAGGGAATTTGACTCTCATATTTGCTGTTGCAAATAGGCAACCTATGGAACCTATTTTGGCTTGATTGTAAAGCTGTCACCACTGAGCAATGACCTGAATGGTGCTCATATTAGTGTCTGCTTTTATGAGCTACTAATGGAAACGGAAAAACCGATTTACTTAATCAGATGCTATTGAAAATAATTACTGTGTTCAGTTTGTTGCGGAGAAGGAAGGTGAGTGTAAATCACCAGCCACAGAATGTTTATACAAACACATCATGGTGTTTGGACAATTACAAAGACCCATGTAGCAAAGCAATATTTGTGCTGTCTTTAATTCTTCCTACCCTTCCCTGTGCTTTTTTGTCAGTATTTCAGCCTGCACTGTAGCAGAAGGCACAAGCTCAGTTTACAAGTGATGGTGGCTTGTGGATTGCTGTGAGTCAGCTTCCTCAAGGAGACAGATTTTGACAATTTATGATAGCTACTTCGTTATTGATGAATGAAACCATGGTGATGTGTATTTTGTGCGTGGGACAACTGTCTCACATAACCAGGGCCTGCTCCTTTCTTCCTCTGTAGGTAAGAGTGGAAGAAAACTAGCTTGGAGACAGGCTGTAGTGTTTCAAGAAAGTGCTTGTTTAAAACCTGGGAATACTGGTATTGTAATTTCTTGATTCTCAGAGGCAGTTTCTGGAGGGCTGTCTATGAAAAGGGTGCTGCCGTGACCTACAGTGCTAACAAAAAGATAAGCTAGTAACGAAATTGCATTTTAAGCTGTGTATTACAAGCTAATATTGAAAGCCTTGTGCACTCATGCCCATATTCCTTAGTTACAGTTGGGAAATGTACTGTTAGTTGCAGAGATGCTTGCAGGGGGCAGCATAAATTTTTGAGGTCACTTAGTGAAGAGCTTCTGTTTGGAGTTGGGAGTTCAAGCTTTGAAGCCCTTATACAAAGATGCATAGATCTGGTAGAGCTACTACAGTAGTGTAAAAGGAAAAAAAAAAACCCAAACAAAACCCTTTTAATACAGACAAAGCCTACCTTGCCCTTGGATGCACACCTACATTTGTGGCAGAATGGGGAATGCAAAATAAATATTCTCTTTTCTGTATTAACTCTTGGACAATAGCCATTCCTTCTTCCCAGAAACACAAGAGATTTTGGAGCCTTTGGCTCTTTGGGTGCAGAAGCGAGCGGGTGGGCAGGGGAGAGCGGTCCCTGGGGAGAAGCTTCCAGGAGAAGCTCTTCAGCAGAATGTCTCTTAATGGCAAAATTGGCATGAAGTTTAAATACCAGTGTTGCTGCTGGCAAATTTTAGAGTTAATGTTTTGTTTTGTTTATGCAGTTCCTTTGGGTGTTAACGTTGTGCCCTTAGCATAGTCTCCTAAAGCCCTACAAAGCAAAACAAAGTACTAAGCTGATGAGCAAGCTTTTACTGGCAGCTTGTTTTGTTCTTGTCCAGGAGAAAACAGGTTTGTGTTTACACCGTTATTTTATGATTTGGGGGCAGGGGAATTATTTTACTGTCTTTAAATTCTTCAAGCTTCTGTAAGTGAAAATAAGGTTAAAGTAGTACGTCTGTTGCTTGGAAAAAAAAATGTTAAGTCTTTCCAGCTTCTCTGAAATACTGAGCCAGCCCTTGAGAAAACTTTCACAACTCATTTCACAAATGAATTAGTATCCAGCTATTTTATTGGTTTGGAGGAAAAATACTCATGTTTCGGTCTCATCAGTGTCATAGCAGCAAGTGTCTAAATTTGCTGTGAGGAAAACAGTGTCTTTTTAAATGTTTCTTAAATGAAATATGTTCAAGTTATTGTTTTAATATACTAGTTCAATGTAGTAAAAATGCCCAGTTAGTGCAATAAAACTGTATCGAGATGGACTATTTTTTTTCAAGTGTAAACCTCACATATTTGAAAGTAGCTAGTTGAACCTTTGTAGGAAAATTTTTTTGGGGATAAAAGATTTTACAGAACTTGTCATTTAAGTGATCTCAATAAGTACTTGATATTTAAGCACTTGATTTGGAAACAGAGGTCTTGGCAATGTTCAGTCTCCTCCTTTGCCTCAGTGGACCTATACCTCCATTTCTCACCTCTCAGGAGAGGGCTGTTACTATTAAATGTGAGTGGACCATTCCACATTTGTATTAAACATAGAAATCCAATGTACAGGACAGTGGTGATATTTGACAATATGAGGCAGGCTGTGATAAACCTAGTTTTGGCATGTTGAATTATATAGTTCACAAAGGGAAGGTGTTAATGAGACTTGCCTTTGGGATCTGCTTTTTAAAATGGGCTTAGGAGCCTTTTAACTGTTGTATTTCCTATTAGAATGCTAGTGATATTTTGAATCATATTAATGAATAGGAACTCAGTTTAAAAAACAGTATAAGTTTTTGCTATAGCAATTTAAATCATTTAAATTGGAAGAAAGGAAAGAAGGAACATATAAATGGGAACCTAAATTAAAAATATCCTATTAATCTTAACATTTGATTTGGGAACAAGATTTTTTGAGCCATGGTCAGTTTTGAGGTGAAACCGTAGAAAATGAATAATGGGAAGAGATTTGCTTGCAAAAATACTTGTTGTTGAAGAACACACCATATTGGCATATGTAGTGAGAGACTCCCTTGATGTATAAGGTGCTCTCAATGCAAATATATTTTAGTTAATTTTAATCTCACCAGATTGTATTGGGACAGTTGTACAGAGGTGAGGATACTTTCTCCATGCTCTTGATGACACAGTGCTGGCTAATACTTTGACTCCAGACCAGACCTTACAATAAGTAATTTTGGTACATTCCTGTGTGTCTCCGTAGCACAGTGATGGACGACTGGTACTTGGAAGCCATTTTCCTACTTGCTTAGCTATTGCCACTGTGATATTCTAGATATGGGTCAGAGGAGGCAATTTCCTTGGAAGTTTGAGTCATCTGAAGTGGATGCAGTGGATAGTGGGCCATGAGTACGGCCTTAATGTGCAGCTCAGCTGGACTCTCAAACGTTACTTTTCCAAGAGCTCTTTATAGTGAAGCAATGGCTTAAGCAGTAAGTCTCTGTGGTAACACTGTCCTTGTGTAAATTACAGTAAATGTTTTATTATCCAAAACCAAGGTACTTCTTTCAAACATATTGCAGATATTGTTTGATTACTGAACAGACAGTGCCTTTTGAGCACAGCTGATATGCATCCTTTATCCTGTTTTTTCTGTTGTGTCCTTCTGTTGTCCCCCCTTTGTTAGTGTGCTTTCATGATGATGTCAGATTATTCGGTCTTCATAATATAAGACTAAACAGCTTCTGTTTTGTACTTGTCTGTTGAACTTGATAGTTTTTCTGCTTTTTCTCCTTCCTGGAAAAAAAATATGCCCTACTTGGTATTGGAATGGCTCTTTTGTCACGAGCCATCATTAAGGCTTTTGTAACAGTCATCCAAGAGCTGCTATAGGCTTTGCATGGAATTTGTTGCATTTTTAATATTGTTTAAGGTTTGCCTTGTTAACAAAGATTATAGAGCTATGTGAAGCTTGAGATGTTTAAGAGTAACCATAGAGTGGTTTGTAAACGGAAAGTGCTCTCAGCATAAGTTTAACCATAGACAATAATGAATATAGATTCCTTTCTCTTCGCGTCCTGTTGAGGTTTCTCCTTTTCCAGCCAAAGGAGGGTCAGCTTGTTATTGCGACACCGTTGTTTAGCAATCAGGGCTGACCCTTCAGGAATGGAAATAACTGAATGACTTGATACCACTCTTTGGAAGATCTTCATAGTGTACCAAAAAGGTCTAAGACTGGGAAAAAGAATCTCTTGAATATTTTGTGCCAAATGTACCACTGTTCTCAAGTGTGACATTCGCCTGATGCTGAATTCCACCCAAGGCTGTAGTGGGTGGGAGGCAGGCATGCCTGGGTCAGCCCCTGATGTGTCACGCTTTCATTTATAAGCTGAGGTGCTCTTATGTGCCTTTCTGTGCTCTAAAGCTAAGTAAGCTTTGTTATTTTATGGATTCAGTTTTCTGGATCAGTTTCCCACCAAACTGAGTGACTGAGAGCTGTTTCTGTCACCCTTGCTGGGACAGTTGCCTTTGCTTAGCAGGGAACCCCGTTCCCCCCACAGCTCACAGGGCCATTAAGGCACGTAATGTCTTTAATATCTAGACCATCTCAGTACTGTTGGGATAAAAAAGTTACTGCATATGCCTAGCTGCTGAAATCTTTAATCCTGTGATGCTTTAGTTCTCCAGAGGAGCCTTGTTGGTCTTGATGGTTGTGGCACAGGCTGGCCTCTGACTGCCCCTCCTGTAAGAATTGACAGGAGGTCGCTGGGGACCACATCAGCGTTTAAACCAAAACATGAGCTAGTGAAGCGAGTCTGCTAAAATTCAAATGAATTTAAAGCCACCCAAACAAAAATGTAGGTGGTGGTTAGTTTGATGTGGCATTACACCCTTGTCGTGTGGGCTGTCTCCTCCCCCTTGCTGCCAGCTCTCCGGAGGGGGGTGGCCAGCTGTGCCTGTATAGCCTGACACTGTTTCCCACTCACAGCTTGATCATCCCTGAACAGAGGTTGAGGTAGTTGCAGCTCTGGTTTCTGCCCTGGCAGCCTGTGGTGAACGAGACTGGAGATGGGAAGGTTGCTTTTGGGACAGGGACTGTCTGTGCCAGGATCCACTAACCTCTGCTTTTCTGGCATTTTGGGGCTATGTTGTCACAGGGTGTCTTTCTAGGTTGAGAGTAGCAAAGAGGTAGGAGGAGGGAGGCAGGCAGGCAGGCAGAGACCAGGCAAGGTCCTGAAACTCCAGTGCCTGTGGTGGCCAAGATTGCAAACGCTGTCTGTAGGAGAATTTTTGCTCCCCTGGTCTACTACAGACAGGGAAACCAGCATTGCCAAAGCCAATGCAGGGGAGCCTGATGCTGGGGTTGAGAGAGCCTGCTTAGACTTAAATAGCAGAGCTTCTCTTGCAGGATTTCTGTCTGTCATGTACTGGCAGCATTGCTGGTTTTCGCATGCAACACTGAACTTCATGTCGGAGTTCCCCTCCACTGTAAGGACAAGGTTACCACTTATATAACAATTGCAAATTATAGTAGAAATTGACTGCAGATCTATACCATAGGCTGTTTACAACCCCCTACCCCAATTATTTAATAAGTTGTTTCTAAAGAAGGACTATATTTATTCAGTAGTAATCAATATTTTTATACGGTTTGGGAAGGGCAGTCGGGACAAATGAATTGTGTGTGTTAACTTTTCTATTGGTGCGTAGGTCTTGCAGTTACTCATCCAGTTATTCACCAGTGCAATTTCTTATTATAAACATAGTGCAACTTCATGTCATAAACATTATGTCTAACTGGATAAGAAGAGAGTAAAAGAGAAATACCATAGATTTCATTCACGTACTGAAGGTGTTTTGTGCCCAAATAAACATAAAAATCAAGATGTTTAGATTTTTTGCTAGTGCAGCTCAAGATATGACTTCTTACAATTAGTCTCTTTAAAAAAGAAAAAAAATTCTATTATTCTGTTAAAGATTATCTTCTCTGTATATGTTCAGGGAAAACGGCTAATTGAGACAAGAACAAACTGCCTTCAGAGCTAAACAAAATTACATACTCTAAGCAAATCCTTGAAAGCTCTGGCAATCCAGTTTACTACTTTGCCCTGAGATGCAGGAGGTATTGAATATGAGTGTCTGTGCAGATTTGTGGAAGAGCTGGCCTTACGGTGGGAATGGGGAGTCAGTGTATAGCCGTCATGATAAGGAGATCTGACTCTCATCCAGTGAGGGAGAAAACTTACTTTTCTGTTTGCTCCCTACAAATCAGGACCTTCACCTTTTCCTGTTTGGTATTTCCTAATATACTTTTTTGGCAGTCTGAGAAATCTGTCTGCGCAGAATCTGTCCTTAAAGGTGGCCATGTGCAGGCCCAGTATCTTCTTTGGGAGTTGTGCCTGTTTATCTGTGAGGAGTAGAAGGTGTTGCCACCAGAATAATCAGACAAGAGAATGTTAAATAAACCTGTGAACCCAGTCTTGTATACTGCTGCCCAAGGTGATGTATTTCCTATTTAACAAAAACCACAGGATACTGATTTTTCGTTCCAGCTTTTCTGCTCTCTGAGGAAAAAACCTCTAAAATAAGCAAAAGACAAAGCTGCAAAGAGAAGTAGCATTCTTTTCTTAGGTGGGTATGTGAACCTTTACTCAAGCCTGAAATAGAAGTAGGAACCTTAATGTTGGGAACACTTGCTGATAGCTTAACTGGATCATGTTAACACACTAAACAATTTGAGAGGAAAAGATGGATTGTAACTGCGGTACAGAGACAATGTTTGCAGAGGTAGGAAGTCCCTGTCTTGGCTGTTAGGGAGAAAGAGGCAGCAGTTACTGCCTTCAAGACATTGGGAAGTTCCCTGTTGATGAGGAAAAGCAGAGAGACACAACATGCTGGCTACTGAAAAATCATGACCATCAGGGGTGTTCTGCATCTTATTACTTAAAAGATACTTTAAAGGTCTTCACATCATTAAAGCTACAGCAAGACTGTCAACTCAAAATAGTAATTTACAAGGTTTATAGAAATGGAAACTAACAAGCCCTTGTTATGACCTACTTCATGTAATTGCAAATAGAGATTATGGGTTTTTTAAATTATATTCATTCTGCCAAATTTTGCTTGCCTTAGTATGCCAAGCAAGGATAGAGAATATGCAAACTACTTCTAAGATGCAAGGACTAGGAAGACTTAATTGCTGCTCACTCTGTTAAATGATCCTAAATCCACCTAGTGCAGTCTGTACCCATAACCTATGGATACGTTTATAATAATCCCATAAGCAACTTGTTGGAAAGAAAGTATTCATGGCTGTCATGTAGGAAAAATAAGCGGGGACTATTAGATATCAGAGACATCTGGAAGGGCCATGAGTTTCCTGGTGGAAAACCTTCTGAGTGAAACATCTGGGGCTTATTTCTCTGTCTAAACCCAAATAACGTAAAACCTGTTTGAAGCATGTATTTAAACATAAAAGCTAGCAGGACATTTGCTCTACCAGCAAAGAGCAATGAAATGCTTCAGAAAAAAAAGACACAAAAAACCTAATGAGAAATACTGCTGCTGTAGAAATTAAAGTATCATTTTCAAAAAAGGAAGAAAGAGTAGGAGTGTCTTCTTGTATGTGTAGTTGCTCTTTACACTGAAGTAATGCTTAGAGAAAATGTTTTCTGATTTTTATTTTTTTTTTGGGGGGGGGGAGGGAAGTGTATTTTTAATTTCTTACTTTGAACCTTCTTCATGCATGACAAAAAGGTGCATTCCTCTCCTGGGTTAGGATGATTGAGTCAGCTATTCCTTGCCTGACCAAGCTGAACAACCGTAGCTGTTGTTTTCTTTTTAATTGGGCTTCACAATGGCTTTTAGATCATCAGAAACTTCCTACTACTTAGGTTGTCAGCAGTTTTCCAATCTGTGGATCTTTGTTGTTGGCTTGTGTTTTGTTTGGGTTTTTTCCTTTGGACCACTGCCAGGATGGGCTTGAATGTTGCCTCTTGCCTTTTCTTTTTTTTTTTTTTAATTTATTTTTTTGCTCTGGGAAGTGAAAGGTCATTCAGGGGGACCGGAGGCAGGAGAAGCGTGGGTCTCCATGGCCACAAGGATGCCCCGGGGTGCCTGGGGTTGCCATGGCCATGCACCAACCAACTACAACAGCAAAATGCCTGCGGAGAATTTAAAAACTCTTTCCTCTTTCACGGACTGCCTTTTGAATGCACCCCCAATACTCAGTCCGTTCCCCCTCCCTCCCCCCCCCCCCCTTTTAAATAGAGCAAGGCTAGTTTATCAACAGGGGTGGGTTTGAGCACTGAAAACCAAACAAAAGGTTTGGGGCTTCTTGCATGTTAAAAGGACCTGTTTCTTATTTCACTGACACGCTGTTGGAGAAGATGACATCATCCCTGCAGAGCCGATGGAGTTACACCGGTGTATACATTGAGGTTAGAATGGCACCAAAGACCTTAATGCTTTGCAAACTGCAATTGTTCTTATTTTTTTTTTTTTACGTAACGGTTTTGCCTTCATCCTTTTACTGTGTAGTATAAGACAGCAGCTTAACCGAGCCAATCTACTCTTCCCACTGTAAGAATTGCTTTCAAATTAATTGGCAGACAAAAGTACCATGAATAAAACAGAGCTTGGTGCTTCATATTTCAGAGTTTTTGATTGTAGCTAGCTCTTGCTGGGAGTGTGGGAGCTATGTGAGACATTTGCCCGTAGTGAATGAAACTGGAAGGATGAATAGCTACAGCTCTGAGGTAAAGCTCCATTATGTTATTGTGGTGTAATAGTGGTTAAGCTCATACTGAAAATAAATTAGTTCTTGCTGTAATTCATAGTAAAGTCAATTCTGGAGAGAGAGTAATGGCTATTCTTTTTTTATTGAACATGTTTTTTACTTGTTTCTGTGTTTTAGGGCTGTGCTACTGGTTTGGTTTTTTTTAAGCCAGTGAATAGAGAGTATCGTGATTATGGTGGGAATATGGAGAGTGAGAGACGTGCCTATCTTTCCCCTTCCTACTAGTTGCTCAAAATGCATGCTGTTTTTATCAGAGAGGAGAGATTTACATTTTATTTGAGCCAGATATTTTTAAATGAGATTTAAAACAATCTTGTGGAAGGGAAACCTATTTTATTAATTGTTATTAGTTAACACAATACTTTTTCTAGCATAAGGTAGTATATAATTAATTCTCATGTCAGAAGAAAGTATATACTTTTGTTTCCAGACTTTTGAGAATGCAGCAAGTACCAAAAGGCCATGTTTGGAGAGGAGGGATGAGCTTGTGATGAATGCCTTGATCTAAGGCTTGGGAGAACATTTGCTCTTTCTGAATGTGCCAAAAGCTTGCTGTGTGGCTGTGGGTTAACCATCCTGGGGTTGATTCTGCTGTGGGAAGTGTGATTCTTCCCACTGTTTTAAATTTACTCCTAGCTTTGTTCCAAACTGCAAGTATTGGGCATGTTTCTCCTTGTGAAAACCTTCAAACTCTTTTCAACTTCTAGTGTTAAAGGTGTCTCCTCTACTTACAGCTGCCTTCCCTTCATAAACCACATCCACATTCTCATTCAACTCAAACCCATAAATCAGTGTGTTTATTGCAGCTTTTGGTTTGGTTTTTTTTTTTGCCAAAGAAGAAAGTCCTTCATCACAAAGTTAGGAAGTGCCTAGTTTTGTGATGTTCAAGTATGGTGTCCTTGCCCGCTAGTCCCTACAGCTTCAGGGCATGCATGTGTGTAATAGGGTATTCCAAATTACTTCACTACAGGCAGCTGTGAGGAGGACTTGAGCTCAACCAAATGTTTATCAATGCTTATCAAAATGTTACACCAGTTAATTTGGGAATAGAGAGTTGTGTGTAGTCTAGGCCAGCTCCTAAAAGCATACTCCTACGGGCCAGATCCCCCCAATAGACTTGGGTATCTCTCAAATAATTTTGACAGCTTAGTCTTTATGGGCATCTTCCCCTTCCTCACTAATTCTTAGCTACCTAAAGGTTAGTTCTGCTGCAATACATTGGCTTTAGAGACAAGTCTGCATCAGACACTTCCAACCAGCTGCTCCTGGGCTGTTTTGACAGCTCGGTGCCCAGTTGCAGTGCAAGGAAACCCAACCATTTGTCCTGAGGTAAATTGTCAGTGATCTATGTTAAAAGTAACTACAAGTAACTACAAAGTTGGTGCTACTTTACTGTTGCAACAGGGGACTAGAGGGCATACACCAGGCTATTTGCTCTAAAGTTGACAAGTGCCAATTTGGCTGACAACAGCTTTAAGTACATAAAGGTGCTGTGTATGTTTGGTCTTGTAGGTGTCTGTGAACATTCCCATCATCTTTTCTGCCTGCAAATCCATTTGGAATTGACAAGCTAGACATTTATAAGATTAATTAATCAAGTACTGCAGAAAACCATGTGCAATCTTAGTGGGTGTGACCCATGTTACCTGTCAAAACCACTATATGTGTTTTATTTTGGTCATTCAAATGTTTTTTAAAAATATTGGGAGCAAGCACTGAAAACAAGGGTCACAAGTAGATTGCTTTATAGAAGCTTCTGTGCTTATAGCAAAGTACAGGTGGTTCTTTTGTGCATAGAAGAAAGTGATAACTATGGCAGCAATCTACAGGGGCTAATACCAGATGGTTTAGAGGGATACTTGAGTACTGCCCTAATAGACCAATTTAAATAATCGATATTGGAGGGCTAATGTCTTGAAGCATACATGTTTTATATGCTCTTAATTACAAGAAATTAGTCTTCCTAGTCTTAGAAGTATTTAATTGTACTTGATCGCTAAGCTTTGAACTCTAATTATGGGCTTTATTGGCCCATTATGTGCTGTATTTAAGTCTCACTTTTAAAGTTGTGGATTTTTTCATTTATTTATTCCTTTGTTCTGGAAAAGGCTAAGAGTGTAATTGACTTTTTTTTTTTTTTTTTTTTGTTCTTGAGTACCACAATGCTTTTTCTTCCTATTTCCCAAACTGTCTCAGTCTTTTTGTTCTCTTATGGCATCACCTAATCCACTGCCAAGGAAAACAGATCAGGAGTTTATTACTAAAGCCATTTGTTTCTAGTTATTTTCTCTCTCTGTGTCCTTAGAACCATGGTGATGAGAGTGTAAGCAAGGCATGAATACAGTTGAGATATGGCTGGTAATGCTACATTCATTCTTTCCTTGCAAACTTATATTTCATTTGTAAGTGAGTTGGAGAGTGTGGTTTTTTGTTTCAGTATTGTTCAGATGTGATCCTAATGAATGCAAAGGTTCTCTTTTGTTTGCCTATTCTACTCTTGACACCTGTTTTAAAGGTGTGGGTTGAAATTGCTTGGCAGCTAATCAAACAAGGAAAAAATGGATGATTTAAAAAAAAAAAATATGCATAAGTGCCAAATAAATTCTACTCATGGGTAGAAAATCTGACTTTAGATCCCGCATGTGCTTTTATAAAATCTGGAAGTAGGAGTTAAGAAGAAAGTCTGCTGAGTACATGGCTTCCACCATTTTTTCAGTGTTCTTGTATTGAGTTGCATTCTCGTAAACTTTTTAATCATGCTCTTTTAATGACTTCCCAATTGATGTTTGGTTTTGAAACCACAAAGCCTTTAAGAGGCAGTCTAAGTATCAGGAAGAGTTGATGACTGTAGTCATTAGAATATTCTTAGTAGACAAAATCTTTCATTTAAACCTCTGAGAATCAGGCTGTGTCTGAAAAATGATTCTGTTGACAAGTGTGTGATGTTCTCTTTGATAATCCTACTATGCTTTATTTTCCTTTAGTATTTCACACAAACCCTTGGTGTGAATGTGCTTAGTGTATTTTCCTGTTTCTTGATCAATGGGTTTGTGCTATTGTTTTGTGATGAGGTTTTTTTGGGTCTGTTTTGTGGGTTGGTTTTTTCTGAGCTTTCAGATAACTAACGAGAAGCCTCTGAGTCAAATCTTGATTATAACAAAAGATAATTTACCCTGGGCTTCCTGTTTCTTTTATTGACTGTCTTTGAGTCTTACCAACTCCAAATTTCCCCTTCACTCAAAAGTTGTTGAATTTTGACAGAACTGCAATTTTCTGCAGAACTGCTACCCGCTCTTCTCCCTCTGAAGCTCTCTTGTTTTCTTTCAAACCTCCCTGCTCTGGGTTTCCAAATGGCATGATACTTTGTCTCTAGTTTCTCTGTTTTCCTTAGGTTTTGGTTTGGTGCTTTGTTTTTGTTTGGTGTTGTTTTTGGTTTGTTTCTTTTTTTTTTTTGTAAAGGAAGGATCATGGATACAAATAACCTCTCCTCTCCAATACTGATTTTAAGTATAGCTTATCTTGGGACTGATACTCCAGCTATGCTATTTTTAAAAGGGTACCTTTTAAAAGGTATTTTTAAGAGTCTTATGGATGGAAATGCAATCTGCACATTAGGTTAGGGATGTGGTATATTGTCTTGTAGGTGTTTGTTGAGCCACTGTGTCGATGAAACCACCACTGCTGAAGATGGATTGCATTTATTGCGTACTGTGTGCTTGCTGCACCTCTGTAAATGGCAGGTGGTTCTGCAGGAGTCCAGTATTTTAGTTTTGTGATAGGGTAGTGAACAACCTACGGTGTTCTAAATGCAATTAGAATAGTGGTAGAATTCTTAGAAAAACTGTGCCTTTTAGCTGCTCAAGCAAGGTGAAGGAAACTAATAGAAAGCGTGCTCTCAGGGATGTGCACTAAGAATAAAAGGATGCAAGTCATAGATTCATTCTGCTACATCATTTCAAAAATAATTTTTCAAATATGAAATACTTCACAGTTTTCAGCTTAACAGAAGTACAAAAGAAGCTAGATAGATTTGTTTCCCACAACTTAAGTATGATTTTTGCTTTCCTGGATTACTATTTAACTTTAAAAGAATGATTTCTGAGATTTTTAACTCAGTGTTTTTCCTGCATACGTACACTCTGAACAAAAGATTCCTCAGATGATGAACTCCATTGAAGCTAATCCTTTCTCTTCTTCTCTCACTTTTCTTGACCTGTCTCCTTCTTAGAGATTATTTCCATTTCCTTGGATACCTTCACAGTAATTCCAGCCAAATGGTAATGAGAGTGTGTCAGCTGTAGGCATCCTTTGTGTATCAGCCAAAAAAGCTGTATATACTTCCAAATAGAGGGTCTTGTTCTCATGGTCACTCTCCTTTCAGTTCAGCTGAAGATACACTTAACCACAAAGGTGAGAAGAGGTAGCTTTTTGTCTCCTTAGTTAGGAAAAGCTGAACACAGATGGGGAAAGGGAATGGAAGAATCTGGGTGCCAAATGTTAATGACAGGATGCAAACGTTAGGCTATTCTCGTCCTGTAGGTTTATTGTGTTTACTGTGAGAAAACTAGAAAATGCACTAGGTTTTTTGGGTTAAAGAACTAGAGAGGTTTTTGTCTAAACAATTTAACTTTGCTAAATTCTACTGTTGACTGTTTGATTTGTGAGTCATTTAAAATTTTACCAATTTAACTTAATAATTGAAATAGGTGGGGAGAAAGAATGTGTTAGTTCCCCATGCAGCATGGATTTCTGCATAGCTTTTTGTGCAGAAGGTCAATTATTTTTAGTGTTTTCAGTTAGCTTTTTAAAGTTTATATTAAACATTGCAGTAACCCCATCTCTAGATGAATTAATTTGGCTTTCTTGTTCCATGGTTGTTGACATTGAGCACTCGTAGGCTTTCGAACAATGCCTGTGTGGCTGTGTTGGAAGCCATGGTGTCATATTTGGACACGGATACTCTAGCAAACTCGGAATTGTTCCCTGTGGAGCACTGTGTTAAAGGGAATCATGAAGCAAAAGGTCTGCAAGTTAGTGACATAATTGTCTAAGAATAGCAACAGGTAGGCACCTATGCATTATGATTTCGCTGTGGTGTGTTGCCTGTATTTCAGAGACCCCTGAAATGGCAGTTTCAGAATTTTGAACTCTGAACTTCCTTTTGTTATTCTTAAGTCAAATCCATAATATTAATATAACAGCTTTCTGTGTTTGTTTTCAGTGTCTTTGTTATTTCAGCAGAATATTTTTATTGGCAGCGTATTGTTCCAGTGGCTCTCGAGGATCTAATGTGGCATTAGTGTTTCACTTCATGCACTGTATTACCTGACCCCACGAGTATTTTGTGGCGTCTACCAGGCCAGAGATAAAAGCTGCTGTTTCAGACAAGGAGTGCAGGCTACATACGAAATACCAGCACTTTCATATCGGAGTAGCAGTTCCTTTTAAAGTAATTGTGCTCTGACTGCCCTACGCCCAATTGTGCAAACCTTGGGATTATACTTTGTGTGTAGGCATGGCTCCATCAGCGCAACTCCACATGAGCTCCGCAAAGCGTACAAAGTTTGTGAAGTAGTTTGACAATGGTAATTACTGTGCTAAAAATAAATGAGAAGTGCATTAGCATTAATAACTACTCCCACAAGCTATGCTAATCACTGCTGAAGAGCTGCAAACTTGGGGGATACATGCTACATTAAGATTGGGGAATGCATGCTAAACTACTTCTTATAATGTAAAGTTACAGATCTAGCAAATCAGTTTCTTTTTTTATCTCCAACCTCTCAGTGAGTGTGGAAGAGTGAGTTTGCTGGAGTTCAGAAACCTTGCAGACTTTTGTAAGTGTGGATGACTGAAGCTGGCACAGCTGCCTTCTCCATTAATGGCCTTCTATATAGAGCATGTGTCTGACCTTACTTTTAAAACTCTGACCTCATAGAAGTATTGGGTTTTATTGCAATTTTTAAAGAATTTTTAATAAGATACTTGGAGTTGCAAAACTGTATTTAAAAGGAAAAAAAAAGTAGAGGTAGAAAGAGTATAGTTTTGTTTTAAGCAGTTGCAACAGAGCCACTTGGAGCATAGGGACTTTTAGATCAAGACACAAAGATTGTATGTTGGGTTGCTGTCATGCTTGAGCATGAGAGCAATTTTTAGAGTAATTGAGTACTAACATTTCACTTATGTACAGATTGCTTACTTTCATAGTATCACAGAATGGTTCAGGTTGGAAGGGACCTTAAAGATGATCGAGTTCCAACCCCCCTGCCATGGGCAGGGATACCTCCCACTAGAGCAGGTTGCTCAAAGCCCCATCCAGCCTGGTCTTGAACACTTCCAGGGATGAGGCATCCACATCTTCTCTGGGCAACCTGTTCCAGTGTCTCACCACCCTCACAGCAAAGAATTTCTTCCTAATATCTAATCTAAATTTCCCCTCTTTCAGTTTAAAACCATTACCCATCGTCCTATTGCTACACTCCCTGATCAGACTGGATGTTAGGAAAAAATTCTTCACGGAAAGAGTGGTCAGACACTGGAACAGGCTGCCCAGGGTGGTGGTTGAGTCATCATCCCTGAATGTGTTTAAGAGTCGTTTAGATGTGGTGTAGGGGGATATGGTGTAGGGGAGAACTTTGTGGAGTAGCGTTGTTGGTTGGACTCTATCTTGAGAGTCTTTTCCAACCTGAATGATTCTAAGATAAAGAGTCACTCCCCATCTCTTCTGTAGGCCACCTTTAGGTACTGGAAGGCTGCTATAAGGTCTTCTCAGGAGCCTTCTTTCATCTCACTAATGTCAAGCTTTTTACTTGTGATAGGTCATGTGGCATCACTCCTGGGTTAAATGCTTTGGTCTTTCTCCATCACGTTGCCCAAAGTGATGATGACTAGGACATGTATAACCATGTCACAGACCGGCTAGCACCTACTCACACGAGGAGAGAGAGGCTGAAGCCCTTGGTGAGAGGGCTACTGGTGGTGATTCTGAAGCCTGGTAATTATTCTGGTGGGTTGGCTTGAATATTCACTTCAATAAGGAGCAGGCCACCACTAATGAGAACAATTACTACCTAATAATGTATAAATGAAAGATGAGCTAGGACAGCAGAGTAAGATAAGGATTTTCTGAGTCTGTGCCAGAAGCTAGAATTGAAGAGGGATTTTTATTTGTGGAGCTTGATATACTGGATTAACCTCTCTCTCTCTCTCTCATTCCCTTTCCCTGTAATTTTGGAAATAACCAAATGAGCAAAATAATCTATCCAGTAGCTCTGGTTTGAATTGTGGGAAATCTGGTGAGAGTTGGTTGTACTTCCAGCTACTGGCTGCAGGGTTGAGTGGTTCTGGTGATTTGTAGTAACACCAGTAAACAAGCGTATCCTCCTATCTTGTAATGCAGGGCCCTTGATCCTATGAATGTGATCCTTGATCTCCATCTGCACTGATTTTTTTGACCAGTGCCTACCTTTATTTAAATGGAAGATAAAATCCTGAGAACGTTTGGCTTTATCTTTGCACACACTGGCTGCTGACTTGGTAACATCTTGGCATTTGGGAGAGACTTGTCCAAAATACATTCTTCTGAATGGACTCTTGAGGCAGGAGCTTGGGGATGAGGAAATAGCAAATCTGATTTTGAAAACCAGAGAGTTGTATTTTTCAACACAAACAAGGATGAGGAGAAGCATTTCTAATGGCTTGTGGCTCTGCTGTGCCTTTTGAAAAGGCATGAGGGTGCATCTGGCATTCCCCCCCCCCTTAACCTCTGCCAACCTACTGCTGCCTTGGGACACAGAAGTTAAAACAAGCCAAAGGAAAGTCTGCTTTGGATGTGTCTAATCTAGCAAAGCCTTCTGGAGGAAAAGAAAACAGAGTTGCAGGAGTTTCTCTTGGCGTGGTAAGCTGTGTGTTGCCTCTGGGTTGGATTATTTACCCACCGGACTTCTTGAGTGAGAAGAGTGGTGTGTACGTGGAGCACTTGCATGTGTGAGGAGGAGCGGATGGCAGTACTTGGTCTGTGGGTGGATGTGTGGGTGTTGTGTGTGTTTGGGAGCAGGTGCTTTGTTCTTCTCACACCACACATCCTCTGGTTTTAGGTGTTTCTCTTGGACTGTAAGAAGCTAAAGGCAGTAAATGAAAACAATGACTGAACTCTTTTTTTTTCTTTCCTTTCTATTTGTTCAACTAGTTTCTGAAAGCAGCAGTGGTCATTTAATGGCATCAGGTAACCGGCTGATCATCATCTTTTCTTGCTGCTGTTCTTGTTTTTTTCCCCTGCTGTTCCTTGCTCCTTTTGGTGATGTGCTTCAATTCTAAAATTTGGAGAAATTACGAGTTTTCCTATTGCACCACAACAAAGGCTTCTTTATGAGGAGAAATTGGTGTACCTCTTTCTGAGGGTCAGTGTTTGAAACAAGGAAATTCATCACTGGTATACTACCGTCAAACTATTTTTAGTCCTCTTAAGCTTGACAGCCTTGCAGTACAAATTATTTTGGCCCTGCAGGTTGAGGGACCAGACACTACTAGTTAGATTGGGTTACCTGTAAAAGATGATGATAAACGGAGATTCTGCCCTCTGTTCTTGATTTCCTGGCAGCCTATAAGGAACACTTGCATGAGTTTGTTGCTTAACTTTCCCCAACCTCTGTGTGTTTACGTGGCAGGTGGACGTGTTTCAGCTGAGGGCTCTCCGGGTGCTGGTGAGGTGGGGACAATCCCCATGGCAGGGAAGAGCCCGAGCTCTGCAGCTCTGACCTTGCTGTGCCTGTTTCTGGTTATAATCGAAGCCGGGAGACCCTTCTCTTATATGGTACAGTTTCATTCTGTAATGAGTTGAACAGGGAAGGATGAGGGAGTAGTAAGCTCTGCTTCTGAATGTTCTGATACTTTAACCGTTTAATCAGATGTATGTTTACTTTTGGATAATTAATTGTATTTAATTTTTTAGAGTGAAACTTATAACAGCATAACTACAACCTTATAATCCCCTTATAATTATAATCAACCTTATAATTCCCTTACATTTTCTTACATTTCCATTCTTCTGTTGGCAAACTATTTCATGGTTGTTCAGAGTTTCTAACTGGTGATGACTCACAAAGGCATCAATAAAATTTCTTTGCTGAAACTGTAACTTTGTTTCACTTTTTAAAGAAGTGCTTATGTAGAGATGATGATTAAAACTTTTATGGTATGTAAAATTGTGACTGTAACCTTGATTCCCCACCCCCCCTCACCTTTGGCATATACCATATGATTTGGTCATTAGTGTTATGATCACATACTTCTTAATTTTTGATGTCTTGCCTTATTAAAAGCACAGCACGGTTCTGCTCTGAGAACGCCTGCAGAGAAGCATAGGGTGTGTGTGACCTGTTTCTTTTCTTGAAGGTGCTTGGGAAGTGAATGAAGCAGGAATCTGTAAGAAAGAAAAGTTTGCTGTGGTTGCAGACAACGATGATGCTGTCCTAAAGTTCTGGCATTTATCTGCACTTGTTTGGCTCTGGCTTCTCAAAGAAAGCTGTTCCTTCAGAGAGGGCTCAACTTTTGGTTCTGGGATCTGACTCTCAAATTCAGTCAGTTGTTGCTTTTTTTGAAAACTGTAGGGAAAATATCTAAACCAAATATATGCGTACTATATATGCTTATATATGTACACCTTTATATACACATAAGAAACTGTTGGGATGGTGTAGTTTAGGGGTGTGTGTGTGCATGATGCTGCTTTGGTTTTCCATTTGTGCCTGTTAGGTTTGTAGCATAGGTGCTATAATGATTGGATGGTGTGGGGTCAGTTGCCACTGCATGGATACGGTCTGAGAAAGTTTGAACATCTCTTGGTTCCTGTTTTGGAATATATGTTGCAGAAAAAGGTAAATCTTGGACTAGTTTAATTTAGTGGCTCTACTTGTATTTCAGTAGCACTATCTTGTCATGGCAGAGTACAAATCTTAATGTTTCAGTGAGGTTTCAGTGTGAAACTGAAGATGATAATTAGCACATCGGTTAGATTATAGTCAGGAAGATGCATAAGACAGTCTTATTATTCTTGCTTCCTTCATGTAAGCCCAGTGGGAGGGTGGCTGCTGATAGCTCTGGCTGTCCACAGCTAAACTGGACTATTCTGGCTAAACCCTGTGTTTTAATGGCCGTTGCGTGTAAAAGCTTTTGTTCGTTCACTCCTCTGAAAGGCAGCGCTTCTAGGTAGGTCCAGTCTTCATAGAGATGAGAGACTTGGGCAATGTCCATAGGGACTCAAAAATATGCTCTGGATACTTTCTCAAGAAACTGTTATTTTGAGAAGATGAGAATGTAAATGAAATTCATGCATAGTTTTTATAGCTGTACAGAAGCGTATATGGTTTGATACTTAAGCTGCAATGAAAAAACTTGAACTCTTGCAGAAGACTGAAACTGGAATAATTTTGTGTTTGACTTGAAGAATTAGCATTACACTTGTGTCATTTGATGGTGCGTCTCCCTGTTGATGTTTCCTTGATACCTGTCATATTCTTTTAATGTGACTGTAGAAAAATTTGGAAAATTGCTGTAATGCTTACTGGATGAGTTGCATTTAAATGACTTGTATCAATGTTTTGGCTCTTCTGAGCGATACAATGAAGTGTGATACAAAAATGATTAATGATTTGAAGGGGTTGGTAAGACAGATTTTAGGAAATAATGGGTTTGTAAGCTTATGAACAGATCTTGGAGAATGTGACCTTGTGGCAATAGTATAAACTGGTTATGCAGTTTAATAACAAAATGCTGATCTGAATTTTGAGACCAGTAGGGAATACTGAAGAGAATACAACAGGATTGTGAAGAACAAAGTGAAATAAATGGAATTAATTTCAAAAACTTTGAAAAGTTGAATAGCAGTCTCATTCATTATTATGGAAATAGCTCCATTAAATGTGCTTTGGAAGACTGTCTTTACTCATTCTGCCTTTTGACTGTCCTAAGAGAAGGACAATATGGATTTTAATGTGTTAATATGGATTCTCATGTGAATTATGATCAATGGGAAGAGCATGTTGTGAATGAATTAGATGGGGCCATTTGTGGGGGTCTCCAGAGATGAGAGAATTGATGTGTCGCAGATAAACATGGGCTTAACATTGAACAGAGGTGAGAGACCAATGCCCTGAATTGCTACTAATAAGCACTAATGAGTGAACATCAGCCATCCTTTGTGTTGAAAAAGGCAGGCAATTTACTGATTAAACATAATTCATAAGGTGGCTTCTCTTCTTATGTTCTGCTTGTAAAATGTGTGCAAGTGAAGCTTGGAGGCAAAGTAGCAAAGTGATCCTATATGAGGATGATTTTAGAGTTCATTGCTTTAATAATTACACTCCTTTAAAGAGTGTTGTTTTCCTCCCATCTCTGTGTGTACACATTCAAGAGAAGACAAATCTTTTTGGCAAGACTCAGTGTTAAGTAATGGAAATAAAAGATATTGCCGTTTCTCCCATTACCCGAACACTCGTATTAATGGATACAGCCTACAATGTACAGAGCTTTAAAGCCTGAATGAATACTATATTCGGCTGAAACTATGGAGATGAGATGAAAATAGGTAGAATGTACTTATTTTTCTTTATTTTGTACATGAAGTACTTCCTGTTCTCATCTTGCTTTTTATACACTAGAGTCATAAGATATTAGTAAAGCACAGTTCTTTTTCCCTAATTATGCAGTATAATTGGAAGTTGTGGGCAAATCTCCTAATCTCCATAGTGACAGCAGAACATTTATCTAATTAGTAGTTTGCCTTTTGGCATTACTCTGAATAAATTAGCATTTCATTAGATACCCTGGACTACTGGGAAAAAGTTTCCCAGAGTAGTATTTAGTCTTTCTTCTCTGAGGAGTGTATTTTGAATTAGCATAGGTTAATAATATCCTTTGTAACTGGAAAGATACAGAATAGTAATACTGTTGTTATTCTTAATATCAGAGGGCTGTGCTTGGAAGTTCTTTGCTTTCTTTAATCCCCAGGAGTCAGAGTAAAAACTTGTTGCCTTATTCGATGACTTACTTTTTCCCCAGGGGGAAAAAAGGAAAGAAAAAAATGGAACAGGTTTGAAATACAACTTGACCTTCTCCCTCTACCCTTTCCCTTTCTCCAGAGGATGAACTTTTCTTTCAGATTACAAACAGTGCAAAGCATAGTGGTTTGGGCTAACCCAAAAGTCACACTCTACTACTTGTTAATTATAAATGAACTCTTCTGCAGTATTTGCAGTGCAGCTATATAGAATAATCAAAGACTATTTGTATTCTTTTCTTGCGTGTTTAAATCAGTGACAGAAACCTGGGTGTCTAAGTTTTGGTATTGACTGCCAGATAAGAAGTGTGGCTGCTTATTATGCTTTCCTGAACAGCTGCTGGGTGTCCATAACTTTGATGGGAAGTTAAAACTGGTAATTAATCAAAGATGGAGTCTCATTGATTTTTCTTTCCTCATGTTACAAAGAGAGGAAAGAAAAATCCATGGATGTGATAAAGTGTTGTAATTTCCTTTCCTTGAATCACTGGCTATTTCAGACCCTTGCTTACCCCTTCAAAGAGTTGTTGGCTACCACCTGTGGCAGAAGATTGGTATGAAGTATGTTGTTAAATAGTCTTCTCTTTCCAGAGTGGCCTTTGCAGCAGGGATGTACATTTACACCACCACTGTCATGGTTGCCTTTTGGTAGATAGAGGCCTGCAAAGGACCTGCCAGTTAGTTTTGCCAAATCCAGAAGAATGAAACATCTTCTGTTTGGCAGGCCAGTCTGAGACTGGCTATCAGACTGCATTTTATACCTAGTAGCACAACACATCCAGGGCTTACAGCATTTGTGAACTTGGAACTGGTTACAAAAGGACCCCCAGTGCAGTGATGACACATGAAGATCCGCAACAGCCTGTCCAGCTGGGCTCTGTGTTGGCAGTTTCTCTGCTTCTGGGCTGGGTTCTTCAGGTTGTCCAAGATGGATGGTCAGTTACTACCTAGTGGTGAGGTAGAAGAACCCTGTACTTTCACCTGCCCTTTGGTAAATGCTTTCTTGTTTCCTTGCCCTGAGAAGGCTTTTTTCCTCATTCCTTGTGATTTGACACCGGGTTATCTCATGGTAAGAGAGGAGCTCATGTTACTTCCTAGCTCTTCTCTTGGGTTTCTTTGGTTACCCCTCTCAGTCCAGTAGTTATTTTGTATTCCTGTGTTATGAATTAGCCAGAGTTTTGGGGTGGTTCTTTGTAGACCTTCTCCTGTGAAGAGCTCCCTATAAAAAAAAAAAAAAAAAAAAAAAAAAAAAAAGAAAGACAAAAAACCCCTCAAACAAACAGAAAATTCTTTTTTCTAACTTTGATCAAATCTAGCTTTTTTTTTTTTTTAACAGCAGCTGGAACAATTAGTGGAAAACTTGAAGCTGAGGGAAGACAGGATTGAAATAAAGAGGGTTTATTAATTGTGCTCTCCCTGTTCAGCATCGTTGCAGGCAGGTTCCTGCTTTCAGGTCTGGTCCTTGGTGACCTCAGTACCTTTATAAGAAGCTGGTACGTGTGTCCAGTCCTTCACCCAGTGCCTAGGAAGGTCTTCCCTGCAACCTCTGAGGCAGGTTAGTGCCTACCCCTAAAATGCGAATGTCAGAAAATCTGGATCTTGGTTGACTCCACCCCCCCTCGCTGCAGGACCTCAACTCTTGGCTGCCACTGTCCCTTAGCTGTAGCCTTCCTCACAGGGGATGTTCAGTAGCTCAAGAAACAGCTGCTTCTTCCTTCTACCTCCATCCAGAAGCCCAGAAACTCTACTTAAATATACTGTAAGAACACAGAACAGTCATTCATATCCTAGGTATACATTAAAATTAACTTCTCTTTTCTTACAGGGTTCTAAAGGCTGTGATAAAACCCTCTAATCACCTCCTATACATTCAAATAAATATATTTCTCTGTGTGTTAGTTGTGTTGATGTTGTGACCAAGCATGGTCTAGTGAATATGGATGTGGGCTTGCATAAATTGCCAAACAGCACCCAATTTCTTAGGCACTTGCTACATATGTTTTGTTTTAGGGAGATCTTGTCTGGGGACCTGGAAGAGGGGAAGGTGATGTTAGAGAGAGTGACAGCTGTAATCTAATGATCTGAATTTTTTTCTACAGCTTGATGACTGCACCCTGCAACTATCTCACAATGGTACCTATCTGGATCTAGAATCCACCCTAGCAGAACAAAGAGATGAATTGGAAGGCTTCCAGGAGGATGCTGGGTAAGTGTTTACTAAATTTAGATAAATAAGCATATTTTTCTAGAAGCATTGAGGTTTTGGGAGTGTGCGTGGTTAACTTGGTATGTTCAGGTCAGCATAGGAACAGAAAAGGTAAAATTCTTTCCTCTGTAAGCACATGTCTCCCCCCTTCCGTGATTAAGAATTTTGACTTTTCTGTCTATGTTCACTCTTACAGTTTCTCTAAAAGAAGATGGCATACTGTAAGAAATCTATCAAGATGGATGTCTTTGACTAGTGTAGTCATTTTTTATAGTTGTTTGGAACTTGACAAATGAGAGTGGTTGCTTCTGAGAACTTTCTTGTACAATAATAGTTCGTGTAGAAGATTATATTGGGGTGGTTCTCCTAAAGTTATAAACTCAATTTCTATGTGCCTTGAGGTTCAAGTCCTCCTCTTTTATATTCTTGAGGAAAAGACCTCTATTGATTTCTTTTTTACTCCTGGAATTGATTTAGCCAGCCGGGGATGTGTGTGTGGTGGTGGTGATGTTGTTTTTTGAATATTCTCCCCTCTGGTTTTTTTTTTTTTTGTAGGTTTTTTTTTTTTAATTATTGTTGGCACACATGAATTACTATGACACAGATTTCTCTAAACCATCTCTGATGAGAACTGAAAGTGAAAACATAAGTTAGCATCAATGTGTGTCCATGATAATACATGTGTAAAATTTGCTTTTTAGAATAATTTTTTTTTCTGGGCCTTTTAGGTGATTGTCTTATTTAAGATATAAAATGAACAGACGGTCTAGAGCTATTTTTGCCTTGCTAGTTGCTATATTGGACTGGATAATTGTAATTAATTTAATGGGTGCGTTTTGGCACGGACTTCATGCATGTGAGTAATCTAGCTGTGCCAGAAGGAAATTAACTGCATTCTGAATTGGTCAGGGCTTGTTAACACTAAAAGATGCAGACCTTTTGCTTATACTGGTTTCTCTACTTTTTGTGATAGCTGTCTTCGTTTGATGTTACAAATTTAAGCTGTGCCTCTGAAGAATATGTTATGTAGAGAGAATTTTAAATAACGCGTTATAGATACTCATGTATGTGCATTTGTGTATGTCTTCATACATATTAATTTTGGGCATGTTTTTGTAACTATTGGAAGATAAAGAAACCCTTCTATTGGAAATTAAATTAGTTAAAAGTTCTTCAATACACAGACTAGCCAGTACAGCTGCACTGAGCCTCCCTTCCTATGCAATAGGTGTGTTTAGAAGTCTATCTAGTCTTCAGTTTTATGCAGGGGTGATAAAAATTGCTGCAAAGAACAGCAAGTTCTTATTTCCAGCTAACTTTATAATTAATTGAAAGCAAGTAAGATGGAAGGAAAAACTTTCTCTTTTGATAGTTTTTTGTAGTAGTATGCATGAGTTGTTAACTCACACTTTTTTCTTTCTTTTCCATTGATGTGTCTGTGATAATTCTAGTAATTTTAACTTCATTGCCTTTGATACCCCACAGTGGCATTCCTGAGCAATTTGACAAGCTGGAGGCTGGTTGGTGCTTTTTCTACCAGACTTTACTCTTGAAATGGCAAGCTACCTTCCACCTTGTTTTAATTTGTGCTTCCTTTGGGGACATAAAATCAGTGATATGAATTGTTCTGAAACATGACTCTAATTTTCTCTGTGGTGGTGGCTATTTTAGGAAAAATACCAGAACATGTGGAACTAACTGTGCCGCTTGGAATTGTATGTCTACTGTGTTGAGCTGAATAATCAGGTTATGTTTTTGTGTTCTCTGCATGTGTGTGCAGGCCTCCTCATAGTTGTGCAACCTATTGTCAGTTGAGTAATTGCTTCTTCCAATGGCTTGTCCTGCCAGGTAATATAAAGTCTGCCGGGAGGTCCTTCATTCTTCTGCAAAGATGGATAGGGAGGTATGAAACTGGGTGTATTAAGGTGCATCACAAAAGCTTGAGCTACAAATTATTATGGCAATTATCTTTTGAAACGAAAGAGAACAACTTTTTTGTCTTCTGTTGTCGTGTGTGTAGTCCTCACCTTCACTGGTCTTTGCCGTGCTCTCTGAAGTTGTCCCTCTGAGTAACTGTTGGTCAATAGGAAGTGCCATGTTTTCATGTTTCGGTTGCCTGCCGTAGGGCTGGCTTCAAGGTGCTGCCATTGTGGCTGTTGTGACCCTTCTTTCTTTGCTGTCTTCCCACCGCAGTCCCCCTTCAGACCCCGCTTTCTTACCTTTATGCAGGTGGTGGTAGCTGCGAAAGGCTGAAGAGGAGAGAATGGAGGGAAGGCAGAATCAAGGGTGTGTTGGGGAGTAAATCGGCGAGTGAACCCCACAGATGAGCATAAAAAGACACATGCCCTTCTGCAGAGGGAAGAGGGGACGACTGCCTGAGGGGATGCTCCCCTCAGCACCTCTTCTGAGGTGCCTGTAGTTACAAGCTTTATATTTCCCTTGGCTAATCCTAGCTTGTGCTTAACCTGCAGTGTTGCCTAAGGATACGGGGGCTGTGCTTTAACCCGATTGTTGTGGGGTTGAGGTTTTTTGGTTCCATCTCCCCTACACACGCGCACCCAATAACTTGTAGGTTGGAGCCTTGAAATTCTTGTGTTTTGCTCTGCTGCAGTGGGATGCAGCTCACTCAAGTACAAAACCTTGCGTTTAGAAGTTGTTGGCTGAAGGGCAAGCGTGTAGTGGTCAGGCAGAAAATGAAGAAAGAGGAACACCTGACTTGTCAGCAGCCTGGCAGGAAAGGATCTGACATTTTTGGGAACAGCAAGCTAAAAGCAAACCAGTGATTACGGTGCTGTGAAAAAGGTGAGGGGCATCCTAGGGTATAAAGCAGGAATTTAACCAGTGAAATGCAATGAACTTGGTATCTTCAGCACTAGTGAGGCTTCTGCTGGATTTCTGCATCCCATTTTTGTCCATGTTTCAGGAGAGAATAGGAGGATGATAAACAAGAGCAACCAGAACTTTAGGAATCTGTGAGATGGCTTCCCTGTGTGATTGATAACATTGTCACTTGTTTGAGTGAATTCAACTTCTATGATGTTATCCAGAAAAAAAGGAATATTCTAAACATAGGGTTGCAATGCAATCAGGAATGTTGCCCTCCATAGTAGGTTTCTAGCAAACTAAACTCTATTTTTGGGCCTTGCAGCTCTGATCTTTTGCCTGTGCAGAGACCAAGGCTCAGAGTTGGAGTGCTCCTGAGCTGGAGCTGCTGGCTGTGGACACTGGGGGCTTAGCAGCCCGCTGTCTGGGAGGGACTGGCCACAAAAACCACTTAGTCTCTCTCTTTCTCTCTGGGTCATTTCAAGGTCCTGCTCTTAATCTTCAAAGCTTTTAATTTTCCGAGATTAGGCTACCTCAGGACCTGCCTCTCTGCCATGCCCAGGCTGCTGTGCTTATCAGGGTCACTGAAGCTTGCTGAACTCTGAAGGATTTAGTAGCTGGATATTCATGGCATTTCTAAAATTTTAGATCCTAAACTGTGGAAACTCCTATTAAGAGTGTCCAGAATGTCTCACAATCCGGCTATTTTCAATGACTTTTTGCAAAATGTGCCTGTTTGCCCCGGCAAAACTGTGAAGATTTTTTTTCCTCTGAACACACTTTGAAAGGAGACTTATAAATAAATAAACCGTGCAGGAAACACAATCTTACAAATTATTATTGG
This sequence comes from Numenius arquata, assembly GCF_964106895.1. Taxonomy (NCBI): domain Eukaryota; kingdom Metazoa; phylum Chordata; class Aves; order Charadriiformes; family Scolopacidae; genus Numenius; species Numenius arquata. Next base: position 40,795,950 of record NC_133579.1, on the reverse strand, counting down.
TGTGAGAGGCTGCAGGTATCTGTTTTCTCTTGGAAGGATTGCATGAGTGAAAAATGAGAAGGATTTTTCTTCAAGAGGGAAGAGGAGGATGGTAGCAGTTAGGCTGGAGTTTTATGATGTGTATCTGTAAGCGACAGGTATGAGAAACACATGCACTCATACACAGTTTCAAACGAATCCTCTTCCGTTACTGAATATAATGAAAAGAAGCTTTTGGTAGTTGCTGCCCGCTCCAGCAGAATCTAAACTCGTGTTTAGGGAAGGAGAAAACCCAACACTTATGTCCTCTTAGCCTGTAGGGCTAACTCTGAGCAAGACGTGGACAGGGATGGGACTGTTGTCCTGTGTCCACAACTCTTGCTGCTGCTATTTGCACCTTTGGCAATGGGTGTGGGATTCAGGAGAATTGGATTACTTTTATATGGTGTGTTTTTTTTTTTTTTTTTTTTTTTTGCGGGGAGGGGACAGTCAGGATGAGCAGCTGGCCAGGCAATGGTGCTGGCCCTGCAGAAGGTGTCACAACCAGGAAACGGGTCAATAAGAGCACATAGGAAAACTGCCGTTCTTTTAAAGTCTGGCATGTATTTGTGCTTTGTTTTCTAGTTAGTTTTGTGGTGGTTTTTTGTGATTTCCAACACAAGTTACTTTGTGGATGCTTAATTGTGTGAGGACCTAATGTGGAGGTAATTTAGGTGGGCTGGCTGTTTTGTTAAGGTGCCTGTGACAGGTAATGCTTTTTTCCTTTGTCTACTTGTGATTTGCTACCTTGAGCGAGAATTGTCAAGAAGTTTATGTATTTAAATAACCATATTATTGCCCGAGTACTTTTTATGGGCATGTCTTAACAGGCCCTAATGGTAGACCACAAGGTAACACAGTCCTAAACCACGGAATGCAGAAGCTGCCTCATACAGCACAGTGCGTTCAATGGAGATTTCCTCTGGGAATAAGTTTTTCCAAGTTTTTTCTGTTTAGCGGCTAAATTGTCTTAAAATACTTCTGACAAATCACTTCAACACTGATGTTTTTGGATTCCTTCTAAACACCCTCTCCCAAGTAATTTTTGTTGGGTGAGTCCCCTTTAAGTTGGATGCCAGATGTTTTCCCTCTTGATGCTGCTGTTCTTTCTGGGCTCGATTCAGAATTTGCTGAGGGCAATGGAGCCTGGCAGGGTTCTTTACTGTTCTTTTCCTGCTTATGTACTGTATTTTTTGCCAGCTTACACTTTGTGATTAGCACAATTGTGAGAATGAAAACATTTTGTAGCCTTTTTATGTGAAGAAGTTGGGGATGCATTTGAGGGTTAACTTGTTTTTTGTCTAATAAAAATGATGTGGCTCATTTCTTGAAGCAGTACTGCAAGCTGGCAGATCCTATGCTGATTTTGTGTTACTTTGGACAGAGTGTATTTGTATTAGTTGACTGCTGGAAGATGCTCTCAACTTATGACAGCTTTCTCTCCATGTTTTGTCTTGATGTTGTTTCCATAATGTTTCTGAGTTCAAACAGCAAGAAAAATAAAGGAGGTGCCTGTGGGAGATTGTCATGGTGTTGCTGCAAACAGTAGAGACTGTGATTTACTCATTGTAGTGATTTACTTGTGTTTAGAAAAATGTATTAGTTCATCTGAATATTTTTATTTCTGTGATATTTGGTTATTAGTCTGACCAAATGCTGAATCTGAAAAATGTGGTGGACAGTCACAATAAAAACATGCAATGAAGGAAAAAAAACACCCAACTAAACCCCCAAACCCACCAAACCAAAAAACCCAAACAAACAAAAAACCCCAGTGAAGACAAGCTTCTTTCTATCAAGAAGACTGAATTAGTTTAGGAAGCTGGTGCACACTTAGAGCAGGTGGGGTGTGGGAGTCTTTCTCGTGTTTTGCTCTTTGTATGTTGCGTATCATCATCTGTACTTATCCAGGTGCAAGGACCAGAAAGGTTCAGAACTGTAGAGAAGCATGATGTTGCATGGGGCTGAGCCACAGAGAGACTCAAATGATGCTGCTTTTGTTCTCGGCTCTCTCAAACCTTGAATAGCCTAGTGGATTTCCTAAGGCAAATTTCAAGGATTTCCCTAAGTGGGACGCTCCTGCTGTGTCTCATGCTCTTTGGTTAGAGTCTATATGTATTCATGTTGGCATATAGCAGAGACTTTATGGTAGACTTTGGAAGATAAAAGACTTTCTACAGGGCAGCAGTATTCTAGTCTATAATGTATCAGATTCAGATGTTGAACCATGTTTTGAAGTGAATGATTAGCTAAAACTTTACTTGTTGCAAGATAAATGGACATAAAGGTTAAGTTTCTAATGAAATAATTTCTAATGAACTAAATTGGTTTTCTGGATGGTTAAGTTGGTGCTTTTTTAATTCCCTCCCAAAGCTTGACAATAATGGCTATTACTACCCATGTTTTCAAAACTTTATGCAGCTTTTTAACTCCTTAATTTTTAATCCTCAGAAACTGTCTTTGTCTCTAAAATAAATATTAGATAAAATGTTGGAATTAATCTTTAGGTGGAACTGTAAAAATTCATTTTCATAGTTATCTTGCGATATTTCTTGACAGCAAAATGAAATAAAGTAACGGTCCCATACACTTTCCCTGTGTCAGAACAATAGGCAAAGCATCTCTGAGCATTCATGCATCCAAAGCATGTAATCAAGAATGATTAAGCAAATATGCAGGTATTTCATAGAGCCTGACAAATGAGACCTCTGACTTTGAAGGATGTGCCCTTGAAGTAGGACGAAGGCAATTAACGCTTTAATGTCCCACCATGCAAATTATCGACCAGTTATGAGATGAGGCTTTCTTGTCAGTGGATCTTCTTGACAAGGTATCTTGAGAAGATGGTGGTTGTTAAATTAAGCTTTTCTACTAGTAGTGAAATGCTACTACTTCTGTAATTAAAGAATGAGCACTTGTATTGTAAAATACATTGAAAATGTATTTAGAAAATCAGCATCTGAATAAAAAATAGCAAACTTGAATAAATTTTACTGCAGACTAAGGCTTGTTTTCTTATGGACTCTCAGCTTTAAAGCTGGCTGGATGGTATGGAAGTAAATATCTTCTGCATATATCTAGGTCAGAGACTACAAGCTGCTTTGCTCACACCAGAATAAACGAAATGCAAGATCAGTCTGGGCTTGTGGGAAGAACCTGTGATCACCTAATTTGGTGGTCTGGCCAGGAGGGAGCTGGAGGGCAGCAATAAGCATAGAAATTACAGTGATCACAAGTATCTCTGGTCTGCAGTTGAAGCCTGGGGACATCTAACGGGGTTTCAGTCAATGCACCTTACAACTTCGTTCCTGTCACAACAGAGAACCCGCTGGCAAGCGGCTTGGAAAACAAGTTGTGAGGGACTCCATAGTTTTACTTTCAATGGTGTGCTGATATGCCCTTCACAGGGAAAGAGAGTTGGGTTTTCTCTTCTCCCAGTGCTCCCAGTCTTCTGAGCTCTGCCATGTTCCTTCTAGCTGAGAAGAAGCCAACATCTGTAGTGGCACCTTCCCCAGCTTGGAAGAGATGGCAGGTGGTGGCTTCACGAGCTCTTTCCCTTCTGTGCAGTTTTGGTTTTGGAAGAGCAGGAGCCTGGGATAGGTTGACCTGACTTGGGGAGGTCATGGGCAGCTCTTGGAGTTGATGCTTGTGAAATGCCAAGGGACCCAGTCATCTTACCCCATGTGTCTTAGAGTAGCATGAAAAAGCTTATGCAGGCTTTTGGGGTGTGTGCCAGCATCTCGAATCTCAAGCACCGAAATGTTCTGTGGTCTGGCTTTGTTCTTTGGGGGTTTTTTGTAGGTGTGTTTTTGGTGAGGGTGTTGTGCTGTTGGTTTTGGGTTTCTTCTTTTTTTTTTTTCTTTTTTTTTCTTTTTGAGAGCTTGACTCATGACTTTATAGCTTGTGGTTGTCAATACTGAAACAGCTGTGTCTCTTTCTCCCCCACTTTGCCCCAGAGTTTATTCACTGCTCTCTTTTGTCGAGGGAAAAATCTACATCTGTACCAAGGTATCTGTGGAAACATTTGAAGATTTGCTATTTTTGAATTTTAATGATTACCACTGGCAAATGAATGCAGTAAGAGCTCTTTTCTTCAAAAATGATTTCCATTGCAAAATGTATTGCAAAAATACTGTTGTGCTTAGCTCTCTCCAGCCCATTACATACCAAATACAGTGCCAAACCAAAAAGCGTGTGAATAATTCTTACAGTTTTTCTTAGGACAACCTTGTTTTAAGATAGTGTAATTTGGCATTCAGGTTTACATGTGAAAATAGCTGAGGAGTCCAATATTTTAGGGTGGAAACTTAAATAAAAACAGCTTATAGAAACAGCTGATGCCAGATGTTTTATTTAAAAACATTTAATTTTATTAACATTGAAGCTCCTTAATAGCTGTGTTTGCACTCTGCCCTCCTCGTTGATGATGAGGTTATAAGCTAAGTGAGCAGCTCTTGAGGCTTGGAAACGTGTTTCTCTTCAGTTTGCGAGGAGGAAATCCCTTCCTCTCTCCATAAACAGATCATCTGTGGGGCTTCAGGTAGGACTGCCAGAAAGCGCTGTAAGACTGCTCTGAACTCCACTCTTCTTGTGAGTAAAACCGTCGATTTTGAGGATCTAAACCTCGAATGCCACCACCACATCCACTGTCTGCCTGTGCAGCTTGCAAATGGACATAGAATTGAGGTGTAATTGCCCAGAGAGTACAGGCAGCTGAGTGAGTTTGTGCTGGGTAATTAGTAAAATCTGTGAACTTGCTATGCTTCCTATTCCACAGCAACGATTCATGTGTGTGCTCCTATTCTGTGGTAAATGCAAACTATGGGCAAGCTCTCACTCTGTTTATCCTATGGCAATTCATCTGTCTGTGCGCTTGGTGTGTGGTGTGTTTGTTTTACCACTGACTAAACTAAAGTAATAATCTGCTTCTGATAAAAATAGGTGTCTCCAATTTAAACTCCAGTGGTAAACTAACAGCTTAAACCACTGTAAATCTGTGAGTAGCCCAGGATCTCCAGTAATGAAGCTGTGAAAACTAGTGACCTCTGCCAGTGTTAATACCACAGCAGTACAACAAAATATTATTTTATTTGAAGTTTACTGCTCAGTAATTGTGCTCACTACCAAAAGCATTGATGGCCCAGCAATAAATGCAAAGCCCATTTCCTAAATGGAATTAATTTGGAGAAGTGAGTGGCCTTGAGGGCAAAGCGTTGTATTTAAGAACTTGTATGTCAAGCTACAAAGGAGCCCTTGCCAAATATGATGCTGTTGGAAAACTTCCAAAAAGCTGAGAGACCCAAAGAAGCATATAGATCATTGCAAAGTAGAATTTATTTTTATGTACTTACATACACGCATACGTGTCTTACTGCAAAGTAGGACAGTTTTAAAATAGTTCTTGCTGAGTCTGGTTTAACGGATCACATCATGAGAAAGAGTGTAATTGGCCAATTAAGCCAGTAGGACATTGTTTTGAAATGTGTTTTGTGTTGCTTTGGGAAATCTCTTATTTCGATTGTTGTCTTTTCAGTATTATCAATTACACCGGGAAATCATAAACAATAGGGTTTTTTTTTCCCCCAAGGCATGAGGGGATGATTTTTAGTAGAAGGGAAAAGTTTATGAAAAACTAGTAAAGCTACTTTTTCCAGAATATTTGTCAGGTTTTTTTTTGTTATTTTAATTATGAAAAAATTAGAGGTCTTTTTGATAGTGTAAGTAAGAGTTAGGGTCTGTGAGAAAGAAGTGATTGTGCAGGTGCCCTTTACTTCTGCTCTGTGACTGTGGAATTTTTCTAATGAAGTTGGTCTGGCACTTTGTTCTCCTGCAAATAAAACTGTGGGTCCCACAGTGTGGCTGGGAGCACCTTTACCTGAAGAGGTGGAAGCATCAAGTGACACAACTGGAGGATGTTAATTTATTTTACTTTCCTCCTTGCCACCTTGTCCTGAAGGTTCTTGCTACTGATTTTTTTCAAGGCATTCATTGATCCAAGTACAATGAGGTTTTAAATGAAAATCCAAATGTACCATAAACTTCAAAGTGTAGGTGATGGCAAAACCACATGACCAGAATGTACCCAGTATAAAGATGCCTGGGAGGGATGTGCAGCCAGAGTTTGGGAGCTACTGACAGCGGTGGGAAATACATAACCTAAGAATTGGAAAGCACTAGTCAAGTGATGTGTCATCTCTTCAGAAGTATGAGATGTAAGGTTGACAAGAAGTGTGGAAACAAGCCTTCTGTTTTTGTGTTTTACCCAGAGCAATGTTATTGTTAAAATAGCACTTCTAATGCAAATCTCTTCACCATTTGCCAACTCAAAGTTTGTGTTTTCTTAATGCAAAAATGTGAGGTGGAGATTTAACTGATCGTGCCATCAATGTTTCATAAAACAACTGAAAACAATTATACATGTTTATATATGTTTTATATATATTATATATATATATGGGTTGAGCTTTTGGGGTGAGAAGGGACAGAGCTTTGCTCATGAGTAAGGGCAGCCCTTGAAAAATGGTTACTTGCTGACTGCAAAGGCAGCAGTCAGCCCTCAAGTATTTTAGGGGCTGTTAGAAGTTTATTGTTTTAATGTGAGGAAATGGAGCCATTAACAACTGAGAAATAACCAGCATGATGATTCAGAAAGTAGGGGAAGGGGGTGGGGAGTGGATTCTCATTTTCCAGCTTCTGAGGTTTGCTTGCACAGAAACTGCTAGAAAGGACAAATGGAACAAATGTTCCCCCCATTTTAACTTGTTGCATTTCACAGTGTGTGAAAGTGATTCATTGTCTTTTGGCAAAAATCATTGCCTTGTGGTGAGATGCACAGAAGACTCCACCCAGACCTTTACTGACACATACTCAGAATACATTAGTAATAAATAATTAGGCACTATTAATGTGGCTTATAACGCATACTTGGTGAATCCCTTGAATGTTTCACTCAACCCTTTTGAGTTTCTCATTTTTGTCCCCCTTCTCCTTCCATCCTATTTCATTTCCATTTAAAAAAGGGAGGGGCGGGGAGAAGGATGAAAACTCTGGCCTGGTCAGTGTTGCACTTGGGAAGAGTAGGTGGGTGTAAAAACCCAGCACCTGGTAGTGGCAGTCTGTATGTGGTCCTTATTGGCACAGTTACACAGGCAAGGGTTTTGTCAGCCAGGGTGCTCTTCTTTTCCTTGGCATTCACGTGTAACTTTTTGCATGGCATAGAGGTTAGTAGGGAATGAGGCAGTTAGTTGTTAAATTCATGTTGGCAAACACAGAACATACTGAAATAAATCCACAGGGAAAAAAACATGTACAAGTCTCAGCATACTTTGTTCCTTTGCATACTGTTGCATACACTAATAATTGGCAAGACTTTGCCTGCCCAATTTTTGTTTAGGGAATATGCCATTAGGATTATTTCTACCTGGATCAGTCAAGTTTTAATTAATTTTTTTTTTTAATGAAGAGTGAACAAGCATTTGAATAGTCTCTGTTTACTTATTTTTATCCACTCTTGTCAAATGATTGTTACTTCAGTAAATGTGTTATAGTCCAGGAATGTTCTGAATAAAACCACTACGTTAAATGATTAGATGACTTGTAAGTGTATCGCAAGAACAGGATGCAGACACATTCTGACTTCATCCTAGGTTTTTAGATGAAAAAAACTGAGGTAAGAAAGGAAAGTCCAACGACTTCATTTGAAGATGAATGTGTGTGTTTGCCTCCAACTGCTTGTCATGTACCAGAAAGGGCTCTAGCACTGCCAACCATTTGAAGTGTATTGGAGGTGAATCTTAGCATTTAAAAGATCATTTTTTTTTTTTTAAAGTTTCCTGAGCTCCCTTGTTTCCATTATTTAATGAGAATAACATGAGCTTGAACATGACAGTTGGATTGTTGGATGTTGATCTGTGAAGAACTTCAAAAAGGTTATTTGTTTGGATAAGATTTTCGGATGGCTTTCAGAGAGATGCTTAATTCCTCTCTCCATGCACATGTGTGTTCTCACTCTTTCCAAAGACTTGGCTTTTATACAACATTTTTTTAAGTGTCAGAAATTTTTTTTTTTATATCTCCTGAATCTGCAGTTGAATGGAGAAGCACATCATATTGAAACTCCAGTCAAACCATATCTTAACAGCTTTGAAATCAAAGCCTAGGATTTATGCTGTCTGATGAATAGCAGGTTAAGAAACACTTCCCTTATTGTGTGTGTGCTGGCTTGCAGATATTTTTCACAGGAAACCTGATAGACTTGAGTGCTTGAACTCTGGCAAAAATTTTATCCCTTGTGCACTCAACAAGGAATAGTTTGTTTTCCACTGCTGATGTGGAGCACCTTAAACTATGAAGCAACTGATGCTTAGGCAATACCCCTTTGCAGAAGCATTTTCCGTTCTCTGGAAGGTGTGTGCAAGCGAAGATGGAAATGCATAGGTGCTGAAATGAGAATGTGAAAGCCAGTTGCAACAATAATGTACTTTAGGGCAGGTCTGTTGCCATACATTTGCTTCTGGTGGCATGCTATTGTCCAGGCTTCTCTTGTGGGAATCAGTGGCTCTTTCTTGAGCTTAGGGATTGCTGTTGGTGTTCTTATTAAGCTACTCCTCTGGAAAAAACAGGATTGGAGGAGGTTAGTGGTCCACCAAGGAACCTGCGTGCTATGCAAGGCTGTAACCAAATGTGAAGCATGTGTTACGCATGTGTGCTTTGAAAGCTTTCCGTGAAGAGCAGCATCTGTGTTAGGTTTTCATAACAGGTTGTTATATCCGGTGGAATTAGATGCAGAATTGTTACAGGATAAGTTGTCAAGTTAGGCTGGCTTTAAATGCTAGCCAAGTTTGAAAACATTTTCAGTGTTACCAAGTTGAGGTCAGTTTTCATCCGGCCTGTGCCCTCTTTGGGATAAACAGGCAACAGCCCATGGTGTTAGCTTAGCTTCGTTCAGCAAGCTGTTGCTTTTCCTTTGCTGGTGGTTGTGAAGGACGATGAAAATATCATCTGATTATTTCAAGAGATGCCTAGCTGATCTGACACCACCTGGTTAAGAGTTGGCCTTGCTGTGAGCAATTTACAGGTACTGAACCTAGTAACGGTGTGAAAGAGTGATTGGGGATGGGGGCTTGAAGGCTGGGGGGTGAGAAACTTAGTGTAACAACAATTGAAACAAACAAAAACGCAGGGTGCCCGTAGTGTTTGCCACTGTCTGATTTCACCTGTATTTTCCCTGATTTGGTTAAACTGAAGAGGGTAAACCTTTATCCAACATGTAGGTTTTTATGTAGTGTTTCACAAGTTACATGCAGGCTACAAGCATGAGCTGATTGCTCTTTGCAGTGCTTCTCGGAAGCAGGGTGAGGAAGAGTGGATGTGAGGAGGGAGGATGTAGGCTCTGCTGGTAGCCCAGTGCAGTGGAGCAATGGAAATAGATTTCTGGACCTCCAAACTTAGAATCCCTTTTCTGCTGTGGCCCGTTTAAATTGAAACTTTTAGAATTTGTTTTCTGTCACACCATAAACTCAACTGGGATCTGAAGCCTCTTAGTTAAAAAAAACCAAAGCAAAATCCCCTCAACAAGATGCATCACTCCTAAAGAAAAGTCCAGTCACCAGTGTGGTTGTTTTAGTGGTATAATCCAAATTATAGATCACAGAGATTTCACTTATTTGCTGTGTAGCCACATGAATGTGTGTAGCACTTCATGGAAGATTCAGATCCAAGTTTGCTGTTATGGGGTTAAGTTTTCTTATATTCTTTAAATATTTAAAATATGGAAGAATGCACAGACCCTAGCAAAGAATAGAACTTAGACGCTGTTATCTAGGTTGGTTGAAAGGCTCCAAGTTGTTCATGAACTAAAATTGTGGCTTCTAATGTCACCAGAATGCTTCCACTTGTGATGACCTTTTTTGTGATTTGAGTAGCTGTGCTACAGGTGGCTTGTTTTGTGGTTGTTGCGTTGGTTTTTTTTGGTGTGTGTCTTACTATGAAGAATAGTAACTTTGCTTGGCAGCCAACTATGTTGCTAGACAGTGTTAGAACGCTTGCAGTTGGTCTGTCACTGTGTTATAGATGTGTGGCTTTTTCCACGGTTGCAGAAAGTAGCCTGTAGACGGTGAAACAGGAGGAACCGAGAAGGGTGTAGCACGACCTGTTCTTGTAGAATTAACACCTATCTGATGATCTCTTATTGAGATACAAAGTAATCCTTAAGAAAACTTGACAAGCAATTTTCTACTTCAGTTTTAAATGATAAAGTGTTTTCAGAAGCATGAGATTGTTTTAAAAGAAGCTAAATTTATTGAATTGAAATAGCTAGGCCTTTAGCAAAATATTAGGAGGCCTGAATGGTTGTCTGTCCTGAAAGAAAGGTTCATCAGTAAGGAGAGAAAACATTAAAATAGAAAATGTATGCTAATTGATGCATTCTCTTATCATACAAAAATGAACTTTGATAGGGGAGTGACTGTGGTCTTCCTTTTACTAATAATGACAACAAATCATAATTGAATAGTTACATAAAAATCCCATTTTTGATACCAGTATAGATCTGAGGAGAAGGGATGTCTGTGTTGTAATAAAATAAGCTCCCTTAAAAATCTCTTTCAAAGCTTTCTTGAAACATTAAGAGGAAAACTGTGTGAGTTTTGCTTTGGTTTCTTTTTTTTGGGTGGTGGTGTGATTTTTTTTGTTTGTTTGTTTCTTTCTTTCTTTCTTCCCTCCTTCCCTTGGAATTGCTAGGCTTAAATACACACTTTACTTTGGAACAAATAACTAAGGCAATCTAGGTACTATTTTCAAAATGTCATATAAATTAAGTCTTGGAAATGTATAATTGAATGAAACAATTTGTAATACAGTACATAATGAAAAAACAAAGCATTTATATTCTAGAAGACAGACAGTGAGCTGTTGGCATGTGTTTATGTTAACTTATTAGAGAAGTTGAATATAGAAAACATTCTGTATCTTGGTAACTCCAAAGACTAGAAGTTAATCTAGTAGCAGTAATGATTCTGATATCAACATAGATGTCAACAGACTGATGTCAGCACAATACATGAAATTTACCTACTCGAATGCTGCTAAATTGCAGGTATTGAATTAACTCTATTAAATACTTCTTGGCACTCAGCAGAACATATATTGTTTTTTAAAAAGTCATACCAGAAAACTACAAACCATAATTAAGAGTAGATTACAGGCTTTGTTACATGCCTAGGTTTTGTTTTTAATAAATGAAGCTTGTTTGTTTGAAATTTTCCCTAGTGTATTTTGGAACCTTTTCTGGTTTTAAAGCAACTGTTCTGTCTGTCCCATGGCAACTTCTTCCCCTCCCCCCCCCACCCTCCCCACCCCCAAGGTATCAGGACAAACTCGCCCACAGGCATGCTTTTTATTGCTATTTGGCCAGCAGTTTGTGAAGCTATGAAACCATGGATGGATTTCAAATTAGCCCTTTTTTTGGTGTTTATTATTGTAATCTACTTGCCACTAAATTGGTGTGTGTGGAGTTGTGGCTGTAATAGTTTTCAGTGGTGATCTTCCTTTTGCAAAAACATTGTTCATGCTGTGTGCTAGTGAAGAGCATTCAGCAGGGAATTGCATAATTTTTGATGTTTTAAACGTTAATAGTATTATTATAATTAGCTTCTGTGTGGGAAATCTAGCATGTCTAAACCCCATTAAATGTCTCTATGGGGTTTCATCATTGTAATTTCTAGGGTCGACTAATATGGCTCATTATGTAGGCTTCCTTTTCCTTTGCTAACTTAAGCAAAACTGATCTAGGTTGTCCTTTTAAAATTACTATTCTGAGATAAGAAAGCAAACTCTACTATTTTTTTTTTTTTCTGATCTTGTCATCTTGGAGAATTTGTGTATGTTGGGGGTCCCAGAGTTCAAAAGTCTGGTTGACTAAACTCTGAAACTTATGAGGTAAAAGAAAGGCAATTAGAAAGTTGAAATAGATTGATAAGCTGAATGTTGGACCTTTGGTGTTAGAGGAGCTCAGTTTTGGATGCCCCAGGGTTTAAAATGGTCCTTCATCCAGCTAGCGGAAGTTTTGGGAACGTGTCAAAACAGCACTGTGTGCTTTCTCTGTAGCACTTCTAGCTTCTGCTGTATGAATAATCACAACAGAGAAGAGGCAAAGCAATCTAAAGGAATTGAATGCAGTTGACAACGTAACCAAAACGGACTGTTGGTAGCAGGGTGTATGCTGTGAGACCTTTTTTATTTATTAATTTATTTTATGGAGAGCTGGAGTACTGTTCTGTTCCTTCATTATGCAATACCTGGTTGCTGTTAACCAGAAGTTACACAAATGTCTCATTTGTATATTTAAAATTGAGATTTTTAGTGAATTATGGAAGAGTAATAGGACAGTCCTATAGCACATGTGTGGAAACTAGCTTGAGGATGCTTTAAGCTGTTTTGCGGTTAGTCTTCAAAGCAGTTACCACAAAACTGCTTCACAGAAATATAAAGAGGGGACTTCCAGAGGTGGGATGGATACTAACACTTACATTGCTTTCAAAAATAGCTTGAAAGTGTGCAAAAAAGTATTATCAACTGGACATATCTACCAAAGTGTCATCAATGTTATTTTTAGCTTCCAGTCATTGCAACAATAAAATACCCTATACACTTCTGACTCTTTATAGAAACTTGCTGAAATTAAACCGGAAGTGATATACTGTTTTGTATTTTCTTGTAGTTTGAAATACTTATCTCTAGGATTTTGGTCATTTACAAATTAAAGCTGAGTCCTGAATTCTTTGGAAATAAGATGGGTTACATGGTAGCTTGCAAATGGTGTAGGGCAAGGATGGCAATGATTTATATATTTGAATTTCAGCATAATGGCCACATCTCAGGCTTTAAAGCTTACAATTACATGTGCTAAAGGTTTGGAATCAGTTCCTCTACTATATATCACACATCAGTACCTAGAAAGTCAAGCTGTGGATATAGTATCCAGCTTTTCCATCTGTCTATGTAAGTAACAGGTGGCAGAACATTGGGCTTTTTCCTTTCCCAACTCTCTATAGGGACATAAGAGTTGTGGGTGTTTTTCTGTGTGTGTTTTCTTTTTTTTTTTTTGGCTAATTCCATATTTTTATATGCTTTCCTGAATACATGCTGGAGCTAATTCTATTCTTAATAATCTCTCTGTGATGCCAGGAATTGGAAATTAGTCTGCCTGCTGCTAGTCAATAATTTGTGAAACTGAAAGAGATGAGCTTTACATTATTAGCTTAACTGGATTTATAAGCTAGATCTTGGAGAGGAAAAAACAAAATGTCAACCACTTTTTCTTCATACTTATTATCTACGCAAGGTGGGTAGAAAGGAATGCAAACAGTTTTACGTCTAACTGAAAGACCTCAAACTCTTATCCTTCACACTTGCTCAGTGTAAATATTACTACTCTTATTAAATGAAGAAAGGTTATTTGAAGAACATCTCCAAAAGAAAATTGTCTTGTTTTCAATTAGAAATGTGTCAGCGATGTAAAATTTTGTGCCAGATACTAGGAAATACAACTTTACACTGGGGGAATTCAGTGGTGACTGCCCTGAACCAGCAGGTTACCGTGCCACTGACTTGGTGGAAGGAAATAAGTGTTTTAAACAAATCTTCCCTGTGCAGGCATTGAAATCTTGTATATAGTGCTACCTTTACAGTTAAGTTGTTTACAAAAACCTGATACTACTTTATATATATAATCATTATGGCAAACAGTCTCTTTCCATTCTCTGTGGCCTGCCATTACTATTTACTGTTGGTTAATGGCACCTCCAAGAAAAAGGATCAAGTTTCCATTGTCTATCTGGAAAGCCTCACAAGCCTTTGATTTTGATAGGAGAGCCTATGCTTTAACATAGAGAACTGGAGACAGCAACAGGAATATTATTAAAACTAAGCTTCACATTGGCATCAAATCAATGGATAAGAGATTTGGTATAATCATACAAGGATCATAAAAGAAAAACTGCTCAACTGCAGCAAGGGCAAGTTTTAAAGCTCTAATCTGCATTGCATCTGATTTCCTTGTCCTTTAGTAGGATTATGTAGTAAATGTAATGCCTGTCCTGGAAAACTCATCCCAAACTGTGGGTAGAGCCTTTTGCTTGGTGTACAGAAAGCCAGGCAGAATTCAGCCTTGTTTCTCCCATGCTGTTTTGTTTCTGGATCAGCATAATTCCCGAAACCTCCTTCCTGCGTCACTGTCTCCGTGTTTTTCTCCTGACTTGTGTTGCTGCAACCTTTGCCATCAGCTTCTTCCTCACTGAGTTTCTTTCCCTTTAATTTTGAGAGACTTTCCTGGTGTTTCTGAAGAATGGGGTTTCAGTTGGTGCTGTGAAAAAAATGGGTCTGAAATGAATTTTTGGTGTGGAGTGCAGGCAAAGGCTGTGTCCAGCTCAATCGGCAGGAGGAGTTCAGGTGGGCAAGAATCAGTCCTAAACCTGGAATTGCTCCAGGAGACTTAAAAATCCAGACTGCCGGCAACTCTTGTGGGGGAATAGCATGTTGCTGCTTGGCACTTCTAAAGCCCTGCACACCAGCAGCAGCATTAAGAAAAGGTTCACGCTTTTCCTACTTTATCCTAATGCTGTTCAGGCAGACGCTACCAAAGAGCAGTTTCATTTAAAATTTGATTATTATTATTGTTTTAACCTATAGAGGAAGGTTGCTGTACTGAAACTGAGTCCTTTATTACCAGGTACATAGTTTCACATTAACCTATGTTTTTCAGGTGCTTAGTGTCATGGTTTGTTTTTTTTTTTTTCCAATATTCTTCTCAGAGAGGTTTGTTTTGTTTTTTTTTAAATATTTGTCACTGCTTCACTGACCTGCCTTCCCCTGCAAATCTTTTGTGAGATGGTACAAAACATGTTCTTTTCTTGCTGAAACTAATGAAAAATATTTTTGTTCCTCAAAATAACTGTGGACAAGAATACAGCAAAATGGGGAAGAAACTTTGTTGTCTGGAAAACAGTGGGTTTGTTCTGATGAAGTGGGAAATTCTGCTGGGTGTCTTTGTGAAAGGGTTGGCCCTGAAATCTCTCAGCATAATCATAATGCATGTAACTCAGGAAATTTGTGCTGGTTTTTAATTTGCTTTTAATTTGTATATAGAAGTGGGTCTAGGGTTTGTATGACACAAACAAAGCTGCATCTGAACATGTTCTAAAAACAGTATTGCCTATTGCGTGTTTTCCCACGACAAATTCACAGAATCACAGAAGGCTTGAGGTTGGAAGGGACCTCTGGAGGTCATCTGGTCCACCTACCCTGATCAAGCAGGGCTGCTTAGAGCTGGTTGTCCAGGAATTGCATCTTGAGTTTCAGATAAGAGAGAATATGCTGATGTACAAATGGAAGAGACATTTGGCTTTTCTTACTTTCCTGCCTTCCATCAAGTGAGCAGGTTTGCGTGCAGAGGCAAAGTGTTGGCCACGTCCTGATGCCAGTTTGTGGGTGGAGTGCCTAGAAATCAAGAATGGTGCTCTTGTCCAGATTGAAAAGATGCATCTAATACTACTTTGTCTGAAAAAAAAAATTAGAAATTTAGCAGCTAATTAAGATCAAGGCATTCTATTTAAGACCAGGATGAAACTGAGACAGTGCCAGAGTGAAGGAGGACTCAATTTTGCCTCATTGCATGAAAAACAGATCTTTCATTGTGCTTTCAAGACCCATTAGTGTACATGAGCAGATTTGTGGAAGTGTAAGCACCCTTTAATTTGACCTTGTGTTTTCTTTTCATGCTTTACTATGCCAGGCTTTAAATTTTTTCTGTGAAAATTAAAATGTGCAGTCATCTAATACACATTTCTAGAGAGTCATTGTGGTGGGTTGACCTTGGCTGTCTGCCAGGTGCCCACCCAGCTGCTCTCGCGGTCCCTGTCCTCAACAGAAGGGAGGAAAAAATAAGATTAATAAAAAGTTAATTGATATAAAGATAGTAAATGGTAAGTGATCTCCCTATCGTAAGGCTTGACTTGTGGAAAATCATTTTATTGCCAGTTAAGATAGAGTTGTACGATGAGAAACAAATATATAATTTGTAATACCTTCCCTTGCTCCCCACCTGTTTTTTCTAGGCTCAACTTCACTCCTTCATTCCCAACTCCTCTACCTCCTCCCTACACCTTAATATATTTTTCTTCTGTTCTCTTTTTAGGAGGGGCAAGAAGCACAGTATAATTCTGAGGACCCAGCTGTCAGTGAGAGTCCATGCCTGTATTGGTAAGTGAAGTTCCTCGTGCTTGAAAGAGAACAAATAAACAGAATCCATTTCTGAGAAGCAAATGTGGGGAGTATGAGTCAGGCTTGCTGTGTTCCAAGTTAAATCAATTTATTGGCTATTATCCTTCTTTGTTGTGTTTCTCGCATGTTTAAAATTAGGTTATATTAGTTACATTACCCTTAAAGTATGTTCAACATTCCAAGGAAGTATAGGATTTGACAGTGAAGTGTGATGATTGGGGATGCTTTGGAGAATCTTGGATTATCTGTCTTGCCACAGCCTTTGTGTGTGCCTGAAGAAGACTCTGTTCTGAGCTGGGAAGGGGATCTGAAGAATTGTTGGCTGACAGCTAATTACTGCATTTTAATAGCATGTAATGTTTATTACTTCACATCTTGCAGATCTTGACTGCATATTTGTCATTATCACAGTGTCAGTGTCTTAAAAACCCTGGTCAAAACAATGCTGTCACGAGGAAAAGTCTAATGAAAGTCATAATGTGCGTGTCATAAGAGCTTTAAGGTTGCATAAATGGAGGCTGATGTGCTATGATGGTGTGAATATGGTCTCTAGCGTTCTGCAGAGCAGCATGTTTCACTGAGCATTAGCAAAGCTAATGCTTATGTTCTGGTGATACTATGATAGATGTTATGGACGACTGGTTTAAAAAAAATAATCCTATATGTATGTGCCACAGTTGCCTGTTTTGTTTTCAACTTCTCCGTAGTGGATTCAACACCCTAATATGTTTAGCTTATAGTTTGTCTTGTTTCAAGAGATCATAACTGAAGCATTGGAATATAGATACTTTCCTTAAAAGGAGGAGAAGGTAGTCTAAGTTTTGTATTATTTCCACAGTGCTATTGCTGTTGGAGGATTCAGGCTTTAAATACAACTAAACCTCTTTCCGCTGCCCCCAGGATGTGTTATGAAATGGCCTTTCTGGGAATTTGAACTGAGCATAAGCAACCTACAGAATTCCTCGAATACCTCCCATTGAGAGCGAGCTCTAGGCTGCAGGAACAGATTCTCCTCTATTACTGTTAGTTTGAGGGAGTAGAGTAGAGCGAGCCTACGTGTTAAGCATTAGAGGAGAAACAGAGATGCTGCAAAGTCTAGGCTGATTTTATAAATGCAAATGAAATTAAGAACAGCCTGGAGAAGCTTATTCTTGTTAGGTCTGGGAATATCTTTGGCAAAACAGACCAGTGCAGCAAGACAAGATTTCATATGTTTCCTGGATTGAGGTTTTATAAAAACAATTTTCATATAAAAAATTTTTGTCCAGAGTACAGCCATCGAGGAATTGGAGCACACCAGATTCTGAGCTTCCACATGTGGTTGCTTTGCTGTTACCTGTTTGCATTCAAGCTCTGTGGGCAATTAGGTGTATTGCCGAGCATGTATTTTAATTGTTCGGTATGAAAGTGTGTATGAAGGTGCTGTTACTCTCCAGCAGCTGTGATGCATTCAGCACTGAGTACAGTGGAATCCAAGCTGCAAAACTTGAGTCCAGATTTCAAACTCCTGGAGCAGAGGTGTGTTTGGATATGGGCTTTTGGCTTGGTTCGTTGCAGGCAGAAAAGCCAAATGCAAGATCTGGTTCTAATTTCCAACCCCCCTGTTAAAGTTTAGATTTTTAGGATAAGTTTTTATTTCAGCCCATAGCTTTATGTAATATAGTTTATTTTCTTTTCTATTTCATTTCTGCATATCAAATGTATCTTACTTTTTGGTATGGGATAGTTTGAAAGAGTTGGGGACTCTGAGGTTTTTAGTACTGGCTTCATTTGGTGACCTGTGCCTGGCAGTTACACTTGTCACAGAACAGGAGGGTTGTTTCACTGGCACAGTGGGTATTTTTCTTCATCTTGTGCGTACTTTCACATCAGCTGCCTGTTATTATCTTTTTTTTGATATATAAGGATTCGGTTTTGAGGTTAAAAGATGTTACGTATTTGGAGCAGAAGCCAGGAATTAGAGCAATGTGAGATGGTGTTATATGGAATACAAACATCTTGCATTGGCTGTTTGCTCTGAGTCTTCACAGTATCCTTGGAAAGCATTGTGGTTAGCAATGTTACTAACTCTGTAAAGTCCCTCGTAGGTACCTAGGAGTGCTTTATGAGAAGATAAGTGATTTTTTTGTTTCTGTAGTGCCCTTGCTGCAGAGCCTCCTGTCATCCTTGCATTCAAGGTTTTACTTTCTTCTGAAGAGCTGAGAGGTGTAAAGAAATACCTTTCCTGTCATAAATGCTCCCATTTGAAAGTTGGACCAATATTATTTTTTTTTTCTTCCTAACATGTTGTACTTTTAAATTGTGGGAAATACACCAGTGTTTATGTTCAGATGTCTAGATAAAGCTTTCCATCATCAAAGACTTCAAATCTCCAGGGAATTTGTTGGGTTTTAGTGTCAGAGAATGTATTGACTACAGGACAATATTTTATGAGACTTGGGAAGCTTTAGCAAGTCCCATGTCAACTGAGGGGTGTGGGGTTTTTTTTGTTTTAAGCAGGTCAGGGAAGGAATAAAGCTTAATAACTTGAGTGCGGAAGTTGTTAGTGAGTGGTATTTTCTGCATACCAGTCACTCTTAAGCATCTCATTCAGTTTAATGCATTACTACTTCCCCCCCCCTCAATTTGAGTTCTTGTCTTATGTTCACACTAAGGACTTTCAGCATGGAGGAACAAATTTTCTTTTAAATATCCCTCTACTTCTTTTCCTGTTTTTGGCTTGATCCTGATTAAATGTCAGGACTAATTAGAAGGTAATTTCAAAAATAAAATTTAAGTGGTTTTAATACAAACTGCAATATTTACAATGTGTTTTTTTTTTTTGTCAAAAGACTTTTGCTGAAACTGGTTTTGTTCATAGAACATAACTAATTGAAAATTATGGATTTTCTTTTGTACTACTTGATGTTAAGATCTCAGTGGAGGAAGATCAATCCAAACCACACAGTGTCAATTGGGTTTTTTTTCCACAATCTGTCAAATTTGACCTTTTATTTAAATTAGATTTATTGTGAGTTAATACCCTGTGGGAAAAGTTTTTTTCTGGTATTTTTGGCAGCTGTGTGAGTGACTTTGTATTTAGTTGTGTCTTAACGTAATTTTAATTAGTATCTATTTAACAATTACAGGGCTCAGCTGAGGCCTTGATAAAGTCCAGTGTAAATGAGGATGGAGCTTTAACTCCATCAAACACTAACAGTGCCAAAAACTTTAGCCCCTATAACTAAATTGAAAGTTTTAGTCAAAGCAACTCTTTGTCAGTGAAGTTTTAAAGATCTTTAAAAGCTCCATTCTTCCTGGAGAGTGACCTGGTTTATTCATTATGTCTGTGCTTGGACAGCTCTCTTTGTGGCTGCTGCTTCATTTTCTGTTCCTTGTTTCTCGGTAGTTTCCTCTCAAAGTCTGAGGTGGTCTCTGAGAGAAAAGGCACCATTTACTTATACATATCTGGATGCAGTATCTAGCTCAAGAGAGTCCCATGTCCTCTTTTAAAACACTTATGCCTGTGATGGGGAATCAGGAGTGTTGCTCTCAACATTGAGAATGAGGTGTGGTCAGGGACTCATGACAATGACTTAGAATGATTCTGCCAAAAGAAGTTTGACATAAGCTTCAGGTGTTAATACAATGTAATACAAGAAGAATGCAAATAACAAAAGGTTGATGTAATTCTGAATGCACATATTAGCCTGGGATTGCTTAGAGTACTGTAGTTGGAAGGTTAGCAAATGCTGCAAGGTGTATTTTAAATTTTATTTCTCCTTTGTGTCAATTTATTATTTAAAAAAATAAAAAAGCATCACCATACACCAAATATTCCCCGCAATTGATTATTTAAAATGTTTCTGCATTAGAAAATTATGTTTTTGCATGGTTATAGCTCCTTCCTGTATTTATGCAAAATTTATGTCTATAGATTAAAAATAATTTGCAGAGATATTTGTGTCTTAGGTTGCCCCTTAACAGTGTGCAAGAGTCTTGCTAAATTTATAATCTAGCTTCATTATTAGTTGTTATAACCATTTTATAATTCTGTTCTATTGGCTTTTGCACAAGGGCAGTTGCAGATGTACTGGAGCATGGTGCTGAAGTGACCTGCAGAGTGTCAACCCTTGCCTGTCCTTCCATGGGTGCTGGTGATTCCCAAGTATGTGACACAATAGCTGCCGTGCTGCACGGCGGCTGTTTCTAGCCCCTGTTATTAGGGCATCTGCTGTAACCAGCAGTGTTGGCACCAATAACCCAGCCTTTCCATGCAGCTCTTTGGATTGTCTTTTTGACATCCTCTCACTCTTGATGTCTTGTATGAAGTGTAGCTATAACTATCTTCTTGAGTTCTTTTTGTTCTGGGATACCTGAGGGAAGCTGTAAGCTAATTGTAACTAAGAGGCTTGTAGAAGCCAGCTGTTTTTATTTGTCCTGTAATGGCTGAAGTATGCAGCTAGTCCTTTTTTCCATGTACAGTTTTCCCTTCTGTTATTCATTATGTGGACTTGCTGCATGTATTACAGTAGATGTGATTAGGTTCTGCAACTATTTATGTATCTATTGAACCTTCTGGTAGGACCTGTCCCTCCAGGTGCTTGAGATGCAAGTTCCTTCCCAGTGGAACCACAGTGCTGTCATGAAGACTAAGTCATGTCTTGAGTCTGTAACTGTATCTGGCACTTCGTTGTAGAGAAGATAAGATACAAGGATAGAAGTGGGGAAAAAACATGGTTTGTTCTCTTAGGAATATGGTATTGAAGTGTAGAAAAGCCAGTGCAACTCTGGTTAAGCAAACATGTAAAACTCTGTTCATTCTCTGAGGGCAGAATTAAGCTTGTGCCTACAACCTGTGTTATTGGTACTGTCTCACCTGAGATGCTTCTCCTTACAAATACCATTATCAAATTGCATCTCTGGTGTATGTTTGCAGGATGCTGAGTGCTGACTAGAATTCTCATAGTCGTGGGCGCTCTGCAACTCCTTTAGCTCATACTTTAAAACTTTCTGATCTTTTTTTTTTTTTTTTTGAAAGGCAATAGTCTATTGAATTTAAAATAAACAGCTTTCTTCGGTATTTCTGAATACATTAAGAGAAAGAGTCTAATTAAAAAACTTTCCTAAAGGAAGGTTAATTTTAGCACTATGAGCTCTTCATTTGGGCAAGTAGTGATTGATATGTTCCAATGAAAGTCTCAAGAAAGAGGTTGGGTACTTTGGGTTGTTTGAAGGGCATTTTACAGTTTTCTGTTCAGTGTTAAGCATTCCTAATGGAAAACATCTTCAGTTTGGAAGAAGGAACATGTGGAGAGCATTAGCAGTTCAGCAAAACGTGCAACCGATTCGGATTTAATTTAAAGGGAACAAAAGAGGTGCCTTGAGAATTTGTCGGAAGCGCTGTGGTTTTGCCTTCTTTGCACTCATGGTAGAAGAGAGAGGTGAGTTGAAATTGCTTTATTGAATATCTTCTTAGCATAATTGGGACAGAAAAGACAGTGATTAATGGATTTGATGGTGCTGCACAAGGATCCTGCATGCGTTACGGATTTGTAATCATGATATGCTTCCTATGACTCTTGCTGTAACTTGGTAAAAGTCCTGGCTTAAATGAAGATAATAAACAACATGTTTATTAGATGTAAACTGACATCAGAGAAATTGAAAAAATCTGAAAAGGAATGCCAGAGCTTGGGGATTTTTTTTTTTTGAAGGATTAGGGTGGGTTTTTTTAATAGAATAATTTGAGTTCTATTTAAGATGGGGTACGCAGCATTGGGGCCTGCTTCCAGATGTGATTGGAGATATCTGGTTCAACTCTCTTTCAATTTGAATGAAACATGAAATAGCTGCAAAGGCTGTGACAAAAATACCTTTTTCAGCTTTTTAGGATTATTTAAATTTTCTTTCCTGAGAATGTGGAACACAGATGCTCTAAGTAAAATCCCCTGGTTCCCAGATCAGATTACTTTGTGAAAATCTATCTGTATAAATAACTTGTGGTTTTGCTCTAAAAACGTACACCTCTTTAAACTGAAATGTTAGACTTCTGCTGTACTCCTCGTGCATGCTTTTAGTCAGCCTCCTTTGTGGGGATGAGCCACGGTACTTCCCCATAACCTGTGATTTGCCTTCTGTGACCTCACCAAGAAACCTCTGGACCAGTCCCATAGGATTTCAGAAAGTGTTTGCAACAAAGCAGGGAAATTTCCAAGATTTGTCTCTGCATTTAAATTATGAATTTAAATTATAATCCTTAAAATAGGCTTTGCAGCACGAAGGACCAAGAAGCTGCAGAGCAGATAAAGCCTCTATTAGCGGTGGGTCGTTGCTTTTAAAGCGGTGGATTCCTGCTTTAAAGGGGCTTGTTCCAGGTTTGAAAGGACTGCTGTGGAGTGTGCTAGTGGGATGCTTTTCTTGTCTTGGGAAGCTTTGTGTTAAAGTGTGAAAGCTTATCTGACTTGACTCACACAGAGAAGTACTGCAGAAATCAAGTGAAATGTCTTAGAATTGGGATATCCTCTTTCTGGCTTTTTTTCCTGTCAATTTAGATTTCCATAATAATTCCATTTTCTTACAGTATGTAAAAAATATGCAAGGGAGAAGGAATCTACTTTGGACTCTTAAAACATAGTGAGATTTAAACAAATCTCATTTCTGAACAAATGAACAAAAATCCTCAGTCATCAAGGAAAACATCTCCTCATAAACCCTGGAAGAAAAATAAGTAGATACTTTGCTTCCCACCCACCAACACATTTAGTGTCCATTTAGACTTGTTCAGTTATTTTTAAAAATGAATTATAAAGTACCATATTACTGATATGTGGATTTTCTTTTTAAGTGGATAGTCTTTTTCATGCAGTCTAACTATATGCCTTTTTGAAGACTAAAAAATTCTAACAAAATACACTAATGCTTTTATTCTTTGCATATTGCCATCTACCCAGTGCTTTGGAAGGACTGCACATTGGCTAATTAAATTTCACAAAATTAAGTTATTTAGTAAATTAACTTGAAATTACTGGAGTATATGGCAATTGCAGTTTCTAAAATTTCATGTCTAAAATAGTCATGTTGCTATTGTTAGGACTAGTTTTACCACCTTTTTGTAATCTAAAGAGAAACAGACATTGTAAGTTTAACCTCTGAAATGAGTGAGAAAAATATTGTAACATTTTAAACCATTTATAACTGTTTGTTGGTAGACCCCCAAAATGGGGAAATTTTTGGAATACCTGGAAATAAAGGGTAACAAGAGTAGTATTTACTGGGATGAGGTCTTTGTGGATTTGTGTTTTGTTTATTTGTTTATAAAAGCAAGCAAATAGTTGATTATTTTGATAGATGATTTATGCATTTTTGAATGACTTCCATGTTCTTCAACTAAATCTTGAGAAATACTTGCCCAATAATAAATGAGCGCAGCCTATGAATTGTCTCTAGATGTTCCTGTTGCAATTGTAGAGCAGATGTTGCCAAGCCTGGTCCTGCGAGACCTGTGGGAGCTCTTTGTGGTTCAATGTTTCAAGAAGCCTCTGTGTGTGATGGGTAGGGGTGCGTTTGGAGAAGAACCACACCAATTTCAGAACTGCAAAATGCCATGATCAAGGCAACCTCATCAGCTTGTTCTGCTGCCATGATGCTATGTAACTCAGGTTTCACATGTCCGCATTGAGGTGAAAACTCGCCTTCAGCATTGCTTGTCCTTGATGTTGCCTTTCTCTCATCTTGGGGGTTATCCTGGGCATCAGTCTCTCCAAATCACAGCTTGTGACTCTAGGGTAACCTGGCTGGGACTGGTGCAGCTTGCTGGTCCCGTGAGCGGTGTGGGAGAAGAGGGATGGCTGTAGCCATCCTACAAAGGTGGGAATATACAAAAGTAATTACTGGTGTATAGCTAGGTATGAATGTGACAAACTTCCATTTACTACTTCTTAACAGTCCCCACATTTTCAAGGAGGTATCCTACATTTCATTAAATGTAGGGGTTTCTTGCAAGCTCTTACATCAATAGCTGTTATTAGTTTTCATGTATCTTCGTTTTTTAGCTATTTGCACTTCCCACTTTATAGATCTCTGTATTGACAGGTAAAGCAGTTCTTAGGCTCAGACAGCATTCAGACAGTTGAATTAATTTTCCTGTAGATAGAAGTACAGCATGTTCAAGCTCTTAACTGGGGGGAAAAAGGTTAAGTTCATGTTAAATAACTTCAAATAAATTAGCGTTATGCTCAGAACAGAGTGATTCATCTCCTGCCTCTGTCTAAACCTGTTATATATGGAAGATACAGGCTAAAGAAATGAACGTGGTTCAGATTAGTTTTCTTGAAACCGTGCACCGCTCAAGTCTGTTTTAATCTTTACCCTGAAAAACTTGAGGTGCATCAATAAAACAAAATTAAGGCCTTACGCTATGGAAGAGAAATTAGGAACTGCTATTTAAAAGCTGTGGGTTTGGAATAGAAAATGTTGATATTTCTTTAGGATGTCATTCTCAGAACTGCCACTGATTTAGCCTTGTTTGTAAGGAAGGTGAAGGGATGCTGATTTTACTCAAGTGGGATTAGGGGTAAATACAGTTCCTACCTCCCTGAGATGTTCTAAGGTGCTTGGACAAAACTGGCTTTGATATACCAATGGTCTCTAAGCATATATACTAAAGACTGCATTAATATTAAATACACTGGTTTCGTCTACTAGCTTTTGTGTCTAGAGTTGTGACATTCTTTGTCGTATTCAGCTGTAGATTTTAGCTCTGGATTTGCTGAAATTTAAGGAAGATAATGATTCTGGAAGTAGCTGCAATGCAAGCTGTGAATCTTACTTCTGCAGGCGCTTGGGTAGAGAAAGAACTGGATTAATGATGTTAATTTTTCTATAACTTCTAATGTACGTTATTACATTAATAATACAATATTAATTGACCAGAATTGGTGTTAGTTCATAAAGCAAGGAATCGTGCTACTATGGAAAGCAGGCTTCTCTTCAGGAATGGAAACTCTGCAAAAGGGTGGAGTTTTAGTATAAGGCAAACTTTGTATATCCCATTTAGTACTGACAAATTACTAAACAAATCCCTCTACATGTCTAGAGAACATCTGGACTGCTTTTTTCCTCCCAGTCAATTACTGAGGGAGTTGCTGGGCAATAAACAATTAAACACTTCCTAACTGGATTCTCTTCTCTGTGGTGGGTTTTTCTTATTCATTGCATGTCTGATTTCTGCTCTGATGGACAGTTTTGATCTCTTACTTGACTGTCATGTACCACAGATGAATGCTTACTCCGGTGTGCCTTATAATGATTTACTTCATATTAGCTTACAAAAGAGAATGTATGCATCTCATTGAAACTCAAAGTCAGGAGATTCGTGTCTGAACGTTATCAGTCTGCTTATCTTAAACAAAATATGTAAACTTACGGTCAACAATGCTTCAAATGGATGCCACTTGCTAACTTTTTGTGAGTCCACTGCAAGGCCAAGTATATGTGTATCATCTTTTCAGACCAGGGCTACTTTGTTTCAGTCCTTATAGGTACTGAAAGGAGGGTTAAGTTTTGTTACCAACTCAAGATCTTACAGTGGAGAGAGATATAAAATTACCTGTGGTTTTGTAACACTGTTGGACTGATTTTCATCTGATTTCTTAGCTTTTTTTCACTATGTTATGTAACATTAAATGCACTATCTCATAATTCAGCAGTCAAGAAAAAGTTGCTCTCTGTTGTCGAGTTTTCATCGTGGCATTCAAATAATGTGTACTTTTCTTTCCTTGCCTTCAGCTATCCTATTCCTCTCTCATTTAGATCCTTTTCATCTTTTTCATGTGCAGCTGCTTTTATTTCTGTAGAAATTAAGATGATTTAATTTGTAAATTGGGTGCCTCTCAATTTATTTCTTTCTTGAAAGAAATACTCCAAAGCCTGAGGAGCTTTATTGAAATGAGTGGCATGATTCCCTGATGTAACACAGGTTGTCTTCTGCAAGACTTTTAAAGGTGATATCCACAAAATCCATCCAGTGTCAAGAAGAAAATGTGTGGTGTAATGCAAAATATTGCTATGGTGCTTTCAGAAACATCTAGTAAAATGCTCATTTTGGGATCAGAACAAGCCACAATCAGTTGTGGTCAGCAGGGATGGAGAAATCCCGCCAATCGTTATCATTATGGTTTTGTACTTGTACAAGCTTGATGAAGTTGAGGGCATCATGAGCTGCCCTTTTCTGTTTGGGGGTTTATGTACAACATCTGTATTTTAATAACAATAACATCTCCTTTCATTCTCTTTTTTTCCTGTTTAAGACTCAGTAAAGCATGTAAAAATTTAGGCTCCAAAGAGATGAAGTTACAACCTCTTAATTTAAAACCCCAGCAGAAGTTACTGTGGCTGAGCAGCATGCTATTGTAAGTGGTGGGATGTCCTAAGCCATGTCAATTCATATTTAACAGTTTGAGATGAGTCTGGTATGTATGAAGTTTCAGACATTAAATATTTAGCTCTGGTCTTACTATTAAAACATGAAGAGGAGTGTGTTGGTAAACTGTGTACTTGAAAAAAAATTAAAACCTGTTTCTGTGGTTTTCTTTCTCCCTGTGGCTATTGACAAGGATTACACTTCAGCTTTAAGGGCCAGTTACAACTTCAGAATGTCTAAAACTAGTGTATCAAATTAACTTGTTGATGTGCTGAGGAGAAAAATACAAATGTTGGGTGTGTTCCTTACTACTTCCATAATCCTAAATTTAGGTTCACCGGCCATTTAAGAGCCTGTTCAGCATCAAATGCCACTGGAGATATTTGCTTACGGCTTGACTTTGTGTGAAACACAGACAGCTGTAAGTGTGGAAAGCTTCTTGCAGGTTGGGCACAGAAGGAGGCCTGGGATTGATCTCACCCGTGCCCGAGGGCTGGGGTTTTCCTCAGCCCTTTTAGCAGTAGAGCTTATTCTGCTGGGTGTGGGGGCTGGATGAGCTGTGCCAGGCAGGGGAGGAAGGTGATGATGCTGGCAAGGCAGCAGCCACCTGTCATTGCTTTTCTGCCTCTCGCTGCTTAGAAGAGCATGTGTGAGTGGTTCCCTGTAACTGCATCACAAACACATCGGAAGGTTTTCCTACTTTTTTTTTTCTTTTACTGTCCTGCTGAAATTCTTGGAGTTGCACTGAGGAAAAACTTGCTGTAGAAAATGTGGGTGTATTTGCGTGAAAGGTCCAGCATCATATGTAACAGTATCCTCAAAAACTTTGGTTAAAACCCCCATAAAGGAGTTTTGCCATATGTTGTTCACTTCAGTGTTTATTAATTCCCAATATATTAAAAATATATGGGATCCCAAAATAGTGGGTGAGGAAATCAAATCCTCTTTGTGTCTTTGCCAGAATAGTCATGTGCTACTGTAATACTCCCAGAGGTGGTGTACCCTGGGAATGGGGAGCCCCCAGGGATGTTCCCTAAAGCCCCAGGTGTGAGCACGTGCTGTGCTTCTGTCTAAAGGTTAGTATGAGTGATGAGTACACAAGCACCTGTGGTTACCCTGAGTCACACACCGTGGGGGCACTCTGATAGCAGTGATTGGGTCTCCTGGATTTTCATTCTGAGGTTAGTGGCCTGTGCGTTACTGTCAGCATGATCTCACTGTTTTATATCGTGTATCTGTACTTCAGGTGTTGTCTGTGGTTTTTTATTCTCTATGTTGCATGTTCCAGGCACCTTAGTCAATGTTCAGTCATTTAAATATCTTTACTAGGACTTCAGGGGAAGTCTTCCTAGCCTAACAGCTAAGAGGTTGAATCTTTTTGTTTTAAAAACAGCAAAATACATATAATTTGGTACCAACTCAAGGACCTAGAGGACTGTCTGTGACCTGGCAGTACCTCTTTGACTAGCTGCCTGTTACCTCAGGGTGCTGGGTACCATTTCCAGCTGGTCCCTGGGGATGCTTGTCTGGGAGGCAGGAAGTGTGAGCAATCCTAACACAGAAATACCCAAACAGTTCCTGAATTTTTCTGTAGGGAAAACCAAAACAAAATGCCAAATAGAAAAAGCACAGGCTACACAGAACAAGGATTTTTGTAATTGCATCTGTTTTATGAA
Source organism: Numenius arquata (assembly GCF_964106895.1). Classification (NCBI taxonomy): domain Eukaryota; kingdom Metazoa; phylum Chordata; class Aves; order Charadriiformes; family Scolopacidae; genus Numenius; species Numenius arquata. The sequence continues at coordinate 40,767,576 of NC_133579.1, read as the reverse complement.
GACAATTCTTACTCTAAAAAAGTATAAAAACCCAAAAGCAAACACCCCCCAAAACCCAAACACATGGATTTAGTTCCTCCCTTCTTCTGTGCTTTCCTCTTCGTTGCAGGAAAGGAGTAGGATCCTTACAAGCTTAATTTAGCTGACAGGGAATGTTAAGGCACTGGCTGTAGTTCTTTTTATATTGCTTGAGTTGCTCTTAACCATGTGGCATGTAGGAAAATTGCTTGTGGGAGAAGCTTTACTGCTGTATCACTGCCGGGAGTCCTCTTCTTGTCAGTCTCCCAGTCACGCCAGGCATGCAGCTTGGCGGCTGTGATAGCCACTAGGCTCCCTCTGTCATCAGTGAGCAGGGTCTGTCTGGAGGGCACTTGAGAGCATCTCAGTTATGTTCCTGCCCTGAACTGCTCATTCCATTGACCATAAAGGGAACAGATTAGGGAGAGGAACTGCCTGGCTGAGAGGTACGTGTACTCTCCATTGTCTTTTTCTGGATTGTGTCTTCAGAATCCTGATAGTCATTCTTGGATGACAACAGTTTTTAGTGAAATCTGGTACTTTGTCAAGCTCCGAAAATAGTTGTGCTGATTTCTTTTTTCCTAGTTTCTGTCAAGATCTAACTTGTAATACGTATATGTAAATTTACTTATTGGAATACTATTGGAAGTTATGCTGGAATGAAGTTTGGTAAGAGTAAGTATGATTCAGGGATTCAGGCTAGGAGTTACCTCCATTGGCTCTCAGGCCCATCGTATGGGCAGAAGCAGATGGAGACAGTGTCTGCTCTGTGGTTGTGCCCAAGCACTTTGCTAGAACGGGTTCAGAAATTCTTGATGTTGGAGCACAAGTGCCTTTTTGGGGCAAATCCTCACCTCCCATAAAATGGTTTAGGGTGAGATTTGGTCCTTTCTACCCTTATGGAGTGCTGGTCTTACACTTGAATGAGATAGTGCTTTTTGATAATTTATACTGGCCTGTTTCCTGGAGACCAGATGTGCAGGCACACCCATCCCAGGAGAAAGGGAAAGTTAGTTTTACTCTGTTTCCCAGCATGGTGTTTCTGACAAAATCTCCCTCGGAGCAAGTGAGCTGCTTCCCCCATTGCAGAGCCTGCCACGTTAACATGCTGAGCTGCCAACACTGAAGAGAAGGATTTCTTTTCTTGTTGTGTCTCTCCTGTGTCTGCTGCTACTTTTTCGTATCTCCCTGAGCCTGATGACACACAGCTGGCAGTTTTCCGAGGCGCCTGTTGGCACCTGTTGACGGATGGGCTGGTGGCAGGAGGTCCGGCAGCCCCAGGCACTGCACACGCAGGCTCTCGCCCATCCCTCCCTTCAAGGCTCAGGTCAGCTGTACTTTGGCATTAAACTCCCAGGTGTAAAGATCTTTTACGTATTTCCTATGAATAACAAGGAAAAGAAGACGACAGACACTTCACAGGCTGCAGTTGTACCTGCCTTCTCCCTGCTGAGAAAACAAGGGGTCTATTTTCAGGCTGGCTGCACGTCCTGGGCATTTCAATGCGATACCTTATCAGAGGCGGCTGTGGCGCATGTCAGCATTCACCCCTTTCACACGGGCTTCTTGGGAGATAGTGAAATTGTGACTTTCACTTATCAATTCTGCCTTCATTACACAATACCACAGCCAGCATTGCAGCGACCCCACTATGTCCTAGTGACTTTATTGTATCTCTCAGGGTTTTGTACCGCTGTTCTTTACATGCTTGCACACACGTGACAGTGTTGCTTTTCACTTTTCTCTCTTTTTTGCCTTGTTGATAGGATGTTAGAGTGTATTGCAGCCTTAGTATTTCTTATCAGGGATAGCTTGTTTTCTCTAGGAAGAAAAACAGTAGCAGAGTTTGGACGAAGAGCCTGAATTCCTATCCACCCGCCCTTTCCTTTAATGAATTCCTTGGGGTTAAGTAACATCAAAATTATGCAGGAAAACTCATACTTACTTTTGTCAGCCTCTAATTTCTGAATAAAAGTAGCTGCTGTGGATGGGGTATTTGCTCACAGTTGTGTTTTTGCCATTTTGGAGCACCATATCTAATTCGGGCTTTGAGTATTTTGATGTTAGAAGGAAGTACCTGGCTTCTTCCCCCCGAATCCAAGTCTCCTGAGCCCCTGCCTCTTGACTCATAAAGCAGGCAGCTCGCTTGTTCCTTTCAGGGGTTTTAATTGGACTGAACAAAGTGCACAGAGGAGAACACGGCAATGTTCATGTTCTTTCATTGATTCCTCAAATGTCCTGCAAGTGACTGGTTCAATTCTTCTTTTTTGAGGTAATTAAAATTACGTTTCTCAGCCTCACTGCCTTGACAATCTTGGTCAAATACAAGAAAATTAAATTTCTTGGAAAAAGAGGTTCTCCTGAGGACAGGTATTTCTCTTTCATTTTGATTTGGAAGACTTCTGTTAAGGACTTGTTAGTGAATAGCCCAGTTTTCTCAGTCTTACGTTTATTGTCCCATGCTCTCTTGAATTAAGTAACCACCCAGTGCTTCGGGTGCTCTGAACTGCACAGGTAGGAGGGTTGTGGTGTGCTGCTTGTGTTTGCAGAGAATGAATGAACACCTTTGGGCGCCTGCAAAACAAACATTGGTTATTTTAGGCACTTAATTCTCTGCTTCCAGCTCTAGTAACTTCTAGCTTGAGTATTTATTTTCTTTTTTTTACTGCCACCTTTCTTTAAGTATACTTTCTCTCTGATTATCTCATGAAACCTATTATAGTGTTCCTTCTAGGAGATGAATCACGTGCACGGTGTGACTAGTGTGCCTGGTGACTAGTGTGCAGGGACTCTAGAGGCAGAATCTATGTGAGCGTTCCTTGGTAACCAGTGAGATAAAAGCAAAAAAACTTATTCTGCTTTCTAAAAACAAAATAAATGAAAATGCTTCCTAATCCCTAGCAACCAAGTAGAAAGAATAAAAACCTACCCACTGCTTGCAGCAGGTTTGCAGTTTTGTAAAAATAAATGGGTAACAATTTAGTTGGAAGTAAGTCCAAGCATTCTTAGGAGGCAGCTGTTTGTAGGGAAGGTGTGTGTACATTGTCTTGCTATTGTGCTTTAGTGAAATACAGACTTGCAAGCACATATGGCCAACAGGTATAGTGTAAGTAGGTGCAGAGCTAATTTATGTTATCTTGCATGATCAAAAGAAACTGTGAAGGTGATTGCTTTACTTTGTAGAGGATTATTTTCAAAAAATATTTAGGTTATTCCCAATGGATAACTTCTGAAAGATTTTTATCTTTACAAAGAGTGGGCAAGCATGAAGTGAATCACAAATGAGCTATAGAACAAAATTGCCTGGCTGGATCAGATCAAAGGTCCATCTAGCTCAGTTCCCCGATCCCCTCACTTCTTTCTTCAACAGCTGCTAACAGTTGCTGATTTGAAGAATATAAGAAGAGTGTGAGAATTCCACCAGATTGCTTTTCAGCCTCTGGCAGTTTTGTACTTCAAGGACTTTGAGGTGGTGTCTTTACAGCTGGTCACCCTCTGTGGATTCTCCTTCCAGTAACATGCCCAGCTGCTCTTCAGACACCCTTCAAACTCTTAGCGTATAGAAAATACCACAGGTATGAGTTCCAACAGTTCAACTGCACTCTGGGTGAGGGACCAGCTCTTTTTAGTTATTTTGGACTTGAAACTTTAATTTGGTACCCTGTAGCTGTATTGGAAAAGGAATTCTCCATTCACCTTCAGCCTTCTGTTGAAGGTTCAGTAGCTGTTTCTCTCTGTTCCCCTCCCATCGTGTCCCCAGATCATCTCTTTACAGGGTAGAAATCCCTGTAAAGGTTGAGAACTCCCTGGAAAGGATTTAGGAATGACCTAAGTGGCCATTCCTCCACGGTCTTCACTGCGTGGTGCTTCCTTAAAACACTCCAACAATTATTTGCCATTAATCAACCTGTCACAGTTCTCTCTACTTTTTCCAGTTCTACTATGGCATTTGAGACTGGGGGCCTCAAATGCATCTGCTATTGAAAATGTGGGTGCACAATTTCTTTAAATAGTATTGTAATGATGCTTTCTGCTTTGTTTTGTATTCCTTTTAAAACAATTCTCATGGTCTTTTAGCTCTGGAGCAGTTAAAAAGCAGAGTAGCTACAGAACTGGTATTAACCGAGTACCTTTCAAGTGATAAAATTCAATGCAAAGACATAACTAGATGGGAAATTTGGGTGATTTTAAAGAAATCTGTAACAGTTCTGGGCACTGAACTTCATCTGTCGTTTTTATCATTCAGTCAGTATTGGATGGTCCTGTGGCATTCTTTATGATTGTAGTGATCAGCACAGGCCCATGCAGTGCTTCAGTTAGCTAGACTCCGACTTAAAAGTTTGGAAGTATCAATATATAATATTGGATATAATTTTAGCTCTGGACTTTCTGAGGTGTTAATGAAGGTCTGAGTTTGCCCTAGTACATCCATTCTGATGTGAAAACAAAGGTGTAACTTGATGCAGATTCAGGTGTATTCAAGAAGCCAGAACTAACCTTTTATGTTCATTGTGCCAGGGTGGCCTTGTCTTAACTTGAATGTGATTAATCACCACACATCTGTTTTCTATTCTAATCAAAATGTAACTAATACCTCTTTCTGCTTGTTCATCATTGCTGGTTTTTCATTAATCCATAACAGACTCAAGAAAAAAGTTTGATATATTTGGCTGAAATTTGAGATCATGTTTCTCCCTCTCAGTAAAATGACTTGAACATGACCAGTAAATTTTAATTAATGTTACTTAGGAAGCATAATGACTATAACCTGACAGAAAACAGGTCTTTCCTATACGAGCTCATTACCATATCAGAAATAACAGCACTCCTCTCTTACTATGCTTTTCCCTCCTTAGTATTTTTCAGGTAGATGCTAACCTTCTGGGGATTAAGAAAAAGCAACCTGCATCACTTGTGCAAGCTGGGAGTATGTTTTCCAAACAGTAAAACTGTTCTACTGAGAATTTTTTTCTTCTGTCCTGCTTTGTCTACCACATAGAAAATGTCCTGATCTCCTTGGGCTCTTGTTATTTACATTTTGAAAATGAAAAGATTTTTCCTAAGTTTCTAGCCTGAAACAGTTACATTAATTTCTCTTGAAGCTCTGGGTGTTTCCCTTGTCTAAAAATCAGTCTCTTGATTTGTCGAATACTTGTATTTTTAAGATTAATTTTTTTCCTTTGGCTGTAAATTTTGAAATTGGACCATAATTATCCTTAGGTCTCACATGAGGAAAGTGGTAAATTCCTTCTTGTTGCTGAAGGAGAGGTTTGCACAAATGAAAGAAAACTCAGTAAAACACTGATCCGGAAAGGTGAAATCTGACCATCCATCCACAGAAGAAAGTGGGGGAAAAAGCTGATCCTTTCTGCTTTGCAATTTCTTAGAGCCTACACACTTCAGGCATTGGTACTTGTTCACGAGCAGGCAATGTGCTGATGACTTCAGTTTTATTACTTAGTTGCTCAGTAATTGTGAATTTCCATTTGAAAATGGTTGAAAAATTCTAAGTCTGTTTTCATATGTAAATCTTTCCCACAATGGCGCAAAAGAGTATGAGGGTGTTGAGGGCAATTACCAGTAAGCAGAGAGGGCAGCAGATAGACCCTTTATACAGAAGAGATCAGTTTACTATGGAAATTCTCAAAGTGTCTTTGCAAATCTGCTACATATGTCAGAAATATAAAGCTACTAAGGAGGTACAAGCTTTGCCTTCCACAAGAAAAAAACAAATCCTCTGCAGCTTTAGTTTTTATGCACAAGAGTGTTTATGGATGTTAATTTGAAAACTTGTGTGTGTTTTCAAAACTGTGTGCTATAAAGAATGCGCTCTGGGAAATCAGCGATATTTTGCACTGTTCTATATTAAACTTAGTTTACTACATCACATCTAGTAAAAAACACTTTAGAGCAGTATTTCTTTTCTGATGGTCTCCATGCAGGAATTTAAGACTGGAAAGGGCATCCTGCGAGAGTAGTCCTCTGCTAGCCTGCATTACGTAATCTCTATAAAGTTCCTACCTAATACACATGAACATAGAAATAGCCACTCTTTGCTTTTAGTTGCATTTACGAATTGCTAAGTTCACCCTGCAGATCCTGGATAAAATTGAATTTCTGCTTGCCATGCAGCCTGAGATTTAATTACTGCTGACCTCACTTGGCATCCCAAGTTTGGGAACAGCTGTGTGTGCTGAATCAGATCTTCAGCCTGTGCAAACTAATTCTTCTGTAAGTCAGCTGAGAGGCTGGTACAGCCTGTGTGTCGTTTCTATCACGTATAGATGCAAACCGCTTATGCTGAGCTGCTTATTGCTCTATAGATCCTGGGTTCAAAGCAGCAAGGAGCTTCCAAGGTGGAATGAAATCAATATAAACATGCTTAAGGTAGAGATCAACAGTCAAAGAGTAATTAAGGTCTCATGCTCAAATTTTGGATTGGACATTTCCCTCAGCAGTTCTCCTCCTTAAGAGATTCTGCAGAGCTTGTTTTACGCTGGATATATTCTTATTGCATTGATTTTAAACAGCAGAGCATTGTACGTGGCATGTGTGCATTGAATATTGACAACTTAGAAACACTGTTTCAGACTAGAAACTTAGGAAAAATCTTTTCATTTTCAGAATGTAAATAACAAGAGGCCAAGAAAACACGTAGGCAAACTTCTAGAGTGGCAGGAAGGAAGAGGCTACAACTTGGTAGCTGAATCTTGAGTTTCTGAATCTGGACAATTTATGTTAAGCAAACTGTGGTAGGGATTGCTGCTGGATGCTGCTGTGTTGCTTACCCTGCAGGTTTCCAAAGGAGCAGCTGTGAAGGCAGATAAATTTGGTGAAGACTTTCACTGGTATTACAGTAGGGTATTTAGCACCGACAGTGACATATGAGGATACAGAAATACTCTCGAGGCTACTAAGCAAACTCAAGGCAAAAAAAAAACCCCATCCCTTCCCTCCCCCACTCTCGCCCCCCCAAGCTAATCCCTAAGGGAATGCCTGCCTTTGAGATTGAGGAATACGTAAGTGGGTGTATATATACGTTAGAGTGGTTTTGGTCACCATCATATCCAAAAGGAATGTGGATTTCCTCATTCTGTTAAGAAAAAATGATGGTGTCACTGGGGGGAGATGTGACAGGGCTGGTTGAGATGCCCTGAGCGCTGCTGTAAGCAGATACCTGGGTTGAAATGAAGCCGGGTTAATTCAATACAGACTCACTCCTAGAGGACAGGTCAGTTGAGCAGAGGTAAAATACTGCTGTAACAGATGGACAACTGCTTGGGAAAGAGATTGAAATAGAGTAAGGTAATTAGGGCAGGAGACAAAAGTATTGCATGACACTACATACATGACTAGGGGTGGAATCATCAGTTAATTTCCTGGAGGTCTTTGGCTGTAACACCAAAAGGAAGGAGTATAAAAGTGGAAACAAAGCAATATTTCTATTATAATTTCTTTTATATGCTTACATGCAAGGTACTTTCCAGATACTTGAAAAGGATAATCCTTGCTTCAAAACACTCATTTTTTGACTACAGAAACATAGAGGTTAGGGGAAGGGGAACTAAATAAGGAAAGTGTATGTAATTTGAATGCCTAATTACACATCCAGAAAATATTTTAAACAGTCAAGGTCAAGAGTTAAACCCTCAAAAGTTAGGAAATGCTGGAATTATGGTAGACTTCAAAGCTTTTATTATGGTGTATTTCAAAGCTGTTGTATATGTATCTCTCTTCTTGGCCAGGCAGACTATAGAGGAAAGGCAGGCTGAATGGGGATACCTGTTTACGGAGTTCTGCTCCTGCTATTTCAGGCCCCTGTGTGCATTAGATGCTGGGTGAGAAGGACCTGCGATGCACATGTCATGGGTCATGGCACACTTCTCACTGTCCTGCAAGCAGTGGGCAGTACCGAAGTACTGAAAGGTGCAATTGCAACCTGGGGGTGATGGTGGGCAGTGCAATTCCCAGATGTGGTGTTACATATTCCTTCATTAAATATGGCATAGAACTGTTAGGGGAGTTTTGTGTTCAGCTTGCAAAGCTTTGTGAAAAGGTCTCTGACAAATTCTGCAATGTGGCAGCCAAGGCTGGGTGCAGTGCTTCGGGTGAGTCTTAGGTCAATGTGTGTCGTGGACTTCTGGGCACTGCTGGTACTGCCCTAGTGAATGGTACAGGAAGGTTGATGTCCTCTGCAGGAACTCATACTTCGCCAGTGGTTTTCTTGGTTTTTGCTCACATCAGAAGTATGTTGACATTGACAAATTCAGATTTAACTTCAAGTGCCAGAGGGAATTTGCTTTAGAAACCACAAGTTTTCTGTATTGGTAGCTAGATTTTTCTAACTAATGGTAGAGGAGAAAAGGGACAAAGCAGTGTTTCTCTGTTCTACAGAGTGAACCATTTTTGCCCTCCTCATCTTTCCTCAACTCCCTCTTTACCTCCCAGGAGGGAGAGAAGAGCGGAGAGACAGCAGACCAGGTGGCTAAAGTTTGGCTAAAAAAAATGAACAGTGGAGAGTAGGGTCTTACAATAACAATTGTTAGGTGACATTAACAAGAGGCAGAGCTACAAGACTGACTTGTAGCTAACCTACTGATGTTCTCCTGGGCCAGAAATGGCACTTGGAGATTGCTAAGGATGACTGATAAACCAGCTGCTTCTTCGATCAGCATGTAGGTCTAGGGAGAAAATTCTCATTAACTAACGATTAAACAAATGCAATTTTAACTTTCTTGCATTTCCATTACTGAAACGGAGTTGGTTGGTGCAGTGCACCATTGAACTCTTTCCCCCACTCTCCCCTTATTTTTAGGACAGTAGTTAGTGGGATAATGTACATCTTTTGGTAGAAAGATTATACAAGGAAAGCTTTAGCAATAGCATATGCATTTGAGCTGTTTTTCTGAGTCTACTTTCAAGACCATGTTCGGCTGTTCAAATATCTTTCCAAATTGGTAATTGCCAAGGACTTGTTCTGGAGATATACCATGCGTGACTGCCAGTACCTCTTGCAGGCAATTTAGTGCAGGAGAGCTGCCACGTTAAATCCCAAGTTCCTCAGTTGCCAAACATTGCATTTTGGACCTTAGTGTTCAGAACTGCAGCTCTATGTGGCCATTGTATCTGCTGTGTGTTATCTCAGAAGTCCATTTCATTCAGGTTAACCTCGCTTACTACTTTTCCTTCTCCATTCCCCATCGCTTCCCTACTGTTCTAATCACCATCTAGAGAGGTGTACAAGTCTCTCTTCTCTGTATTGATACACAAGAATGGTAGTCAAAATATTCTACAGTTTAATATATATGAAAGAATATTCTCTACTGTATAGCAAACCATTCAGGAGTGGAGATATGGTATATGTAAAATATCATTTGCTTGTTTCGTCATGCCCTTGTCTAGAGATGGTTAAAACATTGGAATGGTTAGAGGCGTTACTGTCACTTGAAATAAAATGAGTGATATCATATGTGTGATCCAAAAGTTAAATGTAAATAGATGATATTGCTAAGGAATTTGCAATCTAAATTTGACCTAGTTGTATTAATTTTTTCTTTTTTTTTTATATGATAACTTCATGTGTTCAGGTATTTGTAGCTCACTAATTGTTTAGGTATCTGATTCTTCAGAAAAAAAAAAAGTATCTGTTCAGCTTTTCCCCCCTTTTTAGGAGCAGTACACAGCAGTGTGTACATCCATTCTCTTTTTACTTCTACTTCGATTTAGTTACCTTTCGGGGCCTTTCAAAGAACTGGTTTCTATAGAAGTCTTAAATGAGAGGCTTAAATGTGAGGCCCATTTACTTCTCCAAAGCTTAATTTTCACCTATAAGGCCAACTTCGGGCTGGCTCCTTGCTTCTGCTGTAGGTTGTGTTTCTGTGGAAAATGATCTGGAAGACCAAACATCCTTTAGGGGCTTGGGTGAGTAAGGATTTTGAAGAGCTGGGCTGGAGCTTTGAAACATTTCTGTGATCAGACTGGCAACCTGTTTGAGGTTGCTGGATGGTATTTTGAGCGTGTGTCATGTTGTGTGTGAGCTCCTGTGCGCTGAGCAGCCACTTACTCATCTTTGGAGGAGCACATACCTCAGAAGAATAGCGTGTTGCATCACGTTATTAAGTGTCTCCTTGGACCACCTTGGCAGCGTGGGGACATGTACAGTCAGTCTGGCTGACACACAAGTTTCCGCTGTTGCCTTTGAGTAGCTTTCTTTCCCTGCCCATGTTATTTCTGTCTTAACAACTTAAAGAATAACAAATAAAAACCAAACCCCATAGGACAAGGGATCCCTAAGTTCTATTTATAAAAGCTGCTTACTCAACTTGACATTACGCTGAGGCAACTGCATGGTGAAACTGTTATACTATATGCACTTTAATTATGGTATTATAATTTAAACCCCTTTGGCTTTAGGATACAGTGGTTTTGTGGATCATGTTTTGGGAATCGGATAGAAAATACAAAGTCATCCACCTACAGGAAGGGTTGTGACTTTAAAAAAAAATAAATCACCTGTTCACATGGGTCTGCGTACATAGCGTACGCAGTTGTATGCCAAGTATTGTAATCCTACTTGCAGGAGGGTGCAACAATGAAAGAAGTCAGCGAGCAAGTCACAGAATCACATGGGGTTGGAAGGGACCTCTGGAGATCATCTAGTCTAGCCCCCCTGCCAAAGCAGGTCCACCTAGAGCAGGTTGCACAGGAACTTGTCCCGGTGGGTTTTGAATGTCTCCAGAGAAGGAGACTCCACCACCTCCCTGGGCAGCCCATTCCAGTGCTCTGCCACCCCCAAAGTGAAGAAGTTCCTCCTCATGTTTAGGTGGAACTTCTTACATTCAACTTTGTGCCCATTTCCTCTTGTCCTATCCCTGGGCACCACTGAAAAAAGACTGGCCCAGTCCTCTTGACACCCACCCTTTAAGTATTTATAAGCATTGATCAGATCACCCCTCAGTCTTCTCTTCTCTAGACTAGAAAGACCCAAGTCAATCAGCTTTTCCTCGTAACAGAGATGCTCCAGGCCCGTAATCATCTTGGTAGCCCTCTGCTGTACCCTCTCCAGCAGTTGCCTGTCCTTCTTGAACTGGGGAGCCCAGAACTGGACACAGTACTCCAGATGGGGCCTCAGCGGGGCAGAGGGGCAGGATAATCTCTCTTGACCTGCTGGTCACACTCTTTCTGATGCACCCCAGGATGCCATTGGCCTTCTTGGCCACAAGGGCACATTGTCAGCTCATGGTCATCCTGTTGTCCACCAGGACTCCTAGGTCTTTCTCCTCAGAGGTGCTCTCCAGCAAGTCAGTCCCCAGCCTGTAGTGGTGCATGGGGTTATTTCTCCCCAGGTGTAGCACCCCACACTTGCCTTTATTGAATTTCATCAGGTTCCTCTCTGCCCCACTCTCCAGCCTGTCCAGGTCTTGCTATATGGCGGCACAGCCTTCTGGTGTGTCAGCCACCCCTCCCAGTTTTGTGTCATCAGCAAACTTGCTGAGGGTACATTCCATCCCTTCATCCAGGTCATTGATGAAAATATTGAAGAGCACTGGACCCAGTACTGACCCCTGGGGGACCCCACTTGTTATGGACCTTCAACTAGATTCTGTGCCCCTAATAACAACCCTCTGAGCTCTGTCTTTCAGCCAGTTTTCAATCCACCTCACTGTCCATTCATCTAACCCACACTTCCTAAGCTTACCTATGAGGATGCTGTGAGAGACTGTGTCAAAAGCCTTGCTGAAGTCAAGGTAGACAACACCCACCGCCCTCCCCTCATCTATCCATCCAGTCATGCCATCGTAGAAGGCTATCAGGTTAGTCAGACATGATTTCCCCTTCGTGAATCTGTATTGACTACTTCTGATAGCTTTCTTTTCCTCCAGATGCTTTGAGATGATGCCCAGAATGAGCCTTTCCATCATCTTTCCAGGGATGGAGGTGAGACTGACTGGCCTGTAGTTTCCCAGGTCCTCCTTCTTGCCCTTTTTGAAGACTGGGATGACGCTGGCTTTCCTCCAGTCCTCAGGCACCTCGCCTGTTCTCCGGGACCTCTTGAAGATAATGGAGAGCGGCTCAGCAATGACTTCTGCCAGCTTCCTCAGCACTCGCTGGTGCATCCCATCAGGACCCATGGAGTCCATCAATTAAATCTCAGTATTTGAAGAAGGAATGGTCCTCACCTACTTTTTCTTTGTTGTTCTCTAGAAGCTAGGGGCAGTCAAGTGTTTCTCTTGAGCTGAGCAATCAAAGCCAAGTTCAGCTCCTTGGAGATTCTTCTAGAAGAATTAGTAAGGCAGTGACGTTGCTGTTTGTTTTCACTGTTTTCTGGGTTTTTTTGTGGGTTTTTTTTTGTTTGTTTGTTTGTTTTTTTTTAAAAAAAAGCTTAATTCATATAAATTTCAAAAGCCTTTTTCACTGTAAGAGAACCTGATAACTAAAAGTAAGGAGTCAGTAACTACTATAAACTGTGTTAAAATTTACATCAGTACGTTTCAACTCTGATTATCTTGTACATTATCTTTTGTTAAATCTGTTGGTTTGTTTGTGTCATAATTTTTGACAAACTTTATGGTAGGTCATTAGACCCTTATGCCAGGTGAAGATTGGTCTCCTTTCTCTGAAATAGTTCGTTCTTTTTTAGGTAGACTAGAGAGCTTGTTGCTCCTTCAGAGTCAATGAGCTTCTGAATTTGGAGAGGCTATATATTGGTGCATCACAGCAATTCAACAGCTCTGTAAAAATTCAACTGGTAAATTTTCTAAAGCATTGTGGATTTTTTTTTTGGTCAATGCCACACATCAGACATCCTAATTACCTGCTAATTATATTACTGAAGTTCAAGAGAGTCCTATTACAGCTTAATTGCTTCCTCCCTTACTAGCTTTTCAGAACATTAGTGAAATACATCCTGGATTGGAGTGAGCAGAAAGAAACAGCCAAATTAGTATGACATTTTTCTCCTTTGAACCCTTTTTGCTTTCCTAGGGTTTTGATAGCGAACGTAGGTAACCAGATTTGGTTCCTTGCTGAAGCATTTAGCTGGGTACTAGTGGGCTGATCTGCCTGTCAAAGGAAATCAAATCTCTCCTTTTGTGTAAGTAGAAGCAGGTTAAGTTGGAGGAAGTGCAATTACAGTTAAAGTTGGATGCAGCATTGATGTTGTCTTACATCTTCTTTTATAATAGGTCTGTTCTTTGTGACTGCTTACAAGCTCGTATGTGGAAGAGCTGCCATAAGGGTTAACAGGTTATACAGGTGGTCTGCGTACAAAAGGCAGTTGTTTTCTTCCTTGCTATTAACAGTCACTGAAGCCTGCCAGGTACGACTGCTCTCAAAGCTTGAGAGGATACAGAAACAATTAGAGAGCTTGTACTTAGCAATTTTATCTAAAGGAATCAGGTAATAGGTAGAACAAGGTTTTAAAAACCAGTAACAATATCTTTCCTCGTCTTCTTGAGCTGAAGTCAGGACAGCCCTTTGGTGTTCCAGTGCCCCATTTGCAGGAGCGGAGCCCTGCCTAAACTTCAGTTTCAAATGTCAGGTCTTCCTTCAGGGCAAAGAGACCTTCAGGTATTGCCACTGATGCTTGAAAACAGACTGTGTAGTGGCTGAGACTGTGTATAGGCTATTGGAAATGGTGGGGACAGGCTGCCCCTTAAATCTCAGCCTGTCCTGTGGTTCGGGCACTCTGTGTTCATGGGATATGCAAGCTGAAATCTGCCCGTGGTGGTGTGTGGGGTTAGTAGGTCTGGAAGGCTTTTTCCAGGTACAAAGCAGGGATGATTCTTTGCTTCTGATGTGCAGTGGGGTAGTGATAGGGGAAGGGCCTGCTCCTGGTGGGCTGGCAAGGGCTTGTCTACCAGCACCTTCTGACAGATCCACATGGGCAGCCCTCAACAACAGGAGTTTAGTATGTCATTTTCTTTTTTAAAGACAGTATTTTGGTCTATGTCCTTCGGTTGTTAATTTCCCTATTGAGATTTTGAAAATATTTTTTCTATATAGTGTAAGCATTGCACTTAATTACATTACTTATTCCGTAATATATATTTTTAAATTACATTACTTATATATTTTCTTTTTTGTCTTTACATTGGTAACTAAGTAGAAAGTGTAGCCTCCTCGTGTGTGTGTATGTGTATACATACATATATTTAACTGAATGGTATGTGAAACACAGTTTGTGTCTCCTCTCTTGAGATTCCAGTCCTTTCAAAGGAAGGGGAACATCTAAATCCCAAGTTATTACTGTCTTTAGATGTGCTGTATCACTTGGTTTGCTTTAAGAAGTAGCTCCCTTGTCACAGTGCAGCTATAACCTCATGCCCAACCAGGGGGTGAAGCCATCTTCTTGAATAGAAGAAGGAAGAGAAAAAAAATAGTAGTATGAAACATTAATAGTAACCTGCAAGCCAGTTACCGGGTACTTAATGCTTACTAGATATATGTTAAGAAAAAGAGCAATAGCTGTCCTGGGTCTGTCTTTGCTGAATGAAGGCTAACAGATCTTTCCAGTGTTGCTGGTTAGGTTCAGGTTTCTCTTCTCCTACACTAGAGAAAAGTATACATCAAAGAAATACTAGTTTGACTTTTCTTGCTTCTCTCATCTGAGCGCTGCTAGTTAATAAATCTTTGTTTTGATGCTGGCATGGATTGGGAAGCTTCAAATGCCTCATGAAATGAAAGTTACTCATGGTAAAAGAGCATTTGGCCTGAAATCGATTCTTTCTGCATTCTTTTGCTGCTTGAAGACTGCATTCTGCTAGGCTAGCACAGCCTGTATTGGGGCTAGTGGTGAAGTTCAGGTTTTCAGAAGCTTTGTGTACCTTTCTGTATTCTTTTAAAATAAACAAAATAAAATCAGCATCTCCCTTGGCAAATAGATGGTGGTTTGTATAAGAAAGCAACCGTGGTGGTAGTATCTAGCCTCTACCCAAAAAAAACTCAGCCAGAAGCTATGCTTAATTTGCAAGATTTTCACATTTAACATTTTCGCTTTGTCCTTAGGAGTTGGAACATAATTTGGTGTGTGGCTGAAGCAGGGCTTCTAGTTTAATTTATCTCCAAAAGGGGAGTATATTAGCATGCACCAAAACTGCTCTGTAAACCAAACCAAGGAATGGTTAATGGGAATGAGCGGGGGATTTTTTTGTTTGTTTGTTTTTTCTTCAAAACAGCTGCAGCTGCTATCAAAGGCTAATTTAGCTGTCAAGAGAGGTTCCAGAAATTCAACTGATGGAAATGCTCTGCTGTAGTCCTCCATCCAGCCTGTCATGTCTAGCAGCACCGCTTATGCAACAAATTAAAAATAAATGCAGTTCAACAAAGTGCTGCCGTTGATGTCTTTCCTTCTAGGTGTATGGTAATGATTTGCCATCAGCCAGAAAAACTTACATTGCTGTCTTAAAGGTGGTACCATCGTTGAGTGAAACAGGGAAGTGCTGCTCATTTACATTTCTGGCTACAGCTGTTCTCGGGCTCCATACCAAACAGAGATCCTGTACCATTCAGTGCCAGGCTGTTATTTATAGTGATTTGTGGCAGTGGGTTGTGATTGCTGGGTAGGCAACATGACTGGAAATGCAAGTACACAAACTGGAGTGTTATTTCAGAAGTGGGGTTTCCCGCATGCCTACTGTCCTGTGTAAGAGCAAGCTGGGTGTACATTAGCACCCACCCTCTACCAGCATGTTAGCATCAGCCAGCAGGTGCTAGGGAATGAGACAGACCTGAAAGCAGTTGTATTCTGCTTGGCTACCGAGTTGGAAATGCCTGTTTATGATAGCAGTAAGAAGTCAAGTAGCAACTGAAAAGAGTATTTTGAACTAGTTTATTTTCATAATACCATAGCAATATATTCTTCATAAGTTTGTCTGCAATGAATTTGATTAGTTTGTCCTCTTGTTAATTTTGGCTGTAGTAGAGAAGATGCTTGGAAGCAGTGTTAACTCCCATGTTTGTGTGTTCTGTTTTTTTTTTTTCCTTACGTTTTTGTTAAATCTATATGTATCCAACAGAGCAGATCTCTACCTATGTGTATTTATCTTCCATGTATTTTTCTGTATTAACATGGGGGTTGGAGCAAAAATCTCTGAAAATAGCACACAATTTATTGTATATGTTTCTGTTTTCACATCAGCTTCATTATTAAAGGATTAAAGAACTGGAACAAGATGCGAGATACTTGTTTTCAGTTTTATGCCAGAAGACAGAAGTTAATGTTGGTTAATTATAGTGAACATGCCCAGAATTTCTATGTTTCAAGTGAACTAGTTGTCATCATTTCACTGCGTAAGTAATCAGAGAGATAGCAAGTGATCTATGTTATAAGTCTAATCCCTCAGGGCACTGGTGCATATAGAATCATAGAATTGTCTAGGTTGGAAGGGACCTTTAAGATCATCTAGTCCAACCATCAACCTAACTCTGACAAAAACAAAACCACACATCCCTAAACCATGTCCCCCAGCACCATGTCAACCCGTCTTTTGAATATCTCCGGGAATGCTGCCTCAACCACTTCCGTGGGCAGCCCATTCTAATGCTTGACAATCCTTTCAGTGTAAAAATTTTTCCTAATATCCAACCTGAACCTCCCCTGGTGCACCTTGAGGCCATTTCCTCTTGTCTTATTGCCTGCAATTTGGGAGAAGAGACAAACCCTCGCCTCTCTACAACCTCGTTTCAGGTAGTTGTAGAGAGCGATAAGGTCTCCCCTCAGCCTCCTTTTCTGTAGGCTGAACAACCCCAGCTCCCTCAGCCTCTCCTCATAAGACTTACTTTCCAACCCATCACCAGCTTCATTGCGCTTCTCTGGACCCAGAGTTATTTATATAACTTTAAGCATATGAACTGACCTCAGTAGTTCTGTTTGGTGCACTTTTACACAGCAATCGCTGTTCACTGGTCCAGGGTCTCAGAGGAGTTAACAAGCCAGCCAACTGCAGTGATTTTGAACCTCCCAAGAGAGAAGTATTGCTTGGTAATGAAGAATACAGTCTTCATAGTTCCTAATTAGTTATATTTATAAAATATATGCATTAAAATAATTACTGTTCTGCCCTTCATATAGCACTCAACTCTTTAATATGCTGTGGCTTTTGTCTTCAGAAAGCTTGAGAGCATAAAGGATTTGTATTTGACTCCCCAGAAGTCCACATGGTGTGCAACAATACAGAGGTTTTGGGCTTTATTACATTAAGCATTCCTGTAATTTCAAACAAATGTGTATAATGTGGAGTGGGAGTACATCCTAAGAGAAAACCACATACCAGATATTTCCCAACTACTGTGTCTTTTATTCTGAATAATCGCACTATTGCATCTCTTCCAGTGTCTTAATTTTTAGGCTGTGCAGTTTGCTCTGTGTATAAATGTGCAACTGTAAATTGTATTAGAATGAGGTAGAAGTTGTGAATAAAAGGACTACACCCCTAAATTCTGGACCTGCTTCGTTCTTGCACACTTAAATGTATTATTTTTTTTTAGGGTGGTGGTCTTTTTGATTGTTTTTTGGGTGACTGTAAATCTAGAGTGAATTCAGACTTGCACAAATTTGTTCCCTTTTAGGGATATACACTCATATGAACTGTGATGCCTAGGCAGAATGTCAAGGCCTTTGAATTTCTCATCTTAGTAAGTTTAATTGTAGGTCTAAAATATTATTTTTATGCATTGCATTGACAGTGCTGATATGCTGTCAAAGTCCAGAAATCTTGAAGTTTAGGGAAAGCTGGAGGCTGAAATGTGATGCAGAAAAAGGCAAACAGAAAACTCTTAGCCAACCTACATTTGCTGTATCCAAGGTGAATAAAGGATACAAGTTCCATACCGGTCTTTCCTAAGTCATGGCTGAGCAAATTGTGTACATAGTTTGTGACCATGCCAAAATGCAGGGTGAGTGGAAAATAAAAATTAAGTTTGTGACTAACTTCTGAATTTACAACATGAATCCTTTCTGTGTTCTCCTTACATTGATGCCTTTGATCGATCTCCATAACTGCCAACTGAATCGTGAAAATCACACTGGGAAGATACCATATCATTCACCAGATAGTTGCAGATCTTTTCTTGATGCTGAAATGCAGACATTTGGTTTGTAAAGACGCAAGATTAGCTGGTAAGGGGGACTCCAGGAAAGCCACCTGTTAGCCCTTTTCATGAGTGTTGTAAAGTAAAAATACCAGATGTTTTTCTTTGGCTAATGTAGTTTTTTTCAAGGAGATCAGAAGCCATTGGATCAAGTCACTTCATATCTGGTCCTGTATATGTCTCTGTGTTCGTATTCTCCTTAGTCCTCTGTATAGTTTTATTCTTACCCGTGCCACTCTGAGATGAAGATAGCAATTTCTCTCTGAAAATATGGGGGGTTATTTTCTGTCCTTCGAAACCACTTTAGCATGGAGGTTTTATCTGTGCATTGTGTAGAAAATGAAGAGTTTTAACATAATCAAATGAACTAAAAAACCGCTTTCTTGTGTGATATTGTGTAACTATGAATATGTGTGCAGAGTTAATCAGAAATATGAATTACTAACATGAGTTAAGTATAGTGTTGTCACTTCATATTTCCTGTTGCTGTCCAGTCATACAGTGTAGACTGTCACAAACAACTGGGAAGGAAGAAACCTCTGGGCCTCTGCGCTTCCAGTATAGGCTAGTTTTAACACTCCCTTTTAAAGTTTCCAGTCCTGTAAATAGCCAGTGGCACAGATTCTACCTCTTTCTTTGTGATAGCAATCCGTGTCTTAAAACAGTTCTTAATTTCTTCCTGGTATTTTTGTATGTTCTTTCATTATTTTTATTGCATTTAAATACCTTGTATTTTGCTAAAACTTTATTTTCATCATCTTCAGAAACATGGAAACGTTGTATCCCTTTGATATTATTTGGCAATTATTTACCTTTATTTTTCTTGATAATTCAGTGCTATTTCTCTAAACACTTTAATCTTGGATTTGTTAACTCATATACTGATTCATGAGGTGATGACTGGAGATGGAAAGAAGTTTCATTCATGGTGCCGTTTATTTTTTCCCCCCCTACATAGGATACTTGCAATCCTTCAACTGCCTATTTTATTTTTTCAAACCTATCAGATGTTTTTTTAGTAAAACATGTTTTTTCACTGACTAAATATAAACCTGCATTGCCAATCTGAATACAACTTACTGCAACTCAGCTGTGGGAGTGGGGACTCTGTCAACTTTTTAATTCAATAGTTTTGTTCCACTTGTTTCAGGATTTCATATTGTAATTATGTTAATACTGCTAATCTAACAAATATAATTTCATCGTATCTTAGCAAGCCTTCCTATTTTTTGTTAATGAACTAAACTGTTTTTAACTACCAGCTTTCATTTGCCATTAATAAATAATTCATGATTTAAAGAACAGAGCTAAACAAGCCGGGTATTGTAGTACGTTCACATAATGCACTGATTTGTGTAGCAGCTCAAGTGCCTTGTTTCCCATTTGCAGAGACTGTCACAGCTAACACCAGAAGGCTTTACATTTCTGGGGCCTATGGTTTGGTGTTTTGTTGTTGTTTTTTTTTAAATAAAAATTTCCATCTTGCTTTTAGTGTTGAAGACGCCTGTTTCAGTCTGCCATGGGTCAGCTAATTTGAGATATGCATGTGATTCACAGGGGGTAGATGCGTGCTCGCTCTGTGTGCGTGATCTGGCATAGTTATGCTCCCTTTCAGTTACTGCTTTGATTTGCTCGGTGCTCATGAGACACTCCCTAAGACTGTAGCTTCTATACTGTGTTTTAGAAATAGCAGTACTTGCTCATTAGCATTTAAAATAAATGATGCTAAAATTCGGTGCATAATAAAACTATGTTTAGGATTTATTTAGCGTACTTAAATTGTTACTGAGTATTTGGCAATTACAAATCTCATTTTGTAGCCAATTATAAAAGTTGTTTATGGTATTGTATATCCAGTTGCATGTCTGGAAAACTGTAATTATGTGTACATATTAAGAGTTACACATCTCACAATGGGGCTATTTAGGAGAAACAAGGAGACTTCTGCAAATTCTTGGACAAAAGTTTTTTTTGTACCTTCTACGTTTGAACACGAAAGAAGTAAGAAAATAGGAAGTGCTTTGTGGGGACATCCTACTTGTTAGGAAAATTATAATGAATGTTTTCATTTTTTATCTGTGTAAAGACCTGGATTTGTTGAGGCCCAGGTCTTCAGAAAGCATCCATCAGGATGGATCCTTTGAAGCCAGTGAAGCTGTTCTCGTTAAATCCAGTTTAGAGTTGAGTCCACAGGAGGTGTGTCAACTGTCCTGCATTTGACTGCCTCCTGTGCACCTCCCTGATGCATTTCTAGTGAAGTCCTGTGCTGGTGTTTCTCCTTGCTCCTAGGCTCCTGCATCTCTCTGAAGGACCTGTACCAAAAGGAGCCCTCCTGGAAGGAGTATTTTCCAGCTGTGCTGTTGTGTTGTGGCTCATACCAAGGCATGGGCATTCATCAGTGCACAAGCCAGAAGAAAATTTAGAGGTTTCTTGTGGTTTTCAGGGGAGTTTCAGCATTTTTGTAGTATTTTTCAAACCAATTGACTTGAGCTCAGATTTGAGGAGCAGGATGGCAAAAGGTTTGAATTTGGCGGGGGGGACAGGGACAGGGGGGTGTAAAACAAAAGGGAAAAATGTCTTCTAAGTGACCTTGATCAACAGTTTATTTTTTTAGCAAATATGTGGGTACTACACTCAAAGGCAAAAAATAGGGAAGCTTGCTTTCTTGCTGGAATGGACACGAAGAGCATTGCCATGGAAAGGTGACACACTTGGCCTGCATTGAGAAGCTTCAGTGCATTGACTGTTCTTGTAAACATGGAGTTGCATAGCAATATTGTATTTCAAATTAGTTGCATGTTCTTGAAAGGGAAATATGTACATCCAAAATGCTGGGTGAGAAAGAAGTGTAGTCTGCTGTGTGCTTTTTGAATGGAAAATTAACAGTTCAGTTCTGTTAGATTTTAGCCTCAGAACTGTATGTGTTTGTGCTCTCAGCACTGTGCCATTTGGAGGAAAGTCATGCTACAGATGTTTGATAGGTGGCAACTCCATATGCCTATGAATTTAGGAGACTCCTTGGAGTGAAACCCTCCTTCTCAGTCAAATCAGTGAGAAAATTATGATTAATTGAAGAGTTGATGTTTCTACTGGAGGGTTTTGGCTTATCTGCGAGTTCCTCATGTCAAAAGGGGAAAATAATAGTAGTCTGTTTATGCAATTTAAAAGTTCCTTGAAGAAAATAAGCAAGCATGCATTGAATAAGGAAGCTCTAGAAGTTTTCATCTTTAGTGTTTCTCACTCTTTTCACAGTATTAATGTCTGTAGTAGATTACTGTGCCTAGTTCACTGCTGCGGTTTGATGCTAAACTTTCCCTTTTGTTGTTAAAAGTTAGACCTTCAAATCTGTCTACAAAACATCTAATATTTATGGCAAGAGGATGTTTGCATGTGAATAATGGGAAAGATTTTGCATATTAGTTCAGAAGTTATTACAAAGGCTTTCCTTTTAAGTTGGGCTTTTTAAGGTCTTTGGAAAGATTAATCTGATAGATTGAAATCACTACTGTACATTTGACTTCAGCATAATTGCTTGATACTTCTTGCAGAGTCCGTGTGTGAGCTCTTTTGCTATTATCTGTTTCTATTCCTTAATTTGCCATCATTACGTTTTGTGTTCTACCTTAAGAAGCGTGTCACAGGCAGAGAAAGGTACGTGTTTCTAAAGAGATGGTGTGTCAGGCTAAGTTTTTATTTTGAGCTGATAAATAATTGCTGGGGCTCCTGGCTCCTAGGGAAAGCGCTCATTTACTTTATTTCCTTCTGGCTCTTATAGTGTGTGAATAAGTTGACCTTTAGTTTGCTTTGTGTACGTCTCATCCGTGTAGGAGTGCAGGTTCTGATGAAGAGCTTGATAGTTTGATGCTTCTGCAGAGGAGAGTGCAACCTCCGGCTGTCCCTCTGATTTCACACTTCCTTCCTTTAACCCGTCATGGAGTTAGTTCCAAGTTTTAACCCCTGGGCAAATGGAGACATCACTACTGACTTTCGGATTCTGCCATCCAGAAAGAAATTGTAACATGAAAAATAACTGAAAGAAAAATCAGGGTGTGGTGGAAAGGTTAAGGTGACTTGCAGTGTTACGTATGCAGCGTTGTGCAAGTTACCTGCGTAGCTGGAAGATAAATATTTTTTGTTAGATGTACACATTTACACAAACATAATTTACTTTTATATCTCTTCTGTATATCTCAGGAGCAAGCAAGAAAAGTGCTCTTTGAAAGCTGTGTTTAGTATTAAATCCCAAGAAATTAGTCGCATTTTGGTTTGCCATCTGATTTTGGCATTAATGTTACAGAGCAGCAAGTCATGTTCAGTCCAGTGACTGAAAAATGATGAACAGGATATGATAATAAAAAATTAATTTTCCTAGTGTTTTATAAGTAGCATGCATTTTTTTCTAGATTTTCTATTTCTTTGAAGTCTGGAAAAGGAGAATAGTTGAAAGCTCTTTTTCCAAAAGGAACTGTGATGGGTAGGAATTGTTCATACACTCTATTTCTGCTCCCATCATTCATTCTTTTTCACACTTGGGTGTTTTTCCAACTTTCAGAGTTTACTTAAACCTAGATTCTCTCCTATGTATTCCTGTATTTCTGAAGTTAGGCTTCAGAACGTCATTATTTAACGTATTGACATCATTATTTGGCAAACTAAACAGAAGAGCTTTAATTTCCAAACCAGGATCAGCATGTGTTCTTCTGGTTAAAATCTTGGGAACACATCTGTGTATTTTGAGGGTCTCTTTTATTTCAGGTAATGGTTAAATTTTCAGCCTCCAATTTGAAAAATTTGGGTTTAGATTGTCATATTAAACTGGAGAGGAAAAAACTGCAGTTTGATTTTTGGATGTGTTTATAATAGAAGAGAGATGAAGCTTGTTCAGGTTGAAGATAAGAGTGGAAACTCTAGAAACCTCGTAAACTACCTACGGCGTGAGTTATGGATCTGTGAATTTGCATAGCTCTACAGTCCTTGATTTCCACTGAAACTGATTGGAAAATACTAGCACATGAAGCCAGATTGATACAAGAAAGAATTGGACTCTATAATTCAGATGTGCCTTTTACCATTTCCATTGGGTCTCTAAATAAAATGGAAATGTTGGAATAGCACGTATGTGTGTATATATGTATATTTAAAGTATTTCTGTATTCAGGCATTTGGGAAGCAGACAAAAGTGACACTTTTAAGATATTCTTTTGAGAAAAAGAATTGTATCCTGGAGTTACTTTCTCTAATTCCCCTCACTGGTTTTCTTCATGTTTTTCACATAACCTCCAGGATGGTTTCTTCGTGCAGCAGTGCCAGCACCCTGAAGAGATGCAGGGATGCTACTCCGGACGCAGAGCTCCTGTGGGAGCTGCTGCCTTTATCTTACCTCCTTAAGGTGGGATTGAAAGATCTTTGATGCCATTTGCATGTCAAACGGCAGCTGGGAGCCCCCCGAGCACCCCGTGAAAGGCCTTTGCCACCCCTGGCTCAGGGGGTTGTGGGAGAGCAGTGAGAGCAGTTAGTGCTTTGTGCTCCTGGCTTTGCTAAAGCCCAAGCCCTGTCAGCAGCCACCAAACCATACTGGGGACAAAAAGGTAGCAACCTGAGAAATATTGCACTTAGATGAGCACTCAGGCTGTTTTTCTCCATCCACACCATCACTGAGAACAAATCAATATAAAATTGTTTGAAAGTAGGTAGTATGAGTGTTCCCCTGAAGTTCAGATGCTTTATTAACGGTGATTTTAAAAACAGTTTCTGTTTGCGAATGTATTACTGCTGTTTTGTAGTCCTACCTGTAAATGTTGTAGAGACTAGACCATTAATACTTCAATTATTTTGAAACTGAGACAGTACAGTGAGCAGTTTCACCATTTTGTGAATCATAAAAAATTAGGAAAGTTGTTGCATTTCAGACATTGAAACATTTAAAAAATCTAGTATCTTTGTATAATGTACTGTATTAATCAAATTTCATAGCGGAACTGTGATATTAGGTAACTTCATGTGTCTGGAGAGCTGCCTAGTCCACTAGAAAAGAATTCCAGCATCGATCCCGCACTCATCTGGGTAGGATGAAGAAATGTGGCTTGGCTGTAGTTTGCAGCGGGAGCTGTTCCTGTGCAAAACATGGTCCATGCTTCTTCAGTCTAACCTTTCTGCAGTGCACTTGTAGTCTAGAATTCCTGAACTAAGGCGTTCTACCTTGCATATTAGAAATGATTTTTCTAAAGTTTCAGTTAGCTCTCAGAAAGTTTTGGGTTGTGGTTTTTTTTTTTTTAGCTGTGAAAACCTATTCAATGGTGGAGTGTATTAAGATACTATTAAAATGTTTCTGGATTCAAGACTAAGAGCAATTCATATGTTTTAGGGATGTTATTTGTGAAGAATATCCTTTCAGTAGTTTAGTTTTGGTCATCAAAGCTTGAAGAGCATTGCTTTCCACCTTTTTTAATTTTATTTCTGGGGTGAGATTAATGCTACGTGTTCCAAGTTTTTCATGAAGTGCAATCCTATAAGGAGAAAAACAAGTTTTTATTTCCTAAAACTAGTTTTAGACAACTTAGCACTTGAGTGAAATCCTATAGACTTTGTATTTGGCCACTTGACACATTGATGCATCTCCATTGAATCTGAACATCTCTCTCTTTGGGAGACGTCTTTAAAACAGAATTTAAGGGACTGTAATTCTTGAGCTTGAGTCGCTATGGGTAGAGTTCCAACTATTAGCTGTATTTTCTGGCTGCTTTGGTGTTTGTTTTTCTAGTCAAGCCATCTTAAAAGCTCATTTGTTTATGTTAGTTAAGGAATACAGTGTTGACTGCGCTGCAGATGAAGCATGTATCTTCTTGTAGGGTTTCCTTGTTCAGTGCTTTTGGGTTAGCACTGAAGAATAATGAATAAAGAGGAATAAGTACTTGTAGCTCTTTCTGATGGAAGTTGCAGTAAGAAGGTGTCACTTGGGACTACAGTTCCTGGTGGTGGAACAAATTTAACTTTGTCAATGTTTGCAAATACTGCCCTCTCTATGTTTTAGGACCTCACCTGGACTTCAATTAATTTGAGTTTTGGAAAGTACAGTACTGGCTTCTTCATAACTCTTAAGATCATTTAAATTAATATTTTGGTTTGGTGGGGTTTTTTTGTTTTGTTTTTTTTTTTTTTTTAAGTGAGAAGAGGGCAGATGCTTGCCAAGGAAGAGAAGGAAAAGAGTAAAAGAAAAAAGAATTTTATATTTTTGTATGCTTTAAATGTCAGGGGAAGGAGGCAACTGAGTAGCAGTTTTGTCTTAAAGTCTTTTTAGACTGTCATTTTGATCAGTAAGGTTATACATGCTTTCTTATGGCATGTGTTGTATTTAATATAACACCTAATGAGGAATAGCTGTTGCAACTGCAGAACCCAGTCCAAAGGCTACTGAAGTTAGTTGGTCTCTTTCCACTTGCTTCCCTGAGCATTGGATCAGACCCTCCAAAATCAGCTTTCAGAAAGGCTAAACCTGAGAAAGCTTTGAAATGCAAGAAGTTGCATTACTGGGTCCTCTTAAGAAATTGTCAAGGAGACCATGCTGTCAGAGGAGAAAGCCATTTCTGAGTCCTTTGTCAGCAGTGGCTTAAATTCAGCCCTGCGGCGAGACCTCTCATGGGACTGGAGTGCCCCTTGGACGCCCGGTTTAAGGCTTCAGAGTAAGTTGTGTATAAAATTGTACATAAGCCAGCTTGGGCATTTTCCACAAAAGCTGGGCAATTGGTATTCATGCCTTGTCAGAAGTAGATAAAACATCTTCAGTCTCAGGGGTTCAGTGAGATTGAAGTGATTTTTTTGAATTTTTTTTTTAAGCTAAAATTTGTCCTGTAAAAATGAAAACCAAAATTCATATGCAATTTCTGGATTGCAGGAACTGGGTCTTCCAAGAAAGAATATTCTCTCAAGAGTGAAATACTGTGATTCAGTGGGGTGCAATGTTGTGCTGTTAGTTTTAGCTATGTTTTAACCTTGCCTAAGGCTACAGTTTTTCTATGTAAAATTTTATCTACCTTTGATGATTCCAAATTTTTGTTTGTAGTAAACCTGGGTACCCAACATATTCGTTTTATACTTTTTATGTTATTTTATGCTAAAGAGAGAGGTTTATTTTCTTTCATAATTAGTGTATGTATGTAGAAGTTAAACTTAGCAGGATCACCTGCAAAAGATGTTACCTCGTTGCTAACAAGGAATGAGCCATGCCATAACCGTGTATGACGTTCACTCTCTGAAGATGCTACAGAGCCCAGAGCAGTAATCTGCAGGGTGAATTTAAGCTTGACAGCAGCCTTGCTCTCCTTAGCTGCTGTTTGCACACCCCTTTAATATGGTCCATGGACCAGAGCTTGAAAATTGGCAGTAAAATGTAGAAAACGTGAGAGAGCCTGTACCACAGAGCTCTTGCAGCAGGCTGTAAGTACAACGGAGTGCAGCATAGGGCTGGGTGAGGTATAGCCTGCATCGTGCAGCACAACGTGGAGACGCTCTTCGGATGCTCGCTGTGACGAAGTTTGGTTTCTATTTACGGCTGGCTATTGTATAGCCTGCATTCCTGCCCAAATCCCTCCATTGCGCTGGAGTGCTGCTCTTGGGTTGAAGTCATCAGAGAACTGCTTGAAGAGCTCGCTTCTACATTCTCCGTATAATTTTAGCAGCCTGCTCACAGGCTTAGTTATGCCAGGCATGATACTGAAGAGCATTTATTATCTTTGGAAACCGTTGACATGACAAAAACATACGGGCTGGAAATTGTTCTGTAAGCAGTTGAAGTCAGACGTAGATAAAAATGTCCTATCTTTTCTCTGAGTAGTCATTTCATTGGTAAGTATTGTGAAGCTCTAGTTGACTCAGAGGGCAAAATGAAAGAAAATTAAGCCATACATTCCATTTTATTCTATTTCTATCATAATATTAATCTAGTTACAAAATAAATAAAAAAAGTTGCAACAGTTTGTAGGTGGCAACCCCATAATATCACTTGCTGATTTTAATTCCTAATTCTCCGTTGAGCCCCATTTTGCAAAGATCCTCCCATTCACTCTAAAGTTCAGGAAGGATGAAAACCCATGGTATTTGTGCTGAATGCTCTTTGAGTGTTGGCCAATAATGGTCATTTAAGTTGACTGTGGAGCTGAAGGTCATACTGATGCTAAAGGTAGGACAATTTCAAGGTGTTTCTACTAGTCAAAAAGGAGTTAAGTGTCTTCAGTTCTCAGAAAAAAGAAAATCTTCTTAGGTGATTTCTAACTGAAATCATGACCTTTTTGGATGCCAGTGTAAAATTAGCATCAGTCAGATAAGGGTGGAGATTGAAATGTGAGGTCACGAGCATTATTTGGTCAAGTAGCAGCAGATTTAATGTCACAGTTTAAGGGCACTTTGAATTCCCAACTTATTCTGGTATTTAGTTCCATTTCTTTATTTGACAAACTTAAGTAGAATGTACAAAAAAGGGGAGGGGGGAGATGTTTGTGTGGATGGACGGACGGACGGACGGATGTACTCATGGTAAATACACGTATAAATGTGTTAAAGACAAAGAGGAAGCCAGAATCTTGGAAAGATTAAAAATGTACTTCTGTGTAGTGTTGAAAGAAGAAGCTATTGTTAGAAATACAACACCAAGTGGGATTTGAAAATGCCTTTCCTGCCAGAAACAAGAACGAATTCCATTTTATTTTCTTGTTCTTATTTCAATAGGAAGGATTTCTTCCCATTCCTGTGGGAATGGTCACACTTTTGAGCAGATTGGTCTCTCTTTAACTAAAATCTTGGATGTATTGCTAACCAAAGTTTCCATGTAACAAATCCTTCTTAGAGAAATGCGGATGCTGTTTATGGGATTTTATTTCAGCATGAGCTTGTGAGAGAAGGTTACAGTGAAGACAGAAGGTCAACAATGAAGCGTAGGATGTAGTTTGTGTTCCTAGGGAAGGGAGAGAGAATGAAATAAGATAATTTTAGGCCTGTTTATGTATTCCATTTTGTGGAGTTTGTGTTATGTTCTCCGTTCCATAAATACAGGATCAAGCCCGTGTCTTCAGAGCTTTTAGTATTGCAAGTGGTTTTACACCAAGAGGTTCTGAAATTGTATGGATACTTCATGAAAAAAGCATCCCTTTTCACAGGTCAGTTAGCCAGTGGAATGCAGAGTGCATGTTGAAGAGGAGGTTTGTTCTGTACCATAAACCTCACTCCATTCTCTCTCCTATACATATAGCCTTCATAGTATTTTCACACAGGTCTTTTTATCTTCCTCTTTTCATTTTTCCTCATATTTGCTTTTTTTTTTAAAAAAAACAAAACAACAAAAAAAAAGAAGAGAAAGAAACAAAACAACCAACCTTGGGAGGTTTTGGGGTACTAATGAGAAATAAGTGTTGGTGTTAGGGTGTGTCACTTGTGCCCAGGTGCACAAGCCTGGAGCTTTGTTGCTGCTGGCTTCGTTCAGTAATCTGTGCTGTAGTGCTTGTGTTAACACTAAAGAAAGTATCTTTGCCCTTTTTGTCTGCTGTAATGGCCAAGGGCCTGAGTTTCAGGTTTGTCTGTAAGTAGTTTGTGGATATCTCATTTAATTTAGTCCTGCTTTGCACAGATTGGAGCCTGCTACGAAGTGCAGGTTTGGCTTTTGGGTCAGCATCACATATGCATGCTCTTGCAAAATGACGACTGAAGTGATTTCAAGCAGCCTTTCTCGGAAATGAATTGTCCACAGGCATACTGCACTCGTAAGGCACTTCCACTGTAATGTCCTGCTTCAGATAATGTTTTAACTTCACAATACACAGGCCTTGCCAGGGTGAAACTAAATATTTGAAATCTCAGTCTGAACGAGGGGAAGCCTTTTAGAACAAACCAAAAAATTCATATCCCCATTTTTTTTTAGTGTCGGATGAAGTCAGACTCTCAGAGGGGGCATAGTTATATGTTTATTACATTCTATGTGGCTCATCTGTATTTTTCTTAGCTTTGAAACATGCCCATCTAGGATAACCTTCTCTGCATCAATGCCTATAACATTTTTAAAGCTAAATTTTAAGTAGGTAGTAAGTATTTTGGCAGATAACTTCTATTTGTGTTGTTTCCAGACCTTCATTCTCTAGCCAGCCTAATCAGTAGGGTGTCCATGTAGCATACTGCAGAGGTGTTAGATATGATGCCAGTTGTTGGTTTTTATGAAGAGAAGTTCATTCGCAGGTAGCAAAAGTCTGTCTTGACTTGCAAGAAGCAGGTGACATCCTCTGGCATGTGCTATTACCCAAGTGAGAATTGCTACTGAGATTTTGCACTGATTGGTGAACATAGCTCGTCTTTCCTCACCATGATGTTCGTTCAAAGCTCTAACACATTTTTTAGTTTGAGGATCCCAGTGTTGTTTCAGAGACCATCTGCTGCACATTTCCCACTTATATCTGTGCCTGACTTCACTGGATCACCTCAAGAGCTGGGGCCATAACCAGATTGTGAATGAGAAATCTCCCTCTGCATGATGGGTGATTATTCTGTGAGCACAACCCACCTGTTTGATTCAGTTTTCTGTAGTTCAGGCTTCTTATGTTGTTAGGATGCTATGATAAAATGTTAATAATACTTTTGCATTGGTTTGTATTGGGACTCCTCCACTTTTGATGGTCATAAAATGCTAACAACATTAAGAATATTAGACTAGAATAGACTATTTCAGTTGGAAGGGACCTATAATGGTCATCTAGTCCAACTGCCTGACCATTTCAGGACTGACCAAAAGCTAAAGCATGTCATTAAGGGCATTGACCAAATGCCTCTTAAACACTGACAGGCTTAGGGCATCGATCATCTCTCTAGGAAGCCTGTTCCAGTGTTTGACCACCCTCGCGGTAAAGAAAAGCTTCCTTTTGCTAAATGTCCAGCCTAAACCTCCCCTGGCACAGCTTTGAACCATTCCCACGCGTCCTGTCACTGGATACCTGGGAGAAGAGATCAGCACCTCCCTCCCCATGTCTCCTCCTGGGGAAGCTGTAGAGAGCAATGAGGTTGGCCCTCAGCCTCCTTTTCTCCAAACTAGATAATCCCAAAGTCTTTAACCGCTCCTCATAGGACATTCCTTCCAGCCCTTTCACCAGCTTTGTTGCCCTCCTCTGCATGCATTCAAGGACCTGAATGTTCCTCTTGAATTGTAGGGTGCAGAGCCTGCACACAGTACTCAAGTTGAGGCCACACTAATGCTGAATACAGCAGGATAATCACCTCTTTTGAGTGGCTGCTTGTGCTCCGTTTGATGCACCCCAGGATGCGGTTTTCCATTGTGGCTGCCAGGGCACACTGCTGACTCCTGTTGAGCCTGCTGTTGACCAGCACCCCCAGATCCCTTTCTGCAGGGCTGCTCTCCAGCTACTCCTGTCCCAGTTTATACTTGTGCCCAGCATTACTCTGTCCTAGGTGCAGAATATGGCATTTGAACTTGCTAAATTTCATCCCATCAATCATAACCCAATACTTCAATTTACCTAGATCCCTCTGCAAGGCCTCTTGTCCCTCAAGAGAGTCAACAGCACCTCCCAGTTTGGTATCATCAGCAAATTTGGTAATGGTCCATTCAAGACCTGCATCCAGATCGTTGATAAATATATTGAACAGAACTGGGCCTAGAATTGAACCTTGAGGAACGCTGCTGGTGACCCCATTTGCTACAACCCTTTGAGCTCTGCCCTTCAGCCAGTTCTTCAGCCAGCGCGCTGTCAACCCCTTTATCCCACAGTTGGACAACTTGTCCAGAAGCACGCTGTAAGGGACAGTATCAGAAGCCTTATGAAAATCCAGAAAAACTACGTCCACCACCTTCCCTTCATCCATTAGGTGAGTGACCTTATCAGAGGAAGATATCAAATTAGTCAAACAGGACTTTCCCTTTGTGAATCCATGTTGACTGTGATTGCATAATTCTTTAAATTACTTTCAAAGATTTGCAAAATGTATTTAAAATACTTGCATGCAGAAGCAGAAGTTGTGTTAACTATCCTGATTCACCAGGAAGAGAATGTGACAATCTGGATAAAGATTTTTATCTGAGACAGATGTACACCACCTCTCTTCCCAATTATGTTAATTGTAATTAATGTAAGGCTCTTTTTTTAACACTTAAAACCTCTTCTCCAAAAGTCAGTTTTAAATGTCCTGCAAGCTGGCAGGGTGTGTTGGTGGGATGTGTGTGTGTAATTACAACATCTACAGGATAAACAAAAAGCTTGGGCAGTGGTGGTCAAGCCTTTGAATGGACTGTGTAACCTTTTAGTAAGATAGCACATGGAACGTTTAAGTGGCCATTTCTTTTCTTGGTCTGTTTAGAGATAGCAAAAGGCTGCTTAAAGGACTTCTGAAATGTGGCGCTTAGGCTCACTTGTGCAAAGTATTTGGTAGAGTCTTTTGTTCGCTTTTTTTGTTTACAGAGTTCATTCTGGTTTTTGTTGGTTTTTCTCTTGGTTTTTTTGTTTGTTTTTTTAGTGTGAATACCAGGAATAGGTAATTCATTGGTTTGCAAGAACACTTGTGGGAAGATAATTAGGAGTTGCTGCTTCAGATGTCTTTTTAGTTCTCCTACTTTAGTTGAAGGAAAAATAACCTTGGCCAATTTGTATTTTCTTGTGAAAGTGTTGTTAGACGCTAGAAATAATGTGGAAAGTACTGAAACTTCAAATTCCTGGCAAAAATATCAACTGTTCTCAGTTGTTCAGTTTTATCCTCTTTATTCTTATCATACTCTCATTTTACTACCTCCTGTTCATCAGGACGTCTCTTATGTCAGGCAAGATTTCTGGGCGGTTAGAGGCAAATGCTAGTCCGTAATGATCCTGCAGTGATTGTAGTGAACCTGCGTTTGGCCTTAAGTGTGTTTTTTCTCACTTGGCTTATCACATTTAGTGAGTGCGTTTTTGAAAAGATGAAAAGGTTCATAATTTAATAATTAAGAACTCCAGTCAGTTTGTTCACATGCAGTGACTTGGTTAAAAAAGCTTGGAAGTCTTTGCTCCATTTATTTCTGTGGTGCCGGAAACTGAGAATACCCACTTCGTTAGTTGATCGTAGCATCTTCCTGCCTGCAGTAACTTGGAGTGGGAACGGGAACAGTTTTAATTCTGCTCATCCAACTGGACTTTTAAAAACTGCAGTGTCCGCTTGTCATGCAGAAAGAAAGATGCAAATCTTAAGTAAGATAAAACAATAGGAACAAAAGGGGCGTTAGACAATTTCAAGCAGTTCTTGAAAATGAAATATTATGTGCCGAGATTTGACACATAACGACTCTGTTGCTATTGCTCTTCCTTGCAAGGAGGAGAGGAATAAAATGGGGCAACGTGGTGAACCTGCCATGTAGTGTTCCATATAGCTGATAAGAAATATTGTGAAGGCAGAGAGAAGAGAGGGAGTTTGGGAGGGGAACTTGGCAAGACTGCTGGGATGTTCTTTCCCCCCTGTGTGCTGTGTGTCAAGGAGGCTGATGAATGTTTGCACCTCTCTTTCACTAGAAAGAAAGGGGGTTGTATCTGCCAC
The DNA here is from genome assembly GCF_964106895.1 of Numenius arquata. Taxonomy (NCBI): domain Eukaryota; kingdom Metazoa; phylum Chordata; class Aves; order Charadriiformes; family Scolopacidae; genus Numenius; species Numenius arquata. The sequence goes on along the minus strand of NC_133579.1, from coordinate 40,734,921 downwards.
TGCTAAAGGGGAGCTAATCAGAAAAAAAAATGTCCACTGAAAAACCTGACACGTAGTTGGAATTTATTTATTTCGTTGGTATATATCATATATATATGATGAATGACTCCTGAAATTACATTTTCAAACTGCAACACTGCTAAACTACAGTGCTCTCAAATCTTTCTAGAGACCACAGGACAAAACAGAAGCAGTAACTCAAGCGCAGATTTTTAGCATAGTAACTTGTGTGTATGTGTGACAGAGAGAATGAGCTCTTGACACTGTTTAACAGCTGTTAGCGTGTACTTATGAAATCAGGTAGTATTTCCTGCTTCTTCCTGTTATTTCTCTAACTGCGTATACTTACATTACAAGGAGAAGGAAGGAGCTGCTGTACACATGCTGGTCGTTCATCCTCCCTGTTACTCATGTGCTGGTGTGGAGGTGTTTGGGTGGGTTGGCTCAGCTGGGGTCTGGGCTTTTCTGCGCAGGCTGACTTGCTGCCACGAAAGGTGTTTTGAGAATCATGGGCTGACATTGATTCAGTGCTAACTGGAAGTGGAGAAAATAATTTACTGATCAAGCCATAATGCTTTGAAAACAAGTTCACTTTTCTCGTATCTGCATTTGAAGCTGACCTTCGTAGGGAAGCATGTGAATTTTGTGAGATTTGTTCTCTTTGGAATTTCTTTTCCTGAGTCCTCTTTGTATTTCTTGAAAAAGGCTGAACCGTTGCACATCAGCCAGCTTTGCTTTGACTTTCTGTGGATTCAGGGCGCTTGCAATGCAGCTGGCTTTCCAGTGGTCTGGAGAATCGTCCTTGCAATCTGCTACAAATCCCTTTATTTTCCATACATCTTCTTTTCAGTGGGAAGACAAATACTGTTGTTGGTTTCCATGAGTCTGTCAGAGGTTGGCGAAGATGTCCTTAGTCTGGCCCTTAGATTGGCATCAGAGTGATGAAGCAGGTCTACCAGGAGGTTTCCAGTGGTACCGGCCTGGCATGGCCAGCCTGGGAGGGTGCCGGGTCCATGCAGCCCAGCTTGAACTGCTTGTCGATAGCTCACATCCCAGAGGTTCGTGTAGGGGCTTGGAGAGACATATATGCCATCCTTCTTGCTCCACTCGTGTTTACAGAAAGAGGCTTGGGGCCTAAACATGTATTTCGCTCTCATTCCTTCTTATTTGAAACACATGACTATAATTCAGTTAAAGACTTTGTGGTATTGCTCTCCATGCCTTTTACTCTAACATAAATGTGCTGGTTTGCAACATGACTATTTGATCTATATAAAACCAAGAAAGGGATGGGGGGAGAGATGTGGGATGGGGTTGGAGGGAAGGAAATCTGGCACAAAGACAGCAGGTGTAATACATTTTTGCCTACTCTGTTAGATAACCTTGAAAAATAACAAAGGGTTTGGGGGGGTTTATTGGCTGTGTGTCTGCTGTGAATAGAGATGTAGTGCTTAGTGACATGGTTTAGTGATGTTTTTTTATCAGATTTAGGTTGATGGTTGGACTAGACGATCTTAAAGGTCTCTTCCAACCTAGGCAATTCTACGATTCTGTGATTCTATTTCTTTAATCTGAAGGTGGATTACATGCCTTGCCACAAAGCCCTTCGTGTTCTTAGGGTCAGGCTAACTTCTCCTGACTGTGTCCCCCCCTCCCTTAATGCTTGCTTGAGTGAAGGCAGTCTTACTGAGCCAGAATTTGCTTTGGTACCATGTGTCATGGTTTACTGTTGCTGCAGTACACTGGGGTCTATTTTTTTTTTCCTGGTGAGTGAGGGTTTTCAGTGGGTTGTTTGCTTCTCCCCTGCCCTGAGACATGTATTCCTTCTGCCCGATTTCTCCCTTACTCAAGCACCATGATGTTAAGGGTTAAATGTGAGACAATATTTCTGCTAAAACAGTAATACAATGTGTTCATGTTTTATCTGGTCTATTGCGAAACACTTTTTTTTTAAATATCATAGTCTTATAGCCTTGTCCATTTCACTGGTGGTTTTGATTATTTTTTATAAGTTCCTTAAAATGACAAAACTAAGCTACAAAACTAGGAGAAAAACCAAACAACAAAAAAAAAACCCAACCCTTTTTTATGTTCTTATTCTGTTAATGGCACTTTGTGGAACATGTTCAGAGCTACTTGGCTGCAACAGCATCTTGCACCATGAAGGTGGTGGGACTATTTAATGAGTGACTGGTCTTCCTGTCCACATCTTGCTTTGAACATACAGCCTGTGTTAGAGGCTGAATTCTTCCTTGCTTTAATGGGTACCGGGCTCCATCACCATTTTAATTTCCTTCATTTTCTCCTTTGTCAAAACCCCCCATGATTTTTCCAAGGAATCTAGTTCCCCCCAAAGTAAGGATGGGGCTTGCACTGCCGGTGCTTAGCTATTGCCTGCAGAACAAAGAGGGGGAAAAAATCTAAACTAAATACCAGGGCACTGATATTTGTTTCATTATTGTATTGATGGTGTCAATTTAAAACAACAAGAAAAAAAAGCATGTTAATCTGTAACAGAAATACAAAAAGTTAAATAATTTTTCTCATTTTTCCTTCCTCCCTTTCAAAAAGATGTTAAAACGATTCTTAAAAAACTAGTCACGAATGCCTTTTTTCTCTTTGTAACTTCACCCGGCAAGAGCGGGACAATTTGTATCCCCGACTCTGACGTTTTCTCCTGCAAGGGGCAGGACACCTTGTGTGGCTGGAACCTGGCAGGGGTAAAGCATTTGGCACAGGGTGACAACCAAATCAGGTGCCTGCTGTATTACCTACCTTTTGGTATTGTTGCTTTTGGGTATAGGCAGCAAGAGACCTTTTTGGGTTAGCTTCAAACGATAAATTCTTTCAAATCATACTTGCTGAAATTGTCCTTCCATGAAACATTTTAATGAAGTCTTTGTGAGTTTTCATTGGGAGTGTGCGCGGTATTGATGGACCAGGCTGCCACTTTGAGAGAAACTGAAAAATAAATCCTAATCTTTTTGCCACTATTAAGCTTTAGTAAGAGTTCCAGAAGGAATTTTGTTTTTTTCGTAAGTAATTAAACCAAATTTCTGAAAATCATTGCAAATGGACATCTATGGCAATCTGTGTAGCTCATCATCTGCAAGAATGATTAAATAGCAAGAAATGTCAGTATTAGCGGAACACCACCATTGAACAGAATATAGAGCAAATGTTTATTAAATGCCTCGTGAAATTATTGGTGAAAATTCAGCTGAATGTTGAGAACATTGAAATAAAGGAAAAATGAAGCAAGGCAGTTATGGCAGTACTTTGGTTTTGATGAACTTCTCTCCTACGCCCTCAAGGTTTAAGTTATCCACGTTCTTGACTTTCAAAACGAGACACAGTTCTGTTATGTTTTTAAGAAAGTTGCCTTTGAGTTCAAACTGGTAAACTCTGGGCAGCCCTGACATGTGCTGCAAATGGTGTGAGTGAGTGTTAAAAGGACGTTTTGTTTGGTGCTTCCTGTGTACTATTGTATTTGTTTGCTGCTCAGTGAATGGTAGGTAGGCATAGAAAAGAATAAGCTAAAATGATGAACAGCAGAGAAGTCCTAAAGAAATTGGTTAATGTCTCAAGTAGCCGAATGGCTCAAAAAATGCAGGCTTGCTATTGTCAATTTTAATTTTCTCTGGGTGCATTTCATATGTTACTTGCATCAGTCATCATACAGAATAGGGCACTGGGTGTGCCTTAATTCTTTGTGACAGTGCATTTTCTACTTTTGTGTATTCTTTGTACTTTCACTTGTTCCGCCTTCTGAGATCCAGGCAACAAAGAAAGATGCCTGACCTCATCAGAGCTTAAGAAATTTCATCATTCGGATCCCTTCTTTTACTTTCTCTAAAATATCATGGATTTTTTTGCATGATCCAGGTGATGAAGTTCTTTGGTTCTTATTTGGAAAAATGTGCTGTGGTGAGTTTTGGCTACTCAGTGATAAATATGTAGACAGATGGAAGGCTGCTGGTGCAATTCCTTTTTTTTTTTTTTTAAGTAATATTTTAATAAATACAACCATTAATAATGATTTATTAAAAAAAAATAATTTCATTTAGCAGCTTTTTTGAACTGGTCTCTTTGCTTTCGAGAAATATGGTCTTAAAGTATGTGATAGCAGAGGTATCCACACGGAGTGTGCCCTCAAAGAATCAGGTGGAATATGCTTTGGTGGCAGGATTTAGGAGCAGTTGAGATACTCAGAGAGCGCCCATATTCTTGCACTCTAGACAGTACCCAAATCCTGCCGGAGCTTTGTGCCAGCCTCTTTTAGGCTGGGCTGTAAGTATTTTCATAACTAATGATGAGCTTATCCATATATAATGAAACCGTGTGCTCCTCTGTCTTGTGTCTGAGAGCTATTTCTTGATGAGGTTGCTGAAAAGCTCATGGTTAATACCGCTCGAATGTAATGTACTCGAAATGATTTCAGACAGACACAAACCCCAAGAACCGATGGTAGTTTAAGACACACAGAAGACCCAGTGTCAATGTTCACTCTCGGTGTCGGTGCTGTCGGTGGTGCCAGTATCAATCTGGATGGGCTTTCCCAAGTCTCTTCATTACAAGTGAGCACCGGGCAGCTCATTTGAGTTGTACTATGGCTGAGTTGTCTACCTTCTAATCTTTTTTTAGTCTGTGGAGGAGCTGTGTGTGTGTCAAGTTTTTGCCTGATTCAGGGCCAGTAGAAATACAGATTCTTTAATTACTGATAATTTAGGTAATTTGCATTATCTGCAAAACTGACCTGTGGTTAATTGAGTTTTGATGTATTGAGAAAAATATGCTGTAGAAGAGTGTGATTAAAAAACCGTAGGGATATACCTATAGGCAACAAATCACATACATTTAGAGGAACTTTTGGCATATCTTTAAAACACTGAGTGGTTAAGTAGCTTTAATATCATTATGCCAGAGATGAAACATGGGCTGCATGTTGCTGTAACTTAATACGGAGAAAGGGAAGGTTGATTTCATGACTATGCAGCAGTGGATACACAAGGCTTGAGTCTCAACAATTCACTGTTTACAACAAATGCAAAGAGTTTTATGAAAATACACTATGTTTAATGCAATTCAGCAACTCTGTAAAATCGTTACCACATATTCTCTTGACCACAGTTTGCTAATCACTGGTGAAGCAGGGTAGGGGATCTAGAATGGAATGTGAAGTATAGTATTAGGGGCTCCTTGTTTTTCGTTCATCATTTATAATGTTAAACAGCAGGAAGGTTTCTCATGAGAGGCTCAGATTTTCCTTGTTTCCAGATATCTCCAATGCCATCAAACTGCTGAGCATTATAAAGGCATTTTTAATGTTGTTTATCAAATTAAACTTGAAGCAGTTATTCTCAAGCTGTTTATCTTGGAAGTTTGTTACTTCTATTTTAGGCCTGAAGAAGCATTTGAATTTCCTCTACATTTCCTTGCGTCTCTTAATTGACTCCATTGCTCTGTTATCATTCTCTCCAAACCCTGCTTTGAACAATATACTGCATTGAAAGGAAAAATAACAGCAAAATCACTAATAATTGGGTGCATCAAAAATTTCTTGAGAAATCATACACACTTCATTTTAAGAAAGTTTAAGGATTTTGCTTTTGAGAGCCTTATTTCCAGTGAGGTGTGTCCCTAAAACTGAAGTGCCTAAAATCTCACTTCATTTTCTAGCTCTGTTGCATCTAGACCAGTTGAAACAAATTTTATAATGTAAGTTAAAATACTGAAACAAAATCTTTTGAGCAAAATGGAAGCTAATCTAACTTCAGACATCCAAGGTAAATGCTCTTAACTATGCTCTGAGGGTATGTGCCATGCCCAGTACACGCATAGGTTTCCATTCTTATGTTCCAGTAATCCTCAGAATAAAGGTTGAGCTTTCATATATTGAGAAAATGAGTTTTCCAAAGAAGCCTCAAGAGTTTCTGCTTGCTAACTTTATAGCTTGATTGCAAATTATTGTCTTCATCATCATCTAGCAGGTCACTTTTCATTTCTCCGTGAGTTGAGTCCTCAAGTAATTTTTTTAAAATTTTCCTGATTATTTTTTATATCTTATTGGCGGTGGACATGCTTTTGTTCTTTTTGTTCCATTAATACATTTATACATCTCCTGGAAATAATTTATGCAATAAAAAACAGTTCTCACTGCAATAATCTTCAATTTTCTTAATTGTATTTATCATCAGTTACTTATGCAAGTAGGGTCTGTGTAATTCCTGAAGGTAGTGCTTGTTCTCCAACTTTTTTGTGAGAAATTCAGTGCAAAGAGCAGTATTTCACATTCCAAGCTGTGTTGTTGACCTCTAGTAAAGCCCATGAATTAGGTGGTACTCTGATCCCCAAAATAAGAGCACTAGATTGAAGTGCTTTTATAGTATAAATATTTATATTTGCTTTCAAAAGTTCTCAAAATAATACTCAAAAGCATTTTTTCAGAAAATTCCATCAAAATCTTAACTAGCATCTCTATGTAACACAACTGATACAAGCTCGTTTTTCTTGAACCTATTTGAATGTCTCCTTCCCCATAATCACCCATGATATTATATCATAACTAAATCTACAGGTTTTTATTATTATTTTAAAAGTGTGATGCTTCAAAAATTGTTAATTTGGGTCTAGTCATCATGTAAAGAACAATTAATTTGAGAAACTTTTCAGATATTTTTAACTGATAAAATCAAATGCCTGGCCGTGGAAGATGGCTGAAATGTGGGGAAGAGTTTCCAGTGCTGGGTTTGTGGAACAATTCAAAAGAAGCTGTGAAAAGCTCCACTACTGCTGCTCAGTCAATGGTGTCACCACAGTTATTTCAAGTTTAGACTCACCAAGATGTCATCAAAGATAGCTTCGTTTACAGAGGATTTCCAGAATGTCGCTGGAACAAGGAGATCATTCATTTATTTTCTCTTAAGCCATCTACAGGCTAAAGAGCAGGAGGAAACTGGTGCTTTTGTTCTGCGGTTGTCCTGCAGAGGGTTTTTGTATACGAAGGCTCTCTCCTAAGAGCATCTTGAACTGTGCTTTTCTTCCCCGAACAGACAATTCCTTGCTGCTGTGGCAGATGAAAGCCTGGGCATCAAAGTGAAGCAGGTACTTAAGGATGTATAAGGAAACCCAGGATGCCTAAGGAAGCATGTGTGGATAAGCAGCAGCAAGCACAGGTGTTTGGCTAAGGACAAGTGGGCTTCTGGTTTGGAGGGAGCGAGAGGGCAGTATTTCAGGTGAAGGTCCTGGGTGTGGCATTGGTGCCATTCACGGGCCATCGCGGCAGCAGAAGATGCTACAAAGCTGGCCCATGACCGAAAGTTGTGAAGTTCCTTTGAACATCTGCGTATGAGCACACAGGTGCATGCACTCAGCCATAGGGGCGTTTGAAACCAGATGGAAGGTCTGGTTAATGTTCGCATCACCTCATAGCATTTCACATGTGGTTTCTTCAAAGCAAGCAGTAGTAGCAGTACAATACAAGTAAAGATCTTAGCTCAGTCACAGACGTGGCTTTGCTTATTATCTCAACTGGATGGTGCAAACGCCTTCCGGCAGTAAATACACGGCAGTGCTACGTTATGTGGGATTTGCTACATTTGCCACAGGAGTGCCGCAGGCCGCTTGCCTCCAACAAATGAAAAAGACAAAGCAACATCAAGTCTATTTCTACATGTACAAATAGGCCTATATTTTACTTACTACCTGATTTCACGCTTAATTAACATGACTTTGGGGAGGAAGGGCAGGTAATAGAGAGAAACTAACTTAATTACCCCTTGGAGTTCTTGATACAGAGCCTTGTCTGCCTACCTACATCAGCAATTTAAATTTAACTTGTTGGCATACGTGGCTATACTGAAATCTGAATGAACCTCCCTACTCCCCTGCCAGCCACAGACACTTGAGGAGCACAAGAGTAACTGCTGCAGTCCCGCAATCTGGTTCAGTTACTGCAAGAATATTGCTAGCGTGGACTCGGCGTCAGCTGCAAGAGTCTCACATGGAGCGAACTGTCTGAAACTTGATTTGTCCTGCCCTGTGGGATGTACATTTAGTGGTGTCAAGGAATTTGTTTAAAAATGGAGATGCTAGAAAGCCCACCTGTTTTGAACACACTGACTTCATGCACACGCACGCAGACACACACGTAACTGAAAATACACAACATCTGGAAGATGGCTGTAAATGCCATTGGCTTTTCCAAATGGTAAAAAGATTGGATAATGGTTTATGTGTGCTTCTGATAATATCACTTCTAAAGAATATTATTCACGTCTGAATCATCCATTTGTTTTCATGCTGTTCTCTGTCACTACAGCTACTTCAGGACTTTCTCACATGAGCTGCCAAAGATTAGTCACCGGCCCTGTGACGTTGTGTACAACCTCCCCTTCTCCCAAGGGCCGAGGATTTTATTCCAGTTGTATTGTGGTGGTTGTGTGGGTCAGTGCTTTTGTTGTGGATCTCTGGAGATGGGTTCTCAGATTTTGGCTGCTGTTTGCTTTAGGAACTGAGAGGGTATAAAAAGATCCTGTTGCGGTAAAACAGTAGAAACATCTGCTGAAGAGTGGGAGGAGGAGGAAGAGGTTGCCAACCAAATGCAGCAGCAGGGAGCTTGCAGTTCCTCCTCCTCTGCTCTCACCGCTAGATGTGGACCTGCTGTAATAAAGGGGCTGGCACCGCAACACAGGCTCCAGAGGGAAACAGGTCTCAGGTCAGCCAGTGAGAGAAACCTCAAAAGAAAACACTGAAACTGAATTAAGCGTTGGAAATAGTTCTGGTAGATTAATTCACTCCTTTTTGTCCCTAACGCAGTTTGGAAGTTGTGCATAAACTCCAGGGAAGGAGAAAGCAAGGAAAACTTCTGCAGTCTGCTACTTCTGAAAGTAATGTCAACCTTTATGCATCAAACTTTTGATTCCTTTATTAAAAAATAAGGGAAACAGATAGGATCCCAAACTACATATTTAGAGGTAGGTTTCAAGTTGTAACCTGTAGTAACCACCTGAAGCGTATGAACGTCTTGTTTGCTGCAACTGGGTGCGTGTGGCCAGTTCCCTCCTTGGCTGGCTTGGGGGCGAGAATAGGTTGCGGTTCTTTTATGTGCAGCGTGCAGAATGTTTCATCATCCTCTCAAAAGCAAGCTGCTGATTAAATTAATGATGATTTATCACTTTTACTAGGATCAGAAGGCAGAAAATTCTAGGAAGAGGTAAAGAAGACAGGGAGGTAGGTTTCTTATGAAATGAGCAAGAATCCCGATCTTAGAAGTTGCGGGTGCAAGCTTCCTACGGGAATAAAACAAATACACAGTAGAAACTTTGTAAGCAAATATTAGATCATCTTACTGAGAAGATTTAAAAAATTAGGTGAAAGTTTTAAGTTCCCATCGTCTAACTTCAAGGTCAAATTGTTGGCTTTCATAGCTTTACCACATCCTTTCAACTTATTGATTTAATCAGTGTTCACGCTGTCAGGACAAGATGCCGAGAGCCAGCGTGCAAACCAAGTAGCAGTCTGTATGTTTGATCTCCGCTCTGAAAACCACGTTTGCCCTTAGATCTGAAGCTCTCTCTGCTGCAAATTTCTTCTTATGGGATTGAAAGGATGGGTAGGACAACTGTTCTGTTTCAGTCCCACCCATCCTGCCTGGTACGTCTCTGTGTTGGGTGGCAGGGGAGTTGGGAGGAGTGGAGTGGTGGTGTGCTGGCTGGTGTTGTGTGCCCTGTGAGATATCCAGCTGAGGTGGCAGGAGCTGCCCTTGCCCCATGCTCCCCATCCAAAACCAGGTTTTGAAGCCTTTTTTTACCTGTGTCTGATTTTTAACTGCTGCTGTCCAGAGGTTGAGGAGGAGGGTGTTTGACCCTGCCACGCTGCTAAGCTTGGACATGCTCAAGAGAGACTGCCTGCGGAGTCTATACACCAGCAGCTACAGTGAGGCATCCGCCAAAGATGCATTTATATTTCAAGTACTTACCCGTGGATGAAGCTCAAGATTGCAAATACTGGCTTTTTGTAGATGGCTCCACAGAATAAGCGTCGGAGTGACTGCTTTCTGCCTTTCTTCAGAAAGGCACAGTCCTTGCATAGTCATCTTCTGTAGATGCTGTCAAGCAAGATGTGGTTGCGTCTCATTGGGAAAGCTCTTGTGAGGATCAGTGTCTTAAATCTATGATTTTTAATAACATAAAGCATTTGCAGTAGTGGGAACTTACGCTTTATTAATTATACTCTATCGCTGTGGTCTTTTATGTACAGTTGGGGTAATACGCATTTTGGATCAAAACTGGCTTAGAGTCTTGCATGTTGGCTGCGAAAATAGCACACTGGATTGTTGCCAGATATCATAGATTTGTCAAGTTTTACCTTTAAGTGGTACAGCCAAGATGCAGAGCTTCTAACGTGAATGACACTGCACTTCTTGGTAGTGCCTCAGTAATCGGGCCCATGTTTAGAGCAAAGCAGAAGGCGATATGGGCTTAACAGCATCAGTACCTGTCCTGCCTGGAGTTTTGGTGAGCATTGCTGCGCCTCCGCTGTGAAGGACAGGAAGGAGAAGGGTCATCCTTGATCTCTGGGGATTGATTTGCGTGCCCGAGGAGGTGACACACATTATAATGGGTATCTCAGCATTGCAGCCTTTTGTTTTTTAATATATTAAAGTAAGAATTATTGTGTGTGGAATTTCTTCTTTTATTGTCACTCTCTATATTTCTTTGTAAAAGGTCCTTTGAAGTGAATTAAGTCTGGATTGCAAAGGAGCCCTTAAGTCATATATTTTCTCTTATACTTCTGTTGGTTTTCTTTCTCTTTGCCTTAAATAAAACCTAAAAGCTCATTGTGGTTTAACTTCCCTTTTAAGATAGTTGAAATTACTAGTCATCTTTTGTTTGTGAAGGCATTGTTTAGTTTGAAGAGGAAAGAGTATTTAGGGACAGTAATTTGTGACCCAGGTCACTCAAGTACTCTTGCACTTTGAAAGTTTAGTACCTCTAATTTCTTGACAATTTTGGTTGCAATTTTCCTGTGTGCTTTTTATTTTGTTTTGATTTTTTTTTAAACTTTAAAAACTTCCCCCTCCTTTTTCTTGTCATTCTGTCAGAAATGTTGAGGAACTGAAGTTCCTCAAACCCAGCTCATGGAATCACAGCTTCCTACCGGAGATCTCAGCTTTGGGTGGGAGCGTAAGTTTATATTTTGTTTTATTTGATTTTTTTAAATGAGCAGCTTTGAGTTTTGATCTGCCTAAATTGAGCAATAACCTCAAAAAGGAACTAAATCAGTCCACAGTGTGCTGCTCATATAGAGTGAAAACTGTTAGTAATTTTTAATCATCTGGGAAATTTTAGTTTGAGTTTAATGCAACATGTTTTTAACATGCAAGTTTACTGCTCTTTGTTTATTTTTGCTTTTTAGTCTTTGTATGCAGGCATAGGTGCTGATTTAGGATTTTTCCTCCTATAGTTCTGAAATATTCTTTGATACTTTCTGGAACACATGTCATTCTTTTCTCATTATGTGTCGTGAGGTAAAAGACCATCTCCTCTTTCAAACTTCTCAAACCATCAGTGATGAATATTCGCCTCAAAGCTTTCTAGCAACAGAAACTAAACTTCTTCAGATGATTGACTAAAAAGTCCGTGTAAAGTCTGGCTAGGTCAGAAAATGTTGTGTTGTGAGCTAATGCTCTGGGATGTTTTTACTTGGTTTGAATCCATTTTTGGTTATGTTTTATACTGTGTTGGCACTGCAGCAGGAGACCACTCTGTGCGCACAAGTAGTGTGACACATGGATGCTTTTTGCTGGTGGCTCAAAAGGGCAGTTAAGGCTGTAACTGATTCCTGGTCACCAAAACATGAGATAATATAAAGAATGAGAGTGTACTTTGTAAAACCGAGCTTTTTTTATTTTCTTGTTTTCATAGTTATTCTTTTCTGATAGCATATAGAATAAAGGAAAGAACTAATTTTCTGGAGCTGAGCAGTGCTGGGTAAAGTGGTTGTGTTTAATCATTGTAAATATACCTGACGTTAAACAGGGTTTTATTTCGGTGGCTGGTGGTCTTCTGCAAACACACGGTGCTTTCAGAGTCGCATCCCCGGCGCCCACCGCCAGGCCTGTCAGCGCTTTCATCTGAGCTGTCCTTACTCTTTCCTGCTGTGAGAAAGGATGACAGCTCATTTTATCTGCCTTGCGAACAAACACAAAAGCTGGATTTCCTGCATGTTGTGTTTTGGTTTTTTTCTTCTCCTCTGTGGGGATGAAGGCTTGTATATGAAGAGGCACTGATTAATTCCAGCTGTTTCATTTCCAGCTGAGGACAGGTCACAGCTGAAATGCTGGAGACATTCACCACTGCGAGAACCTTAGCCCAGTTTGAGATCTGAAGCTGTTTGCCTTCCATAGGCTTTTCCAAACCCAGAGTTTGAGCACTTCAGACATAAGAGATGGAAAATCTAGATCTTAATCTTGAGGCTCAGTCTTCTGCACGGGTTATCTAATCTGTGTTGTGTACCTAATCTGCGGAAGCGTGATTAAGCCATTATAACACTAATACTAAACTGTTTGCTGCAGGTTTTGTAAAAAGGAAGTGAGATGCCACTAGAGATCTGAGACAGCGATGTCTGCAGAATGAGTGACTGATAGCAGGCTTTTGATACAAGAGCTGAATGGAAGCTGGATTGGGGAGTTTTGTACCAGCACTGATCTTCCCTTCTGCCCCTTTTAATTTTACCTCATCTCATCCCTCTCCTTTCTGGAAGAAGCCATGAGCAGTATGTGGAGAAGAAACAAAATCTTGGCAATGGAAGAGATTTTTAAAAAGCTATTATGAGAAGGGCATTTTCCTAGGCAAACCTGATGTATTTTACATATCCTTTCCCAAAGGGAAATGGACTCTGAAGAGTGCACTAAAATTGATTTGTAAACTTGATACTATGGGAAGGTCAGGGCAGAGGAGAAGGGGACAGATTAGGGGCAGGGGAAAGAGGATTAGATGTCCAGCAAATATTTAGATAATATAAAGTGCATCAAAACTAACTTGAACCTAATGGGATATATCTATTTATGTGCTTCGCTTTTTGTTTGTTTGTTGGGGATTTTTTTGCATAATTTGTATTCTAGAAACTTGTGTGGAATATGTATGTTACTTGGAGCATGAAATTCTTTCTCCAGTTTTGGTGACAGGTAATTGTTGATACTTGCATGGGTTATTGCCACATGCTGTAGGCCAGGAGCAGGGAACTAGCTCCTTTGCTAAGGGCCAGTGAAGCCTTTTGAACACTCTTTTGCAGGCCACATATTAATGCCTATCTTTGTTATCTGATGATAGCGTACAGAAAATCAGCAATTGGTCATATGCAATTAAACTGTAGACTATATACAGCCCAAGAAGTGCTGGCTGCCGACTGTGGTTTATGTTCTGTCTTAATTTGGTTCAAAAAATTTAACTTGGTGCTGCGTATTCTCATGCTACACAGCAAAACACATAAAATGCAGTGTTTTTCCTTTCAGCCTAGTTCTGCACCATACACTTTTTTCTAAAAAGAAAGAAAACCTCTTCGTGTTTATGTTGATTGACTTGATTCTGATGTAATTTAGGATGCCTGATTGAAACTAGCAGGAGAGGGAACTGTGGAGTTAATTATTACCATACAGGTCTGGTTCTCCAGACCCAGGTGACTGCACATGGTGCTTTCTGAAGACCTGTCCATGCTAAGAGCAGATGGAGCATGTTCACGTTTGAATATTGTAATTGTTTTTTGATACAAGCTTGAAGTTTGGCTTAGGACATTTTTACATATTTTCAGCTTTGAAAGAGAGAGTACAGTCCTGTATCATTTTTTGCTGTAACATTTAACATTGATGTGGTATATATTTTGAATTCCACAAGATAATACTTCTTTTTACAATGATACTTTTAACTTGTTTTCTTGACGATCCCGTTCTGCTCTTTCTGCTTTCCAATAGTTATTTGGCACACTTCACAAAGAAGTTGAGTATCTTTAAGAGAATTGTATTTTGCAATGTGGCAATTACGGCTGGCATGGAAGTGGCTCACAATTATTGGTTTTATAGATAGCCTGCTTGGTTTGACTTTTTTTTCCTTTTTAGAGGGGCTCTGATTACTCTTTACCCATGATGTTTACAGTGATCTATAATTTTCTTTCAATCAGATGCTAAGCCAGCTGGATTTATGTTTCAAAACAAATTGCCATCTTTTCTTATTTTAAAACTTTTTTTAAAAATTCCCCTCTTTTTAGAAATTTTATAACTTGGCAGGCACTTCTGATTTAATAAAACTCTTTGTTCTTTTGGGGGTGTTGTGGCCAAAATCTTTATTGTTTTTTCTCCGTGGGAATAAAATCTCTTTTAAAATTTTATTTTTCATTGTGTATGCAATTGAACTGTAGATAAATTTTGCAGAGCTCCAGTTTCCTGCAGAAAGTCCTCAAAGATGATGCTGTCTCGCATGCAGCTGCATACTTTGTCCAGCTACCTGCTTTTGTGCTGCTCTTGCACATTGGTTGACTTTTTCCTGTGTCGTCTTTTGTGGATCTGCTGTGTGTCCTTTGCTCTTTCCTTCCACTTTCTCGGTAGCTCCCTGCACCTAGTTCCATTGCAGGCGAAGGTTTTGCAGCTATTCTGTCTGCTTTCTCATATAACATAAAGCATCGTAGATGACTGTGGTCTGTTTCTGCTACTTACAGCACTTTTTCTTGGCAGAATGAGAATAGAGTTGGGACAGAGAAATGTAGATTTAGTTATAAAGAGCTGTTAAAGGTGCAATGTAAATTGGTACATGATGTTTTCAGAGTGATTTATAAATGTTGTGGTTTAACCCCAGCCGGCAGCTAGGACCACGCAGCTGCTCGCTCACTTTCTGCAGTTGGGATGGGGGAGAGAATCAGAAGAGTAAAAGTGAGAAAACGCTTGCGGATTGAGATAAAGACAGTTTAATAGGTAGAGCAAAAGCCTCACTCACAAGCAAAGCAAAACAAGGAATTAATTCACTGCTTCTTGTAGGCAGGCAGGTGTTCAGCCACCTCCATGAAGGCAGGGTTCCACCACATGTAATAGTTACATTGGAAGACAAATGCTGTAACTCTGAACATCTACCCCTTCCTCCTTCTTCCCCCAGCTTTATATACTGAGCATGACGTTATATGGTATGGAATATCCCTTTGGTCAGTTGGGGTCAGCTGTCCCAGCTGTGTCTCCTCCCAACTTTTTGTGCCCTCCAAGCCTGGTCGCTGGCAGGGCGGTACGAGGAGCAGAAAATGCCTTGACGGCTTAGCAGCAACAAAAAACATCAGTGTGCTATTCCCATCCCAAATCCAAAACACAGCACTATACCAGCTGCTAGTATGAAAGTATACTCTATCCCAACTGAAAACATACCAATAAAACTTGTAAATAAACAGGTAAATATTTGGTTTCCTCGAAAGGATAGCTGAGCCTCTAAATCATTGATGTCAGCAGATGCTGTTTGTAGGGACTTCAAGAAGCTTTAAAGCGGGTTGTAAGAGAAGGGTGGTGGGAGAGTGCCGAAGATATGGAGGTGATATGGAAGAGGATGAGGTGAAATGAGAAACATGACAACAGCTGTAAGAGTGGCCACGTGGTGATGAGGCTGTCCTTGGGGGAAAGCCGAGGCTTTGTGAGCTAGTTGTCTGCAGGCCTTGTGTGTGGCTGGGCTTGCACACAATGGCAGACTTTCTGAATTCTTTATAAAATTGTAACAATAGAATAATTTTTAAGGTGCTCTAGCAACCAGAATTAGTTTTTACATAGTGTGTGGGGAGTTGTAAGCTCCTTTGAGACAAGAGAACACCATCTGGGATGCGGTGCCAACTTGCAAAATAAAAGTAGTTCAGGATTCTCTAGTCTGCTTCTCAACGAAGGATAAGGTTTCCTGCATAATTTCTAAAAAACAAAGATTCATGATATGTGGACTAAGCTATCCCAATGAATATTATGTATTATATGTGATTATTTTGTTCCATCGAGCAGAAATAACTATTACCTTGTTTGCAAGGTGAGGCCTAGAAAGAGGTTTGACTCCTCCCCACTCCCAAGATTTTTGTTTGAGAGAAAGCTTTGTGAAATTCCTGATTGAAGGATCTTTTCAGTTTCCATGACTGATGACTGAGCGCTTGAAAAAATATGTATTATGGCATAGATGTTGTTTTGAGTCCCAGTCTCTGCTCTGATCTTTGGTATCAGCTTTTGCTGTCCCTTGTGGGTGGTAGCACAGCCGGCTCCCTGGGACTCTTCCAGTTGCCTTACAGCAGATTTCTTTTGGAGAACATATTTTAGGGTAATTGCCTCCAAAAGAAAAGAATAGTCTTTGGCCTTCTCTAGTAAGCATAACTGTTGGCCTGACTTAGGATCCTTGAGGAAGAAAAAAATGGGAGTGCTGATTGGCATTGTCAAGTAGTGTCTTTTGTGCAAGAGGCCCTTGGCGCGTTACAAGCGTCTTGTCTTTGGAGAAGCCTCTGCCCAATCAGTCAAAGGCTGCTGCCAGCCCAAATAGCTCCGGCAAGGAGTCAGCGAGCACTCTCGCGTTCCCTTTGTCTGGCCACGTTTTAACAAAGGCCCTGTGTTTGGCAGGGAGGTGGAAATGCCATTCCTTGCCACAGTAAGCTAAATGGAGGCTACATGAAAAATTTCCATCTTTAACTTTTCTTAAAATAATGAAGGGAATTGTCTGAGGCCACACTGATATGAAGTGAAACTTGGAACTACTGAGTAAATAAAGCCACTGAATTTAAGTGCTTTGAAGTTTTGAAGAAGCCACTGTGAAACAGTTGGGATTTCTTCTTGCCTCTGCCTGGAGCTAGAGATGAAGTTAGCTAAAAAAAAAATAATATTTTTTTTTTTTTAAAAGCAGGTGTGGGTTCTTTGTGCTTGTCTTTAAGATAATTAAATTAACGTTGCATCGGACATTTAAGAATCAAAGCTCATGTATGAGCAGATGCAAAGCTGTAGAGGAAGTATTTGGGGAACTCTGTGGCCTTCCAGGTGATCGAGAGGCTCCTGGCTGCCAGGATCTACAAGCCCCTGGCCTCCAGCCCTGCCTGGCTGTGGGCTCCGGCTCCCTGGGCTGTGGGCATCCACCCCATCCCAGCCTATGGGTGCTGCCTGTGCTGCCTCCTCGCAGCTCTCCCTGGGTGCCGGGCGGGGGGAGGTGAGCTCGCTGTAGCCCCTGGCCCCACTTGTGCCAAAGTAGCCCCTGTTGTCAGTCCGTCCCCATGACAGGTTGTCCTCGTGGTACCTCCTGAGGGGTGGGGAACGAGGGAGGAGAAGGCTGGCCCTCCTTGAGTTGGCATCAATTACGTTTATTTTCTTGGCAGATTTAGGCTGTTTATAGTACCAATTTCCTGACATTACAAAATGTAGGAGCTTGGGAAATTTGCAAATTGGCGAAGGCTAATAAATATTTTACTTCGTATTTCCTTGCAAAAACTTTTTCTTGACCTGGAATGAGTCAAGTGTGTGTGTCAGAATGTCAGTTCATGAAAATCCTCAGGATTTTGGTGGTTGTTTTGGGTTATTTTTGTTTGTGTGGTTTTTTTTTTATTATACACATAAAGCTATGAAAATGTATGAAAAGTTGATTTCCTAGCAGGCTTCACTTGCCATTTAAATCAATATAGAACAGGTATTTCTTTGACCTTTTTTTTATTTTTTTTGGTAGACCTAAAATGGATCAAAGTAGTACAGATTATAGAGAAATAACTGCATTTGTGTCAGGTTATGTTTTGGTGGAACACGCTGACGT
This sequence comes from Numenius arquata, assembly GCF_964106895.1. Classification (NCBI taxonomy): domain Eukaryota; kingdom Metazoa; phylum Chordata; class Aves; order Charadriiformes; family Scolopacidae; genus Numenius; species Numenius arquata. The sequence goes on along the minus strand of NC_133579.1, from coordinate 40,717,135 downwards.
CTTAGCTAAAGCAGATGGATCAGTGCTCAGCATTGGTGTTTGTTGCCTGGTATGGTGTGTATGTCCATAAGAAAGATGAGAACAAAAGAAGGAAAGGGAATGCAGTATATAGAAGCCTGGAGAAAACTGCATTTCCACTTAAGTTGTGTAAATTTTGAATACTTTTTTTCTTAAAAATAAAGATAAAATCACTGGTATTCATAGTGCATTGTTTTATTTTTTCAATTTCTGATAGAGCTTGTTTGTGCTTTCCTGAATATTTACTTGCAAGGAGGTTTTATGGTGTTTATGGGCTTATTATTTTGTGGTGTTTATTTATGGGCTTATTATGTTACAGTATTTATGAGCTCCATGTCATGCAGCTCAGTGTTAATTTCTGTATTCTTTCCCCTTTCCTTGTAGACATTCCCCCTGTGCTTCAACTTCCATGGCTGCTGTCTGACAGCCTTCTTTTTATATTCCCCGTTTCATTTGAGCGTAGATGTCGTTTTCTTGTTATACGGTATAGATACTGAAAGGAGAGCAGAATTACCACTTCTGAGCAGTAGCTGGTAGAGCCAGAAGTCTGGTGGCAGCTGTCAGTCAATAGAGTCGGGAAGATTTTCCTTGTGTGCAGTAATCTTGAAACTGCTGTGCGCCAGTATGTTCTGGTTTCAGTCCTGGGTTTGAGGGTTGGTTTTCTTTGTTTTCTGCGTGTTCTGCACGTGTGTTCTTCACATACCATGTTTTGTTTCGTGTGTGAAGCCTTTCTTTTGGATGGGTGGTACCCGGTTCTCACTTTTGCTGTTGAGGGCAGTGGGTGGGCCTCTGCCTCTTGACCATCCACCAGCTGCTGAAGATGAATATTTTGGTGCTATTGTTTAAGTCTTGAGCTTTGCATTCAGAAATCTCTTGCATGTTTGGTTAAGTAGTCAAGACACTCAAAGCAAGATTTGCTGCCATTTCTACTAGTGTAATTAACCAGAATTTGCACTGACTTTAATCACGCTGGACTTTCAAGGGTGTGAGTGAAATCTGAATCTATCTCATCTTTTTCTGATTTCTGAATCTTCTGGAAATTGCAGTAAACAGAATGAGTAACTTCAGAGTTTATTGTTTTAAACTCTGCAGACTCACATCATGGGTATCTGACTCGCTGTTAGGAACCGTCCCTGGATTTGAAGTGTTATCGATGGGAGGCGAGTCAGGGGTTGGGTCCTTGCCCCTGGCCCAGGGGCTTTGGTGGGTAGAGGGGATTGCCCCCCGTTCAGCTGCAGCGCTCCGGGGATGGGTGATAGAAGTTTTTTTGTTCTGGGGAAAACAGGGAGCTGTGGTAGTACATGTACCACCTCCACGCCGAGTAGGCATTGCCATTCATTCCTTTGAATACAAATAGCTTTATATAATATAGACCGTGTAACACAGATAGAAAGTACTTTCTGCTGCAGACAGCTAGGAAATGTGCTGAACAGTACTTAGCATAATGCACAGAAAATAATAAATTTGTCAAAAGCAGCCAACACACATTTGGCACCTTTTGCTCTTCTTCTTTTGCATTCTTTTCCATTTACTGTTTTCTCCCCTCAGGCTGTGCTCTGCAGAGGAAGCTTGTTTCTAAGAAACAAAAATGGTGCTACGGTGTTGAGGAGCAGTGCAAAACTCGGCACTAACGCCGCTCAACTAATTCTAAACTGTCAGGAAGGTTCATTACTTCACATTAAATAAGTTCTTTCACACTAGGTTGCAATTTCCTACAGGCTTGTTGCCCTTTCACTAGGGGGGGTATTTTTAATTATCAATAAAGTTATTAAACTCCATACTTGACACCCTCAAGCAACATGTTGTTCATTCAAACCGAGAGGAGGGGGGTGTGTGTATGGGGGAGTAGAACCCCAGGTGATGCACAAGTGCCACAGACTTTGAACCTCACTCTCCTGGAGCTGCTGCTGACCCCAGCCCCAGAGAGATTGTGGGACCAGGCATGCCCTGGGGCTGGCTGGTGTCCCAATTCCCTTCTTCCTAGAAGATCCAAGAATAGTTGATTGATACTCGTTGGTAATATTAACAAGTCCTTTAATAAAGCTTGTTACTTTTAATAAAACCAGTCTCAGGAGTGAGGTGATTGGATGAAAATTTTTATTAGAAGGGAATTTTTAACTGTCAGGGTCTTGGAGGCTCATGTGAAAATGTTTCCAAATGTCTCCAAAGACTTGAAGTGAAATGGAAAGTAATATCTGTCATTTACTAATTTTAAGATGCTTTGATTTTTTTAAAAAAAATCTTAAGATTTTTGAGCAGCAGAGTTTGACAGCATTTTGGGTAAATGGCTTTGAAGGTGTCGAATACTGTCACTGTCATGTATTTTTGTCCAAAAGGGGAGTAAGAGGCTGCAGCCCATGGCTGGTCTCAGAGTCAGCACACATTCAGAGAGAAAGCAGGGGCTGTAAATGTGGGAACATTCTTCTGACAACTTGGTGTTGTGTGACTGAGCTGCAGCAATGCCAGATTTAGCAGCAGCTTTATTAATCTATGATAAATCTTATACTCCCTTGAGTCTAGACAGGCAGAAAGCTGTAAACTGTACAGTGGAGGGTTGAGGCAGCATTATTCTTCTGCTGAAGTTAATCATACTCTGCTCCAGCTGTTGGCGTTGCTCTGCATTTAATGCTTATGAAGACAAAGATGGAAAAGAAAACAGAGGAGTGTTCTTTGTCACACTCAGATTTATGTTATGATTTTGTCAGACGCTTTTGGACAAGCATAATTATTTTTTTCTGTTGCTGAAATTTAGGACCAACTTAAAATGAATCTGCTCTTTCTCATATTTCAAAGCAGAACAAGAAAATTTGATTTGACCCAATCCCTACTGTTTCTTTGAACCACATTTCAGACTTGTCCATTTTTTTTTCCATGACTGAGATGCAGCCAAGACAATATCTTCTTCATTCCTGCCATTCAACATCTCATTGAATTTTGACTGCAAAACCCTAAACTAAAATTTATCTCTGAGTTTGCCTTCAAGCCTATTTATTAATTCAGTTTCATTTGTGTCCAGATATTGTCTTCTGAAACCAATACACTTGAATTGCTTAAGTGGGAGAAATACAATTCAATGATTCATGTCTTCTCTTGAACTTGCTGTCCATCGGGATTTAATGTGGTCTTACAAAACAAGGCAGGCAACGGTATCAAAGACTTATAGTGATTCCAGAAAGTATCAAAAATCCCATATCTATTTAGTATTGAAAACGTATCCACACACCGGCAGCATTTTCTGTTTATTGGTGTGGGATGCTTAACATTTCCACCAAGTGTCCTGAGGCGAGAGCGAGTGAAGCAGTGTTGGGACTGGTATTGCCACTTGGTTTGCAAAAGCTGACTGTTTTTGCAATCCAACTGCATATAAAGGAAAATGCAGTTAAGAAATCAAAACAAATTGAACCAGTAAAGCTGTGTAGAATTGGTGAATTTATGAGGGTCCAATGAAGGTACAAGTAACTGCTAGTTCCCCTCAGAAATTTCATGCAACTCCACTTCTGAGTCAGAGGGGTAAAAAAAATCTAGTCCCTTTGAGATACAGGGGGAGAGGTAGCTGGCTGAAAATAGAAAATGGAAGGAAAAAAAGTGCTTTTAAATTAAGACTCACTCTTTGAGTAGTGCACAGGAAGACCAGGTGAGCAGTCCAGGAGGCCTGCAGAGTCTGAGGTTGTTGACCATGTGCCAGAAGGCCTTCAGGCATTTTGGAAGGGGCCAGGAGAGTGACAGGAGACTGAAGGAAATATTGGAGGTCTGCGAGTCTGGGGAAATTTTAGAGCGGTCTCAAATTTTTTTATTTTTTTATTCTTTAAATCAGCCCAGAACGGAATCCAAGTTTCTAGTCTAGTGTCAAATGTGCAGATAAAGACCTGTACAGAAATCTGGCTCGTAGCTGCTCTTTCCATTTATGCATATATAGGTGACATGTTTCAGCCATTTCATTAACCTTTTCTAGTCTAGTCCTGAAAAACTTAACACTGCAAATCTCTGAAATGTTACTGCATACCTTAAAAGAGCAAAAGTAAAGCCAAATACAGGTGTCTGGGTGGGAAGCTCTGGACCTCTAACTCCCCGTCTGCCGCTGTAGGGGCTGGGGAGGATGCCCTTCATCCCGGGCGTTGCGGGTTAATTTTTGTCTTAGTTAACGTAAGTGAAAAGAAATTTCAGTTGTCAAAATATCACTGAGTGTCAAATCAAGGCCAAGTTTTTGTTAGTGGTATTTCAGCAGCCAAAACCGTATTATTTCCCCATGCCTGTTGAGCTTGCAGGGTAGAAGAACGCTACTGGGGCTAACTGGAGTCACCAATGTTGCCAAAATCACAAGAAGATTGATCTCGATCATTGATTTTTCTTGGGCCAAGGGTCCCTTATGGCTGCAGTCTTGAACACAGGAGCTGGAGGAAATTTTTTTTTTCTTGACCACGTGAGGGGTGAGATGACCGAGATATTTGTCCAGGGGTGTTAACAAAAGTTTACTTAATGCAAAGTGGAATTCTGATCTGCAGTTGCCTTAATCCGCATTCCTCCGTTTTCACCCGACTGCAACCAACCACATACCAGCGCTACAATAACATGTGCTGATTATGGCAGTGCACCTGTGTTGGGTAGTTTTTCTGGCCAACTTGTTGTTATTACTTTCCACTGATTTTATCTTTAGACCGTAATTATTTTATTCCTTGTAAAGATTCTGTATCAAGGTAACAAATTTCTTTTGGAAAATGACTTTATCCGGATATGTGCAAAAGTAATCCCGTTTTAAAATAACTTGCTGTTGGTCTGTTTAAGCTCCTCCTAAGAAGTTCAGTTAGGTAAAATGTCTGAAAAAGATAATACTTTCAATTTTCATAGTTGTAGAACTGTATCATTAAGCAATAAAAAAGGAGACAAAATTGCTGAAACAATGAACAAGCTATCGAACTGTGCGCTAGTGTTCTGACCGCAAACCAACAATTCTGCTGCTTGAATGCATTTTATGTCATGAGGACTCTGAAATACGAGCAGCAAAAGAAAGCAAATTTTATTGAAGAGTATAGGTAAGGTCTGCTAGAAATCAAGGCAAATCCTTACTGCTGGAATTGCAGTGGAGCTGGGGTGTAATCTCTTGTGCCTTAATAAAAGAATGTCAATGTTGCCAAATAGTGAATGTGAAATGAACTCTTTTTATTCATTATGTTCACTTTTTGAGTGCTTTATATCAATATGTGTTTTAAATCATCAGTATGCTTACAGAAACTGGTGAAGGTTTCATTCATTTTGTTAATCATTACTACTTTTCACTTCAGCTCCTTCTGAGTGAACTCAGCTGCCCCTCACTCAGTTCTTGAGTGGAGCCAAACTGTTCGCACTTGTCATTGATTTTTAATGTATGGTGACATAAGCGTCCAGTAGCAGATGAATAAACTTTTTAGGAGTAGTCAGAGTAAATGTACTATATGAGAGCTTGTACTCTTTTGTTTGACTTTCACTTGGTTAACAGATTTATTTAGTTTTGTTGCTATTCTGTAAATAATTATACTACAACACAAAACTAAATTTAGGAATTGTTCAGCAACAAAAAAAATTTCTATGAATTCCCATGTCCATTTGAGCCCTCCTGAAGTGGAGCACGCAACGTTTTTTAAGTTACAGTAGACGGTATTTGCACAGGTCTTTCTGAAGTACACATACCTGCTTTGTCTGCCATGTGAAAGTTCTTTCTGTCTTGTAACGTTACCTACCTTGCAGAAGTTCAAGCAAACACCTTTTTTTTCTATACATAGTACAAAAGTCAGATCAGAAAATCAGTGGCTTATAACATCTGTCACTTCTGGGCAGCCTGGTGGTGTTGGTTCACTTAATTTCGTAAAGTTTTCTGTTGTAAATTTTGTGAGAGGGATTTTAGACTTACAGCCTACGGATTCATGTTTCATTTTTGTTCTTACGGAGTCTTCCCATGTTTGACCTTTCTTCTCCCTTTCCCTACACGCTTAAAAATCATGGGTATTATTTCTGTATGTAATAAATTTCACTGCATAGATTAAGCCTTGAGTACCACACAAATAGAAAATATGGGTGGGGAAAAAAAAAAAAATCTGAGTCCTGCCAACCTGGAGGACCCATCCATGGAGGCGAGGCTGATGATCAAGGATTTAGGAAATTTGTTTAAAGTTTTGATCTGGCTTTTTAGTTACGAAATCGTTTGTAGAAGCAGATGTCAGGATGATTGATTTGGGATCTGTGTTTGATGGTAGGTGCAGCGAATTTGGCTTCTTCCCTCAACATGGAGGTGCTAACACCTCCAGCTGTGGCAGTTAAATTGGAAAGGAGACTGAGGAGTGTCCTCTTCTTCCAGGATGTGCTATGGGATACACACAGTATAGAGAGAAGCAAGTAGATCAAGTGCAGTGGCAGGGAAATAAAGAGAAGCATCAAGAGGAACCATAGAGAGACATCATAGTAGGGGAGACTTCATAGACAAATAGGAATAACAGATGCAAATTACATAGTACAAAGTAAATATCTGTATTGTAGTATATTTCAGTATGTTGTTTTATCACCAGTAATAGTAGTACTGCTTCCTGGCAGTCAGCTGTCATCTGTTGTACCACCACCACCCCCCCCCCCCCCCCAAAAAACCATCTCCACGTTGAAAGAGGGACATTTAATTTTAATGCCTGTGGAAATCCCTTAAAGGACAAGAAATTTAATTATTTACAGCCTGGATAATTATCTGTTTATTGATATTCAAGTGTTGTGAGCAAGTGTAGTCACATGCTCGATCTTTATAAAAATCTGAATCATGCTTACTACCCTAGGCATAAAAAAAATCAAAGCACGTGATGTATTAGCTCCAGTCTATGGAAAAAAAGATTTTGTGAATAAAGAGCTAGAGAATAAGGTGCAGCTTAGACATAGGCCAGTGACTACACAACAAAGATTTCTTCTGCAGAAACCTCAGAAATTATAGGTGTTGTTTTCCTTAGTAAGAAGCCATTAAAATGTGCTCTGAATCTATATAGATGTACAGGTTGGAGTGAAAAAGTAGCATCGCTTCTCTGTTTGGGCCATCATTAATTTTACTGAATGGAAAAATTTCTCAGAGAGAATGCTGCCACTGGTACCAAAATGGCATGTATTACAAGACCTGCAAAACAAGGACTTCTTTGAACACAGTATTTTAAGTATTGTGATGTATTTTCGTCTTTCATTCTATATTTGACCAGGTGATACAGTTCCTAGAAAATTGAGTTTTATTTCACCTTTTGTTATAAGCTGATAAGATGGTCTTCATCCTTCCTCTTCCCAACTTATGTAGGTGATAATAGTGCCAGGGCATCAGTATTCTGCTGCTGAAGCAATCTTAGATCTTGCTTACGATTAAGAAAAAAAAAAAACGTGGTAAAATAATGAATAGCTGGCAAATTCCAATAGAAACATTTACATTGAAATACTTCGGCTGGGAAGAAGGGAGAGTTTACGTCACGTTTGGGAATATAATTTTGTTTGCATGGTTTTGTTCAGCCTATATTATTGTTCAGGGGTTTTGGAGACTATGTTTTGTATTAGGAAAGCATTAACTGGAATGGTGTTTTATGTGGTTGATTCTGTATGAGGTATTTCATTCCTGGGTATTCCAGTCATGACTATGTGCAAAATGCTGCCATCTCTTAAAAATCAGAAGCAACGAACCAACTCCCTTAAAAACCCAAACCAACAACCCCTCTCCCCTTAATTTTGTTTTACTTTAAAATGTATACAGTTTATTCCTAACAAAATATGTGTGCATGCACATATATACATATGTAGAGCCTACCCTACATAATTGCATATACGTATGCACAGAAGCACGTGCATTAATAGATCATGAAACAATTGCACTAAAGATAAAGCCTGTATATAGATTACGTTTTGGTAGCAGCCACTCTCTTTTTGTCAGATTTCTGGAACTGCTGGTCAGGTATCATGGAAGACTGTATCACTTGGTAAGTGATACCATCATTATTTATAACACAAACATACACCCCTACCCTTGTGGTCTTTTGACAGATCTTACTTGAAAAATTGAACTCGCGTAGAAGAGATTCCTTAGTGAAAGTATTTCCTTAACACTGTTAAAAGTCTCTTCATGTAAATCTTAACAGTATGGAGTTCTCAGACCTTGGTATAATGTTGAATTTATCATCTTTAACTAATGACTAGGAGCTTAAAAATGAGTATTTATCTATTTTAGAGCACTGTTATGTATTTCACAGTGTAAAAATCAAATGCCCCTCAAAAGTTGGTATTAATAAATCTTTTGAGAGCAGAAAACTGTTTTGCTGGAAGCAAAATGTATGTGTAAATCATATGGGATATAAGCTATACTTCATTTTTCTGTCTTCCCCCAGCCAATCTCTCCCCTCTGGGCCCCCTATTTCTGTGTCACTAAATTCTTAACTTTCAGTTTTCTGTATACAGTACTCCTATGATCCTGGTGAGGATTCAGTGGAAGTAACTAATGAAACTTGCCTGTCAAATATCTATTTAAATCTTACTTACATGCAGTGACTGACTTTATAAAGGGAGCTGTATTTGAGCATCTGACCCTCTTGAGGAGCTGACAGAAGACTTCTGGCAGAGAGCAGCAACGTGTAAATGCTATCAGCTGAAACGTTAACTCATAGCACTGCAGAATAGAGATGCAGAGCTGAGACACTGGCTTAGGTGGTGCTGTGATGAAGATCTGGGTATGAATGCAGCTTTTAATTACTAATTCAAGGAACAATAAGTAATTCCATTGTCTTATTACAATATAAACAGCGAGGAGGGGATTGATGAGGGTGAAGATACAGTAATAGTCTCTAGAACCTAATGCCAATTCTAAATGTGTGAAAAATATCTAGGATGATAATTGTTACATGCTTATCAAGGGATTTATTTTTATCTCTTTGGATTGCTATTATGTAACTTGCAGATAACATTTCAGACATGGAGAAAGAATTACATGGTGCTGTCTCCTGGAGGACCAAATATATAAAAGACAAGTAGTATGCTTTTGAGACTTGCATTTTGTCCTTCAACTAGATTGCCTTCCTGAAGTCAGGTAATAGGGCCAACACTGGGATGTTTCGCTTCAGTTTTGTATTCGCTATAGCTGAGAATATCCTGCAAATCCTTTCAAGTAGAGAAAAAGAAGCTTCATTTTTCAGTAGGCTTAGTTTCGATGGCTTGAGTACCAGAAGTCACTTGATTTCTTCAGTTGTTTCCTCTGCTTGTTTACTAGCTTGAATAAAATACCTCTGTATGTGAGAATGAATTTTTGCTCTGGTGCTTGGTTCCAGACTAGAGGAACCAGAGGGCAGGGTTTAGCTCATACCTACCTTATGACTCCCCCAAATAAATTTGGCTAAAAGGTTAAAATTCAGACTGGTAACACTCTGAGTTACTGAAGATGCAGCTTTTCCACAGATGCATCATATACCCACTTTATTCAGATTTCTTTATCCAATAACTCTTCACTTAGCTGACCTGAGAGAAGTCTTAGAGTTACCTTAATTTGTGAGGAGAGGGCTAGTGGTAAAATATTTTACCCATTTGGATGCAAAAAAATCTCAAACCAACAACCAACCAAAAAACCCAACCAATCAATCAAAAAAATTGTGTGATTTAGTCCCCTGTTCATTTGATTTGGTTGAACCAAATTTAACTTTGTCCCCTATGATTTCTTAAAGTAGAGGATAGTGAAATGCTGAATTTGCAGGAGAACAGATTTTATTGATAGCTCAAATTGGGAATCTCAGATGGTCAAGCTAATTTAATTGAAGAATTCAGAGGCATTCCAGTTTGCATATCACATAAGCAATTCATATTTATTTTATAGTATTACAATTAACTTTGCTAGTATATTTGTTCATTTTGGACACTAGGAAAAACTCAGTGTTTTGAAATTAATTACTTTAAATTTTGATTACTAGGACGATGAATGATTAGATACCTAGGTGAAAAGGGAAGCCTCAGCTTTCTTTAGGAATTTATAAGCATTGGAAGGACTTTTTTTTTTTTTTAATTTCCCCTCTTTTATTCCTAAGAATCTTTTGCTAAAAGTCCTAAAGAAAAGCCACAGATCTCTTAGAGATTTACTGGTACTTATCGCAAGAATGGTAAAGGTCTCTTATATCATGACTGCCCTTTTATTTGATGTTGAGTGGCTATTGGCATAGACCCCAGATACTGACTGAAACTCTACATGTGAAACCAAATAATTACTCCTGATAGGGATAATATATCAGCACTAGGACACTGATAGTGGTAATTCTCCATGTCATTTAGATAGTAGATAACAGCACTACAGCAACTGATAAATAATTAGCTTAAGTCATGAAATGAGGCAAATGTGTATTTTCCTAGTTAGGTATGTGAGAATTACAGTTAATTTTTATTTATGCAGGCCTGTTATTTAGACAATTATTTCACATAATGGATTTAGTGAGACAGGAAGAGAAGAATGTTTTTTCAGGTCACTGCTAAAGATACCCTTCATTTTCCTGAATGTAGAGCATGTAGAGAGAAGAGGAAAGCTCTACAGGTCTTACAGAGATGTCCCTGAGTAAGACAGGAGTTACATATAACTCCCCCTCAGTCTGTAATGAGTTTCCAGACATCCTAATATTCATAGGATGCTCTTTCTTCTTATGCTTCTTCCAAACCTGAATTGGAAGGGAAGGGGAAGGAAATGTCCGTCTTTTCTTCTTGCTTTTACTAAGCTTTTGGACACATGGAAATACCCACGGAATGGGATTAAAGCTTTCTCCCCTCCAAGAAGCCTTCTCCTTCCCCTATAAATCTGTGACTGATTACTGGTCATGAAGGTATAGTAAACCATTATCTGTCTTAATCCATTCTCTTATCTGTTAGAGATCAAGATGCGCCTTGGGATGCTGGCTGATTATCCCACATCTGTCTGTGATGGAGGCTCTTGAGCAGCTGGGCTATGCAGCTGTCAAGCGATAGTGCCTCCACTCTGATTTAATATGGCTATTTCTGTCTTCCTCAATTTCAGTTTTGCCTTCTGTTGTCAACTGATTTTTCATTTAATTCTGAAATGATGAGCAAAATCATGTATAAAATATTCATCGTGCTTTCTTTAGTGGAGCCAGATGTACTTCCTTAATGAAAGCAATAAGCCAGAGGTAATGAATTTATTAACAAGATAGAAAATCAATTCTTTGCCATGCAAACTACCTACTTGCATACACTTGGGGCATGGAAACTGAGTACTTTGTATGCCTTTTGCTCCCTGTTAAATGATTTGTTCTGCTGATAGTCACTGATTTTTGCTATGAATTTGAATGAGTTCATATGAGGAGAGTGGTAAAAGGCGCATGATAAAACTTGACATTAAGCCAGGAACGGATGTTCTTAACAGGGGTATTACCTTCATACTGTCTTTTTTATATATTTTTTTTCTTCTCCTAAAACGTGGCTGGCTTGGGCTTTAGCAACCCAGTCTGAAAGTCTGTCTGTGTTTGATGAAAAACAGAATATCCTGTGAGAGACATTGAAAAATTGCAACAAAAGAAGCGACGTGGAAGAAAAAGCAGATTCAGACAATTCTTTCAGCCACCCACACTGTCACAGCAAAGCTTCAGGAGGGGGAAGACAGAGGTAGTGGAATTAATGCGGTTTCGTGCAGACCTTGGGAAAAAAACTATATAGGTTGTATTAGAAGGGCTGTGTAGATGCTCGTGGTGCCAAGAGTGATGCCCTTATCCATGTTTAGTAGTGCCTTCCTCCCTACTAAAGTTACTGGGGCTGCTTAAACAGTGCAGCACTCTTCGATTTTTCAATGCATTTATGAGTATTAAAGTCATACTTACGGCTGTAGAGGTAGTTTTTGGCAGAAGCACTGCTTTTTGAATATTTAGGGAGAGACATGTAAAAATGGTGTGCTTAGTCCAAGCCACCCAAAAGTGTAATTACAGCTGAAGCAGAGAGCAGCAGTCAGACTAGACTGTATAATCACTTCTTACACGTTTTTTTGGCTGGAAATGTGATCAGTCACCATAAATCCCATTTTATATAAAGATAATAAGTAGAACTCATTACAGCTTTTTGGCTGTTTATGTTTCGCTGCTGGCTATCGATACGTGACAAGGCACTGTTAATCTTGTCTCTCTGGCAGCCAGTAGAAGAAAACCGCACATGGGCATCCAGAGGCTGCAGAGGAAGCACAGAAATACACACACTGGAAAAGGTGGAGAGGTCAAGTTTAGCATTCAAACCCTGCTCATGACTAACTTAAAATATTACCCTTCAGCTGCTAAAGGCTGGATTTCAGCAGCAAGTTTGACCAGACGGACCACACAATGAAGTCATCAGCTCTGAGACCCACCAGCTTGAAAAAACAACAACCCCTGGTGTTAAGACAAATGCTTTGAAGAGTGGTTGATATTAATCAGGTGGTGCTACTGGTTTGGAGTTCGTTAGTCATTCCGTATGAATAAAAATGCTGATAAAGGACACAATAACATTACAGAGCCGAGGTGGTTTTGTAACACAAGAAGCCACAGACCTGAATCCTACGTGGGGGGAATTGGTCAGGGTCCATTTCAAAATTCCTTAAGCCAAATTCGTCTCTGGGCTAACTCCTTTGAAGTCACTGAGGTTACACAAGGAATTAATTTGGCCCTTTGTCTCTGTATGATAGCAGAGATCTAACTAGCAATCCTGCTCACCATGTTGGAGGTTTATTGTTTCAGTGCAGTTTCCTCAGAGGAACTCCCAAGAAAACCCATCGCATTCCCACTGTGGGCAGCCCTCATCTTCCCCACCCTCTTTTCCCATCTGTTTCTTAATTACTGTGTTAACAGCTGAACATTTTTATTTGTTAACTATCACGCACTATAAAAATATCTCCTTTTTGGTTTTGAGTGTTTTCCTACAACTATATTTGGTAACCTGAGTAGAATTTCTAACATGTCAAAGCTGGGCATGGCCTTGGCTCCATGGGAGAAGTTAAAATTCAGTGTGCCTGGCTGCACTGGGACTGCAGGCACAGCTGAACCCTGGTGACATGGGGTTGGATCCACAATTGCTTTAATCTAACGGAAGTGTGGTGTCTATTTCTGTCTTTCTCCTCCTCACAGCAAGCAGTGTTTGTCCAGCCATGTGGTGAGCTGAATCAGGGAACCAAAAAGATTGAAAATTAACCCAGAAAATCCATGTTCAGCCAAATCCATTAGCTGTCCTCCAGCAGAAGAGGATGTGGTAGCAGAGGTGGAGGGCTGAGAGCTGGCTGGAGGTGTCTGGCAGCTCTGGGCATAGCCTCCGATGCCCTCAGTGGCCCTTCTGGCGATCGAGAGAAGGGGAAGAATGTCAGCTACCTGTGTAGCTGAAAAAATGAAGTCTGTCAGGCCTTTTTGGAAGAAAATTACATAATCTGTTCCAGTTATTAAATCAACATATGCCTTTTTTCCTTTCCCGTTTTCCTCCAAAAGAAATTGTTTTGGTTCAGTCATGAAATTAATTGGTGTACATATTTTGATAGGAGTAAGACATGCTTTCCGCTTTACACTGTAGCACCATGCAACTGAAAAAATGCAACTTGTTTTGTGACTCTTGAAGGGACAAGGCAGCGTGATTAGGAGATGATTAGTTAGAGGTTGCTCACTGGGTTGGTGGCTTTGCCAGTGACAGTCTCTAATTTCCTTGTGATGAACCTGCTCCTCAGCCCTTGAGGTCCTCAATGGAAGAAGCCTTCTGCTTGCTGTCTTGCGTGGCACGAGCTGGCACACTGCATGCTGTCTTCTCTGTAGGAGAGCCCCCCGGTCCCACACCCTGGCCCCTTCCGGCTTAGTGACTTAAAACCAAGGTTTAATTCATACACCCATGTCCTAGATTAGATTTTTATCATTTGATCTCCAGCTTCATAGCATATGTGGTATTCTTTTACTTAATACAGCGCAGAAGAAAGTTTTTGATCAGACTGAAGGATTTTGATAAATGGAAGTGGTTATTGCTCAGTCATTTCGTTCAGCATTTCTACTGTGTTGCAGAGGATAGCAGGTAGCTGACTTGTCCAAGCTTCAGAGTTTAGAAAATGCGTTATTTAAAGTAAAGCACGCTTCTGGAATGTCTGAGTAGTATAGCAGATGTTACTGGAAATAATATGAAATAAATTTTTCTGCCATTATACGATAGGTAGAACACCTGTAGAACATCAATTGCACAATCAGAACTGTTGGTTTTAGTCCATAACTTTTCTTGCTTGGGACGTAATGATTAAACCATTTCTTTTTTGATTGGGATGTCAGATATTTAGTTGGCATAATAGGGGTATCCTGCAACTGTTTAATTTTTTCCTGTATAGTTTCTTAGGGGACCAATTCAGCTTCATCCTTTTTTTTTCTTCTTTTTACAAGAAAGGATGGCTGCTGTCTCACCTTTTTACAAATTAGACAGAGTACAGGTTAATGTTTTGGCTTTTCCTGAGAGAGTAGTCAATTGAAAAAAGAGAGAAGGGTAGAATTGGTAAATTGTAAATAAAATATCTAAGTGAGAAGAAAGATATGATTTTAAAAGAAGCCTATTAATCTTCCCATGGTGCTATCTTGTGTTTCTGCAGACTTCAGATCACTTAAATTATTCTCCTTTTTTGCATAGCAAGTATTTTAGGTCTGAATAGATTTAAGCCATTTTAAACACAAAACAGGATTACGCATGTGCATGCAGTTCACTATGCATGTAGATCATGGAGCTCTGTGTAGGTTTAAGGTAATCGGCAATCATCTGTGCGTGGGGGATCTCTTGTGTTTCCCTTGAAGGCATCTTTGCAGAGAGTGGACTCGTATGCAGGACCCAGTCCTTCACTTACTAGCCCAAGAAATCTTTCCTTAACACAGTCATGTTGAAAGGACAGTGCTGATCTGAGATTGGAGCAATGAGCACAGAGACAAGGTTTACCCTCATTTCTGGACACAGCTGAGCTCTGTGTCTTTTGATTTTTAATGTTTGAGTGAATCTCTGGTGAAAACCAGAACATTTGCATCTTCCTTCTGAAGACAGAGAATTATAGAATGGTTTGAGTTAGAAGGGACCTTAAAGATCATCATGTTCCACCCCCCACCCCCCCACCCCCTCCCCGGCATGGGTAGGGACACCTCCCACTAGACCAGGTTGCTCAAAGCCCCATCCAGGATGGAAGGAACATTTAGCGGTTGACAAAGCTCCCATCCTCCTCTGCCTGGCTTCTGAGCTTCCAGGGGAGATTGAGCTCTCCCTTGGGATCTAGGCAGCTGGGTGCCACCAGATCTTTCTTTGGGTCAAAGTTTGTTTTGCTCGCCTGGGCCTTGTCAATGGTGGCGGCAACACTTGCAAGGCTATAGGGCTGCAAAGTGTCAGGACACGTTTATCTGGACTGAGTGAAACCTCTAGAGTTTTGTACTGCTTCCGGTTTTCCTGTGATTTGATCCTGTGCAGTTCCACATTCAGTGTTGCGGACATTTGCCAAACCCCTCTCAAGTGAACAGAATTGAGTGATTTCAAGAGAAGCATTGGGGCTTTGAAGGGATGACGGTAAGAAACCCAGTCAAATTTTAATTTAGAATATTCAGGTTGCAAGTTATCCCCAGTCTCATTGCTGGTGTTTAGCTTGGTACGTTCTTGCTTCCAACTGAATTATAGATGTTTTTGCTGACCTTGGAAAACATGCAGAAATAACACAAGAAATGGTGGTTATGAAAGTATATCTGCAAAATCGTCTTTTAGATACAAAATATACAACATGAGCTGGATCAAGTAGGGAAAACTTGTGGAAAACCAGCTTTTAGTTATTGCATAATCTTTCGAAGGTTCTTCCTACCTGGAAGGTAAAGAAACCAGACTATGTTTATTTTGATACAGTTTTTACCCAATGACCCTGGGCATATGTGACAGGGAAATACACATGCTGGGAGAGAGAACTGTGCCCTGCCGTGGTCTAATGTGGTGAATTTCTGTTGGTGTGTAAAGACCTAAGTGAACTTGTGTTTTCAGAAGTAAAATGTCAGCAAGCGACATCTGAAGCAAAGTCGGGACCTGGAGTTCAAAGGGCTCTTACAGAGCTGGCAAGAAATCCTCTGGCAGGCCTGTTTGCTGTGTTTCTGAGGAATTTATAGACAGTAATCGAGTATAGTAGTGCATTTTTTAAAAATTAAATGCTCTGCATAGACATTGGAGAGTATATTGAAATTAGAGGACAACCACTAAAAGATATAATAAAATACTCACTGATCAGAGTTTTTCAGGATAATAGTTCAGTTTTCACGGTTGATAAGCATCCCCTTGTAGCGCTGGCTCTCAGAGCTCATTCTTCCAGTGCTGCTCAAAGCCCAGACTAAATGGACCCGTTCTCAAAGGAGCTGAGCTGGCTGTGGGTCAGTGACTGCTGCCCACTGGATGCTGAGCAGTTGAAAATGGGACCATCGTTGACTGCACCAGTATTTGCTGAGGTTTCAGCATGTCTCAGGGTTAAATGTGTTTTTTATATATATATATATATATATATATGCCAAGGCATGAGCTTTGCAGTCTTTGCTTCCCAGGTAGGACCTGGTGTCCCTCCATTCACACATAAACTATGCAGACAACAGCATTCCTTACATTGTAAGAGGCATTAGTGCGCTCTCCCTTACTGCTTCGGGATAAATACATATCCCAGATTCAAGTTGCAGCAGGTATTAAAAAATTAAATAAGGTCCCTGAAATCGTATTTATTAAGCACATCTGCACGTTGTCTTTTGAAGACTGTATGAAAGTTGAGTTAAAGGTTTGTGTCCTCAGGTTTTTGTTTATAAGAAAAACCACTTTGGTTCACCTTTAAAAGGGAATGAAAATGAAAGTATCCTATTGCTGTCTCTAATTTTAGTGTTCCTAGCATGGTTTGTCAAGCTTTGTGTGGAAGCTATGCGAAGTTGCTCTAATTTTATTTTACATACGTGCTCTGCAGAATATTTTTTATTTAAGTTTTATTAAACAAATGATAGAAGGAATTTGAATATAAAATAAATCAGCATGAATTAATATAACTTTCACCAGAGCAGCGTAATGGGGAAGAGAAAATCATTGCTGTTACCTAAGACAGATGGGCTTGGAAGTGTAATTTAGTGGAATGGATGTATGCAAACCTATGGGTATTGGACTGAGACTCAGTGGACCTGGATTAGCATTCATGAAATGATTCCTTCACTATGTCATTTCAGATCATGCAGGGACAACGTCTTTCCATGAGAGGTGTTTTAATATATGTTGCTTTCCTTTATGGGTAACAATTACGAATATTTTTAGCAAGTCAGAATTTGTTCCTCTTGAGAAAACAAAAGCAATTAAGGCAACAATAGCTAAATTAACAAATGAGTACTCAATTATCCATAGAAGCCAAAGCTGGAGAAGCCCAGGGGGATGCAGCCTGTGTTCGTTCCCTGCCAGGGCACCATGTCAGTGTGTGAAACTCTGTTATCGGAACTGCGAGGATAAATCCAGTTTTCAAAATCTAAACTAATTTATATATGGTGTCTTGATGCAGAAGCCTCTTGAAATGTGGGTACTCAATTTTTCTTCAATAGTCCTTTGCTTGTGAAATGTGTAGAAATTTATTTAGGAGAGCCTTTTTGTTCTAATTCTGCTCTCTTGCCTTATATGGCTCTTTTGCAACTATATACTAGATTGAAATCTTAGACTATACTTTAGTTGTAACCAAAAAGGAATGGCTTCTTATCTTTTCTGGAACTGACATTCTGTTCTGTAGCTTACTGTGTATTTTTTTGGAGACGCTATTAATCTTCTTTCTGTGCTCTTTTTATTTTTTCTCCACACTTGCACAGTGGCTTTCCCTGGACCCAGTCTCATGTTCAGCTGCCGACACAACCCCTGCCTGCTTCAGAGAGAGTTGTGTGAGGCCAAACAGGCTACTAAACTGTACATGCTATCTATTTCTTTGTTTTCGTGAGGTTTTACAGTCATTTTCTTACTGTAGAACTAAGAACCTTTAATTCATAAATTATTTATATATATTTTTAATAAAAGTTTTGACTGTTCTGACCCTAACCCAAAACTTTGGGGATGATGGTAAGAGATGTCTTTTAAGAGAGTAGGTGTTTCAAAATGACACTGTAATATAGTGTACTGTATATGAATATATTATAGTATGCTATAGTGTAGTATAACTCCTGCAGTTGCCAAAGCCTAATGCTATATATAGTCAATAGCACAGTAACCCTTCTAACAATTAAAAAACAGGAGAGAACATGCTGAAGCCAATTTTGCAGCATTGCACGCTGGAATGACCAGTTTTTGTGTTCAAGTATGACATTTGATGAAGTTATCATTACTAATTAATCCTAGCTGGGTTGTTCAGGTCTTATTTTGGTGATTTAAATACATAGTCTAATCAGAGATCACATTTAAGATGCAACTAAAGCAACTATCTCTTGTGACATGTTTTTATAAAGTTTTATTTCAAGTTGCTGTAATCATTATATTTATCTACTGAAAGGTAAAATCTCAGGAGATCAATTTTCTGTCATTACGAGATAAAATCTTGTGCAACTTTAGCTTACCTGAATTGGAAAGAAGACACTTCCACCCCACCCTGGGTCCAAATTCAGAAAAAAAGGTTTGGTTTTACGAATTCTAATTACAGCTCATCCCTCCTAAAGAAAATATTTTTGTTCCTATATTATATTGTATGATTTTTTTTTTTCCTTATAATTCTCTCCCCTCTAGAAATAGTAGTTCCTCCTGAGAGTTGTTGTTGCAGTAATTTTGGAGTCACTTAATTCAAGGTGGCTTTTGTCCCTGCCAAAACCTTCTGACACAAATCAGTTTTCTAAATCATACATTTTCTGAACCCCTTATACACATTGTCAATATGTGTCCATCATCTTCCAAGGTCTTTCTGTAGTATGCTCTAGAGCCCAGCCAAATCGGTCAGGTCTGTCCCAGTACTGAAAACAAGAAAATAAAAAAAAAGCCCCCCTTTAATTTAAAAACAGAGGTTAGAAAGAGAAATAATACTGGTAGCCTTGGGGGTGTTCCCATCTCAGTTGCCTTCACCCCTCCCCATGCAGCAAGGGAGGGACCTTCCCACCCACAGCCACCTCCAAGCACAACATGGGCTACAGCCTGGGGAAGGACACCACCGTGCAAACCACAAAGAAAACCGTGGGCTGAACAGCCCATCCAGCGCTGCCAACTGCACCTCAGTTTCTTTGCTGATTTTAGAAATGGCCAGTGGTGCTGTTGCTCTTACTTCACCCCTTGTCAATTATACTCATTCCCGTTGTAAGCTCATGAAGGATCTGGGCTAGGATCAGTACAGTGCTTGTCACCGTGAGGGAGATAGGATAGGACCACGTACGAAGCCTGGCTCGGTGGTTTGGGTTCATCTCCAGTCTGTCCCACAGTGAAGCAACCCATCAGATGGACACCAGTATGGGTTCAGACACCGAGTCACTGGACATGCCAGTTTCTCCTGACGCTGCCTCCCTGTAGCAGTTGTTGCTGAGTCCATCTGAGGCTGTTTTCATTTGGCTTTGGTTTTGTCTCAAGAGGAATGGTGAGGCTTACAAGAAAGGCTGTCTTGAACTAGGATGGAGAAAAGCCACTCGGCTCCCTTCACAATATCTGGCTGTAAAAAAGATTTTGGCTGTAGAAGTTTGAAGTATCCCTGAGCTTTCAGAAAACGAATGTGTTTCACAGGCGCTACAGACCCTCCTCATCAAGCAAAGGCTTATGCTGAGAGCTTGCACAGAGATGCAGAAGTTGACATGTTGGCCCTACTTAACTGGATCCAGTCCACAGTCTTCACATCACTTGGTCTTATTAAACATTTATGTGCATCTGTGAAAATTCCCTGCACTAATTCCTCGTCTAAATATTTCAGACGGAACAAGTAATAAATGAGGCTGAGGAACCAGTACTGACTAATGAGATAAGGGTTAGATTGCTTGTGCTTGGCGATGAGTGAATTGTGGTTCACAGGGTGGTGAGACTGGCTTGCTGATGACGCACAGTGAAATTGCTGCTAAGTGAAGAAAAAAACACTTTTAAAAACTCTTGTTACAGATAATCAGTGGCAAAACAGCTTTCGTGTGTAAAGGCCTTCTCTTACTATCATGCTGCAAAACAAGACCTGTGTAAACATCTACGTTTGGCCAGAAGCAGTTTAGAGAAGAACAACTCACTCAACAGAACAGAACTGGAAACAGTTAAATAATTTGGTCTGGCGGAGATGGTAAGCTGGTGCTATGTTAGGAGAAAATTCTGGAGAAGAGAAATAGTTTGTAGTTATGTCCATTTCCCCATTTTTTTTTTCTTGTAATAGAATAGGCAGTAGTTATTTTAGAAACATTGCAGTGTAATACATATCCATCTAGTACACATTCCGCTGTAGCAAATGACGCGTTACAGGCATTCTCTCTGTATGGACATAGAAGTAAATGATAATGATTTCAAATTTAAATTCCGTTTTCAAAGTTGAATTCAGTTAAGAAGCAAATAGGGTAAGGATTGAACAAAAATAAGAAATGCATATCTGTTGTCTTATTGAAAGCAGATGATTTTTAAGAGGTCCTGAAGACACTGGACACACATCTCTTTGGTTTGTAGCATTTCAGATGCTGAGGGATGCACCTAAGCTGCAGGTACACAGCATTTGGTCACCGTCCAGCTGATAGTTTTGCTTTTCCATTAGCCTCCGGTGTTAACAGTTGATCCTCTCAAAGCTCAATCCCATGGCTGCCTTGATGGGTGTCACACCCAAATATGTATGGTTGTGCTGTGCTGCTGAGAAGTCACCCAAAATGTGTTAAATAATTTCATTCGTAATCTGTTACACTTAAGATATATTAGTGTTACACAAGCCTTAGAGTTGCATGGATTTTTCTTCACTTGAGCACATCAATTCCCGAGTTTTGTATTCTTTTTTTGCCAGCATTTGGAAGGTTTCTGAAGACCGAGATAAAAGCTGAAGTAGAATTTTGTCAGCTTCATAGAAGGTGAAAGTTTCTCTGCTTTTGCAAAGAAAAAAAAAATTTTTTTTCCTCCTATTTTTAGGGAGCCACAAAAGATAGTACTTTGATTTTATGTTTTACTTGCAAGGTGACAGAAAGCCCTAGGCGGTGTGCCCCATCTGCCTCAGAGGAAAGAGGGGTATTTACTCACTCCTCAGTCTCCTCTCCCTTAGGTAACTAAATGCACCGTAAATGTCTCCCAGCCATGACTAAACCAGGCATCCCAACACGTCCGTTTTTTGGTTTTCTTTTCCCTGAGGAGAGGGGATTATGAGGAAGTACTCAGAAACGAAGGATTTTTATTTTCAGAAATGGGACGAAAGAGAATATGAGAGGAAAAAAAATGTAAAAAAAATTTAGCGCTCCATATGTTCTCTTTGTATTCTGTGTAACTTCAGCTAGAGTCTCTTTTGTATCTAGGTGCTTCCTTGAAAGTTTCTGCATGTTGGGGTGGGGATGAGGGAGAAATAAAACCATTCTTCGGAGGAAGACTTGTTAAATCCTGAGCAAAATAGGCCTACAATTTTGTGGTGCCTTTGTTTACACTCGCCATGACTTTGGGTCTGAAAGCAGTGGCCGAAGTGCTCTGCGGTGGAACGGCGACTCCAGTAAGGGTCTGAGCGCACCTTCTCTGCGGTGCAGGCTGTGTGCAGAGTCAGGTCCAGAGGCGAACATCAGCTGCAGTGACATTTTCTCTCTTTCCATGGTTTTTTTTCTTTTAATTCTCCTCTGTAGCAAACACTTAGAAACTTCTTGCAAGATAAATGACCTGGGATAGCGAAGGGAAGCTGAATGCTTTCCAGGATTTAAAGAAGAGGTGTAGTATTTCAGATTTACAGAACGCTTTCTGAGAGAAAAAAACTGGGTGTTGTGAAAAGTTGTTGACTGAAATACTTCACGTATGTTGCTGCTATTTTGCCTAAAATCCAGGTGGAAGGCTTTTGTTTAACTTACAGAAGAAACCAGTAGTGTTTTAATGTGGAGCTCTGCACAAGGCGCAAGGTTTGCAGTATATAGCCTAGAGGGCTAGGTCAACAGAGGTTATTTGAAGGATGGAAAAAAACAGATAGATCAATTAAAAATGATTGTTTACTAGCTTTATAATGGTGAGTGACGGGATGGAAAAAACCCATTGGCCCCTCATTTAGAAAGCAGCACCGAGTTCTGTGCGCTTTCTGGTGGTGGTGCTGGTGGTGGTAAAATCAGTGCCCTTGGAGATGCAGCCCTCTCTGTCTGTCCTCGGGATTTTCCGTGGGGTTTGTAACTGCCGCACTCCTAACTACGATGCCTGTCCTTCTAATGCTTTGCCAGCTTGCAAAATTGTTTGCTACCCGTGATTTGCAAAGGAACCTGAGTTCTGGAATTGTGCTGATGTGGTGATTTTCTCTAAATTACTGCAAGAGCACAGCAGACCAAACAGGACAGCATCCAGGTTACCTTGTGCTGCTTCCAAAAGCAATGCCGATAGGAAAGCTGAGGGAAGCACTCTCTGTGAAATGGAAAAGGACATTGGGAATGTGTAAAATGCAATTAAACTCAAAAGTAAGAATATATCGCTAAAAGAATCGCTTGTTTTATTTTTGGCATATGCGGTGGTAAAAGTGCTTGTCGTTTGTGCTCAAAGAAGCAGCAGAACAGACAGTCGCCATTAGGTGGAACGACTTCTTTCTGGCTTCCTTTGCTTTTCTCTAGTCAAAGCATCCAAGGAGAACATGGTACCAGAATCGAGGGCAGATGCCTGTTCCACCTATACCCTCATCTCCCTTTTTCAAACCTTCTCCCTATCCTCTCCCAGCCTCCCGATAGCAGCTTGCTTGCACCGAAGTAGATGGTGCTGTCATGTCTTTGGGCGAAACATTGATGGACTCTGTGGCTGGTGCATGGCTACTGATTTAGGGCAGTTAAGGATTTCTCATTGTTTTAAAAGGAGCAGCTTTAATCTTCTCGCTAGATTGAAAGCTACTTACTTCAGTCAACATGGATTTTGCTGTCAGAAAAATCAGATCTTCCTGACCATGGCAAAGCAGTAGTGTGAATCTGCCAGACCTCATTGGGAAAGCAGAAAAGAGAACAGTGAGCCCTGTTTGCCTCAGTGAATTACCAGTTCATTAGAAGGGTGAAAAGGGCTGGATTGGATTCATGGCTTGTTTTAAACTGGTGCAGAATTAGTCCTCTTTCTAATTTTTTTTTTATTCAATAATATTTAAAATTATTATGTTCGCTAAAAAGGTGGTAGCATTACTGTGTGCAGGTAAAAATACAAGACCTGTTCCAAACTATTATGCAGGAATATACAGGAACCTGAGGGCATGAAAGTGATACCAGGAGAGTCAGATGATTATTTGAAATTTCACAATAGCGTAGTTTTGTTTCTACATATTGATTTAATTATTTTATAACTTTGAATGTTTGAGAGTTGGGGTTTTTTTTAATTGCAAGCTTTCGAAAATTGGAGCAAACAAGTTGACAAAGAGAAGACTAAAAAAAACCAGATAAAGCAATACCACTGATGGTAATACTCATTGTGTGACAGAGGTCTACTGATAAACCAGCATATGAGACTATGAATGCAAACAGATTGTTACTGCAAATAATAATATGCAACATATGCCTGTGGTTAACAGCATGGCTTAGATGCCATGGGAGGTTGTGGTACGTTTACTGTAAAGAAGCAGTCAGTGCTAGTATGAACATAAAATTTCTGACCATACCAGAACCTTTCTGAATGCTGAACTTCCAAAACAGTTGGATGGATTTGGTTTTGAATCAGATCTAAAATGGATAAGGATGATGATCTATTTCTGATGTAGCTGAAAATCTTCTACCATAATGAACCATCTCATGAATTCTTTGTTCATGGTTTGACCTCCAAAACTTGGCCATCCTTTATTAGCTTTTACTGCATAGCACATATTTTTCAAGCAAAAGATGAAGGTGCATTCTAGAAATGTTGTGAACTCCACGTGTGTGCATGGCCATGAAAAAACATCTGTAATCTCATTCTTCAGTATTTCCTGCTCCTGCTGTAGAGATAATGGAAGCTGAATCTGTTTATTTTAGAATATGTTCTCCAGTTATTCCGTGGAAATATGAAATTGTTTTAATCGTCAGAAGGTTCTGAGACATTTCTGTAAGCAGCTGCTGAACAGATGGTAGAATATATTTCAACATACAGCTATCTTCTGTGAGTTCTGTTGTTCAACAATTTAGAAGTACTTCTGTTTAAGGATTTTCCGTGATTTTGCAGTCTGACAACTTTCCTCATGCTAGTGTTGTTTTGTTTTGTTTTGTTTTTTTTTTTTTTAAATGATTCACTGACCACTGGTTCTGGTAAGTTTTCTGTTGATGTGATTTATCCTGTATTTTTAAGAGCAGATATACTGGTTTTATAATGCTTTAGATGTAGTAAGCAGGAAGGCTAAAAAACATACTACCACCTCAGGAGTTTAGGTTGTAGTGTCCTAGAAAAAAACCAAATTTGCTCTTATTATTAGACTTCTTGGAAAATACAGTCCTACATTTAGAAAAATGAATGCCCTCCTTGCATCCTGCTGACTTAGTGCAGGCACAAAAGCTTGAAGAGGAGACTATGAATGTTTTGTGAACAGTTGTGTCACTGTTGCATATGACAGCATTCTTACTGCATAGCAATTTTCTTAAGATGAGTTGGAAAACTTCAAAGCCATTGCATCTCTAGTAGAATAACATCTGTATTTAACCATACCTCTCTGTGTAAGCCCAGTCTTGGACGATGATGTCTGTCCATGGCTCAGAAAAGCTGTGTTTTGGGATCTACATTACTGTCTGAACTGCATCTGGTTCCAAATAGTTTGATGTTTTTGCTGGAGGATGGAGAAATTGTGGTGGAAACCACAGAGCTGGTTAGGATACGAGAAGTAGGATGTGTCAAGTTTTGGAATTTAGTTTCCTCTGAGTCAGTCTTTTGAGGTTAATAAGCACTTATACTGCTTTCTGTGGGATAGCTTTCTAATCCTTCCTTCTGTACTCTTTGACCGCAGGAAAACATTGCCTGGAAATAAGGGAAAAAAGAATTTTATTATTGGCTAATTGCAGAGCTAAGATACAGCTAAGGATGCAGTAAGCGGTCATGTTGATGCTATTTCATAATTTATAGCCAATTTTTTCATTATTAATTTATTTATCTAAGAATGATGCTAAGTAGTCTGGGTTTTTTTATTGCTAGACTGGGGTGTTATTTTTACAAGTGTTTCAAATTTAGAGGTTAGCACTTATATGGGCATAAGATGTATAAATTCATAAAGATGAGTACAGAACATTGATATACTAGACAGACAATTTAACCATTTAAAAACCCCCATTATCTATGTTCCTCAGAAGGGACTTTTCAAACAGTTTTCTACGAGTGGTAGTCCAGCAACTGGACACACTTATCTATTTCAACTAAAAGTGGCTTTAAAAGGCTAACGTTGCAGAAAACAAATAAAAATCAAGGACAATCTTAACATTGAAACCAGTTTTCATCTCTTGATAATTTGACGTTGGCAGAATTGAAGAGTTTTTGGAAGGGATGGCAGCCCTTTTTGCCTCTGAAATTGCTCTTACTGTGAACTTCATTGGTTTTGGCTTTGTGATGAATTTGCTGATCATCAGAGTCAGTCAGACAGGACAGCTGCCACACTGCTCCTGTGATTTGATTTATCTTAATATATTACATTAGGAAAAGGAGAAAGTCAAAGTGATTGCAAGGTCTTTCAAAGACATAATTGCAGGAAGGAAAGGCCAGGTTTGCACCTCAAATGCACATAAAGAAAAGCTAATGCAGACTAAGACTTTGGAGAAGAGAGGACACTTTAGAAGTTGCAGAAGGCATAGCTAAGTCTGATCTATGGGCAGTAAGATTAGATTTATAGACCACAAGGAAACAGTAATAGATGTTCATGTTTAAATTGCAACTTGAGATTTTTCTGCTTATTTTCTTTAGGGTGCTGGCAAAATAAGTATTTTACACAAATACTTGGCTCAAAATGTTTTACTTTATTCTCTTGAGGGTCTCGGAGTATATACTTGAATTGAGCAAACTATTTGGCCCCTGAAGCTATTATACGACAGACTGCTAACATATCTGCTAATCTGAAATACAGTAAGCATATAACTGAAGTGTTTATTGCCATTACAAATATGTTCTTGAATCTTTTTTTGGAAAGAATAACCCTTGGGTGATTGCAGTCTTTGTTTCTCTAAGGTTTTTGCTTTCCTTTTCTCTCCCTTTCCCCCTCCCCTCAAGATGCCTTACAGTAAGGCTATACATGAATTCTTGCTTTGGCACAGAATTGCATAGACATGGCAAAAAATACTCGACTCCTACCAAGAGGGTTTGCAAGGAAACTTTTGGTCCTGGATTGCTCTCGAACACACTCAGACGTTAGAGGAGAGGGCAGTACTTCCCCTTGCTACATCTCTTGTTGTGACCAGTGTCCTGGGTGGGAGCCCTGCTGCTTTGCATCCTTGTCGGCATTGCTACGTGCAGCCTTTTGGGAAAGCATATCTGAAACAGCATGCATAAATAGGGTTGGTAATTGAGAGAGCATTATACTTAAAGTTCCTAAGATAACTGCTGTCATAGCTTGTTAGGACATTGGTTTTATGTTGGGCTTTTAGTCACCTTAGGGGATGAATCCTTCAACTCTTCATTAATGGACCATGGCTGTTCGGCTGCAGAGCCCTGCAGGTCTGTGTAATTGCTTCAGCAAGCCGGGCTTTGGCCCAGCGTTTCCAGCCCTGTATTTCTCGGTGGTTGAAATAGAATTGCACAACAAGCAGCCTACTTTTACAACACAAGAGAATAGTTTGTGCACTAGGTTTTTGCAGTAAGTGTACATTTATACAAGTTTTGTTGGGTGCTTTTAGTAAGCCTTGGAAACTCAAACTTCCAGAGTTTCTCATTGCTTTCCCTGAATCTCAGCCCCCACTCACTGTTTTGTCCGTCAGTCTCACGTCAGCCAGTTCTTAGCTGGAGTTCCCTTAGTCTAGAACACAATGGTATTTTTTAATACACTTTTAGGTCTTTTTTTCTGGTTCACAAAGTCTGCCTTATATCCTCTTTCACATGAGAACAGCAGTGGTCTATTACATTAATTTTTACATTGTAAGGGAATTGTATTAACTCTTGTTCTTGGGCCTGGGCCCTGGTCCAAGCTTGAGAAATGAAGCCTTATGCCCAATTATCAGTGATTGCTTCTGCTTTTTTCCATGTATTGCAGCCTGGGTCTTAGATTGGATGATACTCAGTAACTGCATTTCTGGAGCTTAGTCTTCACCTACCATTGTCTTAATTTTTGCAGAAACCTAAAGCATCAGCATGTCCAGAAGGATATACATAGCATTTACACAGGGAAAGGCAAGTCACAGAATCACAGAATGGTTACGTTTGGAAGGGACCTCTGCAGGTCATCTGGTCCCACCCCCCCAGCTCAATCACCTAGAGCTGGTTTCCCAGGACTGTGTCCAGATGGCGAGTATCTCCAGGGATGGAGACTCCACAAACTCCCTGGGCAATCTGTGCCAGTGCTCAGTCACCGTCACAGGATCCTGATGTTCAGATGGAGCCTCATGCATTTCCATTTGTGTCCATCTCCTCGTATACTGTCACTGGCACCGCTGAAAAGAGCCTGGCTAATGGAGACTAATTTGTCTTCATGTATTCCATTATTCTCTTGAATTGGCTTCCATCAGTGCTCTAAATGCTACGTAGGTTATCAATATCAACCTCTTCCTGTTAAAGCTCAAAGTGCTGATTCTGATCTTTACAGTTCTGGGCCATGCAATGTTTTTCATATTTTTCCTCTGTAGTATCAGTGCTGAATCCACCCTTAAATACGACAAATATCGACCTGATTCTCAGGGTAGAGTGTATCTGAAAAATGATGACATCAACATGGCTATCCTCCTCTTAGTCTAAACAACCAAACTACAGGTATGTAATATGAAGTATGACATACAAGGAGCTTCATGCCCTACACCTACTCTTGGTGGCTGAAATGAATTTCAGTGGATAAGAGGGTACAATAGCCGAGCTTGGCCTAGGCAGTTCTCGAGTGCCTGCCAAATTACCATCATGAGCCTCTGCTACTGTATGTCAGGTTATTCTTGATTAAAATTTCACATAACTTTCATCCTAGGCATTTAATCAGATGTTGAAATATAAAAGAAACCTTGACGTTATGTTTTTCTCCCACAGACACAGTCTGCGAGTCTGTGATTTGTCTCAGACCAAATACTGCAACGCTGCACAAAAGCGAAAAGAGAATTTTACCATGTTTTGTCCATCACTAAAGAAAAGTATTAAATTATAGTCTTTCTGTTAATGGAAAGCATAAAAGAAGGAAAGGAGGTTAGAAAATTAACACTCATCTTATTAGAAGATTTTATTTGATTCTGTCAAAAAAAGTCCCACCAAAGATGGACAACATATCAAAATAAGACCGTTTATCTGGGCTTAGTTTTCCTTGCAAGTGAGAATTTCCCAGTCTGTAACATAGAGAGCTGAGAAGAGTTTGCTGAGTTGGGATCAATAGACATCGCCCTTTCCGTTCACGTTTGCAAGTCAGTGTGCCTTCCAGCAGTACAAAGAAAAATCTGATTTGTAAACCGAGCAGCATTCCTTGAATAAACTCAGTTCTTCACGCTTTTCTGTAAGCATTGTTTTTCCTGGAAGATTCAAGTGCCAGAAAATTAATTTAACAATAGTTGAAATGCAATTAGAAAATACACAGACATGTTCTTCACCTCTTTTCTTCCTTTTATGGTCTTTCTGTAGAACGTCTGTGCTCAGCTCCCTTGACATGGAAGTAAAATGATTTCTTTATTTATTTTTTTTTTTAATATTAGCTGTAAGTCAGCGGGCTGAGACTTTCTAAGGAGTCTTGAAAACCAGTGTTTAGTGAGAGCCAGAGGCAAAAAATGCAGATATGTCCCATACTGTTTGGTTTTTCATTGTTACTGACGTTTGGCAAAATACTGGTTTTCATGCAGCTTCTTTTCTTAACCTCAGAAAACTCAGGTTCTTGTGTTTACTTGTCTTTCAGTCCTGTTGGATTTTTCAGAGTGAAAGCTATGTTTCAGTATTAGTGTTGTTAGAAAACAATTTGCTAACAGGAATTAACCCCATGAATACTCTCAAGTTGGTATTTGCTGTGGGAATGGAGCAGCCCATTTCTCTCCATCCGTTTAAGGCCTGAGACCTCCTGCCTCTTGGCTGAGGGCCTGCTGCTCAGGCAACCCTATAGAAGCATCTTCTATAACAGGAATGCACAAGAGCTTGGGTTTGGGTACTGTACACTCAAATTACTGGGCTTAATAATGTCTCTGGAGCACAGCATGATTTACTGGAGGTCTCACGTCCTGCAGGAGGGAGTGTGGAAGCTTATCCCAGGGACTGGGTCCAGATCCAGGGGTGCCTACTTGGAGCAAAGTGTCAAACATAACGTGACTTTCTCTCACCTCCAGCACTTCAATCAAAACATCGGTGAATTCAT
Organism: Numenius arquata; assembly: GCF_964106895.1. Classification (NCBI taxonomy): domain Eukaryota; kingdom Metazoa; phylum Chordata; class Aves; order Charadriiformes; family Scolopacidae; genus Numenius; species Numenius arquata. The sequence goes on along the minus strand of NC_133579.1, from coordinate 40,687,599 downwards.
GACAGTATTGAGGCCTGAAAGCAGCAGAGTTGCATGAACACAGGAATCTCCGTTTCCCGTTGCAGATCGCCAAGTTGGGGTCGAGAAGCTGGGCACGGGCAGCGGTGCCTGGGTAGATGTTGTGTGGCTCAGCAGATCCAGCGCTGCCCTGGGATGTGGGGTGTGAAGCACCTGGAGAGAGGTGTCAGCCCCAGGAACTGACTCAGCTTCTGCTGAGTTCCTATCTGCATGCTCTATCACTAGCTTGGAAAAGAGAAATGATGTCTTTGATACTGCCGCTTAAGCATTTATGATCTGTATCCTAGTTCACTTTTTCAGAATTTGACCCTGGCTGTTAAGTCACTTCAGAGCTTTTGAAAGCTGTCCCGAAGCCTACAGCCAGGTTTTATTGTACCAGGTTTTATTATACCACTGGGCTTTGGTAAATCCTGGAAATTGCAGGTCAACTGTCAGTTTTGCTTTTAATAGGAAATAGAAGCAAGTAGGAGTTCGATAAGTACATGGTTAAGATATGCATGCCTATTTGAGCTTTTTGTTAATTTGTTGGCAAAATGTGGTCAGTGGAGTCACGCAGGAAAAAGTGGTTTATAAATGAAGATCTGTTTGAAAATTTGAGTAGCTTGTAATAGCCTGGACTTGTCTGCTCTAGGGAATGAGGTGCCTGTTCCCACAATATTGAATGCTGTGGGTCAGAGGGAACCAGGATTCCCCAGGTCATCTTGGCAATGTGATTAAGCGGCCAGCTTTCACCTCAAGAAGTGACTGCTGGCCCTTGGTGTAGGCATCTTAATGCTCCATGGGTACTTCTTCTTTGAATTGTATTCTGAGAGCACTAACTGTGTGTTTACTTCATATCTGTTGTGGTAATCGTTTTTGGTAGGTGGTTGGTCTGTGAATAGCCTGTTCTCCTCGGTCCTTCCTGGTCTGTGCAGAGTTGGCGCAGATAGCTCTTTACCCCGGGGCCTTCTGTATAACACAGCTCCTTGTTCTTTTCTAGTAAATTTGACACAATTTACTGTTAATCTCTGTGCTGGAAAAGATGTGGGGAAGTGGAGTCACAAATATTTGTATTTTTGTAAATCCACCCTCAGCCCCACCTTGGCTGTCTTCTCAGGTTTTCATAGCGCTGGAGAAAGCATTGCCGGTTTGAAGTGTTTTCCCAGGCTGTGCAAAATCTCTTTTCATAATTTATAGCTCTGAGGTAAAACTTTTCTTGGTGTAGTCTCATGTTTTACTAAATAAGAGAGATGTCTGTTTTTTATTTCCATACCTGGAGAACACAGGAATGCGATCAATGTAAACATCTTGGGATACCTTGCCACTTTGCTGGGAGACACATTTCAGTGAATTTTTCAGGCTGATGCTTTTTGGCCTTGTTAAGACGGTGTGTTTTAATGATGGCAAACAGACACGTTTCTCCGAACGGCGACCTGACTGTAGCAGTGGCTTTCCCCAGGCCCTCTTCTGGGGAAGGCTGATGAACTGTGCCTGGGCTTTGTTCTGCTGCGGGCGGTGGAGAAGGACAAAAGGTTGTGTGTAACTGAGGGCTGAAAGAAATGGGTCAGGAATAAGGAGAAGATTGATTACCTTCCAATAAGGGTTTGTGCCTGGGAAGTTTCCCAGTATTTTCCTGTCAGTCTCTTGCATCTGGGGGGGGTCTCGGACCATATTTCAAACCTAAGGCCAGTTACAGGTACACAGTGATTTTAGAGAAGACTATAACTAAAAATTGTATCTGTGCTGCAGATAACTCTTGGAGCCTAAAAGGTGATGAGAACAAATCGTATTCTTAGTCCTCCTGTGGAATTTACCTAAAGAATACAGAATACAAGATTAAAGAAGTAATACTGAAATATTTGGTGTGGTTTTATATTGAGTCTTCAGGCTGCAATTCTTGTTCAAATTATTATAAAAAAGAAAAAGTTAAATTATGTGTAGGCTACTTGCCCAGAAAGATAGTGTTACACCCATGATATCTTTTGCCTGTTTGGACAGAACAGTACGTATAGAAGAGCCTGCTTTGTGATCAGAAGCAATGTTTTACGAGGCATAGGAAGCGCTGCCAACTGCCAAGCTCTTTGTGGTAGGGTGTTATGGCTAGCAGAGGAGAGCAGCGTTGTGGTAAGGCTCTCAACGGTCCTAAAAATATGTCATTAGGGCTGTGCGCTGAATGCTGATCAGTGTTAGCTGAGCTTCAGGCATGGAAACTGCACGCAGCGTTGCTCACATGCGCAGTTATTTGGATATCAGCAGAAATGCAAGAGCAGATGCAAGGCACGTCTCACCGTCGAGCTGAGTCACTTGAAATTTCTGAGTGACATTCATAGCTCCCTGAGGAGGCACAGTTCAGCTCCCCGACTGTAGGATGCCTGTGCTATGGTGGGGTCTGTCTTATTTTCAAGGGAACTGAGGAAGTTACAACATTTGTGCAAACTTACTTTTGGTTTGGGGGAGCTTCTCCTTTCAATCTGCATTATTGCTTGAAGTGCCCAGGTATTTGAAAACGTTTTCTAAAATAGGTTCTGAATTCTCTGTATTAACTCTGCGTTATTTGTCATTTCTGTAGAAGTACAAAAGAACTCAGAGGGTGAAAAAACCCTGAAGACCCTTAAATAGTTCAGATCTACAGGATAGAGTGTTCAGTTTAAGGGCAAATCTAGAGGCATCTGTAGTAATATCATTTTCTGTAGGATTAAGAAAATGAAGCAACAGCTGCAAGCTGGTAAGTGTACACAAGCTATTTCACAGTTCAGAAAGTTGTAATCCCAACTCATGTTGCCTTTATGGCAATAATTGCATCTTTAAGACTTCAAAGGTTGGAATCATATTGTTGTCATGATAAGACCTTGTAGGTTAATCTTGATTACCGTTTTACTGGAATATTTAGATATACATCCAAATAAAAGAAACATCCTTTAAAGGATTTCAAATTCTCATGAAACATGGGAATTTCATAGATGAATTTTCATCAATGGAGTTTCACTGCTGGTTTGATCTGAAATTGTTAAGTAACAGGTATACATCAGATTTACTTTGTAAGAGCTTGCTTATGGTCAAGCTCTTGATGTCAGCTTGTTTATTTTATGACGTTAAATCTTAACCACTTAAATTGAAAAGATGTCATAAATGTAACAGACCCTGGTGTCTACAAAGTTCTAAACTCACATATTTTACCTTGGCATGACTTTGGGGTATTTTTTTACTGTTAACATAGGTCTAGAATATGCCTACCCAGATAGTTACTCAGCTGAAAAATTTTTTTTTTCATAGGCTGCACTCAATTAAGCAACATCCTTACTTACTGAAAAGGGGAGATATCAGCTGCAGGATGGGACTGATATGGCTATGTATAAATATCTGAGTGCAGATAGTCATGTGTTTCTTCTTTTGTCCCTCCAACCTGCAATCTCATCGTGAGACACTTGATCTCCTCTTACCATGCCCCAAGGAGACCTTTCAAAAGGGGGCATTTTAAAAAGGTGACTTTTTAAGCAATAGATAAGTAGCAGCATTCTGTTGTGGTGCTTAATTATGGCTGAATATACCCTTTCAGCAAACAGCAAAGGTGTTACTGCAGCATTTCTGGTTCCACTTCATCTGGTGGTGTTTAGGATGATGTGATAACATTCACTGTCTCTGCTCTACAGGCGTGTCGGGTTGTTTTCGCTGTGCTGGCAGCTGTTTGAGGAGGCTGAACCTGAGTGACCAGAGGTTTATTTTCTGTAAGGAATTACACCATTGGCGTTTTGGCTTGGGCATGAATTATCCTATCCCACTGCCTGGAGACAGCAGGGTCCATAAGCGGAAGAGGTGGACATGGGCTTTTTGTTTCGGTTACAGTCCGTGTCACCTCCTGTTTGGAAGCCACCCCTTATTAAGGGATCTGGCTCATCCTTTGGGCCAGAATACACACTCCCTGTGGCAAAGCAGCCTTTGGCTGAAGGTCTGTTGCTCTCATTAGAGTGGACACTTGGTAGAGCAGACAACGGTGAGAGAGACATCAGGAAGTAAGTCTGGGCTGTGGTAGAGGGAACCATGGAGTTAGTGTAATTACATGGTTTGTCTGAGGAGTACCTTAGGAAAGCATCTGTAGAGGGAAATCACAAAGTCTGGTTGGTGTAATAAGCAAGGAGTATAGATTACTCTATTTCAGTAAACCTATTTTGAGATCCAAAGAGATGTACGGTTAAAAGAGTAATTGGCAATACAGTAATGAAGTAACTACTACCAGGGTTCATGCAGAACTCAAATATTCTTATAGGACAGAGAGAGGGAAAACTTCAAATAAGTGTTTAAAGCAAATCAAGTAGGCAGATCAGTAAAGCAAAACAGATATTCATGGCTGTGTAAAACCTTTTGGAGCAAATGTGAAGCTGTCCTTTGATTTCCAGTGAAAGCAAGATTGCATCGCTCATTCTGCCATTGGCTCAGCCATTGCATGCCTACAGAAAGCCCGTGTGGAGCACTTGAAATGTGACTTCAATAATCTTTGCAAACCGTTGGAACTGCTCACTTGATACGGCAATGTGAACAAGTCCCTGAAGTCCCAACCTTTTGTAGCACTAAGAAGCGCTGCCATTTTAAAACTGAAACTCATCCAGTGAGAAAGAGAAGGACATGAAACAAGAACCATTTATTTTTAAAGTACCCCTGTCTTTTAGTATTTACTCTAATGCTTTCAAATGCTGGAAACAAGAAAAGATGATGTCTTGCTCTTTGTTTTTTCTTTCTTTTTTTTTTTTCCCCACCCATAATTTGATTACTTCCTACATTTTTCTTTCAATTCCAGAAATTTATTTCACATTACTCTCTGGTCAGCTTTCATTTTCAGCTTGAGCAAGATGGTTCCTAGTGTATGTATTCCCCCGCCTTCCCCCAGCCCCATGTAAATTTGGGCTCCCTTTTAACCACTGTCTGTCTCAACTCTTTGCTTCTAAGCAGCGTATTTCTGAGTAGCCAGGCAGAGCTATTTCAGTGTATGGATTTTAACAGCTGCAGATTCTTGAGCGTAATGGATGTCTTTGGCTAGAAAATAAAGCCCTTGCATTTGAGAGCAATTCAGTGGAAGAAAAAGGATTTGATAGTTTTCATTAAGGTAATGGAGATTTCACAACTAGATGAAGCAAACTGTCTCCCCATTAAAGCTAGTGCTGGAATGGAATGTCTTGGCATCATCTGGTTTTATTGCATACAGCAGCTAGCTCACATGTAGCTTTCCAGAACCCTGCTTTGAGTGGGAAGTTAGACCAGGTGTCCTCAACTTCCCAGCCAACCTAAATTATTTTTGATTCTGTAACTTCATAGGTTTCTTGCTGAACTCAGTGTAGAAGCAGGTTTGCACCTTGATTGCTCATAGCAGGTATGATAAGCTAAAACCGTGGCACTTTGTAATTAAGGTGGTTCAAGACTGGAATGATGCAATGATGATGATTAGAGGAGCTCTTGATTGATAGCACTGATCCATTGTTATGAGAGTCCACTTCTTTCTGCACAGCACAAACAGCGATCTGCTGCTCCCTTGCTTTCCTTCGCCCCTCAGCAGACTCGCTGCTTTTGTATCTGCAGCAGCCCAGAACTGAGCACAGGAGAGAGAACCTCTGTGAAGGATGGAGCTCTGGTTTCTGAGAATCATAGAATGGTTAGAGTTGGAAGGGACCTTAAAGATCATCGAGTTCCAACCCCCCTTGGAACACCCCCCACTAGAGCAGGTTGCTCAAAACCCCATCCAGCCTGGCCTTGAACACTTCCAGGGATGGGGCATGCACAGCTTCCCTGGGCAACCTGTTCCAGTGCCTCACCACCCTCACAGTAAAGAAGTTCCTCCTAGTATCTAATCTAAATCTCCCCTCTTCCAATTTAAAACCATTACCCCTTGTCCTGTCACTACACTTCCTGACAAAGAGGCCCTCTCCAGCTCTCCTGTAGGCTCCCTTCAGATATTGGAAGGCTGATTAGTTCTCAGGAAGTCCAGTTAGCCAGGTTAAAGTCCACTTGTGACTTAACGCAAACCCAGACTTGTGTTGGAGGCTTTTTAATCCCATGTTCTTCATATTGCATGCTCGTATGCTAATACGAGAGTAGCTTCTCTGAACTAGGGCCTGAGAATGTGCTGCACAGCAGTGTAACCAGTGTTGCTCTTAATCTAGTTAGCAACAGGGTTGGATCAGGATCAGGAATCCTTTTTTGATATACTGAAAATAGTGGTTTGCACAGCTGAGTTCTGCACCCCTCGTGTAGATATTGTAATTTTGGGACCTGTGTAAGAAGCTGTTTGGGAGACAAAACTGCAGCATTAGGCCAACACAACCTGGGTGTGGAATCCATATGGAGGGCGGATATCTTGACTAGTTGAAGAACTGAGGAAATCTGAATTCTTTTGCTTCATTGATGGAATAATTAATTCCTTTACAATTTCTGCTTTCCAATGACTGCACCCTGTAGACACACTGCAGCTAGTTTGGGGGTTTGCTTATTCTTTTTCATGTTTTAGGCTAGCTGTATTTTTGTATGGCTATAGAGCAGAATACATTATTTGTAAGTGTGGTTTTTGCTCACAAACGGGAGTTTACCGCTATCAAAACTCATAATATTAATAAGAGAGAAAAGCTAACTTTTGGTGGGATTTTGGTGCTCCATTTAAATGCAGCAAAGTAGCCAGTAGTGGCTATAGCAAACTCTGGTGTGGCTTTTTGTTTGCAGCACCTTTGTATTGAGCTACCTACCTCCTTCATTTGTCAAGGAGGTAGATCCCCCAGTATTTTGAAGTTGCCTGGAGATGCTTTGAACTCATTTAGGCATCAGAATAGCTTTGAAAACCTGACATCTGCCTATAAATATTTATTGAGAAAACCAGATTAAATCTCTCTGGTTTTGTTATTCATAAGCAAATTAAGCAGATTGTGTAACCAGCTCAGAGATCCCTGGACTGACTCCGTAAGGACTGGCTTCAGTCAAGTGGGGCGCAGTAGCTCAGGCATCAGACATCACTGTCTTTTCTTCTTAACTTGAAACTGAATGCAGTGGTGAGTGTGGTACAAAGCTGTCTGAGCTTGATTCCCTGAGAGAAAACTTGGAAAGTAGTAACGTCATCCATATTTGTCCTTCAGCAACAAAATCAGTGTCTCCCTTGTTCCACATTAGGACAACTGGAAGTGGAGAGTTGACTTCAGCAAAATATGCTACTTAGACCTAAAATCCGAACTCTGGGGTCTAAAAATAACCCCCAAACCTAAATACTAATAATGTTTGTTGAGTGTGTGTGATTCACATCTGTTCTGTACAATCTATTTTTTTCAGTGTCCCAAATTTTGCAAGCTATGATTTTGAAAAGGGAGTGTCTTGGGATTAAGTTTGGGGAAAGAATCACTGCAGGGCTGTGAAAATGTCTGTTTCTGATGAAAGATAGGGCTTGATAAAGTAGGGTTGTTGATCAGTCATCAGTAATTTTATTATGTGTTATGGGAGACATTTATCCAAGAGTTAATAAGAGACATTCCAAGGTATATGATACACTGAAGACCAGACAAAAGACTTGTGATATCCTCCTCAGCATCTCTTCCTCTCTTAATGGTGTTCTGGTAGCGCCCACAGGAGAGTAGTGTTCTCTTCACTAGTGTTTGAAACCAGTCCAGGCTCAGTGTCTTATGCTGCAAGAAGATAAATGATGGGGGAAAGCTGAAAAGATTATTAAAAAAAACTTAGTCAAAACATGTTGTTCAAAATGTAACCTCCAAACCTGGACACTATTAGTGAGCTAACTATTTTAGGCACCATAGCACAGTAGGGTTTTGGTGAGAATGTCATTCCTTAGCTAGAAACATAATACAAGTCTTATAAAGAATTTCTGGTCTGGCTAACCAAATGAGATACATTTTCATCACAGAGGGACACAAGGTGAAAAGTTCAGGTCTGGATCCGCTTTGGGTTCGGTCTGTTTATGTGGATAAATGTGATAAAATGCAGCTGTAAGCTTCAGATTCATGCTTTTCTAATGTTTAGGGGAACTCGGAGTCAGTTGGGTTTTGCACCTTCTGCAGTTTCTAGGCATCTGCTGCCAGGGAAGCAGTGGTGCCACTGAACAACAGAGCTCAACTTCTCATGCTGGACTTGTGTGGGAATCATGCTGGTTCAAAAGTAGATTGAAATCCTAGATCATAGACCATCGGAGCTAAAGCATCTTGACAACTTGTGCTGCAGCCCCCCTTGCTACTCTAAAATTATTATCAAGTCTAAAATCTGCTAAGTAATAAAGCAAGATGTCATTCAGGTCTCTGATCTGTGTCTGGATAGCAAGAAAATTGCTGGCCGTGCAGTGAAGTCAGGTTCCAAGTGGAACAAAATTTGTGAAGTGATTCAGCTCCGCTAACCAGCTGTTGGAAAACCCAGGTGTAAGTGGTGCATAGCAGCAAATCACTTGCCTTTCAGGCTGGAGATTGACATTTTACATAATTGTGTAGGATGCATTACATCTGCCTCTGCTCTCTTTAAATTAAAACTAATCTGTTCTGAATGTAACAAATGTTGGGTGCTGTCCTGCATCCGTTAAGAAATCTTTTTATGTTTGACTTGTGCTTATAAATCTATCATAAACCAACTTAAAGTAGCCCAATGCAAAGGCATATCTGAATGTCTTTAAAGCATGAAAATACTATTCTGCCCATTTTAAATATGAGAAACCAAGCAAAAAAAAAAAAAAAAAAAAAAAGCAAAGATTCTGCTGGACTGAGCCTTAATCTTTGCACACAAACGGTATTTCTGACTTCGGGGCTTCATTCACAATTAACAAGATTAACAAGTGCTGAGGAATTTATTAGGTTAAGGCATAGCCTACTTGCAGGAGTAGGATTGTGTCAGGGTTGTCCAAGTGCAAACCAGTTCTTCAACTCCAAGATCACTTTCTTTGTTATTGTTTCTGGTCTGGAAGAAAGGATTGTGAAGATAGTTATGATATAAGAGCCGGGGAGGTGGTGGTTAATACATAGAAGAAACAAAAAGACATATGTGTGCATGCAGATGTATCTTGCACTTCTCACCTAAAAGCTTGAGCAGGTGCTTGCCTCGACAGGATTAGCTTGCAGCTGGCAGAAGCTATCAGTGGGGATACTCAATGGGAAGGTCCTGATGAGACTTAACAAGCACTTTAGTGTGAAATCAAAACTTATCCAGAGTGTATTGGGATGCTTGAGAGTTGTCTCAGCCGCAGTTCCTGTCTCCTGTGGAGTCTTGTTTTGTCATGTGAAGCACAAGCTGCACCAGAATAGAGGAAACCTTCCTGACTGTAAATCCTCTATTTTCCTACCTTTCCTGCATGAAGAGTGCTGTCTAGAGAGTTCTAGTTAAATTTAATACCAGTAACATGATACTTAGTACTTTATATGGCACAGTCAAAAAGTGGGATTATCGGTTGAAACACAACCTTGACGTTGTAGTCCCAACAGTTGCTTTGTATGAAGTTCAGAGAGGCTTATCAGTTTAAGGGTTGTCAGTGACAGTGAATTCAGCCTACCAAAAAGCTTGAGTTGAGCCTCAGACCATTCTTAGCGAAGGTGAGTATCCTTAAGTAAAGCTCAGATCTTTTGGGGAAATCTGCTGAGAAAAAGCAATCACCATACATATTTATTTGCAAAGTTGTTTTTTGGCCCATTTGGGCTGGGGGAGGGCAGGAGAAGAATGTGGATAGATTTCCCTGCATGTTCCCACTACAGAGAAATGGCATAGCTGCTGCTGCCCTTGGCAGGAGAATTTGGTCCTACCAGGTCCCTGGTGTGCTACAGAGCCTCCAGGACCCCATGTGGGTCCCAAAAGGCCTAAGCCACGGGGGTGGCCGAGCTGGAGCTGTCGTATTTGTCTCTCCCCGTGGCCGAGCTGGAGCTGTCGTATTTGTCTCTCGTGTTAGAGCTTGGATCCTGAGGCAGGTGGGAAGGAGACCCAGCAGGCTGTCCGTTCTGCAGTGCAGCATATGGACTGGGCAGTCCAATTTGTTACCTAGTGTTTCATGAAGAAAACAGGCTTTTTTTAATCTGATTTTGTAACACCTTGGTTATTTTTAGGAATGGTCAGGGATTTTATCTGTTAATTTTGTCTACCGCTATCGTTCCTCAGTGAATGTATCACAGTAGGCCACGCTGGGCCTGAAATAAGCCTTATAAAGACAACAGCTTGTACCCGTCATAACAGTAAATGAACACTAAAAATGGGTTTTGCTAGTTACAATAGCTGAATCCCAGCATCCCCCAAAGTTATATTCATATAATAATAAGAAATTTCACACTTCTGCGGAGGAAATAGGTATATCCGATTGGGGATGGCAGGACCGCAGAGCTTGTTTGATCCCTGCTACACCCTCCCCTGCACCTGGGTTGCTGGCATCTGCATTGCACTAATAGGCAATATTTATAAAATGTATTTTCTTCAAAGCCATCTCCTTGAGATATTATTGTAACAATGCCAAATCCCAGACAGCATGGCATACCAAGTCGTCTTTATAAATTACTTCACCAGAAAAGTTTCACATGTTATACACATCCTCATCTGATAGTTGAAATCCGTACCTGCATCAGCATAGGATAATCAGATTCTGGTGTGCATGGATATCTAATACAAATTTCTTGTGGCTGTCTTGGTCCCAGCTCATAAGCAAATCTGTTCCATCTAATGCACTGATGTTTGTGTGAGTTACTAATTTAAAGCTGTACTTGCAATTTCAGGGAAATGCTTAGTCTGTAAATTGTACCCATTAGTTTTCCAAGGGGCCTAACAGTTATACTAGTACTAATAGGCCTTAGTAGTAATAATGATTATGGAGCTGAAGGGAGATTGGGGCACCCCAGCACTGGGTTCAGCACAGATGAAAGCAAAGCTGACAGAACGGAGAGGTTTGGTGTCAGATAGAAGGCAGTCAGTGAATCAGTTCAATGAACTAATCCTTGCTGAACCAGAGGAAAAAAACCTCAAAAATTAACTACATGGCTGAAGCAATACACAATTGAGTTTCCCCAGCCAGGGCCAGGTAGCAATGATCTGATAATATCAGTGAGTAATTTATAAGAGGTTTGGTTCTTCTTCAAGGAGCCCTTTTCTGCATTTTATAAAATAGAGAAAACTGCCTAAGGTGTCAGCTGGGTTGAATGACAGAGCTGTTTGCATTGCCTCCAGAAATATATAAAATCGAAGACACATTCTGCTTTCTAAAATATATCACAAACAGCATGAAGGTTTTATCATAGATAAAGTAATCACAGTAAACACTAGGAAAACCTCATTTTTATTTCTTTACAAAATATGCAATGAGCCACACACTTTTCAGTTGGAGGAATGAGGACCCTGAAGGAAACCAGTGTTTTAGAGAAGCGTTTTTATGATCGCCAGATGGGGAAGGAGTCCACATTTTAATATTTGTGCACATCTAATCCCACCACTGACAATGGGATTTAAAATGCCTACTAATCAATGTGATACATATGGTAGATGTCACGGGGTGAGTAATGCGATGTAATGCGGTAGCCACTGTATACAGAGAAGCGTCCCATGTGGCTGTAAACATCTGCTTTTGTTATCAGTGACTCTAGAGCCGTCATAGTTGGCAAGTGAGAAAAACAAAACAAAGGGAGGTTTGCAAAAGAGACTTCGAGCTTTCATCTACGTGGGGGCCCCTGAAGTGAAATGCCCTGTTGGGAGCAAACGGAGCCATGTGTGTCCTCTCTCTAATAGGTATCAAGTAGCTCCCTCTGCCCCCATCAAATGGTTATTCTTAGTCGAAGGGTCCGGGCTTCTACAAACAAATCACTCTGATGCGAAGGTGACAACCAGCCAGTTTTTGTGCATGTGTGAGAAAGAGGAGAGATTTACAATATGAAGATACCATGATTTGTTCTAAATGAAGGCTCCTGCCTGCTTTAATGATATTACTTGCTGCTGGCAGTGCAGATTCTCTGACCCAAAACCCACATCTTGGGCTGCTGAGTGCAGTGGGTGCATGTGGTGTGGGCTCATCACACTCCCAGCTCCTTGCATTGTCTGGCACATTGCAGCACAACCCAGAGTACTGTCTTTCCCAAGGGTGGGTATCGGGTTATTGACTTTAGCATCACTTGGGTGCATGCCATTATAATCATAGAATCATAATCCTTGCTTCTTGTCTCAAATCTGCCATGCCCGTGTCCAAAAGGTGAACCAGCTCACCCCTGAGATGCTGTGGAAAACCAGGTTTCAAGCACAGTGTGTGGACTGTGGTGCTTTGGTGGCCTTTCTGAAACAGCAGGTGAAATTTTTACGGTCTCTCATTTGCAGAGTGGATCCTTCAGAGGTGAGGTGGCTCCATCCAGCTGTGTTGTGTTGTCCCATGCAATCCCAGGAGGGACGGACAGAAATGAGCCCACATTGATTTACTTCCCAATAACGTTTTTCCTGAAGCAGGCATAGGAAGATAATGCTGCTGTGGGCAAACACCCTTGCTGGCTTTGGCAGATGGAACGGTATGAGGAGAGAAGGTAGCCTCTGGGAAGTTACAGTTCATGGTACCTGAAAACCTGTCAAATATTTTAAACTGATGCTGCAATCAAAACATTGACTTGTCATAAACTGTTTGCAAACTCAGGCACAGGCATTGACAATTGTGGCAATGATTTGCCCCCATAATTTTCATCTGTTTCACTTCTGCTTATAAAATTAGGCTTTCTGTTATTTTGATAATACACGCTGACAAGAATTGTGTGGGTGTGATATTTTAGTATATTTGCTGCTTCTCATTGCTTAAGCAGCAAAATCACCCTGAATCCATTACAGTGCAGTACATAGATGGAAAGCATGATCTAAACTTTAGCCACGGCATTGACATTATTATTCACTAATCACAGAATCACAGAATATTTTTGGTTGGATGGGACCTTTGAGATCATCGAGTCCAACCAACAACAACAAAAAAAAACCCACCACCAAAAACAAACAAAAAAACCCCCCAAAAATCCCAGAACACAAAACACCAAAACCAAACCAAAACAAATGCCCACAACCACACACCACCCCACCCACAAACAGACACAAACCAACAATCCCGGGCACTAGAGCATGCCCTGAAGTGCCACGTCTACACGTTTCTTAAATACCTCCAGGGATGGCGACTCTACCACCTCCCTGGGCAGGCTGTTCCAGTGCCTGACCACTCTCTCAGTAAAGTAATTCTTCCTAATATCTAATCTAAACCTGCCCTGCAGCAACTTCAGACCATTTCCTCTGGTCCTGCCATTATTCCCTTGGGAGAAGAGTCCAACACCCTCCTCTCTACAACCTCCTTTTAGGTAGTTGTAGAGGGCAATGATAACGGGATGGTCTTTGTTATTCCAAACTAGTTTGCAGAAGTATACAATGTCTTATTTGAATACAGACATGTAGATAAAGTGACTCCCTTTTTGAGTGTTTTGCCCCATTAGTAGTTCAAGTACCTATTCCCATTTTACATGGTATTGCTCAGATACTGTAATGCAGTCAGAAGGCTCTTAAACGATAATTTCCATGTAAAAGGTTACAGCTGGAATTGGATGCAACATTCTTAAGAAACTTTTTTTTTTTTTTTTAAACTGCATCATTACTTTTCTCCCCCCACTTTCCCTGAACACACATGCGTGCAAGTTCTCTTTCTCATCTTCATTTCTATTGGATGTAATTGTTTCCGGGTAAATCCTGTCTCTTGTGAACTTTTTTTGATATATAGGCTCTTTGTTTTAAGACAGCTGTAGTGTCAGGCCCACCCACACTCTGCTGTCCTCGTTGCTTTGAAGCCAATATTTCAAACATAAAATAGCTGTCAAGTCTTTGCCTTGCTTCCGCTTGCTGGGGATGGCATGAAAACAAAAGTTTTTATGTTCTGGGCTTTCATCTAAGTGAGCCAAATGAGTAGAAGATTCAAGGATTTCAACCTCAAGGACTTGTCATGAAAACTACTTTTGACTCAGAAGTTAAAGAGAGGAAAGTGCAAACTCTGTGTGTGCATACAGTATCTCTGTAGCTTTACTAAATTCACATCAGCTTTTGAGGGGTTTTTGTGCTTGTTTTGTAGATTGAAAAAAAAAAAAAGTTAATTTTTGCCTTCCCTTAATCTCTTCAGATTCAGACAGAACTTTGTGAATTCTGCAGGTTTGGTGTATAGGGAAAGGGAGAGCAGTTCGCCCACAGACAGTGTGAACTGGCGTGAGGTCATATTGTGCTGCCGGACCAGCGCTGTGCTGCCCCACCGGGGTGGCATGGAAATGCTGTCGTGTGAAATCATTCCCATGCCAGAACACTCACACAAATGTATTTGCAATCTTTTGCTTTGCCCTTCAGAAAGCAATCTGAGAGAGGACAAAAACGTGACCAGGAGACATGCAAACATCAAGTGGAAAATGTTTATCTAGCGGAAAATGTTTTTGGTGGGTAGGTAGTGCAGTGATGCAGGCTGGGATCAATTTCCATCTACCTGCAAAAGATTTCTTTTTCTTAGGATTTTCATAGGACAGCATCTCAAAAGGAAAAGGAAATACTCCTTGCAGTTTACTGCTAAGGAAGTAACTGCCGGGGAAAATTCAAGCCAGATACTAGGCAGCTGGCATTCCCAACTGATTTAACCTGCCTCCGACAGCACATGTAGCATGGCTAGAGTGCTCCAGCTTTCAGGAATGTTGATTTCTTTAGGCAAATTCTGATGTCATGACAGAAAAATGGAGCTTGATTTTAATTGCATAATAAAGTCTCATTTGTTTTGATAATCTGTAGAAAGAGCACGTTTACCATGTTCAGGCTCATCTATGAATCCAGGGCTCAGGGAGTAACTGAATCTGAAGTTCAGGTCGTGGGTCGCTTCTCACAGGAACTTCGACTTCTAAAATTTTTTATTCCTTTCATTACTGTTTTCTAGCTTTAGAGATTTTGAAGTGAGCCGATTTTCTGATCATGTATAACTAGCCAACTTGTTTAGGGAGGGTATTTTACTTACAATCTGTAAACTGTATCTGTCTGTTGTCACATCCGTTCATGCTGGGCAGAAGGCCAGCATGCTGAAAAAAAAGCAGTTTTACTGGGTATTGCTTTGCATCTTTCAGGATATGTAATTTTTCGGTGAAATGTCTTTTTTTGGTATTCAAGTATTTGATAAATTACCAGCCATATTATTAGTGGAGGAAAACAACAGTGTATTTTGATCAAAAGCGTGACTATAATGAAGATGCCGGAAAGATATACTTTGATGATTTACATGTGGTTTTATGTGTGTGTATGTTAAGCATTCCCCCCAAAATTCTTGTAAATTCATCTTATATGATTGCTTAGTATTGATGATGGGCTTGATGTAACACAGAACACAATTCCAGGTAGTTCCTGCCTATCTATAGCATTTATGTCCTCTGTAAGGTGTATTATGCCCTTGAAAGAAATGGAATGTGTGGAAGTATTTAAAAATCTGACTATATTTGGCAGTGTAAGCACTGTAATTAATCCAGTCCTACAGCAGCTAAAAGATCAATATAAAAACACACTGCTGGGCTATGGGAAGTGACCTTGTAGAAGTGTCATCCATAATTATGCCTCTTGTCCTTCATTAACTTCTAGGTTCAATCAGCTCTGTTCTCGTTGGATTGGGGTTTAGTTCTGGTTTTGCATGGTTGCCTGTCTTGTCATGAGCAAGCTTTGCTAAGGCTTGAAGAAGCACCCCAGAAACTGAAAGGATAAATGATTAGTGGCTAATAAACTAGGTAGTAAACAGGTTTTTGGATAGCACCTCAGAAGTTAGTCCCTTTCCCTCTGAATTCCTGTCCAGGTCAATAGCAAGTCAAATGTGATTCTCACTGGAATCATGGAATGGTTTGGGTTGGAATGGACCTTAAAGACCATCGCGTTCCAACCCTCCTGCCATGGGCAAGGACATCTCCCGCTAGACCAGGTTGCTTAGAGCTCCATACAACCTGGCCTTGAACCTCTCCAGGGATGGGGCATCCACAACTTCTCTGAGCAACCTGCTCCAGTGCCTCACTACCCTCAGGGTAAAGAATTTTTTTCCAGTATCTAAATATCCCCTCTTTCAGTTTAAAACCATTACCCCTCATCCTATCACCATACTCCCTGATAAAGAGTCCCCCTCCTTTTCTGTAGGCCCCCTTTAGGTACTGTGTGTTTTGGAATTAAGATAATACATACAAAATTCAGTGTTTCAGTAGAGTTACGCTTTTTAACTTGTTTTGAATACGGTTGTTACTGCAAACCATGCTAGTGGAAAGGATGAAGAAGTGCTGCAGGGTTTGCTTCTAGGCTCATCTCTTCCCTGTGCTCCATCAGCATGGTCTGTTGTCGTGCTGTGTCTGCAGGAGAAAAAGTGGATCGCAGGAGCCAGCGACGGGTTTTTGCATCAAGCCTTGTCATATGTCTCCACTCTGTCGAGGCTCAGTTTGTGTCCCGGCAGCCAGGTCTTTTACTCTGGATCGTTCCCAGCCAAATGTGCCAAGGTCTGTGGGTGGTCGTTGGGTGGCTTGACAGAGACATGTGGGAAAATAGGTTAATCTGGAAAACAAGGAGCGTCACGGCCAGACAGCGATGGGCAGTGCTTGGTAGATGGCTTGTGTCAATTGAGAGTGATTGGGGAATCACAGAATGGTAGGCATTGCAAGGGACCTTCGGAGAGCATCTAGTCCTATCCCCCTACCAAAGCAGGTTCAATTGCTGTTGAGGGCACCACATGGAAAACCAGGTGGGGAATGGCCGCCCAAACCACATAGGAAGAGCGGTTGTCCCTTTGGCACCAGCAGGCATCTCCCCAGCGAGGGCAGAGGCTGTTTGCATGGCAGAGCTGACACTTTGGGGCAGGACCAAGCCCCTGGCAGCTCTGCAGAGCTGTGAGGAGCCCAAGGGAGCATTGCCCACTTCTCTGCTGCAAGCTGCGACCCGGGGCGTTGGGCAGCAAGGGTAGCACAGGGCTGACATCGAAAGCAGCGCACGGGGTCAGGGCAGAGCTGCCTGCACACAAGCTCCTCGCACAGCTCCGGTAGCCACCTGGTTGTCCCCTCCTGCCTTGGGAGCACAAGGTGAGCAGATCCCCACAGGCAGCGAGACGTGTGAGGGGCTTTGCAAGCAGAGGGGTGAAGGTGGGGAGAGGGGAAGCACCTCATGCAAGATGATGGGCTCTCTGAAATGTCCACCTCTGTTTGAATGATGCTAATATGCCCGTTTATGGCTAACGTCCATGCTTTGCAAACGGGGCTGAAAAAGCAAGTGACTTTTACCGGCCTCCATCTATCTGAACATTTGTTCTGGCCAAAGATAAAAGTGCTTCACCCTGCAGAGCACGCCTTGCTTGTAAGATGGAGAAAGACCTGACAGCTCCCCTCTCAGTTGTTACTTCTCAGTGGATGTTCCTGAAAAAAAAATGCCTGGATGTTATGTCACGGGAAAAGGACACTTTTCTCCATATGGTTTATCTAATTTGATTAGTTGTTGTTGCTGTTAATTAAACTATTAAATACTCCAAGAGGGAGGCCAGCTGACCTTCCAAGGCGTGCACGACGAAGTGGAGGAAAAATAACTGTCCTCTACTGACTCATGGTCTCTGAAAGAATAGAGGAGGAGATGTAAGTAATGCAGATATGCTTTATAAAGACAACAGTCAGAGTAAGCCAAAGTTGCCTCCCATATTTTTCTTTAATTGTGTTATAGGAAATGGTTTTGAATTGGTTTATTTCCTAATAGTCACATCCTTATTAGCCTCGTGTTTTTCCTTCCCATACCCCTCCTGTAGGCTGTGTTGTACGTGGGAATTTCTAGCCTGTAAAACCTAAAACCTTGTTATAGAAGAACAGTTTGTAATTTATGGAATTGTTAGACATTGGTAGTCTGTGTTCTTCCCCACTCGTCTATGTGCACATGCTGAAGTATCCCATGTTTTATTGTTGATGTGGATAAGATTTGAGAGGATTATGTAGACTTTTTAACTGGCTATTTATGATTTTATTGGTCTTCATAAATTAAACGCCCTCTTTATTTTAGGAAGGACATTTCAAAAGGCCAGAATGAAGGGACTGAGGGGAAAACTCCATTGTTCCCTTCAGATGCAAATTCTTTTCTCCTTCTTTCTCCTCTGACTCTGTGGGGTGAGTGGCATAGCACAGCTTGTCTGAAGTTTGAGCCCCCTGTTGCAGGGATCCCTGTGACGTTACCTTTGTAGTTAAATGTGCAAATTCCTTTTTTTCTTTTTGCCGCTCTCAGAAACTGATGAAATCATAGCAGATTGTTCTCACTTGAACCCTGGTTTTGTTTTGGAGAAAAGTCCGCTGCTAATTTTTTTTTTCTTTCACCATTAACTGTATACATTTTCAATAAAAGCCATCATCTGTGTGCTTCAGAGATTATTCATATTCGGTTTGTTTCTCCGTTTTATTGGTTTGATTCCTAAATGTTATCAGTGAGTTAGAGCTGAGCCTTTTAATTCAAATGGCATAATGCCCAATCCTCTGAGATTAGCTGGCAAGTGATTCTGGGCATGATGCCACCTGGCATTTCTCAGAAGGGGGCTGCTAATAAAACACCGGAAAAAAATAAGATTGTTCCAGACATGCAAACCCCTGAAGTTGCAGGGAGCGAGGAGTGACAGAGATTTCACAAACACACCCAATATTCTGTTGCACAGCTCGGAAACTGCTCAGGAAATACCATCGTAATACCTCTGCAGAAAAAAGATATTGAAGTGAAGGTACTTTGAGTACAAATTAATTTTTGCTTTCTGAAATTTGTGGCTGAAATGCGTGTTTCTTTTTTTTTGGCACTTTGGCTCCAGGTTGGGCTCTCTGGGATTCCTTCAGCAAAGCTTGGGCTCCGCAAGCTCTCAGCCTTTTAGGACCTGGAGTTTGTTCTAACTTAGTGACTGACATTTTCCGATTATAACTTTTTTGGAGGTTTTCTGATGAAACAAAAACTTGATGCCTGGATAAATAGGTCCCAAGACATTTAGGGCTTTATAGGTCTAGACTAACATCTTAAAACTAGCAGGCTCCCCAAGCAGATTATGCATCACGAATTTAATATGCTCATGAATTAAAATGGCACTTAACAAGCAAGTTGCCAAATCCTGCACCAACTGAAGTTTTCTGTACACACTCGAGAGGTTGTCTCATATACAGCATATGGCAGTAGGCTGTAGGGCATTGATTTGCAGAAAAGGCCTAGCCAAGAGCAATAAAAAAGAAGTATACAGTAAGAACTAGTTCTTCAGTCCAAAGAAAAAGGATTTTTTATTTTCTTAACGGTGTTTTTGTCCCTGCAACTGTCTACTTTCTGCAGGGGGGACTAGTACTGGTTGCAGACCAGGAGCGCCACTAAGGCCATCTTGAGAAACTGGTTGTTTCTTCATGGTTTTCCTTCTGGAGATGGTAATAACATTATGTCCTTTGTTTCTTCTGAGAAACCACATTTTCCTGTTTTCTGAATGTAATAGAGTATAATCAGATGTACAAATCCAATTGTTTTCTTGCTGGAGCTGCCTTCTGTGCTCATCCCTCATCATCATCCTTATTTTCCAGTGGCTCTGTACAGACTTTAGATATAATGACAGGGTGGGAGGTGGAGGGAGGCAAAGGGGCCAGATCCATATTAACCCTTGGAAGGTAAAGACTCACAAAGGCAGTGGCAAAGATCCAGTTGACTAAACAGAAGTGGAGATTTTTCACTTTGTTTACTGCTGTGGCTTCTTCCTGGGCCTTGCTCTCCCAGGACACTTCTGTCCTCATGAAAGTCCCTTAATCGAGTATAACCTTCTCTGTGTGTTTCTCAGCCACCAAGTAACATTAACACAGCGTATATTTAAAACTGTACAAAACTAAATCTTTTCTTTTGAAAAAAGTGATCCAGCATTCCTTTCAGATTTAGTCTGACAACAAATACGTTTGTGTAGGATTCCTGAAGTGGGAAAGGGTAGGGAATTATTTATTTACTCTGAGGTCTGCACTAACCAAGCTGTGCTGTCAAGTGAAAATGTGGTGATGTAGTTTATAATGTTGTTTTAAACAGTTCTTCAAGGGAAGAAAAATGAACATATGAGACAGCCAAACCATGCAGCAAACAGTTGTGAGTTTGTCAGGAACAGTGAATGGATCTTGAATACTCTTAGCACATATGACACTTTTTTAACTACCTCTTTTTTAATCTGGAAAGCTTATTAGAAACCCTGAAGGGAGGATCTGGTCCTTGTTCTTGCAGATCCTAGCTGCTCGCTTGCTTCTAGTTTTGTGGTTATAGACTTGTGTCAGTATGATTAATGAGCAATGTAAAGTATGCAAAAAAAAAAAAAAGGAACAATGAAAGATCTTCTGGAAGAGACAAGAAGTAAAAAGGTAATACAGTACTTGTGCTCAGTAGTCACAAAAAGCAGAACCGTTTTTACTTTCCAGTTGCAGAATTTGATTCCAAACTGCATTGACTTAGTGCACGTGATGCTTATATTGAGTGAATTTGTGAATATGTGGATTTTATGTCACTGTGTTTCTTTATGGCTGGGAATTTAAAAATTTCACGTTAAATAGCTGATTGTGTGTAGCATGTGTGCTGTAGTATGTGCATGCATCAGCTCTGTCAACTGTACAAGAAACTATGCGGAGCTGTTTGAAGACTATTCACACAATCATTGAGGTTGGATGGCACCACTGGAGATTGTCTTGTCCAAGTCCTCTGCTCCAAGTAGGGTCAGCCAGAGCAGGTTGCTCGGGGCTATGTCCGGTCGCATATTGAATACCCCTAAGTGTAGAGACTCCACAACTGGCTGATTCTTTTAATTTATACACAAAAGACATCTTTATGTTTGATTTAGCTGAGCTGATAAGAAATATGAAAATTGCATGTTAGCTGAGTAAAAGAAATGGTAGCTTCATGCACATCATTGTCATAAATAAATCCATTTACGTAAAAGTCATGTTGAATTTGTCACAGTATTTTCTTGGTGGAAAGCCCTCTTTTTTTTCACAAGGGCTACATAAATCCACTAGAGCTTGGGAAGGGTCAACCTTGAGCAACCCCCTGGTGTTCATGGTGCCAACTGTTCTTGTGTATTTTACCAAGTCAGCTTTGCAGTTCAAGAGTGGTTATGTAATGTGTAATTCTGCAGCTGACATAGGACCTGTAGTATCAAGACCTTAAGATTTAGGAGGGAAGCATTTAATTCCGTAGCTAGGACAGGAGTTCCTCTTCTTTGAGGCGGGACAGAATTTGGGTCAGAAAATTGGAAATTATTCATGTTTTGTCAGAGGGACTTCAAACGTTCTGCACTGGGAGACTGGCTTTTGCTTCACAGTAAATTGCTCTTTTCATGGGGTTACTTCCCAAGAAAAAATTATTTATAAGTATCAGCAGATAAAAGGGGTAGAGAAGAGAGTGTGCTATCCTAGGTGAGAAATGCAGGATCAGTTGAATCACTTGATGTAGCACATCAGGAAAGACTGAGCAACACGCTGGTGTATGAATCACTCATATCAGTATCAGTGCTTGCCTATCTGTTTCTTGATGTATTTTAGAGCCAGCCCTAATCATGACATTTGTAGTCTTCGAGCTACCATTTGGAAAATGGAAATGATGGTAGCTGTAACTGAGAAGGATAGTAAAGCGGAGAGAGTTAATTGTAACTTTCACTTGCTTATAACCTGTGTAACTGGTTATCACCCGAGATTAGATTAGATTAGCAGAACAGAAGGGCCAGAGCTGTGGCCTCGATGGTCACTATGCTTCTCTGGCTCTTCATAAACAAGAGGCTCTGATGTGGAAAGACCTTACATTTTGCATAGAGAAACACTTTGCATAGCAGCTGGCTGTATTTATATTACAAATGACAGTTTCCAATCCATGTGGCAATTAAGCTTTCTTATCACATGGATCCTCCTAAAAAGAAACTATTGCATTTATACGTGTATAATATGTATAAAATATGTATTTATAACATATATATATTATTATATATAACTAATGTGTGTATATATAGTATGTGTATATGTATAGTTGATATTATCCTGATTAATTAGATAAGTAGAGCTAGAGCTTTTCCAAGCCAGTGATTGAATCGATAATGAACAGAGAAAAACTTAGTATAGCTGAGTGCTTTCGTGTGGCTTTGGTCAAATTACTTTGAGGTGGAAATAATGAGCAGTTGAATTAAGCAAGAGACCTGATACATACTGGAAAACCTCCATCCTCTGTCAGATGTTTTACAACTGTGATGAATGAGTTTGAATAAATAACGTGAACACGTGTTAAACAAGTTCAGGCCAAGTGCCGCGCAGTACGGTAAACAGAAATTGCACTTCAGGAATGTCTGAAAATATAAATGAATGGTAGGTGGTATGTGGAGAGTGCTGGGAGGGATAGCCTTTCCTCTGGGGAGGGTAAAAGAAAAACTCTTCTTAGGTGCTTCAGAAATAGCTTTTTATTGTCTTACTTTTTTTAGCAAGTACAGATGTAGAGGTTTGCTGGTACTAAAAATAATTGTTTGGGTTGTTCAGCTGTTAAACTGCAAACATGGTATTCCGTGCCCATTGCAAATTTGCCTGGAAACTGCCCTGAACCAACCAGCACAGGACCAAGCCATACGGAAAGGAACCCAATAGCTTTGAGTGACTTTTCATTTAAATTATATTTGTTAGAAAAACTGTTGCTGTGGAGGTGTTGGGGAGAAAACTTAAGTGGGAAATCAGTCTAAGTGAGGCGAGATGTGCTCCAGGGTCTGTCTTGCCTCCATCTCTGCTGATGGACGATGATCGAGGTGAAGAGCTGGTGCCCCAGTGGGCACTCCCCAGTGTTACTTGGGGAGGCATTGGTCAGCTTTTGTTTCGAAAGGGAAAATCTCTTGCCAGAGCAGTGGGTGACTTTGTATATAAGCTTCTCTCATGCTGCTGCGTAGGACCTGTGTGGCTAATGCATTTAAGCAAACACACTGATTTCCAAATGCAACTGAGAGGAGTATTTAGCACAGAGGTTTTTATTTGTCATATGTGTTAATGGGCATGAAATAATTGCTCAGATATTTGCTTTGTATTTTCTCTCATTCCAACCATACTGTTGTGGAGCCTAGCAGCATCGTACATTTTGTTCCTGGAAAATCTGGGATATTTTTCACCTCTGAAAATGGGGGAGAAATCCCAAAAATGACATTCCCACTGGATGAACATTATCTTTTATCAGTAATTTCCTGATTTTAGTATGTGCAGCTTTGGGCACCTCCCTTCATCCTAATCGTGTTACTTGGAAACTGGAGCAGTACCCTGCTTTTACGTAATTTTTATAAGGATGTGAAGTACCTACCTGCTTCCACTGTTAAATCTTTGCAGTCCAATGTACAGGTCCTTAAGAGGGTATGAAGGTATGTCCCCACTTCTGGAGAAACCGTTATATTCACAACAATCTGGGTAGTAATAAAAAATAGCAACTGAAGGACAAATAAAATGCTCAGGAGTGAAGGACAGCAACTGCAGAGCTATCTTGCAGGGCTGTTGGGTGCGACATGTGAAGCTTGGGACTGTTGGCTCCCCCGAGGTGTTACCTCTCTTCCAAGCATTTTAAGCTTATCGCAGTGCCTGTGCCACGTTCTCGGGATGCCTGTTCATGTCCCTGTTGCTGTAAAGCGTGGTATGGCAGATGATGTGCCAGCCACCTGCGCCCAACATGTGCCAGTGTGACCCAGGAGATGATGAGGTACATGGTGCAGCAGTGGTAGAAATGCTGGGAGGCGAGTTATCCAGCAGATAGTGGGGACTTCCAAACCTCCCCAGGCTACTGTGTGGGGACTGGCCATGCACTTGACCTGGCATGCACATCAGATGAGATTCATGCATTGGGTATGGATTTAACTCGAGATCTTAGCAGTTCTGTTCCAGTTTATTCCTGGGATTTTCTTTTTCTTTCAGTTGCTGCATTTTTCATGTGTCCCAGCAATTTCAGAATGATGGGAAAATTGCTGACCCTGAATTACTTTGACATCTGCTAAAAGCATTTGTGCTGCACTCTGTTCTGCACGTCTGATATTTCTTCATTCCCTCTCTGTTGCAAATCAGCCTCTGTTAACTTAATTTCTGTTAATTTAACTATATCCTTCAAGTATCCTAAAGAGACATCCTTCAAGAACCCTAAAACACATAAAGACAAATGGAAAAAGACGGATCAAGTTGTTTGAACAAAGCTGGTAAACTAGCCTAATGCCTTTGAGATCACATCTGCTAGGAACTATGAGACCATTACTTAAGGGATTGGTCTTTGCTGTGTGACTCTGTAATACTAAATCAAAACCAAGTCTTCGTCTGTTGAAATGCTCTTTTTCCTCTTTATTCAAAATCAGTAAAGGCTTAGTTGAATTGCTGTGTCTGGGCATTTAAAGATGCAAATTCGTTAGAGGATGTACACAAGACCAAGAAAGACTATCAGAGGTTTAGGAAAGTTGAGCTGCAAGTAAAGTTATTTAATGTAAGGAAGAGGCTGTTACATGGAGACATTACAAGAATTTTCAGACTGGGGAGGTCTGAAAATTAAATTTAAATTTTAAAAAATTGTTTTAGAAATCAGTGTTATTATCAGTAAATGTAATGAAATACTGAAATAAATATCCCAGAGGTGCTGTGGCATTTAAGTTGGAATTCTTTGCTTTTCTGTTTTTTAATTAATTTTGGGAAAAAAACAACCCAAACTATAGATGAAGCTCCACAGGAGTTGGATGCCCCGTCTAGAAGTTTTCCAGAAGGGATCTTCATGACTGTGCTGAAGCTTCTGGGTGATGCTGAAGTGCAAATAAATGTAAACCCTTAATGTATATTGTGTGTCTCACGGTCGCATCTACTGTTTTTTGTATGAGAGGACTTTGTGGTGGATGCTTGGTCTTGGTGACTCCAAATGGTCAAAAAAACCCCAACATTGAGTTGGAACCCATTGCCCTCAGCAGCGTGGCTGTGAGGCTGGAAAGTCTCAGCGTGCATGTAGGCAATGCAGGCTCATGTATTTAAAGATGCACACACCACTGCAATCACTAGCAGCAGTCTGAGGAGAAGCAGCTTTATCAGATTTTCACTATCAGCTGCTCCTGATGCTCTTTTGCCTTTTTTGCCTCACTGTAAGATGAGTGGTCCATACTTGCTCTCTAAATTTTTTAACAATCTCTGATGGGATGGAATGCATGCAGTTTAATTAGGAGGCACCATCCTCTGGGGTCCGAAGGCTGGTAAATGCACTTCCTGAGGATGGACTGGGATCACTGGAACAACCTAGTTCTTGGAGATAGCCTCTGACGTATTTTGGCATGTCTTGCACAACAGTAAAACTTGGTCTGAACTTGAAGCTCAGGAGCTCATTCACGTTCTTGGCACAAACCTGTGATGTTTTTGCGCTCGGATGTTTTGCCTCTTGCCAAGCTGTAAGCACAGATAAGGCTTCCATAATTCTAGGGATAGCGGCTGTGTGCCTAAATAATTTGTCCTGTTTTTTAGTGATAGATTGCTATAATTTGCTTGTTGGTCTTTGTTTACTAATACTGATGGAGCATGCAGGGCAATGGGTTGGCACTGTATTTAAAATGGAATAAAACCAGAGACCTCAAATCATGACTAGCATGTTGTTATTAAGTACTTGTAATCCAAGAGGCACTGATGTGCTTGTTCAAGCACAAGCACACAGGTCAGCAATTCAGAGGCCTAGTTGTAAACTGAAATAAACATTAAAGATTGGCCTCAACATACTTTTTTTATGATTATTTTTTAGCCTCAGATTGGTTACAGTAATCTCTAAAGAAAGCAGTAAGTTCTTCTATATTATTTTCTTTTCTAGCAATTTTCCCTGGCCCCATTCTCCTGAATTATGTAACCTGTATTTTAGTATAACAGCTACTTTCCTACTGTATTACTCTCTAGGGAACAATTTTGCATTAGTAGGGGGATGAACAAGATGACCTCTTAAGTCTTTTCCATCACCACTTGCTGTAATACGGTGCTGTAATATTTGACCTTGTTACGCAGCCTTTTCCCTTCTGTAACCCTTTGACTTTTACAGAAGAGCAGTCACGGCATTTTTTTGGACATGCAGAAGTGCCCTCCTTTGAAGTTATCAACCCGAAGTACTGTTTCCTGCACTTCAGAACTAAAGAGCATATTAGTGCCTTTTGCGTTCAAGTGGAGAGGACCTGTATAAATAAATCATTGCAGGGGAAGTATGCTACGGTGCCTGTTCCATAGCTGGAATTAATAGGCTGAAGAGGCAGAGGATCTTTATTTTGTTAATATGTTGGCAAAGCTGTAACTTTTGAATATGCCTTTCTAGTGTTGCTTTTTATTTCAGGGAAAGAAGGAAGACCAAGCTGCCTGAGCAATTTGTTCTAGATCAGTACTGTGTCACGGCCCTACACAGTATACTTACTTCACTGCTGTTGTTTCCAACAGCAGACTTTCCCTACATGTCCAAAGTTATCCATAGGCATCAGACTGGATGGGAAGTGTAACTGTAAAAGGGAATTCTGTGTTCTAGCTTGAAAAATCAGAAAGGATACAAGTGAGAGAAGGAATTTGGAAATAGAAAGAAAAGCTGCGGTGATATTCAAGTGAGAAATGGATTCAAATATTTCCTGGAACTGCTATTCCAGTTTGTTCATAGCTTTTCAGCTCAGAGGGCAGCAAATGCTTTTTGTGGCAATAATTTCTCCAGCTCCAGCCCGACCATGAATGCCAGCTCTGAAAAAGATTTTTTTTTTTGCAATGAACACCCCCTGCATTTTCTTTATCTCTCCAGAGACAACTAATTTATAAAGCCTGGGGATTTTTAGTCATTTCAATGCTTGAACCATGCTTGAGTCTTGGAGTTTTTGCTGCTTCTTTCTGTGCAGTTAAGTGATTCCTTCTTGGTTCTGGCGTTTAATGTCCCATACTAAGTTTTACTTAATTATTTAAGTAAAGAGCCTGCTGTTGTGCTCTCCTGCTGTTGGGCTTTTTTATTGCTTACGTCCTTTTTTCCACAGCATCAGTAAAAGACAACTGAGACAGGTTTCTGCAGTATGGAGTTGGGAAAACAGTAGTGAGCATGGAGGTATAAAACCAAGGGAAAAAGTACCAGCCCCTTTCTGTCAGCCAGCTTCACCCTGCTCTCAGCCCACATCAGCTGGTATGTCCTTATTTCACTTGCTTATGAGTAAGTGGGACCTTAATAACTGAGTTAGAAATGGAAATAGTGGAAAGAAATTTTGACACTGTCAATTTTTAAGACCTTAGCATAATGCAGTGCAACATACAGAACGTACCAGCTTCCGTAGTTGTAACCCTCAGGATCCAGCAGATGAAAACTAAGGTTTCCTTTTGCACTTAACTATATAAACACTTGCTGCATGTTAGCATCTCCCTTTGGTGTAAATCATTGGCATTTGTTTGCCATAGTGTGTACAGATAGTGTGACAAATGTTCTTCCTAGTTCCCACGTGCATGTGGATGGGTCTCCAGAAGAAAGGGGTAGTAATTTAGAGCTTTGTGAAGGGCAAACTCTGACTAATGGTTTATCCTTGCCACATGGCTTGATTGAAGCTAAGCAGAGTAAACAGAAGTTTGGTAGAAGTGGTTGAGAGGAGAGATCACCTTAGACCTGTTAGGCTCCCAGAGTGGAGTATGATGAAGACTGGGAAGTCCCTTCTACCAGCTGTATGTATAAAAACCTCCTTCCTTTAAATCTCACAGAATTACTTAGATGTTGCTGTAGTTTATCTGTATGTTGGTAATGAATCTTAAGCATTGACTAAAACTTGGAACCGAGGGTGGGGGGAGTCTCCAGGACATTCAGGAACGATGTGTTCAGAAAGAAAAGGACCTATGCTAAAAGGATGATTTCTCTCTTTCTGTTTTATACAAGTGATTCAGTTCATCGCTCAGTATTTCCATGCTTCCTAATTCTTAAGTTTAGTTCTTCATAGGTGATCATTTAAGATTAGTACTTTCTTTAAGCGTTATTGTTTTCGTATTAGTGGCACTCCAGACCTTCACCTTTCCTGCTGTCTGTTCTCTCTCTTACTGACTCCCCTCTTCTCTTCTGTACTTCTCTTTGCATTGTTTCTCTGTTGTTCCATGCCTCTGATTCCTCATCTTCAGGGTCATTGTTTTTCTTCTCGGTCCTCTGGATTTTTCTTAATTTACTCCTTTTCCCACAAATGATTAGATCTCATTTCATATCTCTTGGAAATATAGGAGGAAGAATCAGGGTAGGCTTCATGGGGAGGATGCTTGCGGCCGGAGGAATGGATATGTTTGTCACTGAATTTAAGTGTATAATCATTCTTGAGCTGACAGTATTATGTTACATCCCTTGTGACAGAAGTTAGGAATTTTAGCACTTTAGAGAAACACTCAAAAAAGGTTAGCTCAAATCCTTCTTCCCAAAGTGGGGTTTCTGCCCTGTGTGCTCTCCCTGTGGAAATCCAGGGGACTGTTACTGTTGGTCACTTCTTGCAGCATTGGGAAAGCAGACTTCTGCCCTTGAAGAGGCAGGAACCTCCTTTAAGTGCGAGTGTACAGAATTGCTCTGAAGTGCTGGCCGTATCTGCTATTTTTCGTTCCTAGTGGAGATCCCACCATGGAGTTCTCCCTTCTTGCCTGTCCAAACCCACGGGCTCCCTGGGGTTTGCAGGTGGCTCTTTGCACCCTCTGCTTTAAGCCTCTGCCAGCGTGGCTTTAGGGTATGGAGTAGGAAAGGACATCCAAGGCTATTTTGTGGCTTTCCCTCCTCCCACTCCCCACCTGCAGGTCCTTTAGAGAGAAAGGGAATAAGGATGCAGGCTTGAAGGGGAGCTCTTCTCATATGCAGGCGTAACAGGATCCTCTCCCCACAAAGGATCCCCCGCTCCCAGCGGGGGCAAAGGACCCTGTTCACTGAGAGGACCCGCTGTCCCAGATAATTAGCTAAGCAGCTGCTGTGTGAGTGAATGAAAAGGAGGGGAGGGAGGCTTTGCTCTGATGGGGAGCCGGGGCGACATTCCTTGGGGGCAGCCTGCACATTCCTCCAAAGCAGTCGGCGCTGACGGTGACGTGGGCTCGGTGTTGTGCAGCCAGGCTTCCCAAAATTTGTACGCGGCCACTTGCTTGGCCTCAGGTCCTTTATTGTGAGAGAACTCCTTTTCCTCGCGAAGTGCAAATCATTTACCCCTGGCTCAGTGGGAGAATACTTAGCCTGAGTTCACATGTGATGTGTTGTGGTAATTAATGCATAACAAATTCTTTATAGAGAGGAAATAAGATTAAATTCGAAGAAAAAAATAAGATTCATAATATGCAAAATAAAGTAATCTCAGCAGAAGCAGCAGTTGTGTTAATGAAACAGTGGGCAATGTGCCTGTGAATGAATCCCTTCTCTGTGTATTTTCTAGGGGGTCTGGGAGGAAAAGGAGAGTGCCTTGTCTGGCCAACACATTTATGACTAGCTTTTGTGGACAAAAGCAAAACTATAAAGAGAGCCTATTCTTGGCACAGGACCAGGTCTTTTCTTAGAGGACTGCTTTAATTTGTTTGACATATAGTGAAAGACTGGCACACTGCACTAATTAGATTTATATTCAGTTGTTTTATAGAACTGCAGCACTGCATGTACCTGTGGGCCCACTGGAGTAGCCCAGTAAAGTCTACCAGGCTGCTTCCTAAAGCCTGTTCACAGGATTGGACCCATGTGCCCGACTTCTTGCTGTGCTGCTCAAATTTTTACCTAGTTTTATAATTGTATAAACTCATTCAGATAGAATAACACCCATTTAAAATTGGAATAGTGTAGGAATAAATTTTGAATTGTCGTACTTGGCATTCTCAGAAAGAGATTTTTTTAGGCAGTTCATTTAAATTCTAAAAGACTGTTAGTATTACTTCTATCACTAATATTTCTTCCTAGTGAGCGGTTAAAATAATATTTTATTCATTGTAACAGGGACAAGATGTAATTTTTTAGTTTCTAAGTACTATGCAGTTTACAAGTGGCTAGTGGAAGCCAGAGAATATTGCTACTTCTGTCCCACACAAGGACGTTAGAAACGAATGGCAGGAAATGTTTCAAATGTCGTTTAATTAGATCTGCACCAGGTACCCTGCTAATGTAATCAAATGTGGAGTTAATCTCCCTTTTATGTTATTGTAAGTAGAGGAACTTCATCTTGAAATTATAGTTTAAAGAAAAGAGGCATGGATGGGAGACGTGGAGGTCATTCAGGCAGCAGCAAGTGAAGCAGAGCAACTCCCATTTGTGCTCAGCCAGATGTTCATGAGCCTTTGCCAATAGCTCAAAAGGCTGATACTACATAAATTACTATATCCCAGGGACTAATTCAATGGGTGTGATGGAAGAGGAAGGGAGGAGGATGGTACCCGGTCGGTCAGAGGTCAGGTGTAATATGTGGGACTGAACCAAGCAATATTCAGCTAGTTCTGTTTTTTCTGTTATTATTATGGATTGAAAACACTCATTTTCCCATAGAAATCAGAAGAAAAGTCAATACTTTCATTAGGAATATAAAGACCAATTTTCTTAAAAAGTCCATTTCCCATGCAGTTGAAAGAGTTGAATACCCAGCGGAATTTGAGCCTTTAATGGTTGTCTTTGAAAATATAGAATCCCCTTTGAAAGGTACCAGTGGTCTGATAAAATAAAGATCTTTACAGGCTTCTCTTGCTCTCCAAAAAGGTGCTAGTTGCTAACCAAGCTGCCTCTCCTCCACCACCACATTTGTACCAAATTCACCTAGAGAAATCCCTTTTCACCTAGTGTGAGTTGTTTTCCTTTTCTGTCTAGGAGAGTTATTTTTACAAAAGTAAAAGCAAACAAAATCTCTGTATTAAAGAATGGTTATCTTTCAGAGCGTGAAGCCTTCTCTCACCCAAAGTGCTGCCATTGCAAGAAAATAGGCACTTACAGGTTGCTGCTTCTCATGCACGTCTGTCTGTATCACAAGCCTGGTTATCTTTGACACTGCCTGTGGAAAGAAGCGGTGAGCTAAGGGAATCTCTTTGTCTTTCAAGAATATGCACCTACCTATTATGAAGGATAGTTTAACAAATGTGACTCCTGCTTGTTACAGAAAGGTAAATAAAACTCAACCAGTACCTGGTTTTCTTACAGATAGTTTCAAAAAGAGTTGGCTCTGATTTTGAATGTTGGAGGTTGGCGGTGCTGATGCTTTTTATTTTCTCAGGAAAATTTCAGGAAGTTTCTTTCGGGAAAATTTCTAGTGTCTACAGAATAAAGCAGAGTTTCAAGGTTAATGAAGTACTAACTCAGCATCCCAACTCCTATTGCTTAATCGGTGGGAAGTTCATGGAGGGACAGAGTGCCTTTTCTTTTATAAAATAAAGAAATAAGCAGTGCCCTCTAGTGTTAGTTAACGTCAGAGCGAACCACCAGCAGAATTTTCTGTCATCTAGGTATCTGCAATTAAACCTATTTTGCAGCTGCAGATGCAGCTTTTTATTTCTTGAAGAAAAGTGGTGAAAAAGAGCTGCAATGGCATAGCTTATCAGGACGTGTCAGAAATGCAGTCTTTAATAGGTAGATGTGGTCAGATGCCTCAAACTCCCTGACCTGTTTTATCTTCTCTAATCTTGAAGTGTACGAGTGTAGTATGTCTCCGACCTGTGCCTGACCTGGGGAAGGGCGGGAGATGTGTTTTACCAAAGGGCCAGAGATTCGTGAAGTTTCAGGGAGAGGTGTAGCAGTGAGTGTTCCTTCTTGAAGTTCAGAGGTTCAGTTTCTGGAATAAAGCAGTCCTGGTGTACGTATTGAAGCTTATCTATAACATGTTATAATAAGGCAGGAGGCAGGTAGGTCTTTCGGACTGTCCTTGGAGCACCTCAGAATTTTTTGATTCTGGGGATAGTAGCAGGCTGGACTCTTGTTTCAAAGCTGTAGGCATCATTTGTTTCAGTTACAGACAACTCTGCCAAGGATGCACCACGGGAACTACAGGCACCTCTGTGCTTTAGCATGGAGGGCTATCCGTTTAAAAGAGGGCAACACTTTAAATTGCTAAAGTAAAACAGCAAGTGTTAAAAAGCATTTCCTATCTGGTTTCTGAATCTTCTTCAGTTGTAAGCAAACGTGCCTTTCCCTCTCTGTTTAATTTTATTTTCTACCGTAGAAAAAGAGCTTACAAGTGATTACTGCCTTTTAGTTACTGCTGATGCATTTTCATAGCCTTGGTTGCAGTCTGGGGCTTTTGGGAGGAGCCCCAAGGTTCCTTGTGGTCTTAAAGTTACTGTTGACATATGGGAATTCTGTAAGGCCTTGTGAGCATCTTACCAGGTGTCCCTGAGCTGTAATCTGATGTATGCATTTACCGTGTTCTGAAAAACAGCACACAGAAATACAGGAAACGCACAAGCTTTTATAAGGTGACCCATGCAGAACCTTGGCTTATGCAGGCTCTCCTGCCCTGCATGGGGTTTGCCCTGGACTGCAGCTTTCTAAACCAAAACATCTTCTGATGTAGCATGACTCCGAGGAGTGACCAGCTCACTTGCCTCCTTGGGTTATGCTCCATGAATGTTTCCGATGGCTGCCAGCACTATAAGAAGTGGGTGCCAAGGTTTACGTAGACAGTCAATATACTGCCCATGTGTGAGTATTTCGGGTGAAGAGGTTAGGAGCTTGTATTTCTGAGCTGATTCAACAACGTTAGCTCCACGTGAGGAGGGATCTGTGCATGTACATTGTCTCCATGTAGATTGCTGTGCCCTGGTAGTAGATGTCAGCAATGAGATGACTTACCTGGAGTGTTGCTCCTCAAAAGGGGTTTCAGACCAGCTCAAGCGTTTTCTGTATGTGTTGCTGTCTTGTTAAGGCTGCTGTTGCCAAACTTGATACTTTCAGTAGTTACTGATTCTTCAGCTCTGCTGATAGACCCCTTTTTGAGCTGCAGTTAATAACTTCTGTCCTCTTTGCTACACGCGAGCAGGGAGAGCATTGTTTGTGCCGATTGCCAAGGATGATGTTATGCTCTGTGAAAAGACCAAGAAGAAAAATGTTCGGCATTGTTTCTCTGAGACGTACCAAAAATCTGCACGCACCAATGAAAGCAACCAGCATTATGGTATCATAACAATGGTTCATTAGGACTTTACCCTGGGCCGGGATGATGATTGTTCCTGTTTAAGACCCAGACCAACAGATGGCATTTGTTAGGACATCGATATTTATGTACAAAGTTGCCAGCACTTTAAGAAATGGTGCCTGTCTTAATTAAGATGATAATGTACTGCCTTGTTTGGAGATACTCTGCTTGTAATGATGCTAGTGAATTATGAATAGAGAGAAATTAGTAATAACAAATGCCAGATGGAGGTATCTTTCAAAGAGGAATATTTTGTGTAATATGGCATGTAAAGTTGACAGACTGGGTCTTAAAAGACCTTTATTATTCTTTAAGCTTTCCTGACAAAATTGCTCTTTATCCTGCCAAGAAATGTAGTTTCACATGCCAGTGCGTTTTTAAGCTAGAGTAATTAAAGTATGCCTCTAAGTTTATGGCTTGAAGTGAAATCTGTTCCTCCAGTGTTTTGTCAGGAATCTATAAACAGTGCAAGGAAGGAGACAACTTATAACAACAATAGTTTTGCCAATTCTACACGTTCTGCCTTTGAAATCAGAGGCAATTAGGGATGAACAAAACTACAGAAAAAAGTATAAGTTTTTTCTGAAGTTTTATTTCACATTTTTCCTTTGGTTGAAGATGACTATTAGTAATAAGAAAGTTTCTTTCAAAAATTAAAACCTGCCTTCTTTGATTGAAGTGAAAAATGATTACTGAGTTATAAATGCATGGAATCCTTAAATGTTAGGCCTTTTTTGTAACTTCCTGAGAGAGGGAAATAAAATCTAATTTGATTTTGTAGTGTAAAGTAAATTAAAAGAGAAATAGACAAGGGAAAGTAAGAAAGAAGACTTTGGGGTTTGATATTTCATTTTCTTATAAGAATTTTCCCACTCCATGGACATTCCAACTTTGACCTCATGACCTGCTGGCTGCTGTCCATTGCAGAGGAGGTCCTTTCATGATGATCTGTGGGTGAGACCTGTCTGTGTCACGTCAGGTGACCATGAAGATTTGATTTTCCTTTGTAATTGTCCTCAGATTGCATTAGTGTAATAAAGTACAGGTTAGGACTGTAGAATTATTGAATACAGTCTCTGTCAGATACATCAAATGTAGTAGACCAGGAAGACTTGAAGAGCATACCTTCTGCTCCATCCACACATAGGGACACAAATCGCTTCCAAATACACGATAGTAAACTTGAGACGTACTGTCCAAGACTTCTTCCAAAGGCACAACCATTGTGGCAGGGTTCAGAAAGATAGCAGAAGAATTGCTTTTGTCTTCTTTAAATTATTTCTATGAGTATGCTTTAGTAAGGGAATAAATGAAGTAATATATTTCAGTATTGGATGATGAAAAGAAGGCTTCTGCTTCATTTAGAAAAAGATCAAGATCAGTTTTCATGAGAATAAAACACTGTTTTGAATTATGCTTAGAACAGACTGTCCGACTATTTCTGGTATTAACGTTCATTGCCATTGCAGAAAGGATTTAACAATAGAAAGATGAGAACATGAGAAAAGAATGTCTAGAGGGAAGGCAGTCAAGGATGGGATTCAGTGGCTCTAGCTTTGATAACAAAAGCAAAGAGTGCTCTCACTTGAGTCTGTTGAGACTAATCTGGTACTTTCAATAAACCCTAAATTCACCTTAATGCAGAAAGAGCAGTATTTCAAGGCATTTTCAAAACCCCCTTAGAGCATTGTTTCTCACTGATTTCATTGAAGCTATTGTGAATTTACCTGGGAGATGCCATCTGAAGTTATGGACAACAAAACTCTGGTTTTATGCACACTTTATTAATGAGTGAGTCCTGTATATGTGTATATATATGTATTAAAAAGCTGCTTTTTTTAACAGCAGTCTACCTAATGGGAAATGGGCACTATGACTCTTACACTCCAACTCTTGAAATCTGTACTGCTTTTTTGCCATGTTATCAGTTTTGTTTATGCTGAACTTCTTTCTGTTGTCTTTTTTTTTTTTTTTCCAGAAAAACTTTACAATTCCAATGGACGGGAGCTGAGACGGGCGCTTTTCTCCTTGAAACAAATATTTCAGGTGAGCAAATAATGGCTTTCCATTCTGTGATTTGAACATGAATTGAATTTCTTTTTTTTTAATGTAGGGAATATCACAGTTTCTGGCAAAAGAGAATTTTAAGACTTCATTTGTAATGTGCAATTAACCAGTTAGTCTTTTCTGTTTAAGCTCTGCAAGCCTTCCCTTGTTCCTTCAGTCTGTCGGAAGGCAGGACCAGATGTGGAGTAATGACAGATTTAGTGGTTGGAACTTGCCAGGAAAGGAGAGAAGAAAATTGGGACTCTTAGATGGAAACTTAGGCTGCTCGTTAGACAGTGGCTTAGTTCTGTACTGGAAAGACTGGGATGGGGATGTGAAAAGAGGAGCTAGGAAACCATGGGTTGGGGTGATTCCCCAACTTTGGCCTAATAATTGACAAATAGAATAGCTTTAAGCCACATTTAAAACTGAAAAAGGAAGCTAAAGACATGGGATAGATCTGATGAGGAACCAAGATATACTGGGAGGGCTCTGAAGTTGTTAGAATTTAGATTGATGTTAGAGGAAATGATTTATTGATTAGCTGAAAAGATACTTCGTAGATCTGAGGAGGGTATGGTAGTGTCTGAACAGTTTAAGTTTAAAGAAAGGCATGGATTGGAATGTGAGTTTTCATTATGGAGGAGACCTAAAATCAGCAGGGTTTTAGGTCCTCTGGGGAAGTAGCCAATGTGAAAGACGTGAGGTGTGGATGATAAGAAAGTGGATTGGATGAAAAGCTTGGATTTTAGGTTGGTTTTACTGGATAAGGAGAAGGACTCAGGAAAGTTGCAGGACTGGAAGGAAACTTGTTGGAGAGAAGAAGATCAGGAAAAGTGAAAAGAAGACATTGGTGAGAACTAGAGTATATTGCCAATGTGATCCTAAAATGAAATTCAGGATGACACATTACATTTCTATCAGAAAAAGTGAAATCAGTAAGAAAAGCACCTCTCCTCCTTTACTAATGGATCCAAATGGAGAATGACAACCTATAATGTTTTTTAGTCACAATAGGTAGGTGCCAGTGTTTAGTTTAGCATTTTTTTTGCTTTATTTTAAATAGACATTATTCTAAGAAGATTAACAACATTTAACAATTCTGCAAGACTGCAGAATTGTAAATTTCCAAAGCACACAGTGCTTTTTGCTGGTTTCAAAGTAAAACATTCAGAATTTAGAAAACGCCAGAATGCAGATTTTCTGAAAAATAGGAGTATATGGGGAAGTGTGAACTATTTAATGGAAAATTTTAGTAGTTTAAGATGTTTTCTGTATCAGAAAAAAATTTTTGAATCTTGAAATTTTTGGACAAAGAAGGAGTTTGAACTCCAAAACAGTCTGGTCATCTCATGTCCACAGATTGGGAAAAATCAGTCCCTTCAAGGCATTCCCAGGGGAAGACTGAGAGTCACAATGATGCAAGTTGGGTTTCCCTGTGAGCTTGCCAAGTGGGTGGACTGTGTGCTCAGAGGAAATTAGGCAGGTTTCCAAGAGTATTCTCTGGTTTCTTCTCTTTTTGTTCACTTCAACTGTTTCTGGGAAGTATTTGTATTTCTGTGAATGTATATATTCCACAGGTTAATCTGGGCACTCACACATATTTAGTAGCCAGTGCTAAGCCTCTCTTCCCAGCTACCCCACACCTCCCATCCCCAGTTTGAGTATTTTATTACTTTTGGGAGTATTATGACTTTTACCAGTTTGGATATTAATCAATGTTCTCTTCCATATGGGTTGTTTGAAGTCTCATAGGTATTTCTGAGCACATAGTGCTCAGTGCTTTCAGTGAGCACACCAGTAAAATCTTAGTCTTCCATCTGATCAGCTGTTTTCATGGAAATGTTGTTTAAATATTTATCCTAATAAATATAATCGGAGTTGACTGCTTTGAAGAGTAATGAGAGGGAAGGGAAAAGCAATGCACACAAACCCGTATCTGTGTATGAATTTAGGTATTAAGCGAAGTCTGTCTGGCAGTTTCAGAACATAATTTTCCTTGAAAAATTCCATTTTCCTGTTTTCTAATATATGGAAAGGAATTTGGGAATTATCTGTTACCACTTTAAGTAGCTACTTCTGGTAGAATTGTGGCTGTTTGTCGAACAAACATAACCCTTCAAAAAATCTTCATATACTCTCAAAATACAGGTTCTCATTAACAGATGATTGAGAAGTCTTTCTCAAGCTGCGGAGTATTCATATCATATGCTCAAGTATTTGAGGCAGTACACTTCAGTCTGGAAAATGAGACCCTGTCTGATGTAAACTCCCATTTCCCTCGCAACCTCTCTGGCCTTTACAACAGTTACCGGCATTGCTAAGGGCATCTTTTGAGCATGATTTTAGTTTATCTTGTAATGAACCACGAGAGAGAACGTAGGATGATTTTTATATCTGTTTTAGAAAGAAAAGCTAGTTCAACTTTTTAGTGAAGAAAAATGCAAGTTACTATGAAAAGGTTATATTATAGACCAAACACTATTGTGCAAAAGGTTATACCTAATTTATTTTTTAGTCAAGGACATTAAAATGTTGTTAGCATTAGAAATCTATTATTATATTAAAAGTTTTTTAGAAGGTATGTTTTTCAACATAAATATCTGTTTGATTTTGTTAGTATTTTAAATTCCTTAAGAGTATAATGTTTCAGAAATGAAATGTTGACTTCAAAACCAGTCTTTATTTTAATTTTAACAAATTTTCAGAGTGTTATGGAGACTTCATCATGTCTTTAAGTGCCAAGACAGTTCGTAACACTATGTTTTTATAATCATTTCATCATAGCTGAGTTAATTTGGCACAGTTCTGTGTCAGTATCGGTTTTAATTTAAAGAGCTTCAAGGTAACGTGCAGTCTCTTATTTGTATTAAGTGGGAACAAGCCCAAGTTTTACATCAAATATGAATTCCAAATAGTCTGAGCTCTTGGTTTTCCACGCGAGGCCTCAGCGAAGCTTAGCAATGTTTGGCAGAAGCAATGCCTTTGTTTCCAATTTTAAATGAAAGATTCATTTGTCAAGTCCAAACTTGGAGTTTTTCTTTGGTTTCTTCTGGTGGGCTGGTTTTGGCAAAACGATTAAGGTTACGTGGAGTATTTTTCTTTGACAGTAATGCCATTCTGTTCCTGTCATTCATTCTGAAGGGTTAAGATAGCCACACTCATCATCTTTTACTGGACTGTACTGTAGTATTCTTTTGATTTACCGGTATGCTTTTTGATGATCAAACTTATGGAGTAAGGAGAGTAATGTTCAGACTAGAAGTATATGAAGCACTTGACCTTAAAAGAACTGGAAGAAGAAATACAGATATAATTGACAACCTGTTGGAGTACAGTTTAGCTGCCTTTGAATGAATTCTGACTTCACTGGTTCTTGTGCTTGTCAGAGATTCGTGAATTTTGTGCAAAGTGCTAAAGCTCCCAAAGGCATCCAGGGCAGAATCCAGCTGAACATTACACTTAAAAAATCAGGGTCGAAAAACGTTCTTGCATTTCCTGGTTGTGATATCGTAAGAGAGATAAAAATACAGCTGCTTAAAACATTTAACTCCATATCAATCTTAAAAGCAGAAAAATTGGGTACGAGTGCTATAATATAGGTAAATAGTGCTGAGCAATTTATGTGATATTAAAAAAGGTTATTTAACAAGACTTTTGATCTGACTAGATGTAATATAAAGCAGGCATGTTTTAGAACCTATAAACAAAAGTGTGCCTTGTAGTTACAAAACATGGTTTCCAATCATGCTGATTGCATCATTTCAAAATACGAAATTACTGGATAAGAATATGGTGATGTAAGAAAAATAAGAAAGCTATAAAACATGTTTCAAGTCTGTCAAAAACTATAATCGTGTAAATCTGCTTCTTAAAGTTTTGGAAAATATTTTTAATCAACCAATGTATTAGGTTTTCTGGAAAGCGAACCTGAAGGGTTTTTTTTTTTAAAGTGTTGAGGAAAAAAGCCAGTTTTATTTTAGGACTGTGTTCCACACTAAGTGTCATTTGACAAATGCAGGAGATCTCCCACTATTTTTCTTGAGGAGCCTAGACTCCCATTTTGTGTCGTGATCAGAATATCAGGCAACACAGTTACAAAAATTCTCTTACAGATTTTTCTTCTATTGCTGAGAAATTCATTAATCATTGAACAATTGAGCTTTGTGTAAAACGTCACAAAGAACAGCTATGTAGGGGCCCTGGAAACATTAACTAGAAGGTGTTTGGATAGACACAATCTTATCAGTGAGTGAAATCAAGTGTCACACACTTCAGCTGCTAAGGAGTCATCAATCATCCTTAGGAGAGCAGAAGGAGTATTCTGTGTTTGCCTCACTGATCTCAAGGAAGGAGGCTGCTCCTTCCCCTCTTGCGAGCATGAATGATGACTCCTTAGGGTTTGAAGCTGCGTGACACTTGATTTAGGAGCTGCTGTCATCACTTGTGAGGCAGGCTGCCACCTCTCCCCTTTAAGAGCCCTCTTGGAAGGGTTCTTGATTAAGTCACAAAAAAGAAACCTTAATTTCCTTCCCAAATGGAATTCACCGTAGTTCTGCATAGCAATTTACATATCTCTTTAACTCTATTTTGCAAATGATATGTCTCATTATTGTTTAGAGATTATAAATAAAATAGATACGGCACATTAAATGTCAAAATCAGTTTCTCAATTTCATTGGCAAATAGAGTGTCTTCTTCATGCCTAGAGGATGTTATGGGGCTGAGATCTAAGTAGTTCTTAATGGAACTATAATATGTGAACTACTTCTACCACAAGGATAGTGTAAAAATGTGGGAAGCCACCATTATTCATTCTCTAATTTGTGCAAACCTTTGCATTGAAACAGGAAACCTTGTTTTGTTTGGAGCCTGTCTTCTTGAGCTTCCTCAGGTATGCAACGCATGAATGTTGCTTGATCCGTTGCTTAGTTGCCATGAGGAATATCCCTGGTAGGGTCTGGTCTGGGTGACTTTCCTAGTAATTTTTAATTCTGCTATTAACTGGGAGGAAGGAGCTACGGTGTATTGATATATCTGCTGTCTACTCAAGGTGCAAAGGATGAAATTCTGTCCCTGTAACATCAATGGCATAAAATGTCTTCAGTTTCAGTGTCATTTTCACTTGGTGGTTGAGTGCATACAGGTAGATGGACTGTTGGTAAACAAACAGAGGCAGCGACAGCAGGATTCTTTTGTTCATTTCCCACTAAATGCTTTGTCTTTACAGGGGGAGGCAACCCAAGCTTTTCTGGCTAATAATTGTATAGATTAATCTGATACTGAAATACGACTTAGTTTTTCTTTTTTGCTTCTTACACTCACAGAGAAAAAAAAGTTACATAGGGAAAAAGATCCTGTAATTATCTGAGTGTTCATTAACTGAAATAATAAAACATTGAAAGCAGAAAGTTCCTTTCAAATGGTTCAACTTGCTGAAAATAGTAGTGGAATTTCTTTTCCATGTTCTTTCTTTCAACCTGTTTTAAGAATTGTAGTACGGTTCCTTTCCTTCTCCTGAAAGACAGAATGTGTCAGTTTATTGCTCGGTACAACCCAAGCAGGTGCCCCACCATTTTCAGTGGTAGAAATGGTGATGGTAGCTCTGGGATCTTTCTCAGGTGGACGTGGCATCATGCAAGTACAAGGTTAAGTGCAGTGAGAGCACGAGAAGCAAGCATTATAGTGTCACAGTAAATGGCTTTCTACCTGCAGCTCCCTCATCTGCTACAGGAATCAGGCAGGTTATGTGAAAGTAGGGAAGTTAATGACCAAAGTACTGATGAAGCAAAACACCATGTTCAGAGTAAAGGGGAAACAGAACTTTCTTGCAGGAGGTGGTGGTGAAGATCAGGCAGGATCACAATAATTTGATCTTGGTAACTGATCTAATAAAGCAGGGTTTGATTCTTATCCATTACTTATTTCTTCATGATTTTTTTTTTCATATGCTGCAGGACAGCTACTGGGATAGCTACATGGCTAATGCAGGGTATCTTGGATGTCTGTATACCTGTCATTTGAGGCATTTGAGAAAGACTTTGAGAAGTCTTTGCATTAGTGAAAAGTTATTCATATAAATGTCTTGTTTCAAGTTTTAGATATTTTTACAAATTTGGACAGATGAAAAAATATCGCTTCCTAATATCCTCAAGCCTGAAGAAATTCTGTCTGTAAGAGTTGAATATTTGTTTCAAGGTATTAAATATTGGATATGTTTTCATGTGTTTTAATTTGTAAAGTACTGTTAAATATTAAAACATTTATTTTCCCTCCATGTATTCTTTCAACTATCCAAAAGAAAGTTCAGAAAGGCATACAATTTAAAACGTGTCCCTATGTAAAGGAGGTGTGAAATAGTAAGTGTTGCAGCTTCTCTGCTTTGCTAATGGGAAACACCAGCAAATGCTCTGTTGTTTTGCTGATATTTTTAGTGCAATACAAAACATGTCCTTGAGAAACAACAGAATATTTATTTTCTGGACTGGGAGACTACGGAGGATTAATGGCTGTGAATTAAACACTTTACTTTTGGGTGAATTTCTGTATCTGTTTATTGGTGCCAAGGTGGGAAACCATAATAAGCAATAGCGTGGTACTTATTTGAAATGTTTTTGTCTTGGAAAGAAAGAAAATTTATTTTTAAAACTTCATTGGCATAGTATTATCATTAGCTGGGATAGATGTGTTTAAAAGGCTGGCAAAAAAGTGCTGGCATTTGGTGATTGCTACTTAAGCAACTGACTCATGGCAAGGATATGCAATGGAATTGATACTTGAGCATAAATTCTCATTATAATCATCACTAGAAGCCAAACTTTGGATTGCAGGTTACTTAAATATGTTACCCTGCTGAAAATAAAGGGGGATGGTCATTTCCGTGCATGCTGTTGTAAAATGTTGCTCCTTGTATATAGATGGGAGAATAGGGAAAATGGGAACAGTGTAAAAATACTGGTGTCTTTATATCATGTTATGGTCATGCTTCTACAGGGGTGTGCATGTAATGAGTTGGGAAGGTGTAAAGGCTGGGGGAGAGAAGGAAATAAGGAGTGTGGAGTCAGCACAGAGTGGAGGGAAAAGCTTGGAGTGCAGAGTGGAAGCTGCGGCACAGCCAGGGAGGGCAATAGAGCAGCTGATATGCGTTTGCAACCAACAAGGGGAAGGAGCTTCCACTGAGGGACAAACTGGCTGCCTAGTCCCGAAATACCCTTCGTTGCTAAAATGCTTCTGCCACTGCCTCAGTTACCTCTAGCAGCTGCCTGCAGTTTTGAGACAGCCCAGTTCAGGGCACCCTTGTTCTCAA
The DNA here is from genome assembly GCF_964106895.1 of Numenius arquata. NCBI lineage: Eukaryota > Metazoa > Chordata > Aves > Charadriiformes > Scolopacidae > Numenius > Numenius arquata. The sequence continues at coordinate 40,645,165 of NC_133579.1, read as the reverse complement.
GGAGTTCTTCTACGTATGCTAGTAGGAGTGTGTGGGAAGGAAGACAACAGCTGAACTTGGCTAGCATCCGTGTCTTGAGGTAGTTTCTGAGTTGCCAGGTATCAGGGAGTGAAAATGCTTGTCTTGGATAGATGGACTGCTTGTGACAGGAGAAGACTCTCCTTCTGCCACCCCTGAGAGCTGTGTTTGATTCATCTTCTAAAAGTAGTGTCCTGACTCAAAGTACAGCAGTGATTTCATGGTTTAATATAAGACTTGCCTGCTTAACCACCAGCTCATCTGATCCGTACATAGAATTGTTTTGTAGCTGCTTTACGTTGAAATGGCAATACAGTCTTGAGGGACTCATAGGACTTAAGTTTATGTATGTATGTATGTATGTATGTGTGTGTGTGTATGTTTTGGGGATGATTTCTTTACAGATTTGTTTGCAATAGATGACTTGGCTCTTAAAATGGACTGAAATAAACAGTGACAATTGACTTATATAGTATCAGGCACTTCTGGATTGGCAATCTAGTATTTTAATTATATCAATAATTTTGGAGTCCAAAGAACAGAACTATAGTTTAAAGTGTGGGAAAGTAACTATAAATTATATCTTGGCTGTCCATGCTCCTTCAATCACTTCCTGACTATGTTTACTCAGTTTTCAAGCCAAAATGAGCATTTCTTACTGCAAACATTGCAAGCCAATCTTGATCTATAAAATGCAACCTGTTGCTTAGCCAGTAAAAAAAGCTGGACTCCAGAAATGGTCTGGGATTTCTGTTTCTAATCGAGCACGGCATAACTCTTTTATTACTACATCATTGTAGTCTTGTCAATGGGAGTAATTATTTTGCTGGTAACTTTAGCAGATGTGATGCATACTGAAGGCAGGTAGCAATAGTTAAAAATATTCTTGTGGAGACTTTATTTTGGTATATTTCTAATGTAGACTCTGGTGTCACAGAGCTAGGCACCTGAAAGGAGAGGCGAGAGGAACTGGCTGTTAATTTTGCATTGTATAAGCATTTGAAATTATGTGGGGAACCTGTGGACATGAAGGTTTTCAGGTAACGGAAGTGCATTCTGGTCATAGCCCTGTGCTGCCACATTGCTGCTGCTACCCAGGGCAGTCAGGTTAGGAGCAAGCTATGGGGTTGTTTGGGGTTTCTTTTTGTATACATAAGGATTGCTAGAGCCAGAGAAAGGCTTAGGAAAAAAAGAAAAATAGTAAATTTCTATTCTCCTTGTACTATTTGGAGCAGGAAATATGGAATAAGGACCTACCCATCATTGATGCTAACGGAATCCCAGATTGCATCATTCTGCCGTTATTCGCTTAGTAACAGGAGTCTTTTCAAGTATATTGGGCAATAGTCCTGCATTTTACTTTCTTGTGGTGGAGTGCCAGATGTATTGTCATTTGAGATTTATGCCAGCAAAAGCCTGCAGTCGCACATGCTTTGCTCTTTGACCTGCCTCCTCCTTCCTCCCTTTCCTCACCAGTCAGCTGCTGTCCCTCTGCCGCTAATTTACATCCCCAAATGAATGAAACTTAATCCCTAAACCTTAATCCTCTTGAAACCAGCTGAACTTTGTGATCCTATCTTGACTTTGCAGGAGATCTAAAAAAAAAAGAAAAAAAAAAAAAGTTTAAAAATGTGGGGTTTTTTTTCGCTTTTAAAGAGAGTGGCCATCATTTATATTTTGGGGGGGACTTTCTGCAAGCACACTAGCATTTTAGTGATCCGTGTATTTTTCCTTGTTGTTTTATTTTTTTCACATTGAGCATAATCATCTGGGGTTTCTGTTTCAGTTCTGCCTCCTTGCTGTGCAGCTTGGACTCCTGGCAGGGGAATCTGAGGAAAGGGGGTTTCCAAGGAGACCTTGCTCTGATGTATTAATGTGGAGTGGGGACAGCGCACTTTCCCGGCACACTGTTTCACAGACGAGCATAGCAACGAGCGAAAATTTCTCTCGCTCACCCTCTTAAAAAGTAGTGATTTTTACTTCAGGAGCCAGGCAGTGTCTGAATGAGCCGTGCCCTTTCTGTCTATAGGACTCTGTATTGGGATGCTGCCAGCATCTTGTCCCGCAAGATTTCAAGCAGCAGAGGATGCTTGTCCTATTTGACTGCAGTAGGGTTTACATTTCTTCTCTTATGCTACATTGCATGGTCAGTTGGCAATATTCTTCTTGTCTTTTGCCTAGGGGAGTTATCACAACGTTCAAATGTGAATGTAGTACATCTTTGTGAAGTTACTGTTTTTGATCTACAGACAAAATCAGAGCTGACCTGAGAATCATTAGTTTAAATCTCTCTTAATTGGGATGTTGTAGAGTGACAGAGCAGAGAGGGAAGCTCTTCTCAGACAGAGGGTGAAGTGTGTCAGCTGCTGGAGCTCAGTGTGAGTGCAATCCCCTCCTGTAAGTCAGTAGGCAGTTTAGCAAGAAGATTCTTGTGACTGTGGCTGGTACCCCGTCTGCCTGTGCTGCTCTGACTTCTAGGCTGGATTATTGCAACTTTTGCACTTTGGAAAGTTTGGTCAGTACAGAATGTGATTTCTGGCTCACTCATGTGGAGAGAACAGGCTGGGGAACCCTATGGTTCCATATTTAAAGAAACGAACCTTATAAAATGTGCAATGTTTGACTGTGTAACAGAAACGGGAGAGAATTGTACAGCATAGGATTAAATATGGGAATGCTTAAGCAACCAGAAACAATGGGATGTCTTATGAGAGGAAAGGAAAAAAAACCACATAAAACACATAAAAATGGTAGAAATCTCATAGACAAGCATCTTGTTATAATTCCTTGGAAAGACAGTACTCTGCACAGCTGTTAGCCACGTAAAAGAGAAATATGTATGTGCGTATCCAAATGTGAATATTCAGTTACTAATCCAGTTTTCCCAAATACTTGGAATCGAGCTTTCCGCAGTACTTGTTAGCTTAGAAGAAAAAAACAACCCCCCCTTGAGAAACTGTGTTCCAAAACCTTGATTCTCATTAGGAAGCAAAACAACTTTCTTGTGGCTTGAAAATAATAATCATGCTTTGGGTAAAAGTTTTCAAACATATGGCCCATAGAAATACAGGCTTCAGAAAGATTTATCTTTAACAGTACATAAACAATTTATCTTTGCATGTGGAAGATGCATTTTCCCAAAGTGCCATTCCTTGAAAAGTCTTCAATCTCCACCTTCAGATAAGACCCTGCAAGACTCCATTAGAGAATGTATCAAATGGTACAGAGACAGCAGAACGGGGAAGGAAAGACAGGAGTCCTGCCTAAGCTTCTTATCTTGCTAGTGGCACACGAGTGTACTATATAGACTGCTTGATCACAGGGTTTGTGAGGTATTTTTAATAGCTCGGCTGAGTTATGGAGGTGAAAGTATGATTTGTACATTTTGTCAACCATGTAAGCTTTAATCTTACCATTTTGAATATATTTAATGTCTTTTTTTCATTATACATTGGACAAAACCAGAGCTCTATTACAAAGCAACATACATTATCTTGTTTTTTCTTGCTTCTGAGATGCCTAAAGAGAGGAAGAGACATGATCTATTCCAGGTCTGTGAATGAACATGTAAAATATAGTTATCTGACGAGGGCAATGCTATCTTTTCATAAAGACTTTAAGTAGCCAGCCTTTGTGTCACTGCACAATCTTTATGGTTGCAGGAGCTTAGCAGGAAGCTTAGAGACCTTTGCCTGTGTTTTGCTGCTTTTCTCATCAGTGCCTTAATGCCTGCTGATTAAGGGATCATAAATCTCTGTGATATTAGCAGAGGAGTCCATTTCCATAGCAAATGACAACCTTTCCCTGCCTCCTTTTAGCTGTTATCACACACATGCGGCAGCTACTTGTACGTATCATTGTCACACACACTGTATATTCCCTACAATGAATGCTCTCTTCCTGGAAACCTGAACCTCTTACCACTGCTAGAGAGTCGCCTTTACTCTTGAGGTCACCTAACTTGGCAAGTCAGTGAGTTAATGGGCCTGAAAAGATTATCTTAGACCAAAATTGATGTAAACATTCTCATTTCAATGTAGAACGTATGGGCTTGGATGCCTTTCATCTTTCTTCGCACATTCCAGATGTTTGCTTCTTTCCTCTCATCGTATATACATGATGGGATAGATAATGTACTGAGTTCAGATTTATGTCTAGAGCATGATGTGTTTGTACTCCGCTTCATTACACCTTCTTTTTCCCTTTTATTTGGGAAAGGAGAAGTACCTTAAAAGCCTTTTTTTTAATTCAGGTTTGATTTGTTTATTCAGTGCTTTCCAAAAGCGGTCTGGTTAGAGTCCCTCATCTCCTTCATTTCCTCTGCTGTTCTCCTGCAATATATCTCCTCTCAGTCAAGGATGAGACTATGCTGACGTGATTTACTCCTTTGGCTGCTTTGAAAAAGTTCCAGAAGTCAGATCTCACATTTTGATTTGGGAAGGTCTTTGTTGGTTTTTTGTTGTTTTTTTTTTTTTTTTTTCTTGTATTGTTTTGTTTTGTTATTAAATAATATAAAAAGTCACCAACATAAACCAGGTCTTTTGCATGAGGTATTTTGAGAATTAAATGCTAATTTTCCCCCAGGTGATACTCTAATATGCATTCACTATTTAAAATTATGGAGAACATGTTAAAGTTATAATGGGTATTTCAGTTTTTATCCTTCACTGAATGTCAACTGCCCTTAATGGCTATGTGCTGTTAAAAATTTTATTTAGTTTTTGGGTTCAGCCTGAAGGTCTCTGAAGTTGAAATACTGTTAACTTCTGTAGCATAGGGAATATTTTTTTTGTATCATCCATATGTCTTTTATTTTTCCCGAACAGGCACGTTAGGTCTATTAACAAACGTCAGAATCTGCAGACCGCTTACTACTTTTTCCTGATTTTCCAGTCTTGATTATTTGACTGTGAGTCAATCCAGACAGATTTATTTTTTTTTCTCAACTCAAGGGTGATGCAAACACATTTGATGCAAAATCAAAATGTCTACTCAAGTATCAACAAAAGAACAAGGAGGTGTGCTGTGAGCTAAGATACTATTATCATCTGAAAAAATAATTATGGTTATTTCATTCAGTAGTTTAGATTGTTATATATCTTGTTTCTTTTAAATTAGACAATGGTGTTGTCCAATAAAAGATCCATCTATTTGTTATCAGACTTGGAGATGTTTTGCCCACAGCTTTCTTGATTCTGCACTATGCTACCAATTTCTGTTAGTCTAGATTCTGCATACTCTTGTCCTTTCTGTACCTTGCCCTCGCTCCCACCACTGCCCACTCTGGGTAGGGGAAATTTGGCACCTTCTCTCTTCAGTAGCAGGGAATTTTTAACCATTGACCTTGGCATACAGAGTAACTTACTTTCTAGGCATGCAAAGTTCTTGTGAATTACCACGGTGTGTGGCCTTAGTTTACCTGAAACCTGAATATACTTTGCTTTAAACTTAGCCGATGAATTCCAGGGATGTGTTCCTCTCTCTTGAGTTTTAGGAGAAACAAGATTCAAAATTCTTGAAGAACAAGAGATTATTCAAGTTTCTTTGACTTAAAAATACCATATACAAAGGGGTATTGAAACATTCAAGGTCAGGTTGGATGGGGCTCTGAGCAACCTGATCTAGTTGAAGATGTCCCTGTTCATTTCAGGGGGGTTGGACTAAGATGACCTTTAAAGGTACCTTCCAACCCAAACTATTCTATGTATGGGAGGGAGTAGTTGCCTGGCTCCGAGAGGTGGCCAGGGAGGAGACTCCTCTGGGATCTCTGGGTGTGGTTCTGGAGGTGGCCCTCTATCTTACAACGTGAGCTTGAACGGTGCTTGCTATCCAGTGTGATTTGGATCTGTGTATTGCATGCATGCGTATTTACTTATGTATTTATTTGCAGTTGCTTGATTTTAAATCAAGTACCCCAAGTTTGGGGGAATGAACTTGAGATGTGGCTTTGATCATCAGAAAACATTTTATCTCAGGTGCTTTTCTTGTTTTTCCTAGAATCCAGTTGTTCTAAAATGTTGTTCTGGAAGGTCACCATGTGAATTTTGGCATCGCTTGGTGCACAAATTAACTTGAGATAAACTGCTTCAGGATTAAGAGTTCAGTCCTCTGACTGGTGGCATTTGGGAAGGGGTTTGCCAGAGGCCACTGCTCGGCATGGGACAGGCAGGTCCACGAGCCCTCGCTGACCATGCCCCTTCCTAGGTCCCCATCCCATGCTCCTTAGGTTGGCGGCTTGGCCAAACATACAGCAACCTCAGTGCCAGCCAAAGGTCCCCTGCTGTAAAGATGTCTTTAGGTGCTCGATGTAAACAGTTGTCTTAATTCGTCAGTTCCCTTCCGGAATGGCAAAGGGAATTCCCTGCTGGGCTGCAGTGGAGGAGGATCTGTGCATGCACCTTTAAAACACCGATACGTACAACAGAGGAAATCAGGATGTAATTAGTGCTGTTTGTATTAACAGCTATATTGTCAACATACTCTTCCTCTACTCTACTAGTAATCCCACTGTCTTTTGAGTATGGAAAATGGGTAGAGGAAATTTGTCATCTTCATAAAATCATGTGCTTGGGTCTGTAGTGCCCTGGTGCGACGTAGGAGTTGGTAACCTTCCTAGCTCTTCAGAAAACATTATCAAGGCTTTTATCTATATACAGAAAAAATATAACACCCTCAAAAAGTAAAACATTAAGACTAAGAAATAAATAAGTTTTTTAGCTCGTGTGCCACAGTGGTGGATTTTTTCTTACGTATTTTGGGGTTTTACTATATACTTTTGCAAAGATGTGGGGAATGATTGTATGTTTCCTCTTTATATATATTTTTAAAGGATAAATCACCTGTATCATGATAAATCTGTGTATCTATACATGACTGTACAATATACATATATAATTTTTTTAAAAAAAATTTGACCTTCTGAAACATTAAACAATTTTTTTCCTCGTAATTTCTCATAAGAAATAATCTGTCAGACTGAAAGAAATTTACAGTAGGTGAAATTCACAATAAAAGGCACTTGATTATTGTATTTCCCTTGGCAGTTTTCTAAGTGTTTGCAGTGAATTCAGGAATCGCTCTCAACAAAACTATCTACTGTCTGGATCTTGGCTTCTCAGGGCTGTCATTGTAAAGCCGAATTTTTTATCTATTACACTGTTGTGTATGGAAACATATTAAAAATACTCAAAGAAAGGACTCAGTAAATATGATTGTCCACAGAGTGTTATCTTTCATTAATGTTTTTAATTGGTTTTGTGCCTAAATTGTGTGGCTAATTCATTAAATCCTGTTTGATCAAGATTTTAGTAGCCTCCTGTTTGTCTACATGAGCCTTCTGTAAGAGGAGAAGGCAAGCTTTGGATACAGTGCTCTCTAATCCCTTGGCATAGTACTATGCATGTAGCACCCAGCAGAGCCCTCCTCTCCCCGGTATCACATATATCTGTGATAGGGGGTCATTCTCCTGCACTGAGTAAAAGCTTGACAAAAAAGTGAATCACTTTAACAAGTATAAACTCCCACAAAATACCGAGGAGTATTTTGTCTTGTATTTGCTGTGTTTTCCATCACAGTGTGGGAATATAATCTACTAGTGTTCTTATATTCAACACTATACTTTCCCATTCTAGATATAATGAATTAATATTATTTTAAGATAACAAATATAATACTATGTTGCAAGAAACACCAGTTTTAAAATTTTGCTGTGTGCACTTAAAATACTGAAACTGGAATTATGCTAAGGTATAGAGATGACCTTCTCTTGTTTCTCCTGACACTTTAAGTCTTTAAGGATGCCTGTTTACGTGATAAAATGAGATTATAGTATCAGGGGGAGAGTCGGCAAGCCTTTAATGAAAAAAATCAAAACTCATATTTTACTGATTTTAATGTTCCATAGTTGACTTAAGGGTAAAAGCTTGTTTTTTCTTGCTTTACATCGATGTATTTAATTCTGATTTTAAAATTCAGAATTCCGCATCTGGTCTTCTGTATAATAACTTTCATATCGACTTGCTTACATCACCTGAAACATAAAGTCAATGTTGCAGGCATGTATGTAGTTTTACATTATGATATATCCTGTTTCTTTGTCTTAAAATATTTTAACCCAGCTTTTCCTTTCTCCTTTGGCAGGATGACAAGGACTTGGTTCATGAGTTTGTTGTCGCTGAAGGTCTGACTTGCTTAATCAAAGTGGGAGCAGAGGCCGACCAGAATTATCAGAACTACATCCTGAGAGGTAAAGGAAAAGCATCCAAAAGTTGTTTTTATTTCTCTGAAGCTCTCACGGGTCTGCTGCAACTTGCCATGTTAAGTGTCTTGGAATGTGTTTCTCAGTTTGGTCCTGATTCTTGCATGTTATGCAAGAAAATTAAGGGGGGATTAATATGCACCGCTGAGTGGGATGAATTGGAAATTTCAGATATTGATAGTCTCTCCATTGTCCAGCTTTTCTTGTAGATTATACTAAAAATCTGTAATTCTAAGAAAGAAAAGGCATGCCATAAGCTTTTACCAGACAGCACAGAGCAAAATAACTTCTTGGAGTGTGATGAGTAGCTATGGAATAAACAGTGAGATGGTCATATCTTAAGGTCATTTGGCTTGTAGCACTTTTTAGCCATCTGACATTCTGGAGTTAAACAGGTAATCAGAAGTTTACATTCTGTTCTTTGCACTTAAAAGATAACTGGCAAAGGTAGGGTTTGGCGAGTGATGCAGAAAAGGTATGTTACTGGATTAGAAAGCTGACTTACTGTATTGTGGCCCAAATGAATGTGTGCGATTTTCATCTAACCAGGAAACTCAGGCTACAAATTTGGAGAGTTCCTTCAGTATTTTGAGGCTTTATGAGCCAGGGAAGAATGGGCACACCAAGGGATCTTTGCTGCTGGATGATATCATAGTAAATAGAGAGTGCTAATGAATGCATAGTTGTGGTGGATCGCTCATTTGAATTTTCTTAGACTGACGTATATAGCTGTCTGTAAGAATGTCACTTTGATGTATTTAGCTGCCAAAACTCAAACTGCAAATTGAGGAGTAAAACAAATACAAAATAAGGAGAAGGATTTTCTAAGAACCAGAAATGCTAAGTTGTAGAAAGCAAGGATGCAAGTACTAAGTGTGTATTCATGCAAAGAACTTGAAGATTAGACTGCACAAATACCAGCTTTTGGGGGTATAAAAGAAACCAAACCAGTACCACAGAATTATGTTCTATATCAGTAGTTGTGCAGTGATATAAATGTACTTGAATAGTAGCTTTTATGTACTCAAAAGTCTGTTAACCACAATGAAACCAGACAAGGACGCAGAAATATGTGAACAAAAAAGACTTTCTTTGCAGCTGAAAGAAAAGTTTCTGGGAGAAAACTGGCCAGAGATGCCTTCAGAAAATTCAGACTGGAAGGGAAATAAAGGTGCCGTATTGGACAGTCTGGCTGTCAGTCTGGGGGCTTATTCCTTTATCACCTCAGCATTGACCTAGTGTGGCTGGATGACATCTTTGCCCTTCAGTTGGGTTCTGCAGCCAAATATTGAAAACTTAAAACAAGGAAGTCTGATAGGTGTTTACACTACCTGAATATCCGAGTGGCCTCAAAATCTAAACACTGGATAACCCTGCAGCTCTGCTGCTCCAGTGTCTGATAAGGTCCAGGGCACTGGATTGTTTATTTTTCTTCTCTTTCCCCTTTTTTTTTAAACAGGAATGAAATGTTATCTGTCTGTTTTATTAGGATATACCCTAATGCATCCAGAATTCAGGGAGATCAGAGTGGTCTCTTTCTTGGTGTGGCTTCTCTAGTTTTGCTGTGTCTGAGAGCTTGGTGTCTGTGATCCGAAGTTACAGATTTCCCACTGAATTCAATGAATGATAAAACAGAGCCTTATTGCCCATGTCTACGGCATCATACAAAAGGAACTGCAAACTCATCTTGTTGCATTGTTACTAACAAGTGATCAGAGCTTGTTCAAAATAAATATAAAACAAACAAAACAACAACAAAACCTAACCATGTAAAAGTATGTCATAAAGCCAAAAACCTTATTTTAAGAAGATGATTTTAGGGCTTGGTACCTTCTGAAATCAGGGGGGTTTTTTTCCCCTGTTTTGCTGGTGCGTGAAGCTGAAGTTTCTCTCTGGGTAGTGTATCTTAGCATCTTTTACAGCAGTATGATTTGTCTGTGTGATGTGGGGTTTATTTCAGAAACTAAATTGGTCTTGATTGTCTTTCAGGAAGTTCAAAGCTTGTAACAGCTCTGAGATTATGTCAACTGGTTTGCAGTTCCAGGAGCCAGCATGTACTTTCTGAATAGGTCTGCGTGTGCAATGAGATAAAGATAGGCTTGGAAATAAAGTGTAGCCAGACAATCTTATCCAAATACATTGAGAAGGGTGCTGAAAAGAAACATTAAATACGTCATGTAAGAGTGTTTTTGTGGTGTGTTATTTTTGGAAGACCACAGTGATTGGTTGGATTTTTTTTGTGACAGTCGTGTGTGTTATTGCAGTGCTGCATATTACTAAACCTGGAGTACTGGTGAATAGGTGAATAAATTGCACTGGAGATACATCACAGTTAACACTGAGGTGGTCTCGTAAGCTTTAAGATCAGTGTTAAACTATAGAGATTAAAAATAAATTTTAAAAAGCCATCTTTGTCTAGAATTTTTATGCCTTACTGCTGTGCTGTCCTTGTTCTGCAGATCCTTTTGGAGTGGAATATATCCTCCTCCTTTCCACTGCATTTAACCTGAATCATAAAGGGATGGGATTTTTCCTTAGTTCCATGTTCTGGTTGCATTTCTCCAGCACCTTTGGTGTAATTCGCCGTTTTCCTCTTGTGATCCTAACCCAGCTTGCGGGGCTTGTGACAGTAAATGGCAGCTTTAGGTCTGGCGTTGTCTCCTCCGCCCCCAGGGCTCACCCCCGTGGGGTTCCCCATCGTCTTGACTGAGCGGTTTCCGACTTTCTCTTGTGAACTCGTTTGCCTGCACTCTTCAAGAAATAGCCTTGGACTTAGGAGGGAAAATAAGTTGGAAATACATATACGCGTGAGGGTTGTAGTTGGTTCAATATGTTCCTGGGTACAAGTTATTTCTTGAGGATATTGCTTTCCGTTTTCCAAAGGTCTGTGTTGTTTCACTCGAATGTTTCCTGGTTGTGAATTTCTACTTAGCAGTTCTGACTTGGTTCAAGCCAGACCAAGCTGCCAAAAATATGACTAAATATGAGTCACGAAAGTTTTAGTTACATGAATGGGTAAGTGAAGAGAAGTATGGCTTTTACATACAGTACTGTGAAATCCAGACAGTTTATTGTTTAGTGCTAAAGAGAGACTTTATTTCTGCTTGGGTCGCCTGAATTAGGGTTGTTTGACAGTACCTTTCCTAAAGTGTTCCTTTTTGTCAGTGTATAGCCTATAGGCCCTAAACCAACAGTAGCCAGGGCTTCTGTCTCGAGGTATTCTGTTCCTCCATACTTATTAGTTCTTCACCCTAAATTTACTCTTTGACATTACATTTAATTATTGTGGAAATGTGAAGAAACTGTGTTTTGAGGGATTTCCTCCCCCCAGAAACAGGCTTGCTTGCTTGCTTTTTCTTTTTTTTTTCTTTTTTTTTTCTTTTTTTTCTTACTTTTTCTTTATTTTTATTGTCCCTTGGTGACAATTATCCATAAGAATGATGAACTTCACTCATAGCACTGAAGTTGTGTTTCTGCCCTACTTACAAGATTGTAGTATCGTACATGTTGCCTAAATATTAAAAAATAAATGGAAATGGGTGAAAGATTAAAATGTCCACAATTTATGAGGATTAAAATAAATCTTATTGTAATTTTGAAGATGCTTTGCATGTATTTTTGAAATCTTCTGTTTCTTGCATAGAATGAGAAAGCAACATATGAAATGCAGCGGCTGAACACAGACTAATGAAGTAATTGGCAGCGGCTGAACACAGACTAATTAAGTAATTGGTACAATTATGGCAGTCTTCATGTTTTCTGTTAATTTAGCCAGTGCTGTTGGAAAGGTGGGAAAGAAAAGCAGCTTGTGTAGACCAAGGCTTAATTGTTTTAAAAATAAACTAAATAAGGGAGGTATGGGAGTTCAGAGGTGAGTCCTCTTACACCATGATGTGAGAAGCTCTGCCTGGTGAGATCCTGTCCCACCAATGACGTCCTCACATCCAATGATGAGGTTGTCAATAGGCCATCAGCCTTTTTTGGCAGATTGTATTTGGGTACCTGGATCCCTGATTGCCTACTTCTGGATTCAGATCAGTATTTACTGGTGTCCATAAATAGATGAAAGCTAGAGTTTGTTCTTGTGGTCTGAAAGCGCAAGCCAGGTGTTCAGTCCAAGCAGGAAGACGCCTTGTCCTTGCTGCAGAGCAAAATTTCTAAGAACTAAGGCTGAGAAAAAATAGGACATCAGTCTGTGCTCGTACTAGACCATGTTTGAATCAAATTCAGCTTTTGGATGGAGCTCTCTGATTTAGTGAGAGCTGTGTGCTTATATGGAGAATAAGAATTTTAAAGTCTGGATGAGAGATGGTTTTAATTTTGTTTGGCCGTTTTGGATTTGTAGTGGTTTGTTGGTTTTTTTTTTTTTTTTAAGATGAATAAATAAAAGAAAACAAGTGCTTGGAAAGAGCCTTAGAGTTATGATTTGAGGCAATACTTGCACTTTAACTTAACTCCTTTCCCCCAAAACCCCAAGTCGTTATTATAATCTAAAATTAAAAATGCATAGAATCATAGAATCATTAAGGTTGGAAAAGACCCTTGAGATCATCGAGTCCAACTGTTAACATAGCACTGCCAAACTCACCACTAAACCATGTCCCTAAGCCCCATGTCTACATGCCTTTTAAATACCTTTATTAAATACCTTAAATACATTATAGCCAAAACTTCAATAATCTATACTTAATTCAATAATCTGGGCAGAAGACTAGGTTGCAGGAGAACCAGTTGTGGGTTGTTCTTTCACAGACCCACTGCACTTCTGATAAAGTCCTGTTGGTCTCTAGAGATGTTGGTGCAAGCACAGAAGATGAAGGTGATGGTTCTGGGTGAGGGATCTTACATACCGTGAAGATGATGACATATCATTTAAGAGGATTAAAGGTTCATAAGTTCATACACAAAGTCAACATTATCTTCAGTCTGATAGAACAGCAGCTTTATTGTTATGCCTTTTTTTTTTCCTTAGAAATATTAAAAGTGTTTTGTTTTGGAATTGCATTTGTACAAGCATGCTTTTATCTTTATGCAGGTAGAATGAGTATATAACAGTGCTCTTATTTTATTTTCTCTCCTTGTTTTGTAAGACTTTTGAGGATTTTTAAATAATTTCAGGGAGGACTTTTACCAGAAAAGTCCTAAAATGTAAAAACCAAATAACTAAATATCTTAAAACACTGAATTCATGTGTGAAAAATAACTCCAAGGCACATTCTGATCTTTGCTATATGTTTAAATTAAGTAGGGATCCATTAAAACAATTTCCTTCAAGCTTGATATCTGTAATTTGCACAATTGTGAACTGCCAGTGATGACCAAGTTCCCAAGAGGAGCAGCGACTTCCCAAAGTACAAAAGTGGGAATTGAAGAGCCTGAAACTTTCCAGTCCCACCCTGGGGTATGGGGATGGGGGGACCTTTTTGATTCCTCGCCTTTCTAGTCAGTAAATGGGAGCCAATCTTTGCCGAGGAATGGATGGAGGGAAAGGATGTAGCTGTAGCTGGATAGTTACCCTTTTAGTAACCTCTGCTTCCTACTGCAGCAAGGTAATTCTAAATGTGCGTTTTGCATGTGCTTTTATTTAATCAGTATAGTGTAGCTGACAACAACAAGAAGTGGAAAGAAATCGCTGTAAGAGCTACTGGTTGTAAAGCAGAAAGCGATTTTGCTGTTGGAATCAGGAAGCGCGGAGCTGTTTCACAGTCGTCAAAACATGCCCACAGTCAGTCAGAATTGCCGATGAATGCCCAGGCAGGGGATCAGTTTTTCTAAACCAACAGGCGAACGGCTCAATCACAGGTGTGTACTAAAGCCACCGATGGTTAGGCCTATTTATAAAGCCAGAGGCATGCGATCCCACCTGCACGCCAACTTTAGAATGAAGGGATGTGCTGCTTATTCTGGGAAATCAGATTAAATGCCTGAAACGACTCAGTGCTGAGTGGTAAAAGATCATCTGGTTACTGTCTGTCACCGGGACACTGTGTGCCTGAAGATGTCAAGGAGCTAGAGGAAGTCGAAGGTGAGGGTGAGGTTTTGCAAGCGGGTGGTGGAAGCTGCTACTGATAACCCTCTCGTTCTGAAAGCCAGACGTGAAATTATCAGCAAGCCGGTGGTATTTCTGCATTGAGCCAACTGCTACTAGGAACGCTTGGGGTTTATAAGTGTGCTCCCTGTAATGGGGGGGATGATCCAGTTCCAGGAATTGGCTGGCTGTTTTTATCAAAAAGACCCCTCATTATTACAAGGACGCAAATGCTTCCAGTGCTCTTGAATTTTCCTCCCTCACCCTGATAGATTATGTGGCTTTGGCCTTTTGCAGTAAAGGTTAGGTATTACAAAGCATTTAGCATGTTCTTCTGTGGTAAATGTATGTGAAGCATTGTATCATCAGCAGGGTTTGTGTAAATATCGAAAGACTAGAAATGAGGTCTGTGAGAGGCTATGTCTGTACTAAGTAGATGTGTCTTGCTGGGTCGGTACTGCAGCAGTAAAACAGATGGTAGTAATGTAAGTTTAGTAGTGAAAATGGAGCTATGGAGCTAATACTGTGTATCACGCATGCCTTTGTGTTATTCCTGTTTCTGTGTGCGCTGGAGAACTGTTTAAAGTTTTCCAGCTGTAGAAAAGTATCCCAGCCTCAAGTAAATAGGAGCAGACAGCATACGATTAGGCTTACCTTTGCATTTCTTTCTTTTCCTGGAGCCAAAGATGAAAATTTTCCTGACTTTTTTCTCTTAACCTTCAGTGTGCAGCTATCCATTTGTGACTGTGAAGTTCTTGCACGTATCTCTACATATTCAAGTTGGCTTCTTATGTGTAGTCCTTTAAAATTATGTAAACTTCTCAGTTGCTCTCACAGTAGCTGTAGTAAGAACCTGTGCTTTAAAGAGAAATGAAGTGCCTAAAGCTTGATTACATAGGAGTGTTGCTTCTGAGAGGGACTTGCTGGCTCAGTCTCCCTGTAAATTCAGTTCTTTGATCTTTCTGCTGAGTCCATCAGAAAGCATATCAGAGTTGAACGCTTGTCCTGTGGGGATTTGAACATTCATGTCAT
Organism: Numenius arquata; assembly: GCF_964106895.1. NCBI lineage: Eukaryota > Metazoa > Chordata > Aves > Charadriiformes > Scolopacidae > Numenius > Numenius arquata. Next base: position 40,629,830 of record NC_133579.1, on the reverse strand, counting down.
TCATTTTACACTGGACGTCAGACTGCAGTCCCAGGAAACCACACCAACAGATGGCAACTCCACTTGGAAGCTGTTATGCCCACAGAGTGTGGGGCATCTCCACATGGAGATACACCTAGGTTCCCGACCACCACCACCAAAAAAAATCCAAAACAAAACCCACCAAACCAAACAAATCAACGCTGTATTAGCAAATTAGTGTGCCTGTGCTAATAAGACCTGTTAATCAGCAGCACTGCTGAGCTGGGGTTTGGCATCACTGTGATGCAGCCATGCCATCTCCCTTTGTGAAATGAGTTATGCTGCCAGCTTCCCATCAGCAAGCTTTGTAGGTGCCATTTGTTGTAGTTCATGTGAAAAGTAACAGGCCCAGAAAAATCAGACCTATACCTGATGGCTCAATGCCTTTTCTTGCTACAAGTGTGCAGAAACCTCAAGATGTGCCTCTTTTTGTGTTGTGAAAAGCCATGGAATGAAAAAATATGAATAGATTTGGCATCCTGGTTCAGGGACTCTTTAGATTAGAAACAATGATAAATTATTGTTTTAATTAGAAATTAAATTAGAAGTAAATAAAATAATTAAAAATTAAATAAAATTAGAAACAATGCTTTTCATTGTACCAGAAAAGAGGGCACATAATGCGATGTCCTTGATTAATAATATAAACACTAAACCTCCCCGACTTGGTAGCTGAATCCTCTTTCACTTCTGCAAATATCTCTTTAAGACTAAATGCATTTGTTTGCTCATGCAAGGGTAGTTGGGAGAGCTTGACCTTGGAAATGCAGTTTAAAAAGAGGGAAAACATCCTCTATGCTTTTCTCTCTACGCTGTCTCCATTTGTCATCTGCATATTTTAAAATTATATTTATTAGACTCGATTTATGCATGCATTACACAGAGTTTCCTACCAAACACAACCTTAAGCATTCACTTAGTTTGTGGAGTGAGCACTGCCCTCTCCTTTCCCTTCCTTCTCACTCCCTTTTCCCTGGGTGTGATTCTGATCCATGATCCATCTGGAAGCAGAGCCAGATGGTCCTCCCAGTCTGGGATGGGAATTGGCACTGAAGCAAATTTGAGTTCAAAAGTTTAAGCACCCTATAGTAATTTACACATCTACAAATAAACGGAGCTGTTCCTTGCTCTGTGCGTTATGTGAAATGGCCTTTCATGTTGGGACTGCTCGTGAGGAGGATATAGGGTTCTCATGGTCTATGTGGAATTCAGCAATAACACCACCATAAAATTATGGATTTCCCTTGTTTTGAAAGCTGACAGAGGCTGGGAGGCTTTGGGTTGCTTTCTGTCTCCATGAAAATGAATCTTCAGGTTTTGTGTAATTTTTTTTATGCTTTATGAAATTCCCATGAAATGTGACACCTCAGGCTATGCAGACCCCGTGTAAAACGAGGAACTGAACCATGAAAAATGCACATCCTTAACTACTAAGCAAAGAATAAGTACTTGGGAAGTAGTCCCAGGGGCCTTTAAAGCCATTGTGGATGTTATATGATTTAACTACTCAAACTTCATGAACAAGCCTTGAAAACAATGTACCTATTCCAACTGGTAGGAGGATATTACAGGGTATTTCTGGCTTTTTGTAGTAATCTTTTAGCCTGAAAGTATCCAAAAACTTGATTCATTAGAGAAGGAGAAAATGTGTGCAAAATAAAGACATTTATAAGCCGGCAGAGACATGAACGCTTATACAAAGTACACAGCTGCTGGGGATTTCACCATGAATTACTTGTATTGAAAATACACACATGAAACATAGTAAAATACAGTTGGGAAATAGTGTTTGATTGTTAACATCTCAAAATTAGATGCTTCCGCAGCTATTTGTGACAGTGCCACACAGAGTGCTCTATCCTGATACAGAAGCAGGGAAAATTAAGGACTTGAAAAGAGGAGAGGGGGAAGTAGGGTCAAATGTGGAGCATAATTAAAAAGTGCTAACTGTTATTCCATGAAGGTGATTATTGTGTGACATAAGGACATGTCAAAAGTGAGATTCTTCACATGTCTTTAGAGTTAATTTCCATATCCAGATATGTCTGATTTATTTTAAGCTACATCTTAGCCCTGTCTGTCTGGATTTTTTGCAAATGTGCACGCATGTACATTTCTATCGATCATGTTCTCATAAGTGCAGTAAGAAAATGGGAGCAGTGGACTATAAACTCTTAAAATACTTATTTTCATTACAATGAGGCAGTGACCTGCTCTGAGCCTCTGATTGCTACTGCGTCAGAGTATTAAAAAAACATGGACAATTCAAGAACGTAAAGGCTAAGCCATAAGACTTGCATGTATTAGCACAGCATTAATTATTAACCTATCATAAATGCTGTGTTCATACATATGTGTCTAAGAAAAACTGTACAGTATTCATAGGCTGATGACAGTGAGGGATAATCTTAGTGAGCATATGGGAATATTAATGTTTCTGTCTGCTGCTGTGGAGGGTTTGTGCTTGCCTGTTCTTCTGCATAGCCCTGAGGAGCACAGGAGTAGCAGCAGGTGCCCCTTGGGGAGGCAGAAGTAGCTAAGAGCTGCATGCTTACACAGGTTGAATGAGAAAAGATGGAAATTCTTTTTGGTGCTTTATAATGAAGTATAAGGACCAGTTTGCCATCTGTCGGTGCTACCTATCACCCTCCTCCTCTCCTCTCTCCACCACCTCCTATACTCAGGACTTGAGTCACTGATGGTGGCATTGGAGTGAAGAGGAGAGAACATCGGCTGGCACCCTCCTACTCCCCACATGTATGTGAAGGTTGTCTGTGGCTGCGCGGGAAGGGGCTGAGCAGACCTGGAGAGGCAGCAAAGCCAAGACGCCGTGGAAAAGCAGAGAGGTTATTGTGTCTTCCCTCTGCAAGCCAGAGGGAGAAGAGTTGTGGTTTGGGGTCCCTGCCTGCTAGTTGGGGGGCAGCACAGGTTTATCCCATTCCTCCAAGTTTTACAAGAAGTGGGGATTGATAAACTGTGAATTTATTAATTGTAACATGATTTCTTTCTCACCATATTTCCAGAAAAGAAGGAGTTTTTCACTCCTTTCACTCCTTTCACTCCTTCACTGTTTTCAGTGTGAGAGACGTTTTTGGTTTTTTTCCATTTAAATTCCTGATGTTAAAGCTGGTGCTGTCAAGCCAGGAGAGGAGGCTGTGCCCACCTTCTGCCCCCTAGCCATACCAGAGCTTGCACTAACTGCTAGAAATACTGTACCTCTGTTATTTAGGATGGGGTTTTCAGTAATATATCACTCACTTTGAAGTTTCTTCCCAGAGACTTTAGTGAAGTGTTTACTGTTTTAGGTGCTGTGCAAAATAAGTCACTTTTTTCCTTTACCCCTTTCAATTTGTTGACAGCAAGAAAACAAGTCTTCTTCTCTTTTCCAACCTTATAAGTACTTTAGTTTTTTCCCACACACACTCCTGGGGATGACGAAAGTGATTATAAAAAAAAGGGAGGGGGTATTTAGGGTGTACAGGAGTGGGGAGGACCACAGGGCTGTGAATGTAAGACCAAGGCTGGAATGTTTCAGTGCCACAGATTGGTGTTTCCAAAAAGCAATGAGTAGGTTAAAGGAGTGGGGCAATGTATTGAAAGTGAATTTGCTCAGTAATATAAAAATCTCTGGGTAGAAGAGAATATAGAGAGGAGGAGTTTAAGGTTGGCACCTGAGCGGCCCCACATTGTATCAGGCCTGAAGGGACACATTAAAGGAAGGAAAATAGTATGGGAGCTACTGAGAGATTCTCTATAAAGAAAGGTCTCCCTGCTGCCAGGAAGCCAAGGAGCATTAACATCCCACAGGGAAGATCACTGTTTAAGGGCAGATCCTAAGAGTTGCCTTTATTAAAAGGCTGGGATGGACAGGCTTTCTTTTGGAGTTTACTATTTTTTCTTTTGACATTTCACAGTTCCCTGGAACATTAAAAATACTGCTGTTTTCCAGGAGTGCCGTCAGATGGTTCTGCTGTTACAGCATACTGACTTTAATATGAAGTGCTACTCAGGATTTAGTATATCTATAGTGTGTTTTAAGTGGGTTTATTTAAATAACAGGTGGGGTCTTAAAAGACTTCTGCCAATACTGGGCAACATCCTGTTTCCTCCTACTTAACCTCCCTCCGATTATATGTTATCACCTGCCTAGACAAGGATATCACCTTCCTTCATCCCTGTCTCTCTTGTCTCTGTCCCCATCCCCTGATGCCCTGATTTCCTAATTTTGTACTCCAAATCCCTGCTTCAAAAAGAGCTCTGTTGTTTTTAAAGTTACACCCCAAATTGGCTCTGGCTGCACAGCACTTACTCCTGACAAGCTTCAAGTATCTGGAATAACAAGGGTCCGTGTCTGCAGACTTTCACCCTGGGTGCTCTGAATCTTGGTAGCCTGCCCCTGCGTGCAGAGAGTGGTCTCGATGAGAAGCTGCTCAGACACTGTTTTCTTACCTGTGCACTACAGTGGGCCAAAAAATTTGCTTTTAAAGGCAGCAACATTGAGACATGGTTCCCAACTTCTCAAAATTCAGTAGTGGGGTCACCATAAGCTTGCTTTTAGTATTTAGGTTAAAATCTTTGATGGAAACATTGATTGTAGCATTTATTAACTGGATATATTGGTTGTTAGGAATATTCTTTTATATATGCTTTTGATAAAGGTTTCTTATGTTCTCTAAGATGATGATAGACAAATGCACTAAGAATACTGTTAAGGCTGATTAATGAAACTCTTGAAAATTAAGAAATAGCTGTGTGATCTTACTTTGCAGGCATGTGTGCCCCTTTGTGTGGAAGCTGATCCAATCTTTGATCGCACAGTGGTACGGCTTTCTTCACAGCTGCTCTGCTTCAGTCCATGAGCACCATCACACCTGTGCACTTCAGGAACACTTTTTAGATAGCTTGTCATATCATCAGTGCTTCCCAAGGCTTTGGGATTTATTTTATGCTATGCAATCTCGGTTACATTTGTTTCCCTCATGGGTTTTTCTGTGGTTTGTCACTAAATGTCATCCAAGAGCTGAAAGGGCAGCATTGTCTTTGTGTTGCAGATAAGGAAATGAGGCACTTAAAACCAGACATATTCTGAATTCAGAAAGATTTAGTAAGCTTAAGTCTGATTTTGGGCTTGTCCTTGGGCTGGTTGTCATACTTGATATGGTACTTTCTGTTCATGCCTTTTTAATCTTTACTCTTAGGGCTTCTTTTCCCATTTAGACTCTCACCCAGCCTGTCCTAGCTTGCTTTCTCTGATCTGTCTATACATTTTCCCCTTCCCTCTTCAGCTTCCTTTAACCTTCATCAGTTTATCGGGTCATTTACTTCATCAATCTGTTCATCAATGTTCATCAACTCTTTTACATTCATTTGTTTAACAGTTTAACCTGGCTTAAGCATCTTTTCCTTCCATCACCTCTTCCCATTTCTTCACTGTGTGTCCTGGGTTCTGGCACTACAGCTGTGTTTGTGTGATGGTGTAATGAACTTGACAGAGGAATGTGTTCCTCTGAAAAATAAGGATGAAAAGGTGGATATTTTGGGTGGGAAGAAAAGGTGGATATTTTGCTGTTGTTTTGGATATCTTTTTTTAGTGCTGTTGAATTACCATTCTGGTTCTCTGTGTTGGGACACAAACCCCTGTGCCAGAAAAACCCTGAGTTTGGTCGGAGACAAACCAATAAGGGAGAGTGTTGCAGTACCACTATCAAGTATGTAGTCACAGCTTCGGTCTCTCATCTATTACCTATTTCTTTCCTCAACATTGCTCACATCAGTTCTAGCCCCTATGTTCCCTCCAGCCAAATAGCTTTTAGTTTTTCCCATTATTTCCCTCGTTTATCCCAGTCACTTCATCTCTTTTCATAACTCTCAGATGCTCATCAGGCTTTCTGTCAGAGTTCCTCCCTTAACTCTTTCATTTCTTTGAACCTCTCTGGGTTTAAATTTTGTTTCCTTCAGTGTTCAGATCAGAATTCTCCCCCTCACCATCTGAGTAACAAGACAGTTTCCTTAAACAAAACAAAACAAACAAACAAACAAAACCCAACAAAACAAAAAAGAACAAAAAAAAAAAACCCTCACAAGCTGCCTGCTCTGACTTTGAGTGCCATGTCCTTCCTTGGTGGGCAGCAGCTGGGAGCATTATGAATCATCTAGAAAAAGAGCAAGACTCTTTTATGCTATTTTAGTGGCATCTCAGGAAGACTGGGATCTTGTATTTGTTGTCCGAAGTTATGTACTGTGAATATACCTTTCCTCTATAAACAAGTATGAAATGGAATACATGAAAGAACCTAAGATTAGGAGCTAGCTTTGTAGTTTTATACCCACAGGACATGTACTATGCAAACAACAACCTCTGTGTAATAAATACCTTTTAGCCATGCAGATTCCAAAAGGAGAAATTGGGAAGGACATTTGAATAACTTGTAAACTCAGACTACTGGAACTTCTATGACTTCCTGCATATAACCATGCAGGCATGCTTGGGACTGCCAGGCTGGACAGGACAGGAGTCCCACAGGACTCAGTAGGAAGAAGACTCATGTTCTCTACTTGATTCCATTGGGACTGAATGGCACCTAAGAGCCCTGTATTTTCAAAGGCTGAACTTTGTTGATTTCCATGGCAGCATTCATGAATAGCAGAATTGTCATTTTGAGGGGTTGTAGCCTCATTGCCTCAGTTCAACAAAGACATGAGTAGAAAGACTTGAGCTTTCCAAAATCAGGAAAGCAAGCAAGAATCCTATGCACTTAATCCATGCCAGCAAAGCCAGCTTTTGGCCAACAGAACTACGGTGCATGTCCTTCCAAATCTGATGTAACAGCTGTGTGGTTGGATGTGCCACCTAGAGCCAAGGACATTGGTGCATGTGGTGGCCCGTGGTGGCCCCAGGGCCGGTTGGCGAAGTACCATGGACAGGGGTGGCTCAGTTACAGCCTGCTCAGGGCTTGAAGCTCAACAAGGGTGTTGGAAAGGTTGTAGTAAGCCTGCACCGTTGGTGCCAAGTCAGCAATTATTAATTGCATGTAAAATAGATAAGCCCTCCCAAACTCTTCTCACAGGCGTTTCAGATTCAGTCCTCCCGTGCAATTGTGTTTGGTCCAGAGCTATTCTAGGCCCTTAAAATGCTGTCTGATAGATAAAGAAAACTATTCCTAGCTGACACGTTGAGAAAGCAATGCAGATGTTTCCCACTTGGTGCCAAAAAAAAACTTTTTGGTGCCTATTTATGTAGAGTGAATTCCAAGAAGGCATGACCTATAGTCTTTATATGACACTTCATTTGAACACAGCAATGCTGTGATCTTAAGCAGCCTTTTCCTCGAGTGCCCTTGCAAAGGTTGTGGCAAAAAAAATAAGTTGGTTGTTTGTTTTCTATCCTAAAATATTTCACTAATGGCAGTCAACATCATCTGCTTGCCTCAGACAAGACCAGGTACGAAGAAAAGAAAAACATGATAGATTTGGGTCAAGAAAACAGTGTTAACTTTTGAGAGACCGAAGCTTCTTATTCCTATAATATTATAAGGATACATGTACAGTGCTAACCATACTGAAGATACCTGAAGCAGAACTAATAGTTGCCTTCAAGAATCTGTAATTTCTTGGCATATGGTCAGTGTGAATAAGGCTACACATGTTCTGTCCTTGATTTATGGGTTCCTTCCCCATGCTGCACTTGTAATTGTTAGGGAATCAGAGGAGTGTTATGGCTGCTCTTCCCTTTGTGTGTGGCGTAGGGGAGAGCCATGCACCAAATCATACTGGATCCGGGGAAATGATCCATACTTGAGCACAGGTTCAGCATTGTAATCAGCATGTGGGCTCTGGCAGGGTGCCTGAAAATGTTATTTCTGCCCAAGCCTATGGAGGGGCATGACAATGATGATCTTGGCCTTTGAACATGTGTATAAATTAAGGTGAAAGTCAGTTCCCAGGAAAATTATTTTATAGATAGGTTGCTGGTTTTCCTTTTTTTTCCCTGCAAAAGTGAGGGAGAGCATGGTGAACACCAATGCTCTGAAGTTGTAAGACAAGCTTAAATAACATTGAGTTATTAGAAATAAAACATACTGGATTCTTTGTATTTGCAGACTGATTTCTGCACATAAAAGGTATAATATTTTAAGGTTTTACTCTGCAGCTTGGTGGAGATTCTCAGCTAATGATATCACTCCACACCTAAGGCTTTAATTAAACATAAACAGATTGCTGTGGAAATGCTCCTTATCAGGTGATGGAAACACTGTTCCTTCTGAATGTGAATGTCCCTTGGAAGAGCAGCAGCTGCTGCCTACAGGTGTGATGTGTGTGCATCATGACCCAGCAGGCACAATTCTGTCTTCAAATATTGTAAACCAGAATGGTTCTTACCAGCAAGGAATTTGCAAAGTTTTGTTGCAAACTAGGTTAAGATATGGTGGCCTTGATTGCACTTTTGTTTATCCTGCTGACATAAATCTTGATATGGGTGTGAAACACACAAATTGGATCCAGAACTCTTAAATAATAGAAAACATAGGAGTCTCTTTCATAGTTATTTACCTATCACTTGTAATTAATGTTCAAGCAAACAAAACCACAATAATCCTGAAAATGATGTTAATATTGAAAAAGTAATCTTTTTTTTCTACATGGATTTATGACGTTTACTGGCCACTTTTTATTTCAAAGGCACCATGATAATTCCCTTGAAACACAATAAATTTTTATGCAAATGTGCTGAAATCTTTGTAAAAGTTCATTTAAAATGATCAGAGTGAGGCAGTACTGCTTTAGCTGAAGAGCTCATTTTTCAATAATACACTTTCATGCTTATTTATAAGTTAAAAAGTCTTAAGATTAAAACATCTGATTGCTGGGTTATCCGCTAAGAACCACAAACGCATCACTGTACATCATGAAATGCCAGTAGATGTCTTACTATATACTTCATATACATTACATAGGACTGTGGTTTCTCTAAGTACAGTGATTTTATTTTTTTTTTGGCATTTCTACTCTTCCCCTAACTGTTGTGTGCCCAACAAGAACCACATTGCATTTGAGGGCTTTTTTTTTATGCTTTAATAACTTGAAAGAATTTTAAATCTATGTTCTTCTTGATGCTAATGAAGAACACTGCATGCTACATTTTTGGAAATTATTTCTCTTTTGTCTTATTTTTCCTGTCAAGTGAAATTTGGAGAGCTTTCAGTCAAAGAAAAGAAAGTTTCATTTTTTAATTTCTTCTTGATGATTCACATCTTCTTTAAACCACCATTACTGCCAGGAGATAAGATCCAGCAAATCAAAATTGTAAAGACAGCTTTGCTTTTACAAAGCAATATTCCCATGTTAACAGGCATCACTTTGCAACAGTGTAGGCTATTATGTATGTATGTCAGTGAAAAGATAGCTTCTGCTGTCTTTATTCTCGCTGGAAGAAGTGAGAGAAAACATTACTTTCTAATCCAAAAAAGCACAACAAAATGCCAGTACCTCCCTGTCCTCCTGCACTATTACTGTTTTTTTTCCACATCCCCCAACATCCACTCCATTGGTCTGGAATGTGGAGCTGGTCTGGGATAAATTCACCGGTTACCTGGTTTTGGTGGGTCAGTTGGACTTCTTTCATTTCTCAGTCCCATTATTCATGGGTGTGTATAAACAGCTGCAGCAGCACAAGGGTAAGCAGCTCCGTTGAGCAGGAGAGCGCCACCATCTTCCAGTGATGGCGTTGGCTTTTTCAAAGTGCAAGTGAAATTCTTACTCGAGTGACTGGGCTGAAACAACTTTGTTTTTTTCTTGCTGTTACTGGCCTGTGGGTTGATCTTACACAAGGCATTTTTGACTCCAACTGTTTCAATATGACCACCCATAAAATCTTGTGCTATTATATTTACTATTTGAAAATATTTTTTTTTTTTCAGTTTGTGGGCACAATTACATACTTACGGTGTTTTCTTGAGCATGCATGGAGAAGACGTGAGGCTTCTCCCTGTTGTGGTCGGAATTGGATGATGATGCTTGAGGGCAGAATCACCAGTGCCCTTTCTGCTGGGGAAGGCTGAGCTGGAGAGAGCTGGGAAGTGACCTGGAGAGCTCTGGTTGCTGCTGCTCCAAAAGAGATGGAGGGGAGCAGCAGATGGTTGCTACTGCTTGAACACATCTCAAATAATAACTACCACCCTTTCAGCCTTGCCTCTTTGTTTTGTTGCAACAATCTGAACCAACCTGGCTTTTTTAGCACAGGGAAGCAACAGACTGGCTGTTTGACTGCCCTACTAGTCTGCTGCCTTAGGGAAATGCTCATACTATGGGTGTATGCGCTTATCACTGTGTTTCTTGAATTATTTCTTATATGTCAGTGGTGCTATTAGAGACTGAATAGAGAAAGGGAAGATGGAAGAAAATCAAGGTAATGTTTTTCTTGTCTTTTTTTTTGGAAAAAAGGAGAGATATAGTATTCACACTATTCAACATTACACCCCTAACTTAGTTAAGTGAAGAAGCTGATTTCCTTAGGGCCACTGCGTAATTGATAGGGACAGACTTCTCAAGACAGTCCTGCATAGCAAAGCCCAGTTTTTATTCATTTACTTTAGGAGACTAGCCAGATAATCACTTAGGTACCTAAAGCCAGCTGATACCTAAAAAGACAAGTACTGGGAATGAAGGGTGGAATTCCTCTAAAGCATGCCAAAGAAAATGTAAATGCTCTCAAAATAATGGCACAGTTCATAATAGGCATAATATTTGTGTTAGAGTGTGTCAGAGAGAGTGTGGGGTGGATATCCACAGGAATAAATATACCTTTTTCTAAGTACTAGTATATGAAGAAGGATTAAGGTTGTTACAGGATTGCTTTCCTGTATCAGGATAAAATGGAACAGTCCAAAAGTTATTAGTGTTTGTTATGAGACACAGATTAGAGTGAAGATCCATTTTATTTGCACTTTAACTCTTTTCTATATATTATATTCAGGAGCCATGGTATTTGAACGGAATCTCATTGCTGAATACAAAAGAAAATTGATACCCCTTCTTTGAATCCAGTTTTATTCAGGTGTTTGAGATGCAAAATATAAGAAGAGTGAGTCAATCTAACGCATTACAGATGTTGGCTAGGAAAGAAGGCAAATGTAATTCCCTTCCTGCCATCCTGATTACCATGCTTAACCCATCCCCTCCCTTCAGACAGGTTCCACCTGTGCTCAGTTTGCCTCCTGGGAATCAGAGGTTTTGTTGTCTCATGGGAATTGCTAATACAGTGGAGGGTCAATCAGCTCCTGCCTTTTCAGTTTTAGTGCATTTTATTTCAGAGCATTTTAGTTTCGGAGCATGGTGCTGCTATGCTGTACTGGCTGGAGAGTTATGGAATACTTCTCCAAGATTACAGGGATGACTGCTGTTCTCTGTGTCAGAATGATTGTATTTTAGGTCTCAAACTAAAGCTATTATTCAACAATCTTTTTTTCCCGTAAGCACAAGGTGACTTATAAAAATGGCAGCTGACTCTCTTCTTCAGACTTTCCTTTTGGTTTGCACATAAAAAAATAAAGCCCAGAACTAAATTGCCTTGAAGGGAAAAATTGTGTTTATTAGTGCTGTATTCACGTCACCCTTGATTCTGCCGGGCTTCCTACTTCCAGTGAAACAGGTCACATAGATGAAATCCTGATTTCCAGCACTGAGTGCTAATTAGTGACGTAGATTGCAACAAGTAATCATCACTTGATATCTCATCTTGGGAGATTAACAACGGATTCAAGTGGCATCTGGAGTACTTAAGTGAAAGCTAGTCTTAATTAACTAGGTTGTTGTCCCTTTCATTAGTAAAACAAATAAGTAGAAGAGGGCTGGTCTTTGTAAAGCGGTTTTTTTAAATTAATATAAATAAATTGTGATTTTTCATTATAGTCTTGACCTGAAAACACTGGCACATCTTTACCAGGCCCATGAAGGTGTGACAGTGCCCTTTTTGTCAATCTCGTCAGTGAAATTTATTTGCATGTACTTTGGCAAGGTTATTGTAATGATCGCCCCTTCTGGTGTTCTAGTTAATTTGTGCCCTTAATCAGTGAAGCTTCTGTCTCATGGAAGGGAAAAGGTAATTTAGGACCCTGGCTGTGACTTTCTATGGAAGAATCTGCTTCCTTTACGTGTCTGAAGGTCAGGGGGAGAAGTTGTCATAAGCTAATAACTGCTGGAAGTTGTCCAGAGGAAAGGCCTGTCCCTCTTCAGCAGGAAATCTGTTTTCTGCTATATTACAGATGCTGCCATAATTTAGGTAAATTAGGCTGTCTGTATAGTGTTGCTACTATAATTCTCTCTCTTGACAATAAAGCTTAATGAGAAGGTGCTTCAACTTATTAGGAAGCAGTAGACTCATGTTGTTTACACTTTTGACATTGCCTTTATGGCTTGTTATACGTATTCTGTAAGTCACTCAGAAAAAGTCAAGAACAGGGAGATGATGTGCATTACTTCAGTTTTCTGCTCACTGTTGTTTCTGTAATGATTAATCCATTAATCAGATGTTTACTCTAGCCAGTTGAATCAAACATGCTCCATAGAGTCTCTCCTCTGTATGCGTGTACCTATTTTCAGTGGATATACTCAGATTTCCAGTATCTGTTTTGTTCTTTGGTTTTGCTGCTCTTCAATTATGTATGTCGTTCCTTCTGCTTCTTATGAGATCATTGCAAACTGTGTTCTTCCTGCTTACAGAAAGAGTTGTGTGGCAAAATGCATCCTTTAGGCCTGTTTAAAGCAAGAAATCAGAGGTATTGCTCACGTTTTCGTATTCCTTCATTTGGCTACGGAAACTTCTTGTGGCAGCTCCTCTTGTTTACTTTGTAAGAATGACATTAGCTGTGACTTTGATTGAATTGACTTTTTGATCTTCAAAATTCAGGCTATCAAGACTCCTTGCATTGAAACTCTGAAAAGGAAAGCAGCAGAACCATTGTTCTTTCTCTAAATACTATTAAGTTGTCATAAACAGTGATTTAAAATTTAACTTTGATAAACTTCGTAAGTGGGAAGAAGAAAAGAGGAAAATATTTCTAGATTGGTGGGGAAAGGCTAAGTTTAGAAATCAAATTTCCTTGACCTTTTCTGGGTTCTCCCTCTGCAGCCACTAAAATGATATTCTAGTAGGAATCAGTGATGAAAGTGGTGTGAAACATAAACTTTTCTCTCCACGTACATCATTATCTTGGACACTAAACAAGATGACATCATCTGTTGTTCGTAGCATGCATTTTGGTGTAAAAATAGAATTCTGAAACCACTGTGAAGGTCTGGGCTTAGAAAACTCCATATGAAAGATCTTGTACAAATAAACAGCAATCCTTTTTAAACTAATTATACACACATGAAAGCATTTATCATGAAGTGGCTCTGTGGCTTTTTTTATGATACTGAAGACTTGAATTTTGAGAGAGGGATGTGTAAATGCAGATATATATAGTTAGATAAATTTATCTGCAGATATGCATCTGTATACATGATGTATATGTATAAGCAAAAATATGTGCACAAACATACCCCAAACCAACTATGTGTTACTGGAGGATGCAAAGAGAAAAAAAACATTGCCGAACTGTAGAAATGACCTCGAAGAAGTACTTTACACTGCAATAATGCATTTAATCTCCGTTTGGAGTTTTTCTAATCTTCTAGCTCTCTGAAATTTACTTGCTCAGTCATAATTGTAGGCTTTAATATAGCTGTGTTTGGAAAACTAAAAGGAGAATATCATCCTATTAGGAAGGCACAGTTCTTTGCGTAGGTCTTGACTGACCTTGCTAGATCCAGAGTGTTTGTGACTGACTGTGCAAGGAAACACATGGTCAAGAAGGTGCAAGAGGAAAGCACCATGACAGCCCGTCACACAGAGAATAAAATATAGCTAGTCTTTGAGTTCTTCTTTCTATGAACTCCATATTCTTCATGTAAATTAGATGAGGAATGTGTACAGTGTATGCTGTATGCAGAAGGCTTGTTAAAGTTAGCAGTCTAGATTTAAGAAAAAAGGTGATGAAAGAAGACAGAGGAGGTAAATGCAGCAATATCTGATTTCAGCTTTGTAGTTGTCCAGGGCTCTGAGGGCAGGCAAGTTCAGTGTGACCTTGGAAATCCACCTGGGACTGATACCTTGATATGTCTCTGTTTTACATTTTGCTCTCCATCTTTATGAAATGTCATGTAATTAAACCCTCAAAGAAGTGAAAGGTGACCACTGAATCTTATCAGTTTAAACATGTCTTTTTTTTTCCCCGCCTTGAATTTCACTTTTTAGTGGTCAGAAGATAGAAGGTTGTAGAGGATCTGCAACTTTTCCATGTGCATTTATGAATAAGGATTTTTAAGTAGTTGGTAAACACACCTCAAATTAAACAGTTAGCTCTACAGGTTCCCGTGAAATGGCCGCTTTTCATGGAGCACGTGAAGTGCACGGAAAAGTTTTGCTTGTTTTGTTAGTTGGATCATTTCCTTCAAGCGTGTTCTTAAAGCCCTTTGACAAATGAGAAAACTATAAAGTGTTTCTTTTGGCAAGAGATAAAATATCATGCTGGAAATCGTCCCAAAAAAGAAGACATTCTTGGTGTTCAAGAAAATGCCATGTCTCACCTTCTGAAAATTTCTGTTCAGAGAACAAGTAAAAACTCTTCCTTGTGTTTCCTTCTACAAGGTGGGTGAAGGAAGGGAGAAAAGTAAAGAAAAAGGGCAGTATGTATGTGATCAACCCAAAATTAATTGCTTTGCTAATGCTACCATTCCTCTGAGTGACCTTCCCAAGGTGTTACCATGTTTACATTATAAGCTGGACCAGCTGCCTGAACTAGGTTGCATGGTGGTAAATGCCGTTCCCTCCCTCTGACCCTGCTCAGGAATTCAGGAAGGGAATAAGGGAATTAATTGGGTCTTTCTCAGAGGTGGCCGCACCAGCAGTGTGGGGTACCTTGTTGCTGTAGGGTTCATTGCAGGTTTAGGGGCTGATTTCCATTTCCATTTCATTTAATAAACACATTGCAAGGATGGAGAGTCAGTCTTCTAAAGGAAGATGTGGTAGGAAAAGATTGAGTGAAGATTTGGTAGGAAAAGATAGCTCTCCACTGTCTTTCCTGCTGAAAAGCAACATGAGGAAGAATTGGAAGGTTTTGTGGGGACGGAGCTGTATAGTCTGGAGAATATGTCTAGAGATTTATGTAGTTTGGATAAGCATTCTGGCTCTGAGCCTTTCTGTATGTTAAACTTGAAATGAGATTAAGGAAGGCGGGAAAGAATAGACTTTATTTTTTTAATGCTTGCACCAGCAATGTTGATTGTCTCACCACTTCATATTTTATTTCTTTTTGTAAAGTCACTTAGATTGGATGCATTTTAGGCAACTTATTTATGTAACCAAGTTAGAAGCTCTCTCACAAGTTGATATACAAAAATGGAGCTTTCAGAGGTTCACACAGAGATGTATTTTGGAGTCTCAACGCTTTCTTGGAAAGATGTGGAACAGTTTATTAGCATTTATTATGCAATGGTCATGAAATAATTTTTTACAGGTTTAAATCAACTATAGTA
Source organism: Numenius arquata (assembly GCF_964106895.1). Lineage (NCBI taxonomy): Eukaryota > Metazoa > Chordata > Aves > Charadriiformes > Scolopacidae > Numenius > Numenius arquata. Next base: position 40,614,236 of record NC_133579.1, on the reverse strand, counting down.
CTGCAATGTTGATTTTGTAAGACTGATATTTTTTTACACAGTAGCAAGTAGCTGTCCTTTTTTAACTGATAACTACTGTTTACATTTATTTTTTATGCTGTTGGACCACAAAATGTGAATTACTGCCTTTTAGGCTTTTCTGTTGCTTTTGCACTTTGCGCTAACAAAAATTTATTTTGATCGAGCAGTGAATCAAAATGAGTATATTTCAGTTCCACTTTATTTTCTTCAGCAATAAAGCAGCTCTGGTATTTTATTTAATTTTTAACTTTTCCATTATCTGTACTGTATGAAAAGTGAAAGACTCCTTTCTGCCTTCAGTGATCAGAAAGGATGAGATTAGGGAAAGTTAATTCCCAGTTACAACTATGAAACAAAATTAACAGCCTTAGAGATTGTGGCAATCATTTTGTGAAGAGGAAGAACTCTTTCTACTGAAGACAGCATACACCTACTTTACAGTTTAGTTTTATGTGGGTACAAATAAATAATTTACCCCATTTTGTTTGACAACCCTTCATTTTACAATTGTTCTTGATGGCCATGATGATCACAGGGTTGGTAATTGCTGCTTGCAGCATTCTCCCAGATGTAAGGATACCAGCCCCCCAAAAAGCTGAGATGTTTGTTGAACAGATGCTTGGAGCTAAAGATGCCCTTCCAGGGCACCTGGGAGGCTACAGGAGCAGGTGCCTGGAGAAGCAGTGGTTTGGAGCAGGTCAGACGTCAGTTGTCTCTCCACATCTCATAATCTTCCCTTGTTCAGAGTTTGGTGCAAAGAGCTGCAGGATGGTCTTCATTCTCAAAGAGTTTGGTAGAATGATGAGGAAGTTTTGGAGTTTGGTGAAATTTCAAGTGCTGCTATTGAGGAAAAAGAGATAAAGGGGAGTTGTCCCAAAAATGGAAAATAGATCAGCGGATGACAAAGGCATGTGTGATAGTTGATGGGTGGTTTTTTGTGAACATAGGAAGTGGCTTGGGGACAGGAAGACTCTTTGATCTGTGAAGTGCCTCTGGATGTATCAACTCAAATTATTGTCCATCTGAAATAACTCTTGCTTCTTCGAACTCCAAGTATTGTTGCATTGATGGCCTGAACTTTTTACATCATGTCTGGTGAACCAATGGAACTTCTATTATAAACCAGAGATGGTTTGTAGATTTGTTTGTTGTTTTGCTTTAGGGTGTATAAACAGTTAATAGGGGAAGTATTGATTCTGTTGAATGGCAAAAAAAAAGTGGTATGAATCTAGCCATTTCGTTCCAGTTGGGCATGATGTGGGATTTTTTTGACTTCCACAGCCCCACCTCCCCTGGAAATAAGGCTGCCAGTCCTCAAAGTTCAGGGGGGAAAAAGGATGGTGGTGTTACTCATTTTAAGAAAGTATTATGTTCCCTGTTCACGTATGTTTGTTGTTTTCTGGGGGGCCACCATACTGCACAGACCTGAACCTAAACTCAGTTGCAGCTCTTCCGTGGATACTTGAAGTACAATTATATCAAAAGGTATTCTCAAAAATCAGATTGTCAGGTGTCTTAGATGTGACATCGAGCTAGTGGAAGCCTCAACTTCTCTGCAGAACAGAACAAGATCGTTTCTTTATCTCATTGGTGTGCTATGCAGAAAATGTATTTAGACCTGTGAAGCACTCGGTATATTGATGAACATAATAGAAAACCCTGCAGGAAATTAAATACTCCGTCTTCACAGGAGTTTTGCACTAAAAAATTCCGAGGACCACACACTGAGAAAGTGCTTTTTAGACAGTATTTTCCAGCACTTGCTTTGAATATAGTACTCCAAAGCTCGGAAATAATGTTTCTTGAAATTGATTTTGACGTAGTTAAGCTTGTGCGCAAAGTGTGCTGAACGAAGTTTTCTACAGGAATCTTAATTCTGTCATTTCTTAAATTTCAGGCACTTGCATTTTGTACAACTAATGGGTTTTTAACTTCTTTCCAAGTACTCAGAAAATGTTAATTACCCATGGTGGATTTGTCTTGATCGTGGACTAACTATGCCATAGATACATAGTCTACGCCGGTTATGCACAGATGGTTTGGGTTCAGTCCACATCACTTACTGAAGGAGTGTTGTACAAAAGTGTCCATGATACTTACAGGACTGGTTTGGGTCTGGAAGTAATTTAGCTGCTTCCATGTGGAGCCCGAGGTTATTGCTCACAGCGCAGACCTCGGCAGCCTTGTCTACCACAAGGAGCTGTTAAACTCCTGTGGCTCCAAATTGCCTCTGCACCATCTTCTTCAGTGTTAGTGTTACCCGGGGATCCCGGTCCTATGTAACTCCTGCTAATGGGCTGCTGACCAATAAATAATACAGTCGCAGAAACATGCATGCATTCATACTGAGGATTACCAATAATGCTGTGGTCACTGAATTGTAATAATATCAACAAAATGGAACAAAATCACCCAAAAATAAGTTTGAAAATAAAATATGATTGTGCAACTGCGTTTCTCATTTACATAGTTACTGGTAAGTAAGAAATGTGAGCTGTCAAACTTGACTGAATCCACCACCTTCATGTTCAGTCAGTACATGATTGTCTCTCCCTGCCACCACACAGGTGACAACTAGTCACCAATGACAGACCTCATATTTTTAAGTTAAACAAAGCTTACCCACCCAAACATTTTTCTTTTGTTCTGAATATGTTTTGTTCACTTTTTTATATCGTAAGGAAATAAAGTGAGACACACAGGTTCTGTAAACTGTCTTTCTGTAAATGAGAAATTAGGATTTAATAAATGTTTGTAAATGTATCTTTGCCTGAGAATTTTGAGAAGCAGGGAAAAATGGGATTGGTGTGCATTCTGCATAGCTATTCACCTATCTAAATTCAGTCAGGAGAAAAGTCTGAGCAGGACACTGACTAAGATGATTTTGCTATGTTTCTCCTTAAGAATTGCTGTAATAAGATGGGATTCAGTATTCAAAGGAGTTCTCACTGTCACCGTGCTGAAGGGGAAAAAAAAGAATAGAGGGATTAGAAGAGAATTACAGTTAATTTGGAAGGAATCTTTGCTCATTATCTGAGATGAATGAGCAGGGACACAAAACAGCATTTTCAATCAATATTTTGGAAGAGTGTGAGCTCTGTGCTTAAAGGGATTTGTAATGATGTCTCTTCCCTGCACCTTTTTCTCATGGGAAGTCCACTTCAAATGAGAGATATGAATTTGTGACTTGAACACATTCTTTACCATGAGATTTGAAAGGAGACTGTATAACTCTAAATGTCACATAGCAGCAGACATACTTGAAACAAAAAGAATAAAAAGCACATTTAATGAAGTGTTGTATCAGTTTGCTTTCTAGTGCTGACTTTGGCTTTGTTTAGCCAGTTCTTAAAGAATAGAGTCTTTCATTAATTTGCCCTAACAAGCATAAATTCAGGAGATGAAAGCGAATTCTTTAATGGCACGCACGTTACTGCAGGGTGGAGACTATCCGAAACGCTAGAGACAGGCTGAGCATGCTGAAGAGCAATAAATATCTCAAGTACATCAGGAATTCAGTTTCGGCATCTGTCACGGTGTAATTATGATGAAGAAAATTAGAAGGATATACTCACTGCTGTTTTTTAAGGCAGCTTAGTGAATAAAAAGTGACAGATGCTTTTTTTTCTTAAAATCACTCGATGTTGGGTTGCATCCCTCAATAGACAAAGACACAGAGATCTTGATTCAGTCAGCTTTGATTTTCAGGCTGTTTGATTTTAATCTTTTGTAGCCAGCACACTATGGTGAGGAGGCTGGGACACTGTGAGACTTCCAGTCTTTGCTTTAAACAGACGTGCTTTCTTCTCCCACTTTGCTTAAGAACTATTTTAATTTAGTTGCTGAAATTAAAGCATAGTGAATTCTTATTTATCCTCCTGATTGCTGCTCTTGAGTCAGTCCTTCCTGAGCAGGGGGAGGAAATCAATGATTTTGGATGTTTTAGAATATAGGTAGACAGGAAGCACCTGACTTTCTGTGCTTCTCTACAATGACCTTTAAATCAGTTCATTTCAAGATGACAAAAGCATTGAAGAAAACTTAAGTTTATATTGGAAAAAAAAAAATTAAAAAATAAAGTTTCTTTACCTTTTTGCCACTAACATTTCAAACATTACTCAAGTGTCCCCAAAATGATTTTAATATTTCTGTGCTGTCTGTTCACTTGTTGCATTTCTGTCTGTTGAAATGAAGAAAGCCGACGCTTCATAGGAACATTCAGGCTTGTCTGAAATGCTGTAGCTGTTGTCGCTTTAGCAACAAGTATTCAGAAATGTTAGAAGTGATACCTACTTGAGGTGTCTTGTAGTGCTTCTTAAAATAATATTTCTTCTTCTATTGTGAGACTTATTTATATGCATTCCCTTATTTTGGGAGAAGAGGGAACACCATTTGGAATACATTGCCAGGTGAAGAAACTATGTGGGAATTAAAAACCAGCATAATATAGAAAGAATATAGCTGGAGAAATTTACTTGTATATTTTGTTCCCAGTGTAACTCTTCCATGGTATCCCCCAAGCACACTAGCTAGAATAAACAGTGTTTGAATTTTACTGAAAATTGGAAGGCTACCGAAGTGTCACTTTTGGCAGCACACTTTGTTTCCTGCAAAACTCTCTGCGGGAAGTGGTGTGAAACATTGATGGTAGGATTACTATTTTCATTGACTGTGATTCACCTTTCTTTTTTCATATTCTGTTCTTCAAGAATATAGTGTGTATTATTTTTAGAAGTCCATGGTTATTGAGAATATGCTGCAATATATGAATTTTGGAGAGTGTCTTTTGGGTTTGAGTAGCAGAAGTAATATGCCCACTGAAATTGTTTTGACTCTCTGTAAGTCTCCCTGCCAAAGCCTAGTTTTAAGTGTATTTAGCCGCCTTACCAATTTTAATGCTGTTATTTGAGAATGGTAAATTGGGCCCATGTTTACCTGCCCAGTGTAGCACCTTGGAGAATGAAGTTGAGCTTAAAAACCAAGGAACTGCAATCTTGGGAAATATTAGCACTCCTGATAACAAAAACACGTTACTAAATGACAACAAAAGATCATTCATCAATGTTTGTGCTTTCCAAAGGCTGTCCTGAAGTCTGTGGGGTAGAACAATGTTTAAAAGTACAGGAATTTCTTTTTTTTTTTCCTTTTATTCCTCTTATTATACAATAATGCTGGGAATTCTTGTGTTTCCTCTTTTTTCTTCCCAAGAATCTTTCATTTTGTTGAGGAAGAATGTAAATATTAGAAATGTGGCTTTTTTGCAAGAAAAACAGAAAGAAAAAAAAAAAAGGCAGTCAGTGAGAATCTATAATTTGTTCACTTAAAAACTGACAGGTTTCATCCTGGAAGGTTTACTGTTGTACTAACAAGAAATCCTGTTGATGACCGAAAGTGCTCAGTATGTGAACACTTTTACCCTACCACATGTCCTTTTTCTGCTTTACTGTGAATCCATTTGTTAAGCAGCCCAGCTGTGTTATCCCTTGATTCTCTTTACCTTCCACATCGGACAGGAACCCCAAGACAGTGTGCTTTTTTCCATAATCAGCACAAAAGTGCCTGACTGCAGTCAACAAAGATTTTATTGGCATATAATAGAAAAAAAATTATTATTTCGTGCACTCCCTCAGTTTTCTCTGCCCCAGGTGCAAAGGCACGCAGAGTCTGACAGTCAAACTGTTTTTACTAAGACTGAATCTTGATTGCATTTTCTTCTGAACTCATATCTGACTCTGTGGTGTTTCCCGGTCTGAATGCTGAGTTCATTCTCAAGGCGTAGGTTTTTGGCCTGTAAAGGAGATGCTGGAATTCCAAACTGATGTGCTGTATGTAATTGATAATGATTGATAAAAGACATCTAGCACCTGCAGGACCTTTCTTTGTGCAGGATAAATAGGTGTCTGAGGAGTTCAAGAAAGGGAGCTGCAGAAATTATCTTTACCATTCTGCAAAGGTTGGTTTGTGTTTCCCTCTTTGTACCTTCAAAGTCAGGATTAGTATTGTTTACACAGACAGAAGGCTTACGTTCATGATGATTAATGAAGAGGGAAAGGCCTTGAAATCCATCACATCTAGCACATCGCCAGACTAAATTACTCAATCGGCTCCCAAATAGAAGGGCTAAGGCATCACTTCTTAACTTGGGAGTCTCGCTAAGTTTCCCTAGTTAAATTCTCAATTTAAGGTAAATTTTCTTTTCTGGCTTCTAGTTCAGTGTAGTTATTGTTTTTTGACTATGGATTAATCTTCAATTTAAATTCAGTTTAATTTAATTTAAAAATTATGGGAGGGATTAAATACATGATTGGAGGGAGCAAAGAAGACAGAGCCAAACTTCAGTGGTGCATAATGAAGGGACAAGAGGCAAGATATAGGCGCTAGCTGAAATACAGGAAATTCAATTTAAACTTAAATAACAAACAAAAAAGCCTTTGAGGGTGGCTAAGCACTGGCACAGGTTGCCCAGAGAGGTTGTGCAGTTTCCACCCCTGGAGATATATTCAACACCCAACTGGACAGAGTTCTAAACAACCTGCTCTGGATTTCCCTGGTTTGAGCAGGGGCTTGGACTAGGCAGTCTCCAGAGGTGCCATCCAACCTCATTCGACCTGTGATCCTCTGATTCAGTTTTACTGCTGTTGTAAAGCACTTGGATGCTTAAGCATAGTAAATCCATTATTAAAATTTTAAAATACATTTAAAGATGAGTCCTCTCTGACATTGATGTGTGAACTATTTTATTGGAGATGAGAAGAGACACCTAATCCTTAAAAACAGATCTTAATTTCTGCCCTAAAACCAAACTACTCCTCTTTTGCTGCAGCATCAGTAATCGGCGCAAGAAGTCATAGCTGGGTGTTGGGTGTAAACCCATTGGAGTTAATTCTTTAGTAATTTCATGGGTAGTGTCCTGCACTGGCATGATGCTTCTGCAGAATACCTCACCTTACAAGAAAATCTCTCTGGCAATCTCACCATAGCGTCCTGCTCCTTGAGAAATGAAGTTCTGTGGGCCAATGTGGAAGTCTCCTCAGAAAATCCTATAAGACTCTGGAAGTCTAAATTCTTAAGAAAAATGTGTAACTTCACAGACATGATGGAAGAACATTCGTCAGTGTTACAGCCTGTATTTATTCAGTTAAGAAGCAGCTTCCTTAATTCAGCTCTATATATGCATACATTATAATGTGTCGTCTTAATTCAGGGCTACCACGCATTCTTTTTTTCCACAGGAGTTTTGCTTCATGAAGCACCGGTCATCTTTTAAAATCATCTGGTTAACCTTTTAGTTTCTTTTTTTCTTTTTTCTTTTTCCCTTCTCCTGTCTTTCTTCCTTAATTCTTTGTTTCCTTTTTTTCATACTTTCATGCTTTTAGTCAGCTTGCAAAATAGTGGTCTAATGCTGGAGTAGACCTGCTCATTTATTAATAAGGTATTTTAATTACGTATTTCTTTTTAATGTGGAAATGTTTTTGCCTTTTGCTATATAAGCTTTATCCAGCTTATTGTACATTGGTAAGTGTTATTAATCTTGTAAAGCTTGCTGGAATATACTGCATTTAAAATGTGAGGTCTGCAACATAAAATAATGATTAAAGCAATTACGACTAATCATGCAAAGATTTTATATGTGTAAGCCAGATTTCATCTCATATAAAAAGGCATTCAGCAGGTTAGCTGCTGACAAAGTCAAGTGAGAGTCTTTCTTTGCACTCAAGTAAATTGTAAGAAATATCACAAAAGAAATTTTGGAAGAGGAGCAATTTGGATGTGCTCCTTTGGCTTTGGTGGGGCTTGTGCACTGCCACAGGCGTTGCCTGGTGTGTATAGAGGACCAGCTTTTGCTGAAACACTTGAGCTGATTAAAGCTGCCTTATGCCCTTTGACCTTGCTGCGTGTGGGTTTTTAGAGAGAGAAACACCAGAGGAAAAGGGTGGCAGAGGGAACATGAAGAGGAGAAAATTCCTCTGTAAGAGGTTTCTGCGGTCCTGGACTTACCATGTGTTGGCCATGGAAAGGGCTGCATTGCTCTTCATTTGAACCTTGGGGACATCGAGAACTGCTGGGAAGTAGGCTTTAGGGAGAGGAGATATGCATGTGGGTGTGAGGTTGGAAGGGTAACTAGAGCCCTCCTAATTAAGGAGCCTCAGGACAGAGAGTTACGGAGGCACTGACTGTGCAGGTACCTTTCCTTAAAAAAAAGAGGAGAGGGAGAACCTGCTACTCCCTCCCAAACCACAGTCACAACCTGCTTTCAAAGTGGGTATAGATAGGCTTGTAAATGCTCTATGTTCCCCACGCCTGCTTTATTGCTGAGGTGTTATTGGCAATTGATTTCCGAGGACCAAAAATATTTGTCTGTGTTCTTTGTGGATGACTTCTGAGTACCTAGAGCACAAATGACTGTACATGTCATTGAGGCTTCAAAGCTTTGACACGTTTTCCCAGACTCTTGGTCAGTTAAAGCTCTGCTCTGAGTCCAGAGGTGGCAGCCCTGTTCACCTTTGTTTTCATGTAGCAATGAAATAACTTTTCTTTGCTAGCAGCCCCTGACGTTCACCAAAACAAAGGTTATTGTTCAAGACAGACAATTAGGTAGAACAGAATAATAATAATAATACCCCAGATCTAAAGGTCTCTCCTTTGTGCCAGGAATGTCAGAGTTATAAACCCCCTCCAGTATTTCCTGTGGGTTTTGTGGACAGTGGAAACTATTGCTAGGCTGTGCCATTAAGAACATGCTGTTAAACATGGAGTTTTAACGGACTGATTAAAATAGTGTCAAAATACACAAGTGCTGTCTCTTTAGAATTAAAATAACAGCAAAAGCATGTTTTTAGCTGCCAAGTAAAGAAAGGATTGACTCAATGATCCTTATGGGTCCCTTCCAAGTTGAGGTATTCTATGATTTTTGATTTTTGGTGAGCTTGACCTTGATTTTTAAATAAGATGTTCTTTTAAGGGCAAGTTACAGCATGCCGCTGTTGCACCCGCTCAGGCAGCGGTGTACACTGCAGGGCTTGAGCGTGCTGCAGAAAGCTGTATTGATTGCAGAGGAGGGTGACGTGTCCGGGCCTCCTGGTTTGTTGGGTTTTGCCCAGGGGTGACCTCTGTACTGCAGCTTCCTTTGAGACTGTAATCTGAGCCTGTAATCCAGGGAAAAATTCTGGTTGTCACTTTTGTCACTCATTTTCAGTATTAAAAATAGAGTTTTATCGTATCTTTGTATATTTTGCCATTAAAGAAGATGAGGGAAAAAAGAAAGATTATGTTTAATCTAGAAACCCATTTTTTTCTGCATAAGTCTCAGCTTTGAGTAATACTTTAGGTCTGAAATTAGCATGCAGAAGTTTCCATATACTATTGAGCTACTGAAATACTGCGTAAGACTAAAAGCTAGGCTTCGAATAGCGTCAGCTAGCACAAAAACTTCAGATTTACATTAGCTACATAGTATATTTACCATCTTTGCAATTTCAGTTTATAACTTTAATTCTATGATGTGTTTTTTGTGAGCAGGTTCAACTCTTGGTTAATCCAGTTAATACAAGTTCAGTACATCGTTAATATGGGAGCTCTGAAAATTAATTTCTTAACATGTTTCAGCCATGTTGTGTGTGATAATGGAAAGAACAAATGAACAGGGAACTAAAAAAAAAGGGATTAAGCAAAGAGTGGGGATTTGAAGAAACTTTGATAAGAAAGCAAGTATTCATGTATTTTTGGCCAGGAGTAAGATTGCTTTTATCTTCTTAGATGACATTAGAGATATCTTTGACAGGAGTAAAGAAATGGGAATAGGTGTAGAAAGAGCAGATTTTGCATTGGCGCTAAGAGCAACCATACCAATAGTAACAGCAGGGGGGTGAAGGGGGGAACCCAACTAAAAATTTTAGCTGGTTCTAGCCCTGTGTAATGAGTTTGAGTCACACGGTTTGGCACAGTGCTGCTTTGTAAGATCATTTTGACAAGCTGTGGAGAGGGCAGGTCATCTGTTTTATCTCATCTCACCTCTTAGAAGCAAGGGGCTCTGCTGTGATTTTGTTAATTTTCAAGTAGCTGGATGGTACAAAAGTTGTATTTAATAGTGAATTCTCATCAGGAAAAACACTATACGATATCAGCGGATATTATGGAGACGGTAAGCTCTTCCCCAAGGGTGCATGTGTAATCACCCTCTGTGGGAATATGCTACAAGCAAAAGTAGAAGCTCCATACATCCAGCTTGTTGGGACTGAGCTGGAGATTTTTGTGTTCAAAATCAAGGCAGTCACAATTGGTAGCAGAGCTCTTGCCTCTCTTCAGTGAGGAAACATGGCCAAAGAAATTTTGAAGTTGTTTTTTTTTTTATTATTTCTGATCAATTCTCTAGTGATTTGTAATAGAATAACAGATAACTGTATTATTTCCTTCATATAACTGTATTATCTTTCTCCTGGGATCCCTCACTAGACAGATACTGAAATTTTGTTCTTGGTCGGGACCTTTATTTTGACAGGTTATGCCTTTTTGGTGCCCAGGATAGCATACATAAGCTAGTAATTTGTTTCGAAGTGGAATGAAGGCAATCACACAGACCCTTAATTTCTCATTAAATTACTATGGTAAGATTTTATCTGGCAATGAGAAAGATGACTTTTAGCAGCCTGTTCTTCCCCGTTACTTTCATCACAGTTCTCTGTGTCATTCATGCTCACCCATCGTTGTATATGTGCACCGCGGCTGCTTGTTACAAAGTGCCTGATGAACTTGGGCCAGGAGCTTTCTCAGGAGCTGAAACCTGCTGTAACAGAGTCTGGCTTTGGCCCACTTCACCCTGTTTGCTTATTCTGATGGGAATAAATGCAATCAGAACATGTATCCCTGCCGTAACTCTTGACATGATGGATGGTTTGGACTCACAGGAAACCGTAAGAAAATAGTGCTTCTGCTCATTGAGTGCTGTTGTTTTCTCTAAGTTAGTCTTGTAGTAAAATACGAAGCAGATAGAGCCTATGAGAGAAGCAGGTGTGTGGGCAAAAACCAGCTTTGAAACGTCTGACACTCTGGGTGGGAAAAATAGACTTTTACTTAAAGTGATGTTCATCATGATGATGTTTTGTGTTAGACTTTTTCCCCTTTGGTCCTGTTAATTTTATATAGGAAAGATCCCAGGAGAGTATCAGTGCCAATACTGGCAAGTTTTTAGAAGCTCTCTTAAACCTCTTATTTCATAGAAATCTATGAAGTTTCTGGCTGGTCTGTCCTTTTCTAGCCTAAGCCTTTCCTAAGAAATCCAGCAATTTTCCACTTGAAAATAGCTATGGGTAAAGTCACACACTACTTTCACATAAGATTAAGGGTTTGACAAGGGTAGTGGGAACAAAGAAATTCCAAATTAAATCTGCTTCATATTTAAACCCTCCTCTCCCAGCCCCCTGTTGCACAATAGCAAGGTTTCCTAATGCAAGTAGGTTGTTGATATACTTCCAAAAAGAATTCCAGTTAGCTGAGAGATGGGATTAAATGGATTAAATAGCCTCCTCATTTTTCAGTGATAAAAAGGAGTTTGGTTGAAGGCATGTACAAATGTGAACTTAAATGATTTTGGACTAGATTGGCCTTCGGAACAACCTCAGATTGCCTTGCAAATTAGCGTGCCTTTTCTTGGTGATGATCTGTGTGTTGCTGGTGGGTACGTGCGCATGCAAATGTGGCCATGTGGGATGGTGGGCACATGGAGTTTGCACTGGAGCTGTCGCCATTTCATCAGACTGTGATCACATGTGGGAGAATGGCTAGCTGAGAAGGGTTACGTAGACATGATCCAGCTGGCCGAGCAAAAGCTTGAGAAACATCGGATTCAGCCCCCGTAACTACTGGGCTGGTAAAGACACCTTGTCCTTGACTATAATTGTTGTATGATAACAGGGAGGTTGCAGCTGCTCAGGCATGGGAAAAGAGGATGAAAGTAACTGTAAAGAAGGAACCAAGGGCGGAGTTGATCTTTCTAAGAACTAACCAATCATGAGCTTAACTTTTGTAATATGTATGAGCTAATTATGTTAGAACATAAAAGGCCACTGTGTGAATCAATAAACGAAGCTTGCTGATCACTCATATTGAGTGGCCCTGTCTTCCCTCCGTCGCGACAATCACAGATCAGGAGGTAGGCTATCAGTTGGGTAGAAAAGCTGCAGAGAATATAAAACGGTGCAGGGTGCTCTGTGACTGGTCTGTCTCCTCCTAGCGTGACAGTGGTATGCCCCACTCCACCAGACCCGAGCCCCGGGAGATCCCAAGCACCTCCAGCCACCAGCCTGCTCCTACCTAGCGTTTTTGTGGTCTCTTCTATTTTGTCGTCATGGTATGTGGTTGCCAGGTGTTACCTTTTCTTCTTCATGATATAATCCCCAACGTTCTCCTTTTTTTTAACTCTTCTCATGGACTTCTTTTCCTAAGAATTTATAAAGCATCAGCTTCGTACAAAGTACATACAGGTTCTCCCTAACTTACTCTTCCTCATAAAGAAAGCAGATTTCTCTTCAGCCTTGCTTATAATGTCTTGCTTTCATTTTTCTGACCCCTGAAGACAGGAAATAGCAGTATGAAGCTCTACGCCAAGGTCTGTCAGCAGCTGATAACTTGATGTTGGCAGATAATTACTGGAGTAATGACTTTTATGTGGACAGCATGACTCCATAGCAAACCTGCCTTTCTTCTTGGCCATTTCATGGTGTTCCTTCTTTGTCCTGTGAAACTTATTGGCCACTTGTTCAAGTGGCAATAGCAGTGTATTTTTCATGTGTTAGTAGTCTTTCACCTATATCCAAAAGACCCATTCTGTTGCTGGAAAGATACAGATAGTATCATATACTTGGGATAGCATTGGTAATTACAAAAAAAAAAGGTGGTGAGAGGGTCCGGGGGCCCAAGATTAGTGGTAGCAGATGAAAATTGTCAGGAATCCCTAAAACTTTTTTGTGGCTTCTTTCTGAAGTCTACTAATTTGCTCTAACCTGTTGTTGTTATGAAGAGTCACGTCTAAGAGGCTGAAGAGTAATGCATCCCAGATCTCACTTACACATCCAGTCTAACTGGTCTTAAGTATAAGCAGTAGAGTACTTTTGTATAGTAAGCATGTTTTCCCTTTAAAAGCAGATTTCTTGCTGTCTTTGATTTCTATATTAATTTGGAAAGCAAGTGCCAGGAGTAAAATTTGTTTCACATTTGTTTCAAATTCAAATTAAATCCCTTCACCCCCAACCAAAGAATTTGCAAGAAAAGAACCAAAGGGATCGGTGACCTTATCATGACTGGATCTCATCCTGATCAAGGGACGAACCTTTTTAGCATTGAAAGGAAGTAAAATAAAGAATTAAGAACTTCGATTACTGCTGGGATAGCAGTGTTCTCCTCTTTCCTCTACCTGCAAGGAAATGCTACAAAGCGGCCATTTACTCAGTCAGTACACTTCTTATCTCTTTTCCCTGACTGGCTTACATCTTCTGTTTTACCTTAATGCTTGGGCCTGTGTCGCTCCCACCTGATGTTATTCACCTGAGACACGCATCCTCAGAGGGTGGTGAATGATTGCTTCCTGAAGAGGAGGAGCAGAGAGAGATGGACATACCCCAGTGGCAACCCAGCCTGCCTGAGATACGAGTTATCTTCTTGCCGTTGCCCTCCTGCTTGCATTTTCTTCATCTTCATTCGCCATGTAGGGTGACTTTGTTTCCAGCTTGGTGTAACTGATTAGATAAGGAATATAGGTGCCTAAAATTAGTACTTTGGGTTTTTTAACTGTAAGTAGACCGGCAAGAGCAAAGGAAAAAGGAGGAGACTTGGTGTAAAAAAGAAAGTTAACTGCTTAGCTAGAGGGGTCCTTAAGTGCTTGCCTAACATTCATGTCTTTGAAAATCTGCCCTCAAGGAAAACACTGCTGCACTGTGCACAACCTGTGCAAAACTTAGCAAACGTTCGGCATGTGTTTGGAAGATTAATAATGTCGTAATTTTTCTCACCCTGTCGGTTTTTTGCCTTTTATTCCCCCATAAAGTGGCGTACTAGGGGCTTGTCAGGTTGTGCGTTAGGTAATTGAGTTGTTATGCCAACAGGCTGTGCTGAAAGGTGTTACATCAGTGATGTCTTTTTCATCCCACTGTGCTTTGATCTCCTCCTATAAAGCAGAAGATCTAACAGTGGAAACTTTTGAACATGATAGATGAATTTTGCTAATCCACTTTTCATAATCCTTACGAAAAATGTCCGTCCTAATCAGTCAGAAAAGATTTAATAGCTGTTGTCTCTGTAAAGTCTTATATTATCAGGATTGCAAACTATGGAATTACCATTATGAGTATTTTATTAGCGTGTTTTGAAATGCTGTTGTAAATGCTTTAGAATAAATGAATAAAGATGCTTCTTTGTTAAATGTACTTTGTTGTATTTTCTCACTAAAATCGAAAACTCATTTGCAAAAGAGCACTGTGCAATGGTGAATATATACTAATTCCAAACATTATACGATGCTGAAGTAAATGGTAAAAGGCTTGGCTCACAAGATGCAAAGCACTGTAGATGATGGAACTGTTACGACAGTAAGCAGTATCTAGAATACTGTTTGGGGCAATAAAATATGGCATCTTCTAGGAAGGAACAAGTGCCTGTACTGTCCCTGGATGAAATTCACGCTTATATCATCCAGATGAAGTCAGTAAAGTTACTGCAGTTGCCCAGAATTTCATCCAGCATAGTCTTGCCCATTATATGTTTTGTTAGTTGAGCTCCCCACGTCTCTGGAAAACCCTGCTTCTAGAAAATTGCCAGCAATGCTTAGGATTATAAAAAATATTCACCAAGTCTGATTATATTTTATCTCTTTTCTTTACAATAGCTCTGGGCCAGATTATGCTCTATGTTGATGGCATGAATGGCGTAATAAATCATAATGAAACCATCCAATGGCTGTACACGCTTATTGGGTCAAAGGTAAGACACTCTCCAAAATTCTCATTTTACACTTTTGGTGTTCTTTTGTAAATTCATTTTATTTGTATTACGTGTGCATTTAGGGTATGAACGGACTGCGTGTTAGGTTCTCAATGAGTACACAACACTCTGCATGGAAACCAGGGTACGCTGAGCTGTTATTTCTTTTCGACTGTTTTTTCTACTGGTTTGTGCTGTTGCCACATACTCTGCTTTTAAAAGCAAAGGTACTAAAGATGTCCTCATTACTGTCTCTGCTGCCATTGCAGCTGACCACGCAGAGGATATTTTAGTCTTGCAGTTGTAATTCTCAAGACATTCTTTGGAACCATTTTTTGGGGTGGTTTGTTCCGCCTTTCCGTTCTACAAATGCAAATCATTTTCTACGGTTTCACCATTCTGCACTGCTCAACTTTGCTGAGCACTGGGGAAGGACAATTCAGAGTGACTTCCTTCTAGTGCCCGAAGAACCTGAGAAGATGAAGTCTGGTACCTGCCTTCAGAAGATTCTTTGTTGGTCCCTACATACAAGGAGGCAAAAGCTGGAGGCCAGAGTATATATATAGCCTGGGCTGGTCTCCTAGAGTGGAGTGCAGAACCCACTTTTAAGGATATCTTTTGTAGGTAAAGGCACAAATGCACCATTCACCAGTCTGTTGGCTCTCCAACTTCAGGAAGTTCATTAAGGCCCACAGGGATTGCTGGCGCCCTTGCCATGTAGACCTGCTTGGGACAGATCTGTATGACACAATAACTGGAGCCAGGTATGTTAGCTATTGTTAAGAACTCAAAAGTTGCCATAATTGGTGGAATTGAATCCGTAGTTAGAATTACTAAGAAATTTCCAGGAACTTTTCTTCGTGTGCCTAAGTTGCAGAAAGTTGCTACTGGACACTGCAGGGATAGAGATGCTGCTGCTCCCCCCTCGTAGCTTTTGTAACACAAGGAGAAAAAAGAGTTCTGTGTCCCAAGGGTCTTTTTTGACCACTAGTGATTTTTCGCAACAATGCGCAAACCTCGCTGCTGCAGCAGATTATCAAGTCAAAGAACTGTTTTATCTTGGGTTGACATATGTATATTGACAGTTAGGTAGAAGTAAGATAATTATGGTTATCAAATCCTAGGCTTGTGGGTCGGGGTTCATGATTGAGAGAAAATGAGAAACTTATCTTCCATGTAAAATGTTTCATTGTTGGCTGGGCACTCTGCTGGGCAGTTTGCCCTCTTGAAATGGGGAATGTTAGCTACAGTTGGAAAAACTGATGCCAGATGAGAAAGAAATGGTCTGCTTCATATGGATCCTCATTTTCTGTACAACAGATAAAAGAGACAAGCAAGAGAGGAAAAAATATTACCACGTCCATGATTATTTTAATTCTCTAATGCACCTAATGGGAGTGGGGTAGGGGAGAAACACAATTGTATTGCTAACTTGCAGATTAAATTCTGTCTAGATTTTCTTGACCAAAGTATTTCAGCTCTCTAGTCCTTAAGCTCCTTTCTCCCTCCCCCATCACCAGCCCAAATGATTATCTCCATGTCCTGGCTTGGTGCCTGCAGCTAAGGAATGCAGGCAATGTGCTTTGAATAGTTTGGTTTCAGGTAGCATCAAAGTTGCTTTTTCATTATTCTCTGACTGTCTTGGAAGAGATCTAAGTCCCTGTCTGTGTGCCAGAAGTTAGCCAAAGGTATGGCAGGCTTACTCTCAGAGTGTGGTGGGACAGCTGCTCTATGCACTTTAAGGTGGTTTTGACTTTCTGTGAAAAATGAACCCCTGGAATTTGCAATGCACCTACAGTCTAATTTGCAGTCCTGCTATGCTGGTGCCTTCTCCGCAGCAAAGGCAGCGAAGAATATGTTAACACTGCTAAACAAAAAAAGAGTAATAAAATTGCCAATTAAGTCTTAGGATAAATCCCTCTAATAGCATGCAGGAAGAATACAGTCATTCAGCCACCACAGCTGTGACACGTAGTTTCTTGCCCTCTCAAAAGCTCTGACCATACACTTGGAGTAGCGTATTGTTGCATGTGCTTGTCCCCTGCAGCACACGCGTTCAGCAAAGAACCTTAGGATCGGTCACACTCAGCACTGCAACAGCTTTAATTTTGGCACCCAGCTCCAAGTTCACTTTAGGCACCCAGCAATAATTCTGTACAGGAATATACGGGAAGGGGGCAGGAAAAGGAAATAAAATTTGAAAATAGTGAGAAAGAAGGACTATAAGCAATTTACTGAAAGCCTATCTAGATTGTTGTCATTATGTTCCCTACTATTGCTAGTTCTGCTGCAGTTACAGCATCAATAGCTGCTTCGGTAGAAGGATTATCAGCAAACGCTGATAATTTTAGCTCTGTGGTCTAAATTTGTTCTGAACAAAAGTTACTGGGGAGGTGATTAAAATTCCAGCAGAGTGGCTGCGCTAGTGCTGCTGCCCTTACACTGAGTAAGAGGCACCAGTGGTGTCAGGCTCAGGCTGAGGAACTGAAAAGTGGAAAGAAAGTTAATCTTAGATGACACATTTGCTAGTGGACAGAAAGAGGCTCCTGTTTCAGATTGGTATTATATAGGTGTTAGACTGGAAATTAGAAATTAGCAGTACCCTTCCTCTGCCATGTCATTTAATGAGAAAGCATTATCAGCAGATCCCAAGCCCTTAGGAGCACTGCTAGTCCTTTGCAAGATACATCCAACTGTCTGTGACCATGCCAGTGTGTGCCAGTGGCCTGTCACAGGCTGGCTGTAGACAGCTTTCCAGTCATCAATGGCTAATAGATCCCTGGCATAAAACATTTTCAGCGTAATCCCAGTTTAAATCTACAATACTACTATTTCATCATTAGTTATATAGGCAGCAATTCATCAGTCTTTCCCTGTTTAACAAAGCATTCAAGTATGTACTTAATTATAGGTGTATGGTTACATACTGTTGGCTTCCAGGGAACTTTAATGCATAACTGAGGTCAGCAGTGTACAGCTGTACGAGTACAAAACAGGGCCATAGCAGGGCCAAGGCTCTGACCATCTTATATAAGCTAGAAGTTACGTAAATAGGAAATATCTATGTCAAGGAAGTTTTCTTTTAGCGTTCATTGGTAGCATGCAAGATGGCTTACTTTTTAAAAGCCAAAGCTAGTAGTCAGTGCATGTCAGTTAACAGTGCTGTCAGAATTACTCCTTAATTTTTATGTTTTTTTAAAGCGCGCAAGCTAATCTATCAGGGATGTTGCCTTAACTGACCATATACCGTAACACAAACCTTGATTCAGCCTCACAGCATCTGCGAAATGATATTTCACCACTTTCTCGGTGTTTCTGCCAGCTGTACCTTGCGGCTGCTGAAGTTGGAATTAAGTTTTTGCAATGTATTGCAAGTTATGTTTAGCCTGGTTGTAAAGGGACCTGAGGCATTTGTTCATGCTGGCAGCTGTCACCCAGAGCCCTGTGGAGCTTTGTGGTGGATCACCTGCAGGTAGAGTCTGGGTTTGATGGCGATGGCAATGACAGTTGGAAAATTTCTGTTACCCGGAACAAGGGACACCAGGTTAAAGACATATATGCACTAAGCCGTATTAAGTCCCTACAATGTATTTTTCATCTGTTAGCATGTATGAGGTAATGTATGTATTATCTTTCGTATGTGTTGGTATTCCCTCTGACCTGGTAATAGAAAGTGTACAATACTGCATCAGTGCCTTACCCTCTCCAGGACTAGCTCTCAAGTGTTTACAGAAAGTATATTTCTGACCCAAACATCTTGGAAAAACCCCAGGTTTTTAAATCATCCACTAGAGAAGCAAAGGTTCCTTTGCATCACAAACCCACCCCAGCTCAGTCTTCAGAGGAACGTCTAAGGCATTACGTGGTCCAAAACCTGAGTCTGGTTTCACCTTTTCTTTCCTCCCGTTTCTGTCTGCTACTGATAATCATTATTTTTTCCCATTTTATGATCCAGGCTGTTCTAATTTCCCCCAGGGGAGCTAAAGCCCCTTTTTGGCATTGTTTTCCGTGGAAAGTAATCCATTTTCAAAGTGGTGCTGGGTAACCTCAGAAGACAGGGTGGAATCTTGGGCCCAGGCTGATACAAGAAGTTTGATTAAAGATTCCTATCTCACATCTTGTTTTAATTTTGTTTTTCCTACTTTGCTTCTGCCTGGGTCCTAGATTGCAAGGTTGAATACGAACTTTAACTAGCAAGTTGTTCTCTGTGCCTTGTGTGAATCTTTTGCTTCCTTTGGTATTAAAGTAGGGACTTTTGGAATGTTTTAAATCTAATTCAATCCAAAAGAAGAAAAAAACTGTCTCAAAGCAAAAGGAAAAAACCCACAACATTTGAACGGAATGTAGTTGTAGTGGGTGAATTTGTTGATTTCAAAAGGAAAGTCCAGTAGAGCTGCTTTTCCTGCACGGTCCCGGTGACCTGTTAAAATGTGCACACACTTGGTAAGTCATTTGGGCAGAATTTTGAGAGAAAAAATGTTCTTAATCACAAAAAGCACTAAAATTGTTTTTACAAGCGAATCATTTAGGTATGTAGAGGCAAATACTCAGTTTAAGAACTTGATTAAATCAGTCTCCATTTCACAAGTCGTTTATGCCTGTGCTCAACTGAAGTCATAAGCAGAGCAGAGAATACCATATAACTTGAATTTGTGCTTTTCTTTTCCTCAGAAAATTTCTCGCCAAATCTTGGGCAAATGGATGTCTAAGTGGGTCTACAAATACATACTGAAAAATGGCTTGTATTTATGGAGGAAGTTACGTTTGTAAGGGGCTTAACAGATGTGAATAAGACTAAAATAGTAGTGTTACTAGTACTAAAGCTCAAAGCATGTTGAATTAAATCACCACCAAAACTGGGTGGTATATGGTCTTGGGAATATGATGTATTTGCATCTCATTCATTTTTCCACTGATATATTTTGAAAATCGCCGCGTGCACAGATGGTCTATCCTGAATTACCATCGCCTGGATGATGAATTACCATCCCCTGGAAGTGTTCAAGGCCAGGCTGGATGGGGCTTTGAGCAACCTGGGCTAGTGGAGGTGTCCCTGCCCATGGCAGGGGGGTTGGAACTCGATGATCTTTAAGGTCCCTTCCAACTCTAACCATTCTATGATTCTATGAAAAGGAATGTATGTAGGAATACACCTAATCTTTGTGAGTAGGAGGTTGCACTTTATTCTTAATATGTTTGGAAGGTGATCTAGAACAGCTGGCCCGCTAAAGGAGTTAAGCATCCAAGAGAAATTGCACAGCTCAAGGACCTACTTTGATTAATTTCACGTTGTCCTCTTCCCAAACTGCTGCCTCGGTGGTTAACGAACTCTTCTGCAGCCTCTGACAAATGAGACTCCTCATACAGCTAATGCACAAGCTACATAGATATCATCATCTCTCTTCCCTCCAGCCACAGCTCTGATAAGCCTGTGGGTTTGTTCTGTTTTCAGGTTTAGCCCAGGTAGAAATGTCAGGTGTCAATCTTACAGGCTTTCAGGCTCCTTTTCTTCCTGGAAGGGTTCAGAACAAAGCTGAGATCTCCCCTCGAGCCCTAAAATCAGCGCAGTCTCATCCATGGGCTGCCTGCACTCGAGACCTTGAGCTGTGGTGAGCAGGTACAACTGCTTTGAGTTCAGTGAAACCATGAACATTCATGTCAGCTTAGCAGCTGGTTCTTAAATTCAATCAGCTATGCATTTGCCCGCTAAACTATTGTTATGAAAATGGTTGTGTGAGGGAGAAACAAAATCCTGGGTTTATAGGAACTTAACTTTCCTACTTCCTGCCTCTCAAGGGCTTGAGCCAATACTCACCCAGGTCAGCAGAGAGCTTCCCCCCATCTCTCACTCAGAATCTGTAACAGCACTGTTGCACGAACGGAGTTTATTTTGAATTGTATTTAATTAGTGCTTTGAAGATAAGGATCAGGATGTTGCAATAAACTTGGAATAGGATCCGCCAGCCAGTGCAGACTACATTATGCACTCGCTTTGGTCTGTCCAGCTCAGGAGACAGGCTGCAATGGGCGCTGCTCTTCTTTAGCAGCTGTATATGTAGATGGGTTTCAAAGCTGTTCCATCAAATGTGAGAGTTTGCAGACTCCTGCAGCAATAGTTATTCCTGTATCTCCATCTGTTGCATTCACTTCTGAGTATTTTGAAGGGATAAATGCCCTTTTTTCTGTGTTCAAAATGAACTCTTGTAGATTAAGGCGATACTAGAAAACACACAGTTCCCCCATATCATATCAGAGATCTGATTTCAATTTGTTTGAAGTGGAGAATGGGGAAATGTAATGATTAACTGCCAACAACGTGGCAAATGTTCAGGCCCAACTGTCTCATCTGTTCGAATCTGTATGAGAAAATGTCCTGTTTGCGATGAGTGAAATATGCCCAAACGTTTCCGGCAAATACCATGCATCTATGTAGATGTACAAATTTCTTGTTGCAAAGGAAAGGCATGAAGAAAGAAAAAACAGGGGTTATACTAGAATTAGGTAGGAGAAAAAACTGAAAAACAACCTAAAAATCAGTGCTAGCTTTTAGAATTACCTTGGTCTCTCTCACTAATATAGTTCAGTGTCACAGATCTGTTGCCATTCACATTTGTGAGCAAAGTATTGTGCCTCAGGCCCTAGCTATCAGAATTTTCTATTAGCTAGTAGTGTTTTCTAACAAGCATTAAGTCCAGCATTCCTGTGAAAGGGGAAGGTGCAAGCGGAAAGTTATTAAGGGATGAGACTAAAGAAAATGGAGCCTACTTGTCTTTCCAGCATGCTTGAAGCCAACAGTGTGAAAGGTCTCTGACTATAAAATCAATTGCCTGAACAAGAAAAATTTTCAATTGTAAGTTGTCAGAAAAGAGTGAAGAAATATGAAAGAGTGGCTCCAAGGATGAAAAGCAGCTGGTTGTAATCCAAGCGTATAGTACACACCTGAGATTTTTATGCATATCCAAAAACAGTAATCAACTTGGCCAATATAAAACACATTGTTGTCATTATGCCAAACCTTTTTGGGGTAGCTAAGTAATCATATTGCAGGGTAGAAATATCATTAGTCCTAAGTTAAGAGTTTAGTAAGGTGCAGTTTAAGGGAATATACCTCGTTTTAAAATTAAAATAAACAGTTATGTCTGAACCTTTTCTGGAAGCGCTGTTTTGTGAACTCGGATGCATAATGCTTCAGTCTGTAGGGTTGCCTTTGCGGGGTTACCTGTTTTCTGGTCTCTGCTCTTATGTGATACGAGGGAAAGCTATTCTGGTGCATAGTCAGTTGTTGAAATGCCACCAAACTCAAATTTGTTAGCTCGTCCTTTCGCAGAGGTGTAGTGATACAGTGTTTTACACTTTTGTGAAATAAGTGTATGGAGAAAGTTCAGGTAATGCTTCAAAATGAAGTACTTCCTCTGAATTTCCCCATGTTTTTTTATTATCATTTCCCTTTTGTCAGTCCAGCTGCGTTGTTTTTACCACTGTCACAGAACTAGGATTCAAATTGTCTAAGTGCGTGCCTCTTTGTGCAGGCACCTACGTGTGGCCTTAAGTGTAGGCATCCTGGTGATAAGCCCCTTGGCAATCCTTCCTTGCTTCCCCAAGCCCTCTTCTCCAACACTAATACCTTGTGCTGCCAAACTGGACAGCTTCTGACATTGGAAGAAGACTTTGGAGGTAATTTTCAGTCTGATATGACCACGTGTGTTATCAAATATGGCTGTATGTAAAACTAGCTATTGTGCCAGTTTATTGGATGAAAGATTCTGGCTTATATGTTTATTCTTATCAATACATGGGTATCAAAAATCAAAGTTGTAGGCTCATGTCAGTAGCAGATATCCTTTGTACTCTGTCCTTGTATCCCCATTTCAGCAAGGCACTGGGCAGGTCCCTCCAGGTGCGATCAGCCAATGTACTTTTATGCAACAATGCCCTGAATCATGGGGAGTGGGGGCCGTGTCTGTGCCATTTGTGGTACATGAGATAGACCAGTATGAAAAAAAAGAAAATGCACCATAGTGAATCGGTATGTTTCCAGAAAGCACTGAGTACTGGTACCTTACCTGTACTTACCGCCAAATTGATATATTGTTCTTCTTCCCCTGCGTAGTGAGACCAGTCTAAGAAACAAACCCGGCACCCACATCTCCTGAGGCTTAATTAATTGTCCTGACTTTTAGATAGAGCTTTTAGTTGTTCTGCCAGCAGAAAGTCCAGGAAGAAAGGAGCTGGCCAACCTTTTTGCATCTTCGGTGTGTATTAATGTTCTGGCTTTTTATGACTGTTAAAAGGCATTATGGTTAATTTTGACTTACTTCCTTGTATTTGAAGAATGTAGGTAGTCTTTCCTTATCTTAACAGAGTTTTGGGCTTACCTTACATATTTATCAAAATACCCTGTGATATTCATTCTGTGACAAGCATAGGTTAATTAATTTATAGGATATGGGTAGGATGCTTTAGTTAATGGCTTCATTTTTCTCATTGTCTATAGTAAACATTTGGAGACTCAGACTTTGTACCAAGTTGCTTTTTCCTCTCACTTCTATTTTGATGATTATTGAATTGTTATTAAAGATTTTTGAGAACTGCACTGTTGGTGTGAATCCTTTTTAAAGGATTTTGCAGAAATGCAAGTGCAGTTTGTGAGGAAACAACACCAGAAATTCCACACAAAGTCTGTTTAAATTTTTGGCTGTGCAAGGATCTCGTTCTCCTCTAAAAGTATGAATTGAATCCACTGTGTACTCTGTGTCTACTCTGAGGCATATAGGATCCATCTTTTTCTGCAGAGCTGTGCTGCTTAATCTTCTCTCTCAGTTTTTTTTCTGAATGTCCTATCTTTTTGGAAACTCATTGACACAGCAACTGGATTAGTCAATAAGCACTGCCTTTATTTTTCTTCTTAAATTTGTCTTCATTTTCTTCTTAAATTAGTCTCTGTCCTGGTTGCGATCTGTATAGTACAATAGCAGAATTCTGCCTGCGGGAAAGAAGGTGGTATCCAACATTTTTCACAGCGTCATGTAAACCAGATCCAAGGCAGCCAACACAGCAGTTAATACACCAGTGTTTTGCTTGTAGCTTAGCCTGGAAGAATGACCCATCTAGGGAGGGAGTCCATACATTGGGAGACCCAGGCTGAATCCAGCTTCCAGGCACATTCTTGAACCAGTCTCCAAATCCCTTTGTGCCCCAGTCCCTCATCTGGAAAATTGGTGTTTGTATTTTAGAGCCCTGGGGGAAGAACATGAGGGAGTGGAGGGAGACATTATACGTGTTGAAGACAGATACATAGGTGAAAGTTGAACCTAATACTAATTGTTACCATATCTTTCCTTCTGGCATCTCTCAAAAATGCTTGTCATTCCTTTATTTAGCTATAGTCGTTCTTTAAAGCAACAGCTACTAGCTAAAGGTACTTGGATAACAGTAAAAAATATGCTGTATCAAAAATTAAAACCACCAAAACGTATATGACTCACCCCAAGGAACCTGTTGGGTTGCAACCAGCTCAGGTCCCTGAAGTTATCTCAGCAGGTTATTGCCCTATCGTGGTTACCTCATATGGTCTCTTCAGTTACAGGACTAGTCCTTAGAAAGGAAGATGTCTGGTAAAATGTGTGGGCTTCAATTACTTTTCATAAGATCAAGATCAAAGGAAAGGTTCTCTGATGTGTTTTCTTTCTTCTTTTTTTTTTTCTCCACAGTACTCTAGTAGTGGTTTATACCATATAAAGTCTTTTCAGAATAATTTCCAGTGTACCAGCAGGTTCCTTAGCTGGCTGCCATGCTACATTGAAATGAGTCTCATCTGGACGTGCTGTGTGCTCTCTTTCCATATTCTGATCCTCTTTGATCACAGCAATCAAACGAGGAGTTCAGATGCTTCCTGGTTTGCCCCCCTCTATCTTTCTACTATTTTCCTTTTTGAAGACCATGTTAATGAAAAAAAAGACTGTGGTGTTCAATATAAAAAATACTATTAATACCTCAGCCAGTGTGGAATTTTTATAGATTGGAATTATTTTATAGAATCTGATTTTTTTTTTAATTTCTTCTTATCAAAAAATGCAGAAATACAGCAAATGTATGCTTTGTCTTTTTTGTTTCCCGCAGCATGTAGCTGCTTCCTTCTCTAGTTAATTAAGAAAAAGAAAAGCAACCTCTTCAGAAGCCATTTTTTCTCCACTGCTCTTAAAATTTCACTGTGTGGTTCTCTAAGCAGCTTATTGTTATGATTTTGGAGGGAAATGCAACTCTTTACTAACTTGCAATTTGAAAGCTTCCCCAGTCAAGCTTTGCATATGACAGCCTTTCTTGCAAAATATAAATGGAAAGAGTAAAATGGGACAAGAGACCACTGCAGGTATAAATCTGTGGAATTGCCTCAAAATTGTTAATCCCATATGGGCTGAGTTTCCATTCACCTTGTTTTCCCTTAAATAGAGGGAACAGAATTCCACTTCTTTGTGTTTTTCTCTTCAGTGTGTCACTACCACTCTTCATGGTTTGCAGTCCTCTATGCTCAGGTCGCTGCTTCTTTTTGTCCTCCTCATTGTGGTCTAGCTTCCCCATGTGCACGCTCTCATATTTGATGTCTTTTATGCCACTCTTCCACGTACAGGGGAACTATAGAGCCCACTATAGTAAGGATTCTGTGTGGCTGTAGGGGGAAAGACATGACAGACCACCTGAAGATAGATTTGCTTCCAGATCTGCATTGCCTGGTGATTGCTCAGACAGACGTCTGTACTAGCTGTGGATTTGACAGTGAGATTTGTGCCAAACTTGCTTGGAATCATGATATACCTCAACTTTCATCCCTGGCCTGCATGATGTCTCTTCTTGTTTCCTTGTCATCCCTGTTCTGATGTGGGCACCCAAGGCGAATGCCCGTGTTCAGTTTCTGACAGTGGAAGATCTACATTCAGAGCAGAGCATCGGACAGAAAATATTAGAAACTGCAATATGTATGTCCGAGAGCCTTGCCTTGCCATGTACTAGGGTGAGTTTTGTATAGAAACAGAAAGTGTTCAGAGGGTGTCCCACAGCGTTGGGCCATGGCAGAGGATCTGAAAACGGAGCAGAGGATTTTCCTGACGTCATCACCTGATGTAGTAATACTGCGATTACTCATCTGGATGATTGTTTTCTTCTTCTTCCCTTTTGCTCAAAAGGGTGGGTTGGGATTATTCGTCATCTTTGGCTAAACTGACACAAAGTTATGTGGAACAGATGGACATCACCAGACTGCCTTTATGTACAGGTTATTAGCACAATATGTTTTCACAGGTTTGAATAGTTCAATCCCAGTCTGCACCAGTTACAATACTATGGATGTTAAAGCACTGATAGCGTTTTGCCATTTCAGTTATTCTTTAGCTCCTGGACAAAAATGAAGCCTAAAAAAGCACTCTTCCCAGTACCTCCCCTTTCAGACAGTTGCCTTCTAAAGTTTTTGCGGTAGGTTGCCTTTCCTTGTGGACTTGAGTTGTAGTTTGAGAGGGAAAAAAGAAGATACATCACTTGTTGGAGCTTCAGGACATTTTAAACTTACCCTTTAAAACCATGCTATTAATTTGTGCATCTGCTTTAATTTTAAATCCCGCTTTGTCAATAAAAATAGTTTGCTTAAATGTTCTCTATCTTTAGAACTAAAGGGAAATGAAAATTTTGAAATCTTTAGAGTAGATTTTAATACCTCATGCCTCCTTCTGAGGTTCCTGCTTTCCTGCATGGGTATGGATGTATGCAGATGAAGGCTGACACACACACATTTTCTCTGACTTCTCTGGAGAAGCAGCATCATCAGAGGTGGCCACCACATGCCTGCAGCAAGTAAAGAACAAGAAAGGAGACCAGACAGGTCACATCTTGTATGACCAAAATGCAGAAAACACTGCAGCTGTTCTCATGTAGAAGAAGAAAAAAAATCTGACAGGGAAAAAAAAAGGCAAGTTGCCTTTTCTGCCTTAGAAAAGCCATCCCACAGCACCACCTAGCAGACACAGATGGATATGAGTAAACAGACTTAAGACGAGCAAAATGCTACTGGGAGAATAGGATGTTGAGCAGGACTGTGGGCTATACAACAGCCGGTCCACCTAATACGTAGCACAGGTCATCGATAGGAGCTGAGTTGTGCTGTCCTTCCCTCACGTAGCTGTAACCCTTTACCATCTGATATTTGTAGCCTGATGTAGCTAATGAATCTCTGCATATTTGATGAAACACATCTTCAGTTTGGGGTTTATTTGGGTTTTTTTTAGCTTTGGAGTCATGCTCTTTGGCCCCATGTATTTTTTAATGCACCTAGCTTAACTGGAGTGATGGCAATCTCAATCGTCTTCCGAATTAATGTTCTTGACGGCGTTAGTGCAAGGTGCCGGGGGAAATGGCCCAGCAGCCTGTTGGGAAATACTGCCAGGGCACAGACTTTGAAGAGCATAGCAAGCACAGCCTGGTCCAACCCCTGCAGCTGGGGAAGATGTGTTAGAAATAGTTAAGCTGCAGCTGTTGGCTGCCTACGTTTTTAAAAGTAGTTGTTGTATCTGTTTGCTTTTCTAGGGGACCAGTACACAAGCTTGAGTTTGGGCTACAAATGTGAAGTATTTATTTGTGAAACTAGCAGATTTCAGCCTATGGCATTCACTTTGTTACTTGATTAATCTTGCTCATCTCTGTACCTTAAATTGCCTTTTAGCATTTGTCCTGCCATCCTAAACAGGTGGGTGTGAACGGCTCTGGCATTGCCCACTTGTGGGAGGCTGTCTAGGAGCTCAGAGGAAGTAGTCAGGGCTGCAACGGATTTCAGAGCACAAGTTGCAGATGGTTATGCCAAACTAGAGCAGCACTGCTCCTCCTGTGAATTGTGCTGGGGATGTATGGGCTGGAAGTAATGGGAAGGAATAGTTCAAACTTGCAAAGATTTTTACTTTGATATTATGTGTGTAGGCAGATCTGCTTTACTACTCAGAGGCAGTACAGAGAGATCTCCGGCAGCACGACTAAAATCCAGTCCCTTCCAGGTTCTGAGGTCTTATTTTCCTGGTTAACGTGGGGGACTGGCTATCAAGACTCTTAATTTGCTCTGTAGGATTTAAAAAACTTTATTATCATCACTACTGTTGTTGTTATTATTATTCAGAGCCAAGAACTATACAACTAAATCTGTATGTGGACACCTAAAATACTCTTTCAGATATTGTGAGACATTTTACTTTTATGAAAGGAAATGTGCTTATGCAGTACTTTGGAAAATTTTAAAAAATACTTTTTTTTTCTGGCATTTCCATGACCACTGTGGTATATCTTTCAGGGCCTTCACACAATTCCTCCATGATATTTCTCATCTCTTTTGTGCAACTATTTAGATGTTAACTATTTAAATGTTCCTTGTCCAGTGCTGTGAGAGCCTACCATGAAACATTTTCTAAAAGCAGGAAAAATTACACCAAAACTAAGAGTTCAGTGTTATTTTAGTACTGTCAATAAACTCACTTCTTCAGAAATTGTGCTCTACTGAGTTGAAAGAGTCAAATCTCAATTACATTTGGTTTTGGCTAAATCCATAGGAACCATTCCTGTCAGACATTACACAGCTACCGCAGTGCATTTCAGGTGAGCTTTCTGGGATGCCAAGGATCATGTTCCGCAGCAGTTTATTTTACTGCTTTTGTGAACTGCTGCCCCTCGTTAGGGCATCACTGTATTTACTGATTTTGCCTGCAGTTACTCTTGACTTCAGAAGAAAGTGGAAGTAATCTGTTGCGGTTACTTCAGGAAAAAGAAAGGCTTGGAGGTGGCTTGTTTTTTAGCTTCTTCTCTCTCTCCCTCTATCTGTCTGTACTGCTCCCAAAGAACTGAAACAACAGCCCCAAATTGATCTATGATGCAAGTCAAATCACTGCTGGTTATGATCTCATACTTCTGTGGGTTCAGCTCTCTGAATGACCATGGCAATTACTTGGCTAAAAACTGTGCCAGTCCTAGATGCTGAATAATTCTCAAATACTACATCTCAAATATATTTCATTCTGACAATAATGAAACTGAAATGCCTTTTAAATAATGCCACAATAAAGGCACATCTGACTGTACAGTGGTTTGATCAAATGCGTTTAGTCTTCAGGTTCAGAGTAGGACACTGAGAAGGGTCAAATAAAGAGAAATCTGGGCTCTGCTAGCTGCTCCCCTGTCCTGGTTACCACTGCTGAAAACTTACCTGTAGCTTGGTAGCTACAGCCTCCTGGGGATATACAGGCATATATTGGATTTCACTTATCTTACTACGTTGCTGTTTGGTATTTTTAGACTTGTGGCAAGAGTGGTCATATTTCAGGTGAGTTTGGAAGATGCTCTGTGGTACTTCTGAGGCTCTGTTATCTCACTTGGGAGATAAGAAACCTGGTCCAGGCTTGTCTTCGGACTGCACATGTAGGTTTCCAAGAGAGCAGGCTGTAGGGAGGGCTGCACACATACACGTGTGTGAGCTCAGAAGCCCTGCTGGACCTGTCACTTTTGAAAATGAGTTTCTGAGCCTTAAATATTGTCATAGCCATGTTCTGGGTCTCCTATATAAGAAACATATTTCTAACCCTCAGTGTCTGCTGTCAGACTAGACCAAAAGTAAGGAATGCTCTCACTGTGGTACTGATGAGGAACCGAAACGCAAATTCTGTGAGTCTTAGGAGGTTTGTTAGCAAGCCTCTCGGTATTCTCTTAAGTGCTTGGGAAAATTAAGTCACTTCTAGAATATCACAGGTGGCTACTGTAATCCCCGACCACACCTGGTGTGCAGAGAACTGCTAGAATCTCATTGCATAAAAGGTCTCATCTTCAGGTGATTCGTGAACTGATGAATGTGATTAGAGCTTGCCCCAAGTTGGGCTTGGGAAGCCATTCCCACATTACTAGGAGGAGTTGCTGTATAGAAACACTTCCATTTTTATTATCCAAGCAGGAGTCTGAGGGGTCTCCTGGCACCTCTTTCTCCTTTCTGCTGTTCACACCCAACCTACGTCTTTTCAGTTTCTACGTTTGTTTGATTTGCAGTGAAATTGAGGGTGGCTGTGATGAGTTTGGTTGATAAAAGTCAGAGGAAGGAGGTAGCTTGAGATGGAGGAATTGCATTGTCTCCCTGGACACTGAACTTTGTATCTCTTCCAAAATAGATATCACCATGCTATGAGTACTGTTTCCTACCATAATAACATCTCATAATCTTGCCATTCTTCGTCTGTATGCAGAAGTTGCATACCTGCTTGAGTTTATGAAAACCAAAATTTAAAATCTCTCCATCTCTGTCCTCGTTCAATGAAGTTAGAGTTAGAATAATATGAAATTACTAGGGCTGTGTAATTCAGCAGTGCCTTAGCTGATACGCAGTGACTTGTGCCCCCATAAGTGTTAGCTGTGTGGAAGATGCTGCCACTCAGCTCAGAAACCCACCACATGGGAAGCTGGGAGTGTGTCCGGGTTCAGTTACGTTTTTGTTTTCATCATGGAGTCCTGTGGATCTAGGAAAAAGCATCTGGTCTATAGTGATGATGTGAATTAGATTTGAGGACATCCGCCTTTTCCAGACTTGGGAAAGCTGTGACAAATAGGTGATTGCTGGAGAAATGTGACTGCTTCTGTTATGTTTAGGTGTTCCTCAGAAAGCAGCTTTATTCATTAACTTTATTTGGCAAGTTGTCCAGAGGTAAATAAATGGGTCTGGTTTTTCAATCAAAGCACTGATTCTGGGTTCCTTTCTGTGCTTGATAATACTCAAAAGTTTTAGAATAGAGAAAAATCTTCAGTTCGTGCATATAATGAAATAGTAGTACTCTTACCGTTCTAGTAATAAGTGGAATATATACATATATATCTCCTTTCTCTAGTTTTACTTTATTAATTATTCTTTCAAGAGGAGTTTGTGGTGGGTTTGTCCCATGGTTTTATGTGTGATATCTGTTCTTTCAACAGTTTTATTATTTCAGTAGTTGAAACCACTAGTATGTTGCTTTTTAGGGTGACTAAAAAGGATAACCTGTTAACAGTTATTTACTTAAGAAAGCTGTTGCAATAGATAATATATTATAGTTTGGACTCTTTGTTAGCACACTATCTTCAACCATTTCCACAGATTTTATACAAAGGTTGTTTTGATTTTGAGTTTTTGCTGTTGAAATGTTGTCTGTGAGATTGTACAGTGTTGGGAAAGGACTGCCAAGCATATCATTAAACTCACAGGGGTTTTCAGGTGAAGTTATTTAAACCCAGCCATAGTTTTGGTATTTAATAAGAGTATTTTTTAATGGAACTGTTGAAAGAACAAATTTCACATGCATAAAACCACAGAATAATAACAAAGTAGTTTTCCACTGTACTTGCAGATTCAAATAGTTTTGTCCTCTAGGGCCCTTGAACTCAACCTTGATATTATTTAAACAGGACATCGCCAAGGCCACTAACTCTAGCAAGCTGTTTCATGAGCGGTAGAACTAATGAGGCAATTTGTTATCTTTGTTATCCTCCTTCCTTGCTTTTTCCTTCCCATCCCACATGCTCTCGGTACCATCAGTTCTGTCATGTGCCCCGTGCCTGTCTTTGGCACAACTGGCAGCCTGTGGTGTGGTTGGTGGAAGGCGAAGGCTTCATGAGGACTAATTTTTTAGCTGGCTCCCTTTCAAAATGGCTGGAAACTTCCTTTTCTCTGATGGGAACTCCAACTTGGGCGTCTTTTCTATTGCAGTTTTCAATTTGGTAGTAACGTTGCTCAATTGCTGTCAAATATGACTGAATTCAGTGGGCAGATCCCATAGTTACAGGGAAGAGTTAGTCTACGAATGGACAGGGGGAGGGACAGCACAGCTCTCTAAGGAAACAACGGTGAAAATGGAGCGTCTCGTGTTTGAGTGGGTTTGATGTGGGTTTGATTTTGTAAAGAGGCTCTGAGAGAAGGTCCTCTAGTTTCCTTATTTCTGTTTTCCTCTGGCTTTGACTGTAATTCGGCAGCACCACACATTTTATTGGTGATGACTGTCACAGTCAGGGACTGGGTTATCTCAGAGCTCCACCTGGGCAGTTTTGTGCATTGAACAGGAGGAAAACTAACTCCATGAAGATGCTGAAGTTTTGAGATGCTGCTTTGTACACAGTTCCCATGTCAAACGTACTGCAGGTCTGAAGCTTGTGAAGTACGCTCTGACGGTGTCATGAGGAAACTCTTTTCTGCATCACCTACAGGCCAGCCTCTTTTGGTGTGGAAAACTGATACGAAGCAAGTCGACTTCTAATTACTCATGAAAATGGTATAGTAGTGATGTAACCTTACATCTATAGCCTGCATCTGGAATTTAAAATATTTCTGAAAACACACATTAGTCAAATATTTACTTGGAGGTTTAAAAAAAAAAAGGAAAAAAGATGCAATGTTACATCTTTTATTTGCCTTTAACTTCACAGTCCTTCAGCTTTCCCATATGTAAAATGCAGTGAATCGCTACCCACTTCATAGAATTGTTGCATGACATGAGTAATTGTAGATGGCTTTCAGATCCTTAAATGCAAAGTATAAGTAGCACATCAGTAACTTGTCTTAGTATTTTGAAGTAGTAACAAGTTATTTAATCCCTTCTCTCTTTAAAATTGATTACCTTTTGTTTTGAGTACAGTGACATTGTATTACATTAGATGCCTTCACAAACCAAGATTTCACTCAGCTACATACTGAAATCTAGAATAGTGTGATATGAAGGGGATTTTGGAGAAGGGGTGAAGGGAAAGCCCTGTCTGCAATTAAGTTCATAAAAACTCTTTTCCTCTCCCAGTTTTTTTGGAACATAGCTAAGGAAATATCACCTTGGCCCTGCCCAAGGAAAAGAAATTGCTGAAACTCCCATTCTTTCCTGTTGCCAGAGGTTCAGCCCAGTGACCATCTGTTGAGGACAGCATAGTTCAAGGCTAACATTGTACATCACTGCAGAGAGCTAGTGGGAAGGCTCAGCATGCAACTCTTCCATCATTAGAAGAGAAAAAAAAAAGAGAAACATGCCAAGTAGCCTTAATCACATTGTTCCTATGTAGGAACACACCCAGTTCTTGTGATCAATATAATAGTAACCAGTGGTTAAATTTTAGTTTGCAAAATCATCTGTTATGTGGAATTCTACTTGTGGTTTCTTGTTGTTTATTATCTACTTGTCTTCTTTTTACCAAAACATGAAATACCACAGTTGTGTCTGTTGCGGAACAGATCATCAGGGTAGTTTTCAAGAGAGACAAGGTTATTTTACATTCATTCTGCTCATCAGAATTGTAAATTTTACTTAGTAGAAGTATGATTCCTAAAGACCACTCTTGTGTGAAAAGTGGGACATACTCCTACTTTGACTGTGACCTATAGATTTTTGCGCCATGCATTTGCAGTAACTACTGAAAAAACACCATCAGGCAGTATGCTTCCAGATGCTAAATTGCATTAGAATGACATTATACATGTCATAGTATTTTTGTTATATTTGTATAGCGCTAGTTTCATATGTGCCCAACAAAGGTTATAGAATCATAGAATGGTTAGAGTTGGAAGGGACCTTAAAGATCATTGAGTTCCAACCCCCCTGCCATGGGCAGGGACACCTCCCACTAGACCAGGTTGCTCAAAGCCCCATCCATCCTGGCCTTGAACACTTCCAGGGATGGGGCATCCACAGCTTCCCTGGGCAACCTGTTCCAGTGCCTCACCACCCTCACAGTAAAGAATTTCTTCCTGATATCTAATCTAAACCTCCCCTCTTCCAATTTAAAACCATTATCCCTTGTTCTGTCACTACACTTCCTGACAAAGAGTCCCTCTCCGGCTCTCCTGTAGGCTCCCTTGAGATATTGGAAGGCTGCTATAAGGTCTCCCCTGAGCCTTCTCTTCTCCAGGCTGAACAACCCCAGCTCTCTCAGCCTGTCTTCATAGGGGAGGTGCTCCATCCCTCTGATCATCTTCGTGGCCCTCTGCTGGACCCATTCCAACAGGTCCATGTCCTTCCTGTGTTGAGGACTCCAAAGCTGGATGCAGTACTCCAGGTGGGGTCTCATGAGCACAGAGGGGTAGAATCACCTCCCGTGACCTGCTGGCCACACTTCTCTTGATGCAGCCCAGGAGGCGGTTATCTAATGAAAGGAACAGACTTTATTAGACAAAATTACTCTATGATCCATAATATGAAAATGCTTGAAAACCCTTGCTATATATAAACAATTTGAGGTGAATGTTTGTAGAAGAAAAAAGGAAAGATAAATGTCTGTTCTTTATCAAAAGCTGTTTGATAGCACATTGCATGCTAGCATGAGTTTTAGCAGAAGTTGTTTTTCACGTTACTGTGGTGTCTCTCAAGCTAGGTGTTTTACACATTATCCAAGATAATATCAAAATCCCTACCCAGACACAGAAGGCAGGTCTAGATATACTGATGGTGTTCGTTTGGCTGGAATCCTAGAAGATACCAGTGTTTGGGGAAGGGTTAATAAAAGGATCAACAGGTTGAATATGATGAAACTGCACAATTTGAAGAGAGAAAGAAAATAAAATCTTTGTGTAAATCTTTACAAGCGAAGCATAATTCCTGTTCTGGACAGAGGCTGATGGCAAATTTCCAGTGAAATATTTTTGGGTTTTGTTTTGCAATGGAAAAAGCTAAACATTTAATTAAAACCAAATCCTTCTGTTTCAACAATTTCTGAAAGAGCAAAAGAGAAAGGCACTTAAAACTGGGAAATACCTAACAGCTCTGTGGTTGAGGCTCTCAACAATGGTGCGATGACACCATCTCAGGAGTCACCTGAGACTAAAGAAGTTTGATCCTTTAATGTCTTATAATCTCCAGGTCCTATCCTGTCCTCCTTTCTGGCTGAATAATTATATGTCATTTTCACACAATTAACAGTTCTCACAGAAGAAACCAAGGGGACTGGTCGTGTTGTAGGGGAGGAGAACAAGAAAAGACTTCTCTCACTTTGTGATTTCTCCTCTGATGTTGTGAATAGTCCTCCAGTCATCCTGTCATAAAACATAGAAAAATGTCATTTCATGGGATGAGAAAGTCACTTCCCTACCTCATGGGAAGATCATCGTTGGCGTTCCAAACGGGGAAGAAGGAAATGTCGCATCTCCTGTCTCATTCCAGGCCCTGCAGCACTTTAATTTTTAAACAATGCATGTGTGACATGGCTATTGCTGCATGAGAAATGTAGCTACATCCTTAGGTCATTACAGATGGCTTAATACGGGGCTGATTTCTACCCCCAGTATACTCTTTTAAAGCTCCCATCAGAATTGCATGTGTTCACCTGAGAGATGCATTGGCCTATAATATGTTTTGATTTGTTGTATGAATTGCCTGCTTCTGTGTACAGATTTTTTTTCATTTTTCCCCCTTCTGTTTCTGGACTATGATTGATGATGTAAATAATCATTTCCAGGCATGAGCCTTTCTTTTTTTTCCTGTTGACCAGTCACTAATCACTACTTGCTCATCCCTGTGTTTTGTTGGTAAGCCAGATGAATTTCTTTTTAATGGCCTTCTTTCTCTTCATGTCAGAAATCTCACCACAGATAAATGACAGATACACACCAGATATTTAACAGCACGCAGACCTTATAATCATTATCCAGTACATTTACAAAGTTCTGAGAAATTTCATTTTAAGAATAGTAAATGCATGCATTTCTCTGCCATCCCTACCATTACGCACTTTGTAGAGAGAAAAGCTTAAAGGAACATTCAGAATTAAAAGGCTGTTGTTTAACTGATATTTTTTTAGCTTCTTGCATCTAAGCATATAGGGTTTTTCATCTCAATCTAACTTATCTTTCTGCAATCCGCATATTCAGTCCTGAGCCTGCAAAGCACTTAACAACGTTTAATTTGCTTAATTTAAGCATCCCTCTGAAGATTTGAGCAAAAATGGTTGAATGTTGAAATGGGGGTCTAGCGTTATTTTAATTATATAAGCATTGGCATCTAATAAAAATGCCAATGCTTAAAATAGACATGGCATCATGCACATTCTTATGTATGTTACTGGTGTATCAGCCCACAGATACATAGATCGCTTAATAGTTACAGTCTTAATGAAATAAAATGCCTGAGTGTACACAATATTCAGTACCTACAATGGGATATTTACATTCTTTATGCATCCTGTGTTTAACCGTTGCTCCCCATGCATCTAAGCTCTACAGAGAGACCTAGATAGATTGGATCATTGGGCCAACATCAATGGCATGAGTTTCAACAAGGGCAAGTGCCAGGTTCTGCACTTGGGCCACAACAACCCCGTGCATTGCTACAGGCTTGGGGAAGTGTGGCTGGAAAGCTGCCTGGAAGAAAGAGACCTGGGGGTTCTAATTGACAAGTGGCTGACTATGAGCCGGCAGTGTGCCCAGGTGGCCAAGAAAGCCAACAGCATCCTGGCTTGTATTAGAAATAGCATGACCAGCAGAAGTAGGGAGGTGATTGTGCCCCTGTACTCAGCACTGGTGAGGCCACACCTCGAGTATTGTGTCCAGTTTTGGGCACCTCAATACAAGAGAGATATTGAGGTGCTGGAGCGAGTGCGGAGGAGGGCAACGAAGCTGGTGAAGGGCCTGGAAGACAAATCATATGAAGAGCGGTTGAAGGAGCTGGGACTGTTTAGTATGAGGAAGAGGAGGCTGAGGGGAGACCTCATCACTCTCTACAACTACTTGAAAGGACACTGTAGAGAGGTTGGTGCGGGTCTCTTCGCACAGGTAACTAATGACAGAACAAGAGGGAATGGCTTCAAGCTCCAACAGGGTAGGTTTAGACTGAACATTAGGAAAGAATTTTTCACAGAAAGAGTGGTCGGGCATTGGAATAGGCTGCCCAGGGAGGTGATTGAGTCACCATCCCTGGATGTGTTTAAGAGACATTTAGATGTGGTGCTGGGGGATATGATATAGGGGAGAACTTTGTAGTGTAGGGTAGATGGTTGGACTCGATGATCCCAAGGGTCTCTTCCAACCTGGATGATTCTATGATTCTATGCATCTCGGCTTTGCCATACCTCCGCGTGCCCTGCACACCCTGTGACTTGGGCAGTTGTTGCCTCTCTGATAGCAAAGCAGAGCAACTGGCATGTCTTCATTGCAGCCTCGAGAGCAGCTTTTAAGGCCCCAGCACAGATGAACTCTTTCTCCCTTCTAGAGACAGGTGACTACACTCATTTGAGAAGTTTCGTGGTGTTCTGTAGGTTATTTTAAATTTTTCACTGTTCTCCTTCAAAGAGGCTGCTTTAAAGTTTAGACAGCAAATTAAGCTGACTAGAAACACTTGGCTCAGGTGACGCAGAAGGGTCTCATTCTTCTGATGGTTCTGGCATTTGGGAGCTATAAATAGAAAAGAACTGGAATACTAAATAGAGTTGTCACTCCTTTTGGAATGAAGTAATTGACCTCAAATGTCGGGTTTGGAGAAGAGAGTCAGAGAATAGAAAGGGCTTGGTTTGTTTCTTTGTTCTGTAAGGCATTTGGAAGTCCTAGTAATAGGGGTTTCCAAATGTTTTACCCCCTAATGTCTTTCTCGATGTTTGACACTCCCACACACCCTTTCTGATGTATTTTTGTCTGGACTAAGTAGACACTGTACAACATATTTACAAAGCTATTTGCTCTTGCTGTAGATGTTATGGTTCTTTCCCATGTATAGTCACACCTGCATATTTCTGAGGTAGCTGGTGTCCAGCCATCGCATCAGAGGTGGCTCTCCCTCCTTGTGCACCCAAGTGGGCTGACTGGCTGAAATCAGTACCAGTTGGTTTTCTATTGTGCAGGTGTAGGAAAGGCCCAGTAAGATGCTGGCTGCAGTGGAGACGTCCTTGTTACATAAATATGGGTCAGCAGCTTGTGAAATACTGAAATTACATTTTTCCAGAGATTTGGGAAAATTAATATGTATCAGAAAATACCGGGATGTTTTATGTGTCAGTTAAATTGTGCTTCTAAAAGACTGGCTACTGATATGCATCCTTGGCAGAGGGCTTTTGTATGTCAGGCATGTGCATAGCTGGCACTGACTACCTGACAGAGAAAATGAGCCTCCTGCTTCATACACAGCCTGTTTTATGGGCTGTAAATATCTTAATTTCTACTGAAGCTGTGCTATGCAAGGGAATGCCAACATAAGATTATCCAGCTGTCCTTCCCCTCCTCATCTGTTTTCAATATTTCTAATATCAGTCTGATTTCAAGATTGGATTTTTCTCTGAGAACAAGGTTAGAAGTGTTCCAGGTGCATTTTTATCTCCCAGGGATAGAAAATGAACAAACTGGCATGGTTCTGGGATCTGCCACAAAACACAGATGCCTTATGCCAGAGCAGTAGTAAGATAAGATTGCGGTCATTAGGGGCAAACCTTCTTTCACACAAAACAGACAGCTCTCATTGCCTACTTCCAGTAATGCTGAAGTTGAAGCACAATCCTGAGGCTTTAGTAACATGTAAACCAACAGTAAAATAGTAAGCTAGAAGCAAACAAACAGGGAGAGAAAACAAGTTTTTCTTCTAATACATATATTATTCTAATATATGTTCTAGTCTTTTTGTATATGTGCAGTGTGTGTGTGTATATATTTATATATTTGTAGTTTTACTAGGTGGT
This sequence comes from Numenius arquata, assembly GCF_964106895.1. NCBI lineage: Eukaryota > Metazoa > Chordata > Aves > Charadriiformes > Scolopacidae > Numenius > Numenius arquata. The sequence continues at coordinate 40,575,584 of NC_133579.1, read as the reverse complement.
GAAAAAACTTTGTGACCTATTGGCAACAAGTACAACAGGAAACCGAATAGCTGGATACAAACTCTGGTCAATTCCCAAATTATAATTTGGAAATGTTAGAAGACATTTTTCATCACTACTCTGCTATAGAGCTGCTTTTTTTCTTGGGTTGTTTTTTTTTTTCAGTTTTAATCCTTGCCCATATCATGAGATTCATCCAGAGACGTAAGCCAAAGCTACGCTTTGGTCTCACTCCCCTGTCTGAGCATGAGACAGGTTGGGAACAACAGATAGAGAAAAATATGGAACATATAACTTTGTAAGAAATTCTAGGAGAATCACAATGTTTTTTTGTTTATGTACATCTAACTTTTTGATAGATAAAGTAAACATCTCCTGTACTTATTTTTGATGACCTTGTTGTTAGGATTATATTTTCTCATGGCAGGTTTTAACTGGTACTTTTTGTACATCTTCCTTTTCTACCTCTCCTCTTCATTTGTCTGTGATTCTTCCTTGAAAATGACCCTTAAAGGCTACTGAGTCCTGGTAACTCTTCTTAAAAATCAGGGGAAAATACAGATATTTCTGTTAGCATCACACCATTTAATTCTGTCCACTCATTCTGAATAAGAGAAAATGAGTTTGAGCAAGAGTTAGTAGTGTGTCCTTGTGTGAAAGAAGGCCAAATGCATCCGGGGCTGGGTTGGCAGGAGCGTAGCCACCAAGTTGAAGGAGGTGCCTCTCCCCGTTTGGTGCTGATAAGGCTGTATCAGGAGTTCAGGTGTCCTGGTTTGGGCTCCTTAGTATGAGAGAGAGATTTAGCCGCTGCAGCGAGTCTAGCAGGGGCTTATCACAATGGTTAGTGGGTAGAACACATGATATATGAGGAAGAGGGAACTGGGATTGTTTACCTGAGATGAAAAGGAAGATGATATTAGGTCCATTCCAACTTAAATAATTCTAATATTCTCTCAAGATTAATATTTATGTTTCCTTTTCTTTTCTTACTATAAAGGAAAAGAATATAATAACATAGTTATATCTTTCATTTATATTTTATATTTATTATTATAATAAATTTGTTTTATATATACAATGTATATTATGTATTTTATTTAAATATATATATATTCAAGGAAGGTCTTTCCTCCTCTTGTGAACAGAACATGGTTTTATCCCCTTGTGAAACACAAAACTGAGCCATGTTGCAGGTGCTGGCAGGATGCTATAGCTGGCTGTTTCCACAGCACTAGATCTGAAGTCGGGGACATCTTTGCACTCCACAATAGAGAAGGTTTTCAGCTTTCCTGTGCACCTCTCACCGGTGGCCTGGACACTCGTTGCACTGCATGCTTCTTTAGCTGCAGCTCTGCCTGGGATGAGTATATGGCCTTACAAGGCCATGTCCATGCTTGGATCAGGCCTCGGAGGATTTGGCCGTAGTAAAGCTTTAGGTAAAAATCCAATGCCCTTTTCTTCTTTAAATGTTAATACTGTAAATCCAAAGCAACTATATTGCCCTGAGCAAAATACTAAGTTTTTGTTTTCACTAACTTTTTTTTTAAAAAAAAAAAGAATCCTAAATTTTAAAATCTGAACTTTGCAACTATTGCTTTAGTCTCTAAGTCAGTGAACTTTCTGACAACATTCCTTGTAAAGGCTAAAGCCTTTCCTGGCAAGTGATTAACAACTGAGACAAGCCCTTCCATGAGACATGAATTTTGCAGCCTGTTGTGTGGTCTCTTTGGCTGGATCTGTAACACATTTCCGATTGTCTAAATATAAAGAGATAAAAAGGAAAGGGACTGCCAAACTCCACTGTATAATGTAAAGCGAGTCAGAGGGAAAAGGTTTATAATTTTTCTTCTTCCTTTTACATTGCTGGCTATTTCTTATCTTTAGCCAGAAGATGCCTGCATCATTTCCTCTCTATAAATTGGGTTGCACGTGATACAAAAACACAATTATGACTTTATTTTCTAACTTAATAAAAATTTTGGTACTTCAGTGTTTTGACATTCAAGAACCCTGATGTAATCTCAGAACTGTTAAAGCATCACTTTACCAAGCCAGTATTGCCTCAGTGAGCCTTCTTTTTTAACTAAGCTGTAATATTTAGGACGGAAATTTGGAATTAATTGCAACAGCCAATATTTGCAAAGTGATGATACCAGGACTTTTTTTGAGCTAGCACATCATGTGTCTAGCTCTTCTATTGCTCTTCTGACATCTAGTCGTGTTTGAAGCAATAGCGTGATTGCCCTGCGGATTTTAACAGAACTGTGACTCTGTTGAAGCTGATTCAGAAAGCAGTTGTGCCTCTCTTCAGTACTAAATGAGGGCGGCAGAAACAGCCTCAAAAGACTTCATGAAGTTTTTAACAGTGATTCAAATGAATAGTGATTCATCTACTCATGAATGAAATATGAAACTTGTTTCTGTTGCTCCCGTTGCTGTGCCATCTGGGTATACCATGTGAAATAAAATGATACCAGTCACTGGCAAAAACTCCTGTGGCTTCGCAAAGGGAAGCAAAAAAGTCGATGAATGTCTGCTCTTTTTTCCTGTTAAGCAATCTCCCAGTTTTGAGATTTACAGTTATTTTCTTTGCAGTGTAACTGTCTACTATTTAATTAATTGAAAAGGCATGTCCTGCAAACACATTTTGTAATTCACTCCCCAAGATATGAGGATCTCCTGCTTTGATAGTCAACATAGTTAATCACAAGTGGAAACTTTCTGAATAGCTCTGGTATTTTGAAAGTTGTGAAACAGTCATTCTGGGTCTTGGTTGAAACTCTTCCCGTGGCAATGCCTGACACCTAACATGTCATCAGCAGCGTGCATGAGCTGCTACAGGCAGGTCAGGCCCACAGGGGGTCATGAAGGGATCATTTAACAGGTAGGACATCATGTAAGAGGCCATGTAAGAAAATACACCGTGCTTCACATGAGTCTTGGCAGCAAGTATCCCTGGAACAGACATTTCAGAGACTTCTTGGTGCCATGGTGGATAATTTTAGTTGACTTCAGTGCGAGCATGTCGGGCTCTGGACTGTCCTTGTGTCTGGGGGTGACAGGCTGTCAGATGTCTTGGAGGGGCTTTGGCTGAATGAAGACTTCTGTTTCCAAGGAGCATTGCAGCTGCTCGATGATTGCCTGCTTCTGTCAAGAAGCACCATTAAAGCAGTATTAAAAAGCTCCACTGTAGGATGTGTGCAAAGGTGGTGTGTGTCATAGGTAGCCAGTAAGTCCCCATTGTAGGCATTGTGTGGTTAGTCTAGAACTGCAGCGTTTTGGTTTTGTACTTGCCCGTGGTGTCCAAAGCAGCATGCAGGCTTAAAAGTGCCCACAGGGGTCTCAGATGCCATTTCCTATTGAGCATCAAACAGCGTGTTTTAAATGCACTTTTTATCAAGGCTAGTGGCCGTGCTGACTACCAGCAGAAAGCTGCCATGGTATGTACTTCACCTACAGACACCTCCGCTTCCCAGGGCTGATTGACTGATTTGTGAGGAGTCGGATAAGCCCTGAAAACTTGCAGGTTGGGGAACTGAACTTAGAGTGTCCTTCTACTAGCTAAATGGCAAGCAAAACACAGCTTTTCTAACCCCTCCTTTTCTCCAGGACTGCTTCTGGGTGGTATTTATTCGTTACACTGTCATCTGTTAGGAAGTTGACACCAGCAGACAAGGACCCACATAATCAGCTGGCTTGAGCCTTGGTCTGGTGCAACTGCAGTGGGCTGCCCAGAGGCTCCACGGGATTTGCAGCATGGCAGGTACGAGGTGCGTGGGGACTTGCTCCTTATTACAGCAGCTGCCATGGCCAGCAGGCAACAGTTAGAGCAAAGGTATTGCAGAAGGTCCTTCCTTCTGGAAGAAAAAGAGATTTGCAAAAATAGGCATAAGCCTGGTGTGTCCCCCACTGATTGCTGTCGAATGGAAACATATGTGAATTTTGCCATGGAGTACTTATATGTAAATGCATCCTGTTGTCACCATGTGGCCAAGCCTTGAGGTTTTAAGAACCATCAAAAGTAATATCCAAGACTTCCTTTCTAGGGAAAGGTTCCTGAGTGGATTAGTAGGTAGTACACAAGTGGTTATCTGGGAAGTATGTTAATGTTGGAATTGTTTACAGTAATCTAGTAACTCAAATTTTAGGAAGCAAGGAACTTTACAAAGCAAGTGGAGACTTGTTGGAAATTTTTTCAATATGTCTGTTAAACAATTGAACTTGATTGCTAAGGGAAATGTCATTGTAGAGCAGAAACAGTGTGGTATTGGCCTGACAGGCAAATACACAGATGTCCAGTGCAATTGTGAGGAAGTGATTTGTTGGTGTGTCATTGGATTTCAATTGCGTTTAATTTAACTACCTGCTAAGTGGCTGGTAGTTTTGCTGAGTCTTTGCTGAACTCACACTTCTGGGGTTGTACAAAAATGAGTTTGAAAACTTGCAGGCAGTATGCTCAGTTCCAGTAAATCACACATTTCATGACAGGATGGGATAGTCGGAGATTAAACACACTTTCTTTCGAGTTATGTTAAATAGTAAAGATTGATCTATTTTAATAATTTAAGCAATAAGTAGTAACATTATTAGAAAAGAAGAAAGCATGAGGAGAAAATAATGCTACCATACAGCAATACGATAGCATTAAAAGCTCACAGTGAAAGGGGGAAATAGATGTTGTGTTGAGAAACAGAGGAACATATGCATTCTTAGCTCAGTAAGTTCTGCGTACATCAAGCTTTGGACACCAATGTTGAGGATATGCATAGATGCATGCATAGGTGGGATGTTCAGCCTTTTATTACATGTACAGGCATTAATCTTTCATTTGGATTAATCAGTTATTGAGTCTTCCCTAGGAGACCACTGTCCAGTGAATGAAATTTTCAGCCAACTGGCTACCTTTCATTTTTTCGGTCCTGGCACAGCTTAATCTCTTCCGTTTGTGTGTTATTGCAAGATCTGGATTGCTGCGCTTGCATCTTGCCCAGTGTCATTTAACACATCTGGAAATGCTGTGGTTTGCTGAATGACAAGTCGCACTCTTTTCTTCCAGTTCCGCCTGGTGGTAAAGACAGCACTGAAGCTGCTGCTGGTGTTTGTGGAATATACCGAATCCAACGCACCACTTTTAATCCAGGCAGTATCTACCGTTGATGAAAAGAGAGGTGAGTAGCCTTACTTGGGGGGTGCAAAATCCTGGCACCGCTGAGATCAGGGTGGCATTTCATCACTGATTTCAGTGGTTCTAGAGTTGCTGTTGTGATGCTTGCTTTGTGTGACATACTCTTAATTTCTTGACTAAAAGCATAATTTAAGTATTCATGCAATTTAAGATCGTTTTGAGGAATGAATTGTAGTGGGAAAATGGAGGAGTGAAAAGCTGAGGAACTCAACTGCCTCCCTGGGCACCGCAGTCATTGCCCCTTCCCTGCACTCACGCAAAGTAAGCCCCATCGCATCTTCTGACCTTGGAGGTTCCTTCGGGCCAGACTGTCTTCCCACTTCCTTCTTGAGAAGCAGCAGTCTGATTTAGAAAAGAAAATGATATCTAATCAGTGTAATCCCTTTGAAGAGAAAGACGAGGTCAGTAATAGTACAGGCTTTATAGTAAAAGCAAAACCATCTGTTGTTACATTAAAATAAAGCCCTTGAGCAGATATTATACTGTGAAATCTGTTACCCTTCAGGCTCATGAAAAATACTTGAATATGTATACTGTATTTTTTACAAATAAATAGAACAAAAATGGTTCTTTCTTGTTCTTCCCACAAAGTCATTGCTAAGCTCCCGGGGCATTCTCACTTGATGGAAAACATTCCTTTGCCTCAAGGAGAGTTTTTGAGGTTGGGAGAGCCATTGTTGTGGTCTCAAACACATGGAGGTTGAAAGCAAGATCCCCTCTGTGGAGCAACTGCCTCCATGCTGAACTTGTTTGAGTGACTTGATACGGTAAAAGTGAAACAAAAAAAGTCGGAGGATGGGGAGAAAGGTTGTGCCAGAAACAAGAGAAAATAGTCAGATTTTGCTTTCAGCTATCAGAATGAGTGTGTTGAAAAGACCCCAGGAAAAAAACCCAAATTTTATCTTATGGAAGGGAAGCAGGCAGGGGTAATTCCAAAACAGTGTAATACTTTAAGCAGTGGACTCCAGGTTGGCTTTCTGTTTTGAATTAAAACCAATAAACCTTACAACGCCATAAGCGGAAATGTAATTACAATATTCATGTAATTGTGAGCGCTGATTTATTTTTACAGTCAGTCTTAGTATTTCCTCAGCTCTCTGAACTCACAGGTACTCTCAAATTGCCATCTGTTCACATGCCAGTAAACCTCATTAAAGAAAAGAGAGAAAGGAGAACACAAAACACACTACCATGAGCTGTGTATTGCCTTCCGTATCTGTAGAACAGCCTCAGGCAAACATTTACATATCCCAAAGTAATACAACAACTTAAGTAACAACGTAAAATGTGTGGAAAAAAAGTGATGCATGTATTTAGATGAATACTTGTTAGTAGTATAGAATCATAGAATCATAGAAGAGTATGAAGAGACGGTTTATGGGAATTCTCATACCTGTGGGTTGGTGGATTGTCTCATGAACTCTTGCAAATAATTTAGCCCCGAATACCCAGTTTTCCTTTCTTTCTCTTTCTTTTTTATTTTATCATTATGATGCAGTTACACTTAGCTAGAGATCTTTTTTTTCTGGTTTTATATTTAGTTCCTTTTTTAGGTCATCAATGTAATAGCTCTCACTTTTAGCTGTGCATGTGCTATGTTTTGATTTATATTTTGAAATTAGTGGCTTATAACTGAGTGGTACCTGCCTTTAATGACTGATTTAATAGAATCGAAATACAGAGGAAGAAAAACCGATGTGGCTTTTTTTGAAACGCTGTCATAAATCTTGCAGGTATATAATTAAGTTTAGCACTGCTTTGAAAAAAGTCCAATGTTTCATGTACATACAAGGTGATGAGATATGACATAATTCCTCAACATGTGTACCACACATGATTAACAGAAAGAACCCCATAATAACTCAGCCTGGTTTCAAAGCGATCCCATCTGTGGTTTCTATGTGAGAACACATCCATATGCAAACTGAAGTGCAGAGATCTGTGGAACTGCCGGCTTTACTCTCAGATACAAGCAGACCGTAACTGAATAACTGCATGGCCCTCATCATATAGGAAGTAACTTCTACTTATACTTCCATCTTGCTCCCCCTCTCCCCTGCCCTTTCTTGTTTCAGAGCCCCAGAGGAATTTAATCTCTTTACAGTTTAAGGATACCGGGGCTCTGCGGGCTCTGGAAAGTGGAGCTGGCATTGCATTCTGCTGTCTGGGGCTGCTTTATCACAAGCATTTTTTAAGATTAAAGAGATTAAAGCCCTGTGGCTGACCTGGACACTCTCACATACTGTTTGTGAATTAAGTTTCTGCTACCTGACTTGTCATATTATTTGTAAATGGCCCACATTATCAGTTCTCTGCTTTTTCTGCCATTTCATGCATAGTTAGATATCCACTAAATTAATGCTTATACTGTCGGTGTGATGGAAGGCTCTATGTTCACTCATTTAAATAGCCAGGAGTACAAGATGTTGAGGTCTTCCCAAAAGTATTAATATCTTTCCATCCTATGGTGTCTAGAGACAGGCACTCTATAAATTGGTGGTAGTCCTCATGAACGGTTCTAGCCTAATGCAGGGTTTTTCATACTTTATACATAACGTGCACATCCTGTGTAGTTGTGATGTCAAGATTTTGTGTAAGGCATGAATGACAGCATTAAATGAATTTTTCTCTTTTTTTGAGAGTCATATGTAAAAGCAGTTAGAGGGTAAACTGAGAAAAGACTAAGACTTCAGACAATGGGCAACATTATTCAATAGGCTGTATTAATTTAATATAGGCTTCATTGTTGCAACTCCATAGTTCTCCATGTGTTTATGCACCGTGTGTGACTACTCAGAGTGCCGTAGTAGCATCAGGATTGAGGCTCCTGCCTTCCTGTCGGAGTAGCCACGATAATGAGCTGTTACCAGCGAGAAGCCTGTGAAAGGCAGTCGAGCAGTTCTCGTTTTACCCATTAGAAGGCAGGAGAACACACACAAAGCTCGACCTCTCCTGTTTTACTTCAGTGAGCCTGTTTCATCACTCCCATCAATTTTGCCGCAAGTCCTGCATGGAAGTCATAACCTTATGGAAACATCCCAGTCTGCTCCCAGAAGAATTGCTGGGATGCTACATCATTGTTCTTTTACATCATCATTCTTTTACATCGTCATTCTTCTACATCACAATCAGGTGGAGGAGACAGGTGGAAAGTAAACCTTCTTGATAATGGGCAAGCGTAAATGATTACACTTGCTGTTTTTAAAAATAAACTTCATAACATAGAAAGATCAAATGAATTTATGTTTTTTACTAGAAATACACGTTCATTACCAAATCTAGACTTTTGAGGTGAGGTTATTCAGGATTTGTTATTTTCAGATCATTATACAGAAAATGGAAGCTGTAGCTTTTAGCTCTACGTAATAGTTTGCTCAAAGGTTCTTCTCCAACTATAAATTGAGAGCGTTTAATATTCTTCATAATAAAAATAATTTTTTAAGGAATAAATGTACATCAAGTTTTTCATATCTCTTGTATGAGCATCATTTTTTTGCTATAGCAACCAATTAGTTTAGAAAAGTCACCAATTTTTTAGCATATGATTTTCCAAGGTGTCTTTTATAAAGTTCTTCTTCGTGGTTTGAAAGGAGAAGGAGTTTTTCCACTGAGCCATCTTATCATAAAAAAAAAAAGCCATGAATTTTTTTTTTTTTTTTCATGTAGAATCCAGCCTGTGTTCTCATCTTTAAGTGGTGACTCTCCAGGAACAACATATTTGGAAATCCAAGTTTAGGACATGAGAGTGGATGAGAGCAGACAACTGCTCTAGATCTGCCTATATCCCATGCTGTCTGGATCATAGGTTGGAAACTATAGGCTCTCGTTATATGTTAGCAAGGAATATTAACCCAAGTATAGTAATGCAGTAAGTTTATGGTGCAACTTCCACACCAGAACTGCCAGTCCCCGGGTGGGTAGATGGCCTTATGGCTGCTTCCATGTTCACTCCTTGGCTGTTCAGCTTGAGAACATAATGAGGAAAATAGCATTTGAAAAGAAAGGTTTAATCTGGTACAGATTGCAGTAGCTCTGTCAAAGTTATTGATAGCACTGCCTCCTCTTGATACCAGTTAGGGAACAGATGAAGAAGTTCAAATTTAAAGCTAGGATGTCGGAATTGCCTGCTTTTAATACCAGCACCTTAATTAAAGCCTTTGAAAGATGGATGAGCTATTCCAGGGCTGCCTTAGTAGTAAGTGTGCCTGATTAACAATTTTAAAAAATTGTATTCTGAAACAGAGAAGCAGCATGGGTAGAAGAAGATTACATATCGTGCTTGCAAGAAAACCAGCAAGGTGAACCTGAAAATATTCTTTTATGATAATGGAGAAGTATCAAGACATTCAGGCAAAATATCAAACACCAGGATGATGTCTTTAAAAAACAAAACAGGACTGTTCCAATAAGAATAAAACCTGCATGCAAAATAAAGACATGAGGGACTCTCACTGAATAACGCAGTGGATTAAATAATTAATTTTTTATGTTGTCAACTCACTTTTTTCCAAATGGCAGTGTTATAAGTCAGACTTGCATAGTTTCTCCATTTTCTTTCTCTTTCTTATTTTCTTCCATTTTTATTTTTCACTGGAAACCACAGGAAGACATTTTTGTAGTGAGGATATCATTCCTGCTGATCATATATCATTTGTGAGCCGAGTGAATTTGTTCCACATGTCTTTTGAACATTTACTGCACAAAATGTCTGGTACTATAGAGAATCTGGTTAAGAGGTGTCTAGTGTATTTTCATTACAGCTGTGTATTTGAATTAATATTTAATTAGTAATGCACATAAATACATTTGGAAAACTGAGAGTCAATCCCTCCCTCTTTGATTTTGCTCAAGATAAAGAAGCTCTGATTTATTATTCAGTAGTCAAGATCAGAGAATGTCTCAAAAAAAAGGGAAAAGAAAACAGGAGAAATATTGCTGTCTGCATGTTCATTAGTAGACTGGTTTTTCCACACAGTGCACTGCCATCGCCTTGAAAACGGAGATCCTTGGTTAGCAGGGATTTGATGTCTGTGTAGCAGGATGTATATATATAATATCAGCATGAATAAACAAAGGCCGTTATCACTGTGAGTGTAATGCAGAGTTTTAACATCAGGGTCACTGATCAGTCAGCAACAGGTTATGGTGATGAAACGCCTGCATTTTACTGCCTGATTATACTCACATTATCTTCATCCCCATAGTGTTTAAGGGGTGTGGGCTGTTGGAATACTCTGCATTTTTCCCTCTGAAAGTTATGCTTGTGTAGTTGAACTGGGTATCTCTTAAGTTAGGGTTAGCTTTCTGCTTCATCCTCCTCACCTTTAACTTTAGTCCAAACAAAACACTGAAGTATAATCTTTCATTATTCTCTTTGGTTTCCTAGATAACATAGTTATGTGTTGGTTTTTTTTCTTTAGTAAATGCAACCATCTGCCTTTTAGCCAAATGAAATAGGATGGTTTTGCAAGGTACCTTCCACACGAGGGTATCTTGAGTCTGGCTGGTGTTGCCTGTCTGACGTTTTTGACACAGTAACTCACTAAGCCACTTGGGTTTAGCCATCAGCTAATCATGCAAATGCAAATCAACATGCAAATCAAGCAAATACATCATAACTAGAAGCATTTTGACCTCACTTAGTGGAAAAATGAGAGAAGCGTATTTGAAAGTTCTGTAGAGGGGATTTTTATTAAAATAATTTGAGTAAGAACCACAGCAAAAATCTTTTCCTCTCATCGATCATTTCTTTTATCCAAGACACACAGCCTGTAATTTGAGAAAACTGTGTTTCTCTGCCACACTGTTCTGTTAACAGGACTTATCTTAATGCAGTGTAACTCGGTAATTATCTCTAGGGATGTGAGCAACAAACGCACTGAAAGCATAGCGTATAGGTTTTTGTTGGAAGATTTCTCTAAGCCTATGTGAACCTGTAAGTGGGGTAAAATTCTTCCCACCTGAATGTTAGAAGTTCAGTGTCAGTTGAACTGGGCTAACACACCTTCTTTCATCATCAAGGGAGACAAATTGGTACCTTTGGGGAAAGTCCTCCTGGCATATTTTAGATCCCTGCGTTAGGATGCACTGTAGCTTTCACTGTCTGCATTAATTTCACTCTCTGTGAAGCAGGGGAGACCATAGAGGAAGCTGGGTCTTTCTGCTTGATCTTCCACCTGGCCATATCATTCCACCTTGTTGTACTACCTCTTGGACAAATGTCAGTGCAACAGCTTTCCATTTGGATCACCTTCACCAATGATTTCTGCTTTTCCTCTAGGAGCCAAGCCGTGGTCCAACATCATGGAAATCCTGGAAGAGAAGGATGGGGTTGATACCGAGCTGCTGGTTTACGCAATGACCTTGGTTAACAAGGTTTGTTTGCTTTGTTACCATAACTGATGGAGATGTTAGTAGTTTCAGTTGTATAATGATCTTTCTTGTTGGGAACCTACGACAAAGGAGACCTGTCCCAGAGAAGTTGCAGGAGAAGCTGTAATCAATCAGCACGCTGTTGTTACGTGTGTTGCAGTCACCCAGAGGCAGCAGCTGGGAGCAGAATTGTCATTTTGCTAGATGCTGTGCGGTAACATGTAATGACATGGCTCCTCTCCCAACACTGACAACATAGTGCAAAACAAAACTCATCAAACTAGCTCAACACATTATCCAAGGGGAGAAAGAAAGCAAGTAGCGGTGAAAAAATCAGATGCTCACAAAGGCGTGCATTATGCACAATTTTCTAGTTCAGATAATTATTTTTTTTTTACTGCAAACCAAATATGATGAATTTAACAGGTCTGTATGCTAGTAAGAGTGTTTCTGCTTAAATAAAAATGAGGTTACATTTTTTCTTCTTTCTTTATGTTTTCTGGTGTTCTGTATTACAGGTTTTACAGTAAAATCAAATGCTTTCCAAAGTACTCAGTTGTACTTTGGGAAGGGAGAAAGTGAGAGGCCTGTAAAAGTTTGAAATTTATTAGTGTAAATTCCTTAAAAATTAGCATCTAGTCCTAAACAAATCTTAGGGTGGCTAAAATTAAAATTGGATCTTTTACAGAGCTCAGAAGATCAACATGCTACTAGCAAATCAAAATACCCATGTGGTTTATGATTAAATGTAATAGGCCAGAGTAGTACAGAATATTATTATTATTACTCATTATATTTGGTTAAAGATCCTGAGTGTTGGTGGAGGCCATAAATCGGGCTGCCAGATTACTGTGCTCATGGCTACGTGTTTGGAACTGTGGGTTGCTTTGGATTTTTTTGATAAAATAATTTCTTAATGGCAGCGAAGATGCCTGAGAGGGACTGATGTCACCCAGTGACATCACTGATGTCACTGTAATTTTACTTAGAGCCACCCTTCCTCCTACTTACATGGTAGGAAAGATCCTCTTGGCTTTAAAGGATCACCTTATCTCATAGATGTGCTCTTTCTGAAAGGCATCACCAGCTTTATGTTTTTATGTCTGTAGCTGCTATTAAAGCCAAGGCGACTAGTTTTTAACATCTCCATTTTACACCTCATTGTTTCATGTACCATTTCCTCTTTCTGAGATAATTCTGTTCATCATTTGCACAGTTGTAATCTGCCTGGTGATTGACTTCTTCAAAAATATTTTTATGTGTTGATTCTTTTATCATCGTGTAGTTGATTCCTTTAGTCTGAGTTTTTCACTACATTTAAAGCTATTTTTAGGAGGAGGCAGTTCTTTAAAAACACACAAAAAGAAAAAGCATCTTGCAGTCAAAGGAGCAAGGCAGTTATGAAGATCAAGGAAGAGAGGAATCCCACAATGCCACGCTTATAATTATGATCTGGCTTATGGACAGCTTTATGATGTTTTTAATCGGATTTTTTTCATGATTATAGAGAAAACAGCAAGCAGCATGTCACAGTTGTAATTTTTTTCCCCCACAGAGCATACAAAGAAGGCTCAGATGGTTTCAGCTTCTCTAGACAAGGAAATGTCAAAGTTTTCAGTGCAGGCAAAGTCCTCGCGAGGGATTTGTCTTAAGGAAGCATACTTCTCCTTTTTCTTTCTCTGCGTATACGTTTATGTACAGACTGCTTTCCTTCCTGCTCAAAAGCAGAAAACACATCTGCCCAGACATAAGAATTGCTCCAGTCCTTTTATCCTCTCCCTCTCTTTTGTTAATGCTTAACCAATTTACTTATGCTGACATTTCATTAACCCTCTCTTAATTTGGGAGGATTTAGGCATAATGAGTCTCTGAAATGAGATTGATCCCAATACAGATAGTTCAGGTTATGTATAGTTCCAATATAACCTTTGTTATTTTACTTTGGTTAGTCCTTATGGTCTGTTAGATCTTATTCTAATCTCTACGTTCTTAATTTTTGTTACTGAGGTACAGATAGATTAAAGCCTTTATGTTTTCTTTATAGATGAAAAAAAGCCCTACTCATACATGCAGAAAGAAATTCTGTGTTTGTGAGAACACAATTCACTTTCTGTTTACTTTCTCTTAAACCTCTTCATAATTGGGATTACACTGGAAGCTTTGTAGTTATAAGATTACTCTTGATTTTCTTTTTAACTGTACTTAATATTGCTTGTTCTCTCACATCATGCAATACATTTTTTTTTTTAAAAAGGTAGAGAAAATAATTATGAGGTATATTAAAATTAATACATTTTGCTATAGTTGGACTACACTGAATGTTTTTTAGCAGGTCCAGTATAAGATTAGAATTTAAGCACCAGCTTCCAGGCCAGTGGTTACTAGGGGGAGCTTAGTGACGGACCGCTCACGAGTGGTCCGTCAGCTGTAGCTGAAAAAGTGCTGTTTCAGTCCATTGTGACATTAATACAGCAGCTGGCACGTCGATTTTTGGTGACCTGCCTTAAGAACATCGCAACTGCCACACTGGAACAATGATCTTCTTACATCCTATGTCTGACACTGGCTGCACCAGATGTTTTAGAAGTTGCGGTTCCTGGGGAAACACATAGATGAGAGATGCTTCTTCCTATCCCAAAGCAATTGAAAACTCGGCTGGTGCCCGTAAGCATGTTTACCATCTAGTGCTTTTCACAGTAGCATGTAAGATTTTGATAATGTCTCTGTGTCTGGTGCCTGGGCCTTCTAATGAAGCCCATTCTGTTGGATGTGTAGTAACTAGAGCAGTACTCCTCTATTACTTGGACTTGCATGTAGAACGTTGTGCACCAATGTTCTACGTGCACCAACATTTAGCTGGACTTTCTCTTGTCTGTACCCTCTCTGCACCGTTGGTTTATACTGTGATTGTTTTGTAAATGACAGAAGGCACCATACTTACTAGTTTTACTAGCTAGTATCAGCCAGGGCTACACATTTTAAAAACTGAAAATGAAGACAGCCTTTCAGTCTTGAAGCCAAGCATAGGGTAGCACTAATTAATGACAGGTTTTGTTCAGAAGTAACTGAGGATACACAGTGATAAGGATATTATGCTGTTACGAGTTGAGTATGTTGTCTAATAGTTTTTATCATCTAGGAAAACATTTGGCTGTTATACTCCCATAAAAGTGTTTGTTGGTTTTTTGGGTTTGTTTTTTTTTTTACCCCTGCTACTACTACATCAGTTTCCTTGCCTTTCTTTCCTTGGGACTGTTACAGTTAGAAGCAGGTAAAACATATGGTTTAGGCTTTGGTAAAAATGTGGTTAAGAAGATATATCAAGCTCAATACTCTCAGGCTGAGGTTTTGGTTTTAATTTAGTTCACCATTCCAAAAGCAGCCACTTGAGAGGGAGGAACACAAAGTTGCATGGGCTTTCCCACAAGGGCTTGAGAGCAACTTGTGAAATCACACAACAAACAAATAAAAATCTTAATTCTGGGATGCTGCCACAAACCAAAACTGGTTAGAGGCATAGGAATGTGTCTTGACATTCATTTTCATGCTTCCTTTGTACACCTGAGTTTTGAACATAACAAAATATGGCAAGCAAAGCACACAGTGTGGTTTAAACGTGCTTCTCCAAGTGGCTAAATTTTAATTCTCTAGGCAGGAGGAAATATTTGGGACTTGTATGTATATTTTGATATTGCAGTTTCATTTCGAACTTCAGCAGGTACTCAGGAAGGGGCCAGGACCTTGGATGGTCCTGCCCTGCCCCATTTCTGACCTCTGCTCTGGTGGCTGCAACTTTTGTTTCCTTTATAAAGCCACCAGGAAAATGGGGGGCCACTCGTTTTCCAATATCACAAGCCAGAATTAATCAGTCATTTCTGCAAGTACCTCACGTGCCTTGTGTTTAGTTACTGCAAATATCTTTCTCCTGGGCTAAGCTGAACTGACCTTGTTGTGACACCAGAGGTGCCCTTTTACATCCCATTTTATAACGTTAGAAATTGAATTTGATACGCATTAGGCTCTGAAAATGGATCTGTGAGTTTAATGACAAACCATGGAAAGGAAAAATATTTGATTTCTATACTTGGGAGTTCAATTGCCCAGTTCTGGCCAGTAGCATGCAGTGAAGATTAGATTTCCACTGCTGCATGATTTAAAATTATATTAACCAATAAAAGGCTGCTGACAGAAGCAGGGTTGCCAGTAAATACTACCTTATGCTGCTCTTTTCCCTGTCTACAGCCTGCCTGACCTCAGATTTTTTAAAAAAGCTATGCTTGAAGGCAGGTAATCTGCATATCAACATTAAGACCATTTCCTGATATTTTAAGAGGTAAGATATTTTAAGACCTCAGAAGGTCTGTGCAGAAGATCTGACTATTTGTCCACCCTTTTGCGTGTTAGATATCACATCTTACTGTGCCTGAAGGCACCCAGGTCAGCATAGCTGCTGTCTACTTCCTCCATAAGCAAGAGAAAGTGTGATAGACAGTTTTCTGTCCTAGTATTTCCATATCTGTGTTAAAGCTCCATTGAATTTACAGTGCAATAGCTTCATTTGCTGAATCCTCAGATTTCTACTCAATGCTAGGTGTCAGTTTAGGAAAGAACAGAACGTATGTGGTATCTACTTTCAGCACTGTTCAGGAAAATTTAGTTCCATGGTCTTCATTGGCTTTTTAAAAATAGGCTTAAATACTGTCCTGGACAGAGGCAAATTCTTAACTAGAGCCTGAACATATAACCCTAAACATATAACCCTAACACTTCATTGGTATTTGTGCAGAGCATTCCTGTTGCAGTGGACCTCATCAGACATCAGGCAATAGTCCTGTAAGGACTGCAGAAGAAGCTGTTGCTGTGTTTTGTTTAGTTTAAAAAAAAACAATTACATTTAAAGTACCTTGGTGATGCTCATTTTCCAGTGCCTCATTTCACAGGAAAGAGATACTTTAACAGGGCAGGATATGTCAGCTCTCTCCTTCTCTCTCCTGTTAGTCACCAATTCAGACCAATTTTTCTGAATGTAAAGCTTCTTGTTGTAGGGAGGCAGCCCAGAATGGCTGCTCTCTTCTGCATTCTGCTGCCCAGAGCCGCTTTGCAAAAGCCATGCTCTGGAAAACCACTGTTCTCAGAGTGCAATTCATCCCATCCCAGGCATGAGAAGATGAAACTCTTTCTGAAGAGGGCCAGTTTTTTGCATGTGCTGTCTCTGTCTCTCACTCTTTCCTTCCTCTACTGGGAGTATAGATAAATTCCTTAGCTAATTAAATAGGAGAGAGGAAACGATTTCAGAGTAAGCATCTCTCTGGTAAGCTAATCCAGAATAACTGTTGCTTCCAGTCTGCACTCACACGTATTTTCCAGAAATGGCTTTGTATAGACTGGTTCTTGCAATGAGGTGTATGTTGCTCTGCAAGTAGGTTGCACAGTATGTTCAGTAGTTTCTACTCAACATGTGCAGGATTACACTCACTTTTCTGCATCATCTATAAGGAGCAGTAAAAAATCAACACAAGCTGGGCAGAAGTCAATGGCGAACCAGAATAATAGTGTTTTCTGTTAACTTTGTAAATGTCTGCAGGACTCCGGTGGATGAAGTTCACTTGTGCTCATTGGACAAAGTTGTCCAATGCCCATGTCCTCTTCCCCTGTATCACTCTTCAGTAAATCTGTGAGGGGCTAGATTTGATCCCTCTTGCTACATACACTGCGGTGGCATACTTTGCCATACATGGTATGCTGGAGAAGACCACCTTCCTTTTCTCAGTTTTCTGAAGTCACCAAAAAAATGGGAAATGACTGTGATAAGAAAAGTGCTCTCTCTTGAACACAGAGCAGGTGGCATAGAAAGCTCTGAACTCAAAACAGTTCATTTTCAATAGCTGTTATTATTGGCATTCTTTATCTTCTAATGTGCAAAAGCCCCTCTCCAGTGTCACTGGTAACAACTTACCCTGTAAGCAGGAATTAATAACTCAACATTTTATAGGAGTTAAGGAGTCAGCGTACCTTTAATAAGACTTTTCAAGTTGAAAGGGTGGGAGGAAAGGAGTCGATATCTCTGTAATATAAAACAATTTGTGCACTGGGAGGATGACCTCTGCTGCAGGTGTTGAGGACAGTAGGCACATGGTGCAGGATATTTCCTGCTGTCCTGACATCACACAGCTGTGCATTGGACTTTTTCTTCTTAAGGCCAAATTTACAGGAATCAGTAGGAAATCAGCTTCACTGGTTTTAGCTAAACCATTTTTTTCTCTCTCTTTGCTTTTATCCCTGTGTTTGATGCTTTAACGTTCTCTGTTCTTTAAATCTGTACTTGAATGAAGCCAGGAAGAATCCAACTGTGTATTTTAAAGACCCATATTTTCCATACTTCTTTGTATAAAATAACAACATTGATTTGTTTTGCCAATTACTCATTTTTCTACACAGTGCACAGAGTTGTTTGTTAAAAGCTGTGCCACTTGTTTTTTATTTTCTAGCGGTGTCTCTAATACCACATCATGGGTTTTACTTTATTGAAATCATACGTAGCACCACTTGCCACCCGCTTCTAAAAACCTTTGTTTAATTCTTTTCAAAACAAACAGATTTAAATGTTTTTCCTTTGATTCTTAGACGCTGTCGGGGTTGCCAGATCAAGACTCTTTCTACGATGTGGTGGACTGTCTGGAAGAACTAGGCATTGAAGCTATTTCACAGAGACACTTGAACAAGAAAGGAACAGACTTGGACTTAGTTGAGCAATTTAACATTTATGAGGTAACATAACATGCCCTGTTTTATGCATCTTACAGCTTGTGCAGACTTCAAAGCCAAGAGGAGGGGGGGAATGTAACCTAGGTGAAATTTTGTTATCTCTTTTATTTTAAAAGAAAAACATCTGGTTGCTAGAATTATTACACACATTCATATATGTGACCTGCTACAGTACATACCTGTGTTTAATGCAAATGCATTTCATATTAGAGCTGGGGCATACTCCAAGGCAAACCAACACATTTACTAGCCTCCTTAGAGGCAGTTCTGCCTACAATTAAAACTTTCTCAGACTGCTAGTTACACCTCCTGAAGTAAATTCAAGTTCTTTCCATATGCAAAAGTATTCAGCTCATGAAAAAGGTTCGGCTGAGCTCAGCTTCACAAATGCCACTTGTTCTGCAGCTGAATACCCAGCAAGTCCTTGTTTACGAGTTTACACTGGACCAGATCCTATACAGTTTGCAGCAATGGAGTAATGAGTGACTCCACATTCACCACCAAGGTATAAAATAACTACTTCTGAAGTATTTATAGGTAAGGGTAGGATATCCAGTTTCTTAATAATTTGCTGCTTTTCAGACTTCAAGAAGTGTTGGAGCAGGGAGGTTTAGGCTGAAGTTAATGTAATGTAAATGGGAATTCGTGTTCTGGTGTGATGAAATGAAACTACTTTACCTCCATCTAAGTCCAGCAACAGATTTGGTAGATATGATTCTCCATTTTCTTCATCAACTCTACACCCACGTCACTTCACTAACTTTAGCAGAGATAAGTTTTATATACAGCAGTTTGCAGGAAGAGTCAGGCCAAAATAGGAACATGAGAGTGAGAGGGCTCCATGTTTTTCTTTCTTTTTCTATTGTCAGAGGCACGAGCTCATAAAATCCCTTTTAAAAGATGATATTAATCTTAGCAGGTGGTTTTGTGCAGGCTTAGTTGGGTAACCGCTTTCTCTTGATGACCAGACTAAATTTAGACATGCCTATGCACATTCTTTCTTTTTTCTGCCAATGTTGCTCTGTATCTGAAAAATCTCTTCTTCCCCACTGAAACAGGGTTTTACACTCTAAGCAGGTATATCACACTTACCCCTGCCTTTGATTAAAGTCAATTCTGGTAAGAATTATCCAAATAACAAGACTAATAAAAACAAGAAGATATCGTTCTTCTGATCACCCATATCGCCCTCTTCTGTACCTCTGCGTATTTGAATAGATCTTTCTCATATAAAGATTACTTAAATGTTATGCTGCATTCCAGGTGAGATCCACCAGTAATTTTGTTGTTTCTGCCAGCGATATCTCTCCTCACGTACCCAACGGTAACACTTGCTTTGTTTTTGTTAGTGGTATGTCACATTGACATGCTAAGGATGTGCTGTTGTTCAAGATACTAGGTATTGCACCCATATTTTACTCCTCTACTATTTCCAGCTGATGAGGTCCCAACCTGTGTCCGAAGCTTCTGTCAAATGTCATTGTGGCCATGCTATTCTCAGCATCATTCTTTTCTGATATTATACATACATTCCTCTGTATTGACAGTGCTTCTGAACTGGCAGAAAATACTGAATTTTCCACTGAAAGACATACATGAAAGTAATTATACTAACCTGAAAATTGGGAGACTTAGAGGAGATGTGTGGTCTGCATTTTTTTCTTTTAATCTGTTGTGGTACCAGTTTATAGAAATAGTTTTGTTTGTTAGTTTTTTTCCTTTGTTTGCTTTGCAGGAACATCTAAAAATTTTTAAGAGGAGATTTTTAAGAGGAATGCAGTTACATATACATCTGCTGATCTTTTCCTTGGCAGGGGAGAAATGATGGCAGTATTCTAAAATACTTTGTAAAGTAGTAGATGGTAACTTCCACTCGATCATTACAAGTGTCATGGCTGAACATGAGGAAATGTTCAGTCAGTCAATGCATGAGAGTTTTTTCTGTTGATTTCACTAGACCCAAGACTTCATCTGAGTATTTTGGAAGGAAATAAAGAGAGCGTGGTGTCCAACACTGCTCAGCTTCCTTGAAAATCAAGTCCTACATAAAAAAAATAAAAAGAAAAAAACTAGGAGATATATAAACGTGTTGTTACAGGTCCTGTAGTGTTCTATACATAATTCCGTTATTAGAGCTGCTACACTCCACTAATGGATAGACGGTAACTTACAGGGATAGCTATAGAAATGGTGATGCTAATAGGAATTAATCAAGTTGAGATCAGTGACTTTTTAAAGCCTAGGTGTGAAGACGTGTGGCGCCTAAAGGAACTGGGTCGGAAGCCTTGTTTTTCTTCCTTTCTTTCTCAGATGACCCTGAGACATGAGGATGGAGATGAGAGTGCTGACCCCCCTCCCAGCGGGCGCAAGGATCGCAGAAGGGCCAGTCTTGGTGCTAGCGAGCGAAGGGGGCTGGAGCGCCGACGGAGCCGCAGGCATTCAGTACAGAACGTCAAAAGCACTTTATCGGCCCCTGCGAGTCCATGCGGTCAGTCGAACTCTAGTTTCATGCTGGGCCACGGACAGCGCGTTGAAGATCTCAGTGAGAGGTAAGAGCGTGCGCTGGAGAATAGTTCTTTCTTTTCCCCTATCACTTTATCTTATATTCATTGCACTTTATTAATCTGTCAGACTTTTGTTTTCTTTTTTCTCTCTTTCCACTGAATTCAAAAAGAAAAAAAAGTCATATTTAAAGTTAAAACAAAAAAACCCAAAAAGCATCAAAAAGAAATGAATTTGTAGGTGACTTGATTTATCTACCTAGCTACTTTCCTTGGTACCATCTACCATAAGTAAATGGACCCAAACCACATGAGGTAAAGCGTTTGATGTGGGAACTAACCAAGGTTAATCTCGTCCATTGACAGATTTTATATTCAATATAGCGACATAATAGAAGATTGTAACAAGGGCATAGTCACATTAATGCAGAGCTGTTTGTCCTGTATTTGTGTCATGGTTTAACCCCAGCCAACAGCTAAGCACCACACGGCCACTTGCTCACTCCCCCACAGCAGGATGGGGGAAAAGAATTGGAAGGATAAAAGTGAGAAAACACATGGGTTCAGATAGAAACAGTTTGGAATAATATAATAGTAATTAATTAATAATAATTAAAAAATTAATTAAAAGAAAAATAACAAGGGGAGAGAAATAAAGCCCAAGAAAGACAAGTGATGCAGATGAAAACAATTGCTCACTACCAACCAGCCGATGCCCAGCCAGCCCCAAGCAGCAGCCTCCCCTGCCAGCCTCCCCCCAGTTTTATTGCTGAGCCATGACGTCATGTGGTGTGGAATATCCCTAGGGTCAGTTGCTGTCAATTGTCCCGGCTGTGTGCCCTTCCAGCTGCTTGTGCACCCCCAGCCTACTCACTGGTGGGGTGGTGTGAGGAACAGAAAAGGCCCTGACTCTGTGTAAGCTGTGCTCGGCAATGACGAAAACATCCCTATAATATCAGCACTGTGCCCAGCGCAAATCCAAAACATAGCGCCATTCTAGCTACCTTGAAGAAAATTAACTCTATCCTAGCCAAAACCAGCACGTTCTCCATCCCTTATTGTATAGCATTTACGTCATGCTCAGGTCCCACACTATCCAGTACATCCTCATTAACCACCACCACCCTTCCCATCAGCACAATATGTTACTGTTCATTCTTTCCCTCCTCACACTTTGCAATCAGCATTCCAGTATAAATATTCTCCTTTGAGGCTACACTATAGTAGTGAATATATCTAACGTTTTGTAATTAGTGAAAGAGAGGCAGTAATGACTAGTTGAGCAGCAGTCTGTAACACTAGTCAGTCAAAGCTAGTGGTGTTGCCCATCCCGTAGCACTTGGCTTGGGCTATGCATGCTTAGAAAAAAAGGGAGCTGCAGATCCTCAGCTTGTCAGATTACCACAGAAGAGGGCTGGAATTAATTTTGCCTAAGTTAGATGTCTGATCAGCTCGCCTCCCTTTGATGTCAGTGGAGTGCAGCAAGCACTGGTAGGCCTTCAGTTATCTAACGTATTCTACATGCCTGAAATTTCAGCCAAGATGAATCATGCTCTGAAACTGGCTGTTGACTATGAAGGGAATCTGGCTGACTAGCTCAGGTGAAGATACCTACACTGCAGATAGCTAAAGCTGGACACTGTCATCTCGTGGCTGAAGGTGCAATTTGCAAAACCAAAGCATGCTCCATGAAGAGCATATTTTGTGTTGATTATAACATTTAGGAAGTTCTTTGGGGGTTTCTGTTGGTTAGCACTGGATGTGAACTTAGCGCTTTAAAATCCTGCATTACATGAAAAGCAGCCCTTCTTGCAAAGCAAACAGAGTTGACTAAAGTTTAATAACTTCAGGCAATATGAAAATACAAGATTCCAGATAATTCAAACAGTATCTGCGTGTTATATACCACGTAGTGGCTTTGGGTTTCTTTCTTTTTTTTTTTCTTTTTTTTTTTTCTTTTTTTTTCTTTTTTAATTTTTTTCCTTGCATTTGGCAACACATTCATGCTGTTTTCTGTCACCTTCTGTTGGCTGGGCCCTTAGTGAGCTGGAGGCTGAGAGCCCTGTGGTCTTACAGGCTGATGATGAGGATGACAGTGCATTTGAGGCTGAGTTTAAAGCATCTTCAGTGTGAGTACACCTGGGGGCTTCAGCCGCTCTGCATGAGATGCCTCGAGCATGATCTTGGGCCCTGCTTCATGGCTTAACCAACGTGACTGAGAATCTGTACCCATGGATGTGCAGCAGATATCGTTGATTTGTTAAACTGATTAATTTGGCTTAGAAATAAGGGGATGCTTCAACACTACGAAAATTGTTCATTCTTTTACTGTAGTTAAACAAATGCAGTTCATGCAAAATGACAACCGCTACCATACATTTTCTCACTATTAATGTTTGCTTACTAGCTTTATTTTGCAGTCTTCACTAATTCCTGATGAATTTGTGTTTGAGCTGATCGTTAGTATCAGGGCAGTAGAAACATGGCAGATTAGTTTCCTGAGTTCTTTGAAATACTGTTTTCACTGATGTAGCATAATTTCAATAATTATTATTCATATTTCAATAATTATTTTCAATAATAATACTAATTATGTTCCTTTTCTGAAAAAAATTATCCAGTTCTGGTCTACACCCTCTTTGAAACAGACATAATTTAAAGCATAATTTAAGCTTAAAACCAAGAAAGAAATCTTTAAGCAATCAAATTTAATTGTGTGTTGTCCTTGGTATCCTCTCTAGGAAAATAATTAAATTCTCTTCAACTCCATTTGGAATTTCGAATTTTCTCACCTGCCTCTCTAAGGAAAGAGGCATTCAATTAGGAATATATGTAACACTGATCTTTACTTCACATATTAGTTAAATAAAAAGCCTTTTCCCCATTCTCCAACCCTCATAGCAGGTAAAGACAGGGAGTATTTACTTGTAGCTAGCAAATCAGATTTTTTCCCATTGGGCATTACAGACTATGGAATATTTTTCGGTACTTGAAGATGCAAGTTCTATGCCCAGTGAAATTCTCAAAGTTGCCATGACAAGAAGCTAGTCAATTGTTGGCTCTTCCATAAATCCTGTTGGGTTTCTGGTAAACAAGTATTTCAGAAAAGCTGATTCTGTCCTTCACGTTTTTAGTCTCATCATCTATCCAAATCTGTACTTGTGGTAGGAAGAGGAAAACCAGCATTCCTGCCTATCGTATCCCAGTGAGTCTCTCAGTTTTCAGTGAAATAGTCCAGATGAATGCAACAGTATCTCTACACCTGATAGCGAAGCTGAGACAAAAAAAAAAAAAAAGTAAATGCTTCATGGCTTCTATTCATTAACATTTAAACAGAAAAATAGTGAAGTTGAATGGCTCCTACAAAGTTTTTACATATTTATAAAGTTTGAATTAACCTTAAGTAGAAAGAGGTTTTTCTCTCTGCATTGTTCCTACTGGAATCAATTTTTCAAATTTCAGCACGTGTTTTCTGATGCAACATACTTCTTGAAGGATTTTAATAGAGCATCATAACTTTAGGCCTTGCTGCAAGTTATAATGAAATTTTAAAATATGTAAAAATATGATGCAGCCATCACCTGGTTTTGTCAAAAGAAATGCTTGTTGTGTCTCTTCTGCTTTCATGATTAATGTTGTAGAGAGGAATCTATACAAATAGATAAAAGTTACTTATTACCTCTCTAAACCGAAAGTAACATTTGCTCATCCAGGAAAGATCTGTCTTCTGCTAATGCTCTTCTTTTGGTTCATAATCCTAGTCCTCTGGAGGAAGGAAAAATTTCGCAGTAAGTTTTTGCAGTGCTGTATTTTCTAAAAAGTAGTCTGCAAAAGGGGTTTCAGTCTCTTTATTCTTTCACCACATACTCTTTACCAATAGGAAACACGTAATGATATTAATGATAATCTTACTGTGTTGCTCCTGCTGGTATCTAAGCTTTGTGTGTGGTTGCGGATGTCTGTGTCTGGTTTTAGAGTGGATTACCACCATCAAGTTCAGTGGAATTGCTTCTGATGAGACATGGTTAGAGATTAAAGTCACACTCTTACACTGTAGTACATTGTGTTTTGGGCAATATTCTTGGTTATTTTTGCACTTCACTGCCAAAATCAGTAGAAGGTTCAAGTTCTTCCTCAGCATTCTCCTTCCCACAGTGTTCATGTTTCTTTCTTTCTAACTCCATCAGCTGGTTTGGTGGTTACTTTGCTTTTGTTTACCACATCAAACAGGTTGCCCACAGTCATCTGCTTTCTGTCAACCGATAAGTCTTCCAAAAAGAGAAAAATCCATGGTGCCGGTAAAACAAAAAAAGACAATATTGGCCAAATTCTGTTCTGTCTCACAATGCTCTATATCCAGAAAAGTTGTCTGAAGTCAATGGAGTTGCTCTGATTTATGCCAGGCTAATTGAGAGCAGACTTTGCGTTTTGACCTGGGAAAAGTTGACCGTAAATGCTAAGGGCAACCAAAAGGAAAACTTGCAGGCCTTTTTCATCCATTTGGCAACCTTCTTCCAAACGAAATGTATTGCTTTTTCACTTGTGGTTCAAAACAAATAAAGACCCAAATCTGCTTTGTGTTAAAATAGTTTTCATGGAGAGTGAAACCCAGGCTAATGTGCCTGTTACTAAAAAAATAAATAAAGAAGTTGATAACGACTCCTAACTAAGAAAAGCTGAAGTCTGGTTTAAGGATATATAGCTGCTGCAGGGTACTTTAAAGGCTGGTCCTGACCACCAGCAGGTTTGCTTTGCTCAAAATTTCTTTCTTTTACCATGATGGCATAGAGCACCAAAAACCTGGGGGGAACTTCAGTCCTGTTAACATGATGTTTTAAATGCTTCACTGAGGGCACCTCCTAAGGTTTTCTGCACTGGTCCAAATTGAGTGCTCTCAATCTGCGGTCTAGCATGCTGTTTCTCAAGCAGTAGACTTTTAAATAAGTTCTTCCATGGGGTTGGTTTTTTTCTTTTTAAAGTAAAACTAGCTTTTTCCAACCACACAATGGACAGAGCCAGGGAAGAATGTAAGGAGTGGCATGAACTTGCACTAGATTGATGTTGTATTTTATGCGGTGATTTCCAGCAACATAAGCATTAAAAAACAAATTGATGTCTGTCTGTCTGTCTGTTGGTCTGGCTCTGAGGGAGTAGAAGGCAGGTAGTTGGAAGTTCTCAGTGCTGTCTTGAGCGCTGAACAGGTGCTCTGCAAGAGCCCTATACATACAAACCAGCAACAAGTACTTCTCCCAGTTTTTTAAATTAATGTGTTTCACATTTTGCTGTGCATTTCCCTTTCTTCAATACTGCACTGCATAGCGACCTTCCCGTCTCTCTCCCTGGGATTCCCATCACAGCTGTGTCAGCCAGACTTAGCAAATGTAGTCAAGGGAGCTTCTATGAGATTTACACTGACACCTCTTACCAGCATTTGAGTGAATGGCTCTGTCAAAGCTTTGTGGAATTAATTACATTCAAAGACTGATGATTATGAAGTTGTGAATAGCTAGGATTAGGTATTTACCTTACTGTACTAGACTCTCTGCTTTCTTCTTCTTCTTTTTCATAGCTTTGATTTGTTCTATATCATCAAAAATCGCAAAAGAATTGCTAGGATTGATCATGTAACACTGTACATGTTCCTCTAGAGATAACCAGGCCTTGGTTAGGACTCGACAGTATTCCCGTGTTTGAAACCTAACAAGCAGAAGAGCTGACTGCCATCTTAAGAACCCGTCAGAGCAGAGCCTGCACCCTGAATCAGTGACTGATGCTGGATTTAAGAAGCTACCTTTTCCAGACTGTGGGACTAAAAGGGTATAAAGAATACCAACTGTTCAGGTTCACCTGGGGCTTCCAATTTTTTCAATCTGAAGACATTTGGGAAAAATGTATTGTTAAGGAAAAAGCAGTGAAGAGAGATTCACGTACCTATGAACTGTGGGGTTTTTAGGGTCCTGCCTGGAAGGCTGTTAGGACTCTTCCTCTGAGCAAAGAGTAGCACAGGGAATTCCAAAGTTTCCTGCAAATATCTGGGCTAGCTGGACACAGCACCATGGCACAGGGCACGCTGGGCTCAAGGGGTTTCACACCCTTTACAACCCTAGGGAAAAAAGTTGGAAAATTGTTGTCTAAATAAAGGAAAGCTGTGCTGAGAAGTCATAAGGATTTGTTTGTTAGAAGCTACATGTTTCTGATGCTTGAGGATGGCTCAGATGCAGGAAGAGATCGTGACGCTGTTTTGGTTTTACCAGAAAACAATGAGCACAGCTGAGCCTCTGATGCTAAGCATTTTTTCTGCATAACTTTGGATTCCTGTTGAGTTTCTAACCAACGGCACAGACCTTAGTTTGGCTGCTATGCACTATTAAATGATTATTCAAATTGCTTCATGTAGAGCCAGGCCTGCAGGAGTGGTTTGTCCAAAATACAGCTGAAATGTTTTTGGTTTCTTTTTTACTTATGATTTTCTATATTTTCATACATCCCAAACCATAACTAATCTTTGATTTTTCTCTAGCATTTACTATGGCAAAAGTCTAGTTTTTGTCATGATGTTTCAAGTTCTGGTCATTTTCCACTACACTGTGTGAAATGTTTTGATTATGTGAGTACTTATGGCTGTAAATCAAACTACTGGTTACAGTGGTGGGTGGATTTTTTTTTAGTTTAATTTTGGATGGGTACTGTCCACATCTCTTAGAGTTGCTGTCTGTGGCAAATATGATGAATGGTATGATAAGTATGAAACAGCAAAGTGAGGAGACTCAACATTAGCATTTAATGCAGGGCTCAGGCTGTGATGCGGATTATTAAAGGCCTAGAAGAGAAAAGAAGTTAATTTGGTTTTATTGCTTCAATAGAACAAAACAAATATATTTTATTCCTAGATGTTTGTCCTTGGTTCCTGTTTTTGGATATTCAAAACAACTGAGGCATAAATCTAGACAAAGCAAACATCTCCAGCATAAAGATGCAGCCACCTGTCTGTGGATACGCTAAGGATCCCCTTTAATGCATATATATGTATGTGGTCTGAGCTACCTGGCATTGTTGGTGTCTTTGAAATAGAATGACATATGATGAGTTATGGGGCAGATGTTAACTTTTCACCGCTTGGTTGGTATAGGCAAAAATGGAAATGGGTTGTAAAAGCAGGGGGTTTGAATAGGAGATTTATCCATGAAATTAAAAGGCTTGGTGAGGTCTCATCTGTTCATAGCATCAGGCCTTTATTAGTCATTGATAATAACAACATACAAAATCTAATCTGTTAAGGTGCTGCTGTTTTAGTTTTGGGACAAGGAGGACGCATTTATTTCTCTTGTGCAGATAGGGTTATTTGAAGCATGAAGTCAAGCAGACTTGAAAGGAGGTGAATAAAAATGTGAAATTTGTGATCTTACTCTCTGTAAGAATATCTTGGAAATGCCTGTAAGCAATGCAGTAGAGGAAGAGACATGAAACAGGTTAAGAAAAGTCTTCTTTCAAACCCATACCATAAACAAAAGACTCCATTTATGTATAAATAGGGATTGACCTATTAATGCATGGGTAATAATAACAAAAAAAATTAAAGTTACAGCTTGATGAGTGTCTTGTATACTGGTCCTATTACTGTCTCAGTTTGATACCAGCACTTTTTGTCTGAATTAAAATACCTCAGTGGAAGGGTTCAGATTTTGTAGTAGGGGTGCTGTTTGCTGTTTGTGGATCTTGCTGAAATGAAATGTTTTATATTTCGTGTACATGCAGAATCCAGTTGGCAGCATTGAACTTTGCTGTAAAAGCAGTGGTAGATTTTCCTTGTTTGAATTGTAGCAGAAAGCACTGAGGCTTAAATGAGGTTATAGCTGCATAGCAAATGAAAGCACAGTGAGACTTAGACTATTTTTTTCAATTTTTTTTTTTTTTTTTCACTGTGTGGTGAAAAAAGCTGTAACTCAGCTTTGGTGAATTACCTGAGGAAATGTAATGCCAAACCAGGATTTGAATACATTTCTCCAGAGTCCCATTTTAGTGTCTTATGCGCTGACCCATATGTGCCTTAGAGGATTCACCTCCACGATGTGTTCCCAGTATTTGTAAACATGATCCTCTGAGGCCAGGAAAGTTTTTTACACATATGATGAGATGGGAAGAAAAGAGGACAGGAGTTTGGCAGGATGCCATTTCCAGATCCCTCCCTTTGAAGTAAGGGGCAGTAACTGTGACCTTCAAGTGTCAACCAGTATGCAGTTCCAAGCTCTGAAAACACGGTTTCTTCTCTCTTTCTGTATGTGTTTCAGTATTTATTGCTCCTAAAGTCTCTCTACATCATGATTCTGTTTCTTTACCTCTTCTGTGCATACAGATGTAAAAACAGCAATGCTGTTCAATGATCAGAGAGTTGGGACTCTTGAAGCCTTTGGAAAGCCTTGCCAGTATCTTAAGCAAGATTCTGCCGTCTTGGTCTGCTTTGATGTATCCTATATAAACCAACTGCAGCAATGAAAAAAGCGTGGAGGCATTACCTAGATATTATTTAGGTGTGAAAAGTTGTTACTGATAATATTTTAGGGATGAGAAAATAACAGTAACCTGAAGATAAAGAACATCATAATATGAAGTTATAGAGAACACGCTGACTTTACATTATTTGTCATTTACTCAACTTTTTTTCTGAACAGTTTTCTTTATTTAGGGCAGATATACCAGGATAGTTTTCCTTTTTACCTTTGTAATTATGCATCTTCTTTTCCCTTCTGTGCAGGAGACCAAGTTTTGAGGCTGCACAAGTTGTTACCTGTATCTTTTAATGTATTTTCATCTTCACATCATTGCACCAACTGCAGTGGTGTATCGCATGTAGCAGTGGAATGGAAATGAGCAGGGGGGTTGATAGGTGGTTTTGTTTCTAATGGAGGAGGAAAGTATATTGCCATATCTTTGTATACAGGGTAATAAGTGATGAATTTAAATTATTTCCACTTCTGGCTTTCACATCATGGACTAGCTGAATCTGTTCTAGCAGCTAGGATAGAAGGAAGAAAGAAGCAGCAGAAGTGTACCAAAGCATTTGTTTGTTTTACAAGGACTTAGGAATTTGGCTATGAATTGCGCTGTCTAACCTATGAAAGTGGAATTTCACTCATAAATTGAGGACAATGGCAAGCGATTGCAAAAGAAAATAAAATTACATCCACTGTGACTTATAAAGATCTCTCCTTGATGGAACATTTTTCATTTTCTATTTGTTCACCTGTAAGGGGTTCAGAGAAGCAGCTTTCCAAGTGCTGTGCAAGAGAGAGAACAGGTCAGAGGTTTGAACGGGAGTAGAGAGCAACCTTGAAAGAAAAATTTGAGATCAACTGTAGTATTGCATTTAGAATAATATTGTGAAATGGCTAATGGTTATCTTACTTCACTGCATGTGGCCTGTAGTCCTAGTCAGGAGCTGCTGCTCTGAAAAACAGTGAAAGCTTAAATGAAAGTAATTTAAAGCAGCTAAACTGAAAAGCACTTGACTTAATTACAAAGAGAGAGACAGAACATTCCTCATCAGTAATTAACTGCACATAGGGTGATTTTCAGACAGTGTGGGAATAATGGCCAACAGCTTTACAATTCCCCAGGCCTTTCTTCTCTTGGTCACTTTGTAACTTCAAGACCCCTTTTTTCACTGAAGACCACTGTTCACATTTCTTGGGAATTTCTGTCTAATTCTGTGGGTGGTCGCAAAAGGTTCAGAAGTACACTTAGGGCCTAGTCTAATAACCTGCAAGATTAAGAAGTAAATATTTAGGAAGACTTCAGTAAAGGTTAAATGAGCCCTACACAAATTGGAATCGTATACTAAAAGGGAGATATTTTGATGTGCTGTTATCTCATTAATTAACTTTTATGTGCATTGTATGTGCACATCAGAATGTTGGTAGCCTAATTATGGCAAGACCATCCTTTTTCCTATTGTTCTATATTCAAACATTAGTGGTCAAATTCTTCCTGAATTAAAATGATTTAAAGCATGTCTTACACTTTAAAAATTTCCTTTGATGCCAGGCAGAGCAGAATGTGTTTCTGTGCTCATGCTTATTTTCTGGCTTTGGTGGTGTTTTTTTTTTTTTTCTTTTAGCACAGTCTTTGATTTTTCTGTATCTTTGGGGGGAGGGGGGGGACACAGGGGGAGTGAGAAACTTGTGTTTCTGGGCTACAAGCTAGAACAAAGAAAGCCTGAGTTCCTTCGGGCTGCATTCATCAAAACTCCATGAAGGGAAGAGTTTAGGGGGAAGCCTGGAAAGGGCAGCAGATAGATAACCTTGTACACATTGTTCAGCTCTGGGGACCAGTAAGATGGAGAGCATTTTTTGGTGCTTTGAGTTCTTGTGGAATGAGAGTCAGTGTCTTCACAGTGGTGCCTTAGTTTCAAAATCATCTAGTTGTGGCTGGCTTAGGTATGTATTAGGTATGATGCTTAGCCCCTGCCTTCAGCTAAACTTGTAGATTAATCCCTTGATTATTATTTCCTTTCGTTAATCTGTGTTGGTTAGTGTTTGTGTCTCTGCAACTTAGAGTAGCTATTTTATATCAATAGGATATTAAGTTTGATTGGCACTTTTTAAAAAAAAAAATTCTTTAAAAAGGAGAAAGGTTTTCCATTAGTTCTAAACCCTTTGCCTAGATTTTGTTTTGATGCCCTTGTGGTTCTTTATCCATAAACGTCACTGTCATAGTCTTTTTAAACATGCATATATTTTAAAGAGCTATACTTCCGTGTCAAACTTCAGTTGAAACAACTGAGCAAAAGCTGTGCCCTAGTAGATGCACGTTAGTTGCCATGACTGATGATATACTTTATAAAGATTTGTGGAGTTTTGGGCGTTTGTTTGTTTGGTGGGGGTCTTAGCCTGTAGCAGTAATCCATTTTAAAGATGAAAACAAACGCGGTGATTGTTTTGAAATTTGTTTTCACTGCTATAAAGCTTTTGTTTAAATATTTCTAATCTGATGCTGTTATCATGGAACTGAAGTAACACAGCAGTAGCCTTAAGGTTAGCTGAATAAGTCTGATCCTTCAGCATTAGCCGAAGCCCTTCCTCCCTGCTTCAGGATAAATATTTGCCTTTTGTCAAACAGGATAGGTTCCTCTGTGCTACTGAAAAACATGCTGGGTTCTGCAACCTAGTTTAATTGAAAACCTCCCTATGTATCATTTTTCTTAATTTAATTCTGCTATTGCACTGACACCAAATTTGCACGTGTATGTGGAAGGGAAAGTGAGCTTTTCCACATCATCCCTTCTCTATTGCACACAGAAATCAACAATTAACCCTGAAGGGTCTAGATGAATTCACAAATCTGCTGTTCTGTTTGGGCATCTGTCTGTCTGATGTTCTTAGCTTTACAAGAGTGTCATCTGTCTGTAGTTGGTGTTTTCCTGTTTTAATAAATAGTCAAGTGGAAAATTTCCTTTTCTACCTTTTGGGAAAGATTTAAGTAGCAGTTACTACCTGTTTTTGTGGACAGAAAATCTGTTCTTTAAAACAATACTGAGAAACAACTGCCACTATTGCTTTGGTTGAAAGAACAGCGCACTTGTCCTGCCTGTGAGCTTACCCCTCTCCTCTGATCTGAATCTGATCCACGTCCAGGGGTCTGAAACTGTGAGTTTAGTTGCTGGAAGAGGACTTTGCAAGCATTGAGCATCTCTCCTAAGCATGCATTTAGTTCTATTGTGCAAATTTCCCTTGACCGAACTTGGCCTTCCACAGGTTAAGGAGCATGCCCACCTTCAAACACAATAGGCCTGCAGCCGACACAGGCAGAGCCAGTTCCTTCCGCTGACTTTTCCAGCCAGTTGCCGTGTACCTGCTGTCCTCCTAGAGTTAATATTAGCAGAGGAAGAAACCTTTCCAGTCAAAGCTTTTTCTAAGCTTTTGATCTGGAAGTCAAGGAGATTTGAGGAAAGAGTCTGTGGCCTGACAGGAGAATCATCTGGCTTGTATCTCTAAAATTAATCCACCAGTTAAGGTGCAGTGGTGGACCCACAGACCCACTTCACTGCTACTAGGCAGCTGGAGGGGAGCGAAGACATCAGTTAACTTGCAGCCTCTGTCATAAGAAAAGCTGACTCAGATCCTTCTTTTTCAGATCAGGAAAAAAAAAGTACTTCTCATTTTTTGTCTCCATCTCAAATCTCAGCATCTGACTCTTGTGGAGCAGGCACTGCTGTGGGCTACGAGCAGCCTTGGGAATGCCAGTCCACCAAGCCAGTTGCTCTAATGGATGTGTAACATCTTCTTGGTGTACTCCGTGTGCTCTGAGCAGATGGAGTGTGCATATGATTTGCATATGCTTACTTCTTAGAGCTCACCCTCTTAATTCAGTTTTCTTTTTTATTATGCACAGTTCAGATATATATGAAATAATCAATAAGAGATTGATTTCTAGCAAAATATTCAGAATCAGAATCAGAATCAGAATCGTAGTGGTTGGAAGGGACCTCAGAGATCATCGAGTCCAACCAACAGTAAAAAAAAAAAAAAAAAAAAACACCACAAACAAAACCACCACCCACCACCTGAACACACAACAACAACAACCAAACCAAAAACCATCACCCACCCACACAGCACCCCACCACAAACCAGTAATCTTGGACACTAGAGCATGCCCTGAAGAACCATGTCTACACGTTTCTTAAATACCTCCAGGGATGGTGACTCCACCACCTCCCTGGGCAGCCCATTCCAATGCCTGATAACCCTTTCAGTAAAGAAATGTTTCCTAATATCCAACCTGAACTTCCCCTGGCGCAACTTGAAGCCATTACCCCTTGTCCTATCATCTGTGACTTGGGAGAAGAGACCGACCCCCGTCTCTCTACAGCCTCCTTTCAGGTACTTGTACAGAACAATAAGGTCTCCCCTCAGTCTCCTCTTCCCCAGACTGAACAACCCCAGCTCCCTCAGCCTCTCCTCGTAAGACTTGTGCTCCAGACCCCTCACCAGCTTCGTTGCCCTTCTCTGGACCCGCTCCAGCACCTCAATGTCCCTCTTGTGGTAGGGGGCCCAAAACTGGACACAGTACTCGAGGTGGGGTCTCACCAGTGCCGAGTACAGGGGGACGATCACCTCTCGGTCCCTACTTGCCACACTGTTCTTGATACAGGCCAGGATGCTGTTGGCCTTCTTAGCCACCTGGGCACACTGCCGGCTCATGTTCAGCCTGCTGTCGACCAACACCCCCAGGTCCTTTTCTGCCAGGCAGCTCTCCAGCCACTCTGCCCCCAGCCTATAGCGCTGCCTGGGGTTGTTGTGACCGAAGTGCAGGACCTGGCACTTGGCCTTGTTAAACCTCATCCCGTTGGTCTCGGCCCATCGATCCAGCCTGTCGAGATCTCTCTGCAGAGCCTCTCTACCCTCCAGCAGATCAACACTGCCACCCAGCTTGGTGTCGTCTGCGAACTTACTGAGGGTGCACTCGATCCCCTCGTCCAGATCATTGATAAAGATGTTGAAGAGAATTGGCCCCAGTACCGAGCCCTGCGGGACACCACTCGTGACTGGACGCCAGCTGGATTTAACTCCATTCACCACCACTCTCTGGGTCCGGCCCTCCAGCCAGTTTTTAACCCAGCAGAGGGTATTCCCATCCAAGCCATGGGCAGCCAGTTTCTCCAGGAGGATACTGTGGGAGACTGTATCAAAGGCTTTGCTTTGCTTTTCCAATTCAGATTGGAAACAGTACCCACTGGGGATGTGTTAATGTCTGATTATAAACTGTAAAAACAAGTGTGCCACACAGGGTTGCTGTACATGCATAGTTCTTTTGAAATATGATATTCTCAAATAATATACAAATTAAAGAGCTGTTACTCTTGATGTGCTCTTTTGGAGTACAGAAAGTCATAATATCTGAGAAGCGGGCTCTTGACTTTTTGCTTCCTAAAATGAAATTGCAGATAAACATCACAGAAGACAGAAGTATTTCTTTCATGTGACATTTTTAATAGTTCACGACCCGTCATGAAGGAGGACAAGGGGTAAACATTCCTTTCAGCTCCATGTAGGTCATATCACCTCCTGGTCTAAGTTCTGTTTCTCGTTGTAGGCAGGAGTGTCTCTACCTATAGACTGAAACCAAAACCTTACAGGTCCCAAACTGGTCTTTATGTGATAATGGTTTCCAGTCCAGTAACTGACTTAAAGATTAAATTAATTCCCTGTTTTATAACTTAGCCTTCAGCGCATGGATGTATTCCACAGCTTACCTGAAAGAAGCATGTATGTAAAAAGCTACGGTCCTTTAAGCATACCTATCTTATATATGTTCTGGAGAGCTATTCCTATTTTAATAATGTTTCTAAGTAAATGCTAGTGCTTATGGAAAATATGTCATTGATGGCTCTGGAAATTTAGATGTCAGAGTTCTGTTTCATGGTTTGGTTTTCAACTGTTAACCTGAGCTTATATGGACATTTCTGTGATAAAAGTTTCTTGGTTTTCAGGATTTTTTTGCAGACAATTAGTCCTTCCAGGGTAAGGTGCAGTAAATTTTTTGTGATGGACTGGTCATGTATCCTAATTTTATGAAAGCTATTCTATATAGGCTTAATTTAGGGTGTTTTCATATTTATAATTAAGCTAGTTGTGTGGGAATCCAATTTTCCCAATAATGGATCAGAATGATATTTTGCAAAACAGTAAGAAACCCAGATGACTGTATTTTAATTGATTACTGCTCACATGTAGTATTTACTATATGGTTCATTTGGAGGTTGTACACTTTCTACACAGAAGCTCAGCATTTTCAAAAACGGGTGCCTAAAATCAGAATCACAAGTACTTATTTAGTTCCAAACTGTGGCTGGCCCCAGGGAAATAGGCTGTAGAGTAAAAGTAGATTCAGGCCTCTAGGTACCAATTAAATATCCTATTCTGATAAATACTGATTACAAAAACTATGAACAGTGGGGAAAGGAACCAGCTTTCACTCCTGGTAAATACAAGACTTCGTATCAGGAATTTAAATGGTAGGTTCCGGGTTATAAGCATAAGGTGTAAAGACATGATGACAAGATCTCAAGGAAAATGCCCAGGATGTGTTGCTCACCTGGCAAATGTTAGTTTAGGGGCCTGATGATCCTGTGCTAAGGAGTGATCCTTAACCTTGAGCTCTCAGTTCTGGATGCTTTTTTCTTCTCACCTTCTCTTTCTATTCAGTGCAAATATAACTCTGGTGGTTACCAGTTCAGCCCATGTGGTATAAACTCCCGTCCTTATTACCATGCACTCGTGTGAACAAATAAACTCTCAAAGAACCCTCCCAAATTTATGGGATCCACCATATCTGATGAGTATTTCCGTTACAAATTTGGGCATTTTGAGGCAGTTGTTGCAAGGAATTTGATGTCATCAATCTGGAGCTTAAAATGTAGTAATAAGAAGGCCGTTCTTGTTCATATTAGTGGTAGCCGTGCTATCAGCATCATAGGATGCATTGTGCTCTTATCAGAGAACCGTGATCTCACGGTTCATGAGTTATTTACCAAATAACTCAGAACTTCATTGAGTTATTTACCAAATGTGATTGATTGCTGTAGGACTGGCAGATGCAGACATTTGCCCTTTACAGGAGATAACAGCAAAGCTAGTATTGAGCTGCTCGCTAGTAAGAAGGGATGGTAGGAGTGCTCCTTGGTCATTTCCTTTTTTGGGGTGGGGTTGGGGGTGAGGGTGTAGTATACCAATGTATACATGTGTGTGGAAGTCGAGAGGTGTCTCCATAGTGGAGATATATGTTTGTGGCGAAGACCAGGAGATGAAGAGATGACAACTGAGATGGTTATGTCACTATGATACCTTTAGGAATGGTTGAAAGTTCCTACCTTATAGATGTTTGACAGAGTACTGGAAAAACTCCAGGTGCTACCCATTTCCTGAATATTCTGTAACTAACTCCGTACAAATGCAACAAATTTTGGATAGACCCTTTGCATTGCACTTGATGAGTTCATGATCTCACATTGTAAATATTCACTGTTCTTATGACATGGAAACTAATTCTAAATGGAAAAAAATGCACAAAGCATCCCTTCAGAATTAGAGAAAAGAAAACCAGCTTTTAGGAAAATGCAAGGAATATGAGTGTCTTACAAACTTTATTACTGTTTGTATGTTTTACTTTTTGCATGGAACATAGCCTGATGGTATTCATCATTAAATCAAGTGGAGAACTGGATCAATTGCAAATGCAAAATAAGTCCAAAAAGAGAATATTTTCTAAATCTTCCACAAGTCTGTGTGTTTGGGGAGAAAGGGCATAAATGGGAGGAAGGGGAGGCAGACAATGTAGCCTTTTTTGTTTTAATATAGTTTTCTTTTTTACTTAAGTGGTTTGTAGGTTATGGAGGCTTTATGCATGCCTTACAGTTCTCCGCTGCCAGAATTACTGCTGAACTGAAGCCTGCTTTGACCATACTAATGACTCTTTACTGAAAAAATTCATGTACTGGCATCCAATAACTTAAATATTGCTATTTGCAAATAGTCCTGAACTGATTTGATCTCTCTGTTATTTCTAACTTAATGGTTCACCCTGTTCTGTTTTTCAGTTGAGCTATCGGCTGCTGAACAGGAATGTTTTATTTATGTTAATTTAGAAAGCATGATGTCCAGTGCCAGCTGTCCCATGCCAGCACAGAGTGTACTGTCCTTTAAGCCAAGCAGGCACAGCTTAATGACTAGCAAGTTGAACGTTGGTATTGTCATGAACGTTTTCCATTAATGCCTCTGCAGGTAGGGCAGCAGCAAATGGAAAGCCAAGCTCGAGAAAAAAAAATGGCATCTTTGGGGTCTTAAAAATCAATAGTAAAAAACCTAAATAGGGGAGAGGATAAAATTTTTGTATTGGTAGGTACCATTGCACCCTCACATACTCAGCAAGAAGTTTTAGGTGGCTGTTTGTCTAGTGCCATAACTCCCCCCCTCTGTGTTTTCCTTCCATTTCTAACTTCATCACATTTCTTTTTCTGGGGAGTCACATTGTTTTCTCTTCCACCTTTTCTCTTTCCATTCCACTGCATGCCCCTTTCCTTGGTCTGACCTCAGAGAGGAGGAAGAGTATGAAGAGGAGGAAGAAGAACAGCCAGTCACAGAGCCCAATACTGAGGACGAGGGGGAGGAAGAGCCCAGTAGGCAGGTCAAAGCCAGGTACCAGGATTCAGTGTTGTCCCTCCACCTTTTCCTCACCAGCACAGTGTGCAGCATCAACTGCCTTTTCACTCGCCTTCCTAGATCACCTGTTAAAGCCACCCCCCAAGGAAATCTTTTTGCATTTAAGAGCTTTGTTGGAGCTTGTGTGTTAATGGAAACATGTTTAATTATATAGGTTCAATGCACTAAGATCTGCCTGCGCTCACTGCCTTTGTACCAAATGAGTGATGCTCACCAATCTTGAAAGATTTAGCAGAATGCATAACTTCTAAGCATGGCTTAGGTTTATCTTTTTTAAGGCAATGGTGAAACATTGCAATGCTTCTCTGAGTTAGGATGTTGCTTGGTTTCTTAGGTTTTCATCCGTATTTTCACGATACAGCCTTACTACCAATATCTGTCACTATGAAAAAGATCAGCATTTTTTGAATGCTTCCTAGGATTTCTATGAATTTACTTCATGTTTTAATAGGCAAAAACTACTTAGAGGCAAAGCTGATAGATATATATCATCTTACACGTACCTGCCCACCTGTGTATGTATGGATATAAACAAACCACCTATCAAAACAATATTCTCATGTAAAATTTTCCACTTATTCCACTTATTTCTGAGGAATATATGGATTTGGCATCTGGCAACTTTATCCTAATAAATGGGAAGAAAGAAAATATGTTCTTTCTTCCAGACAGCCATTTGATTTAGGTTAAATTGTTTGGCTTTGCAACTCAGCAAATGAGATTGGATTTTTTTTTTTTTTTAAATAAACCACATTCATGCAGACGCTATACAGCACGGAAGAAAGAAAGGAAACTGTTTAATGTGCAAATTCCAAAGAAAATACTGTACTGTTTTTATTAATATCTTCCAGTCTGCAAATCTTGCCAATGGCTGCCTGAAATTTCAAAATTAAGTGATAATTTCCTCAAATCCAATTCTTGAAAGTCAAAGCTAAGACACAAGTTATTAGTAAATCACATGAATGTACTAAAATACTGTTAAAGAAAAACAAGGAGGAGCCATGTACAGGGCATGATGTGCTTTTAGGTCACATGTCTTTTAAAATAATAGTCACTTGAGATAACTGGGTGATATTCCCCCCTCCTTTCACTGTCACTGTTGTGTAACTGTTAGATGCTGTCAGGATGGGAAGGACTAGCCTGGCTTC
The DNA here is from genome assembly GCF_964106895.1 of Numenius arquata. Classification (NCBI taxonomy): domain Eukaryota; kingdom Metazoa; phylum Chordata; class Aves; order Charadriiformes; family Scolopacidae; genus Numenius; species Numenius arquata. Next base: position 40,536,397 of record NC_133579.1, on the reverse strand, counting down.
AGGGACTCCTGTCATGCCCAGCTGGTACAATAGATGAAGGTTTCCAGATTGCCCGTTGTGCTTCTGTTGTGAGAACGATTACCTGGTATATACCTGCTGATTAACTTCATAATATCCTAACATATATAATGTGCATTACGGTTTTGTTGCATACTTTGTGCCAAACCCACACTCGTCAGATACGGACCATGCCTTGCATGCCTGTAGGTGGATTGCAGAGGTGGTCTCAGGAGAATGAAATCAGCCACCTGCCAAGTGATCCAGCCCAAAGCCCATGCACAGTGTTTATGCTGGAGATACTAGTGAAAACAGATATCCCGGAGTGCAGATCTCATGGCTTTTCACATGCTCTGCTGCTTCTGTCACTCACCAACGCCTGCCTTCACTAGAGTAAAGCAGATGTGTTTTCTGTTGCACTTGGTGCAACTCTGAAAGTCTCTAACATCAACATGGGATGCTGACACTCAGAGAAATCAGTACCTTCATACCTAGACAAATGATCTGACAAAGTGTTGCTTTTGAAATCATTCTCAACCTTAATTTTGACAGAACAGTGCTGATTGAGTATTTTTAATTTTCATTGTTGGTAGATGAGCATTTTTAGTAAAAATATCAGATCACCAGGGAGGATGATAATTAGATATCTGGCCTTCAAGAGGCAGTCATGCAGATTGTATCTTGAAGCATCTAAACTCTGTGGACCGTGTCATCCAGTGTGTTGAGACTGCTTTGTGCTTACAACCTAACTTGAAATACTTAAAAATTATTCACAAAATGTTTGTGAAAAGGTTCATGAAAATTAGTTCTGAAGCCTGTGGGCTTTCATTTAAGCTGAGTCACTTCCATTCTTCAGTAATTGCAACCCCCAGAAGAATCCCACTGGGATACAAAGATGTGGGTTTCCTTACTTTATTTTTTTTTTAAAAAGGTGGTTGTCTACATTGGGAAGTTTTTGTTTGTCTGACTTTCCTAGACCTCATTCTTTTTCCTCCAAGTGGTATGATCTATTGATCTCTCTTTTCCCTCTTTTTCTCTTCTTCCCTTTCCCTTCCCTTTCTCACGATGTTTTCCTCCTGCAGTGGGGTCCCAGGTGCACGGGAGGCTGTGAATGAAAACCTTTCATGGTGTACTGATTCTTCAGCTGTCTCCAGTGCCATTTCTCCAGCTGAGAGGCCTCTCTCCTGCTCTAGGGCAAAAAGCTCTTCTAGCAGCTCCTCTTCTGTGCCTGACTCGTCTGTCTCTCATCATAATTCTGTCCTTTCGACACCATCTTCACCTGTGGCAGCATTGCTAAGCTCTTCACAAAATTCATCAGCATCCATTACTCCAAAGGCATCTCCAACGGTGGAGAAATTACCTTACGTACCACATACTCCTTTTCACCTCTTCTCATACGACTTTGAAGAGCCTCCAGCATCTGTGAAAGAAAAGGAAGCAGAGGTGATGAGGGAAAACAGGTAGATTTTATACAGCTGACAATGTTTAGATAAATGAGTAACACCTTTCAAGATTTTTATAGTGGTAATAATGCACTCTCTGTGTTGTATTATTTCCAGAACATACTGTATTAGTTTTAGTCCTGTAAGCCTAGATTTTGATTTGATTAATATTTTCCTTTTGCCTTTGTTGCCTTCATTTCATCTTACTCCTCTTCAAGGTCTATAGTTAATAAGTGTGCTGGCTTTCTCTATACAGCAGTAGATAAATAACCTGTGATTTGGGAGATCACAGAAAGGAGCACCATTTTGCTCTCATTTACAACAATATAATTTGCGGACATGTTTTCATTAAAAGTAATGGAGCTCTCCTGCTATAAAACCAAGAGATCAGATCAGCACTTGGAATTCAGGGGTGAAATCCTGGCTTCAAAGACTGAATGTCCAAATCCCAAATTTGCTGTTAGATTACAGTGCATATCCCTGTCATGCGCAATTTCAACTCGTGCTTGTAATAAGAGAAGTAGATTAAACCCTATAAAGAGAATACAGCAGACAATTTTCCCTCCACAACATCTGGTCAGTTAAGTTGCTCCTCGTTAATTTCTTTTAGTTTTTAATTTTAATTTTTCATTTCCCCTTTCCCCACCCATTTTAAAAACCCCAAAGAAATTGTTTTGTCTCAATCTGTTTTCAAGTAAAACAGATTGACGATAGGTAGCACTAAGAACAGTGCTAGAGAATCACCTTTAAAAGGAGTTGATGATTTTTAGCTGTCTCTCCCAATGATCAGTGTTGTTTGAACTAGGTGCTGAAAATGTACATGTATATTGTGAGCCTATTTCTTCCTTTCTCCAGCACTCCTTCTGAATTTCTGCATGTGAACAAATATTTTGATTCCTTTGATCCTTTTAATTTTCGATCTTTCTCTTCTAATAGGTGGGTGGGTTTTGTTGCTTTTTCATTTTGCTTAAAAGCCTGTAAATCCAAGTAGCTGCTGAGAAGAGTTCACGCATCTTTCCATACCTGCAGCTTCAGCACTGGGATTCCTCTAAATTTACATTTTCCTGCATAAGTGTAATCGCTCTCTCATTGCTACTGCTGTTAGAGTTATACTTCTTAGAGAATAGATTGCTAAATACCTCCTGTTCCTACAATATTTAGTATTTCTGCAGTGACTTTTTTCCTCTCACCATCCTTGTGCTTCTAGTTACCACATAGGATCAAGGGCATGGTGTGTGGGAGAATTGTGCTGTGTTTATTTGGAGAAAAAGTAGGGCAAAGCTTGCATGATTTGGGCAATAATGTGCTCATAAAAGAGGTGAATGTCTGGATTTCTTCAGAGTGAAGGTTTCTGGGACAAGGCCATTGCATCTACGTTGGTACATGAGACAAGAAGGGAAAATGGATTCTGTACAGGATACAGACTTACCTTGGTGTGCTGCTTTTGCCTTTCTACTCTTCCAGCATCTGTCTCCCTCTTAATTTGATACATAGGGATGCTGCGTCCAGGCCAGTTCCTCTGAATTTGATTTTGTTAATACTTGTAGGTCTGAGTCCATAGAAGGTGTATTCCCTCCATTTTTGTGAGTTACCTGTGGACTGATTGAAATTCCTTGGTCTGAAAAAGGATACTGCGCTGTGTCAGCTTTTTCATGGGTCAGAGGAGAAGAAAAGCAAATGTAAACGTTGATAAAAAGGTCTCCTTTCAGTTGATTGAAATGGAAACGGAGGTTTCAGTGTCAGGAACTTACTGAATCAGCTCTGGGTTGTTCTCAGAGCAATGGAGTTTTCTCATCACTCCCTCAGTAAGGGCACAGGCAGAACATCTTCTGAGCCTGCCGGAGAGAAGACCTGTGCCAGGTCTGTGCCACCAGGGAAGCCCCACACTGCCCAGCTACACAGCCCTCCACTGTGCTACCATCTCCAGTTTCTAGTTAGTTTTCTTCTAGGGCAGGAGTGCCAGGATGGTAATTATTTCCCATTCAGCAAAATTCCTTTTGTAGCTCAGAAACGTGCGTGTTAGCACTTTTTTTCCAAAATTATTCCCCTGGTTCTGGGCACTCAGCATGGCATCTCAAAAACAGATGGTGGTGGTGGGGTGTTTTCTAAAACATAAACCTGGAATTGTTGCCAAAGGGGGCATGTTTTCTAAAGCATGATCACTTCCATTATAAAACCCCCTAACTGAAATCTATTCTGATTTTAACGCGGGCCTTGGCAGGCAGCAATGCTGTTGTACCCTAAGGAATGAAGCTTGAAACTCTGAATGAAATTTTGCATGACTAGATGAGTGTGCTAAATGGAGCTGAAGGAAACCAACCCGCCTTTTCAAATAAAATTGCTGAGTGAAGTTACTGAGTGCTGATGTGTGTGGGAGAAGAAGCAGCAGAGAAAAGATAAGGTGAAGGAGGGTATATTATATCTTATGAATTATAATGAGGGAAATGATGTTGCCCTTTTTCCTGAAGCGAATTTTGTCATTTGGATGAGTTGGCCTTATGGTACAGAGCATAATATGCTTTCCACGTGGGAAAATGGTATCATCTGTGAACAGAAATGTTAACATTTTTCCAAATTGGGAATTTCTCCTTGACATGCTGTTTAAGTACGATGGTTAAAAGGCCCAGCAGAGCAACACGACTGCCTTTTCTATTCAGTATGGGAGCCAGGATGAAGACATTGATACAAGGGACTCTGGGGACGTGGCTGTTCCAGGAGTCCTGGAAACAATTTCTCTTTGATCAGCAAGCTCACATTGAAGTCAAGCAGGTTTTTGGTTTTTTTAATGAAGGGAATGGCTGGTAGAAATTCCTAAAGCCGTGCTTCCGGAGACATGTCTTTTTAACGGTGGTGATGATTTTTTACAGACATTGTAAGAAATGGCACATAAGCTACGGCTTATGTTGGGGGAGAGGAAAGAAAATACTGCCTGCTTTAATTGAAAAGAATGTGGATGCTTTTAATTTATAGTACAAACATTTGCAAATCATGGATGTCCATGTTCGAATCATGTCAGGGGAATGGCGCTGTTTTCCTTAATTTAACTAGATGTGAATACTGCTGACTTGGACTGATTTGGTCCCTTTTCTAATGGCTGGTTATCAGCTCCAAAACCAGCTAATAAATTTGAGTACCTGAGCAGTAATTTAAGTATTCCCGCTCCGAGTTGTCAGTTGGGAGAACCGTTCTAAGCTGTCATTATTTTCCGTATCAGTAGCTCACTATTTGAATCAAGTATGGCCATGACATGACTGATACTAAAATGATACGATGGGTAGCGTATTTTGAAGCTGGGATTAAAGTGATATTTTCAGAAGGTGGATGTTTGAGAAGTTCTGGGGCATGGGATCGCCACCACCCCCTAAACAAGAGTTTTTTCTGTTGCATGCCTGCTTGCTGACGGATTCTTTCTGTCTCTCCCTTTCTCCTGCTTTCCTTCCCATTGCTTCAGGTACAATAGCTATGGCAGCAGCTCTTACTCTTCTCCACGACCTTACTCTGGTGTGAGTGCCCCTGCAACACCCACTTCTCGTTATGGGACAACTCTATCACCGCCTCAAGAGACAAAATCTGACAGGTTTGTAAATTAATCTTGTGTTTTGACAACAGTTCCTTTACAGATGGGACAAAGGAGATAAGTGTAAGCTGTTCTGAATGAGTATTGGAAATATCTTGTAGATCTTTCCTAGATCTTCCTGTAGATCTTTTCTAATGTTGAAAATAGAACATACAGAAATCCAGACATGTTCATTTCCCACTAATTTGTAAGCTTTTCTCTGACTTGGTTTTAAAGGCTGGATGTATTTCCATCCTACTTCTTCTTTCACTTAAATGGATAAAACAGAGTTGTGTCACGTGTATACTGTTCTACATATCAAAAGGTGAATTAAAGAACATTTTATTTCTTCCAATTTTTTAAAGTAAATTCAGAGATCTATTTTCACTTCTATCATCTTAAATCAACTATAAAATGTTGGAAATGTACTTAGCTCAGAATTTCCTAGGCTATAATTTTGTCCCTCCTTGAAAATATATGATATGTCTCATTGTATTTCATCAAGGGCAAAATGTTTCTTGCTGTAGATAAAGCGAACTCATATTAATCTACCAGTTATCATCTCACTTTAAAAAAAACAAACAAACCACACTGGCAACAAAAAAGCAGTATTTCGGAAAACCAAAATACTCTTTTGAATTATGTAAGGTACTGGGGGAAAAAAATGATAGGAAAATGTTATGGATACATGAAATAAATTCTTGGCAAGAGGTTTGAACCATGAGAAATTAGCTGACTGTTACAACCTGAGAGTAAATGACAGCTTCAAAGGATGTCATGCTGATTTTAAGGAGGAAAGGTAAAAGCTTTTAATTATTTAAATAATTTAATATAATAATTTAATTAAATAATTTCCAGTTAGGCCAGATGGGCTTTGGATTGTTTGTTACCAGATTGACATCTAATTCATAAAAATTCCCTCCCCCACCCTTTTTTTTGAACTGAATGCTTTTTCAGGATCCTTTGTCTATATTTCAATTATTTTTTAATATTTCTATAGACATATAGAAATACATATATGTTTTTCTGTGTATGTGTATATGTTTCAACCCACTGAATGCCTCACATCCTTTCCAGTCTATTACTCAGAATGGTTCAAGTTAGGTTCTTCCAGTATGCATGTATTTCTAGCCATGAGGTATTGATTTGATCCTTTTTTTCAAGTGAGTAATTACATTAAGTTTATCTTTGGAGAAAGGCATCATTTTTCATTTGCTCGTCTTCGTAGAATAACTTGCCTCGATTTGTCTTTCCTGATCTGAATTAAATTATTGCTGAGTGAAACCATAATAAAAAACTAAACTGGCATTTTCACCCCCTTTTACATCAGCAAAATAGATGCAAGATAAGCAAGAATTAAAGGTATCCCGCTGCTTTTGAAGTTTCAGCTTTCGAAGCCCCTGCTGTTTTGAGCTTCTGATTGCTACTGCAACAGAGAAACCCAAAAGTGGTCAAACGCTGAGATGCCTAAAGATGGCTGGGCCTGTCCTGCGAGAGGTTGATGGCGCTGGCCCTGCTCCAGTAAAGGAAGCGAGCTTTCCCTGCAGCGTGCGCGTAAGTGCGTTGCTGGTTTGGAGCCAAAATGCCTTGGCCCCACAGGACGAAGCTGTAAAATTCGCAGATTCATGGAGAGTCAGGCCAGAGGGGAGCTCTTGTAATCTTCTGTTGTGACCTGTAATAGGTCTCACAGAAGCTAAATGAAAGCCCCCTGTACCTTTATGTATTTTCAAGTGACGGCACATGACTTCTGCTGGAAAACATTCCAGTATTTATCATTACTGCTAGGAAAATATTTCATATTTTGAGGCCCGTTTGTCTAGCAGCATCTTCCAGCCATTACACCTCATTCTACTTTTCTCTGTGAAACTGGAAAGTGCTGCCTTCAACTGTCAGATCTCTCTTACGTGTTTTAAGTGTCTAAAGACAGTGCTTGGAGTTGCATCACTGTCCTTCCTTCACGTTGCGTTCATGGTTCTTTCCTCTTGTGTAAATTTGCAGCTTTCTATTCACAGTAGTTGAACTCACCAGGATTTCTGCATTCTTATATTTGAGGGATGTTACAGCCGGATGCTTTTTGTATATTAATCTCTGAGAAGTGCGAAAAATGTGTGTGTGTCACAGCTGTGTGTTGCCTGCAGAATAGATGCAGTTATTTCTTGGAAGATAATTAAATTTAGAGCTGCCATTTTGCATCATCTTTTTATTTTTGAATGTGCTGCTGTTGCAGATGTATAGTTTAGCAGGATCTGATGGTGTGACTGCTTTGTAGAATGGCAGAAGCCTGCTTTTATTTCATTTACCTTAAAAACATGGGTTGCAGAAATGCCCACACAAAGATTGATAGATAGGATTTTGCACACTGGAGAGTAGGCTGTGTAGTGGATGACACAACGCTCGGCACTAATTAGTAAGTGAAAAGTATTGTGGAAGTTTTCACAGTCTTCTATCAATGGTGCTTGCCTTAGATTACGTAAACATTATTTCCTACCTCCTGATGGTAAAAATTTACACGGATTCAAACACACAAAGAAGTTAAAAGATGAGGTGGGGAGAGGAAGACACTTGATAAGAAGCAGATGCATGTCTATGGTTAGCTCCAAGGTGAGTTTTCTGCTTTCAGCTTACAACTACAGTTATCCAAAGCATCCACAAAAAGATTTCTGTCTTTTATCATCCAGGGAAGAGCTTCAGATGCAGTTCCTGGTACTGTTTATCTGACCCTCGAGAACAAGGAGGAAGGAAGAGGCAGCATTTAGAGCAATGCCCAGCGAAGTAATTCATGCCCCATTCAGTTACCCTGACAGGCCTTTCAAACCCTTGGCTGCGTTTACTTATGTAAACAAGAGCTACAACTTAGGTGGACAGAAGCAGTGTGGTTGACATTGTGACATTCATACTTTTAAAACCCTCCTTGGCTAAGATCAGTAAGGAATCCAAAAGAGCAGTATAGTTCAATGCAACAGTAACTAGTTTTTGTTCTTTGAAATCCACATAATGTATATATTTCTGATTGTACAGCAGAAGAAAAGGCTTACTTGACTGTTTCTCAGTTTCTAAATTCAGCTGCAGTCTTTTGCCAACTTCTTGCAGTACTGTTGTTCTCTTTCATTTCTCTGGGTCCCCTGTGGAGAGCCATGTTTCTGCAGTGCATATTGCAGCCATGGGAATCCTGCTGAAGGAGAGTAAATTGCAGGGCACTTTCTTTTCAGCCCTTCATTGGGAGAGAAGAAAGGGTATATTGGTTCTCTCATAGCTCTCTATGAAAGTTGCTCCTAATGCATAAGTATAACCCAGTCCTCCTGTTTTCAACTGCCAAAGACTACTTTGCTCCGTAAATACACTGGTCCCGCTCTTCATGACTTAAATTGCCAATTAACTCTTTCCCCAATTCCTAAAGAAAAAAAAAATATCGATCTCAATTTTTTAACCTCATAAATTTTGGTAACAAAGGGGAAGAGCAAGACATGGCTGGAGGACACCAGGGAGAAGAACATTTTTCTGCACTTCCAAGTAACCTTGCCTGGGGGAAGAAGGTGTTGTAGGGCTCTTCTGTATTTCCATGCCTTCTGCTCACACCTAGGATATTTCTGTTTAGCCAAAGATTGCCATCTCAGACTCTGAACCTAGGTGGTCACTCAAATTGAAAGCTGCAGCCTGAAATCTGTAGCTGGACAGCAAATTCATTATTTCCAAAGCTTCACACCCCCTCATAGTGTGTTTTGGTGGTGAAGTGTAGGCATTGTTGGTCATGGTCACAGTTAGAGGAGACCCTGAAGGAGTCTAACTTCTAAGGCAAGAGCTCCTGAATTCAGCACCAGCTTTAATTCATTCTCTTGTCAGAAAAATGTCCTGCTGGTGTGTTTGCTGAGGTAGATTTCTTCTGATGCATTTGCCAGGAGACGGTTCCCACTGGGCTTGGTAGTCAAACAGTAGTGCAGTTAGGCTTGCTCAAAAAACCTTCTTCTCGGGGCACTGTGTGCTGAGGCAGCAGGCGTTCATGGTCCCCATTCTCTTGCCTCTGTCTGTTAAATCAAATGCCAGAAAGTTCAGCTTGCAAACCTCCACTTCTGGATCGTCTTGGCCAGTCAGTGTGAACTTAGACTCCACCTCTGGCTTGTCCCTCTGAAGTTCTTCCAAATCTCCAAGCTTCATAAGGGCCTGCTATGGTGTTTGCAAATTATTCTTGTTTGATGCACTCTCCAACTTTTCCAGACTGTTAGAAAATAGACTTAGGAAAGATTAAATGTGTTTCACATCCCTTAATCTTTTTTCCGTCTTACTTGCTTTATGATCTACAGCAGTACGTTACCTTGGGCTCCTGTGATGCAGAGTGTGGGGGGTTAACCCTGGTGGGCACAAGGTGCCCACTAGAGCTGCTCTATCAGTCGCCCTCCTCAACTGGACAGGGGAAAGAAAATATAACAAAAGGCTTATGGGTCAAGATAAGGGCAGGGAGAGATCATTCAGCAGTTACCATCATGGATAAACCAGACTTGGGAAAATTAGTTTAATTTATTACTGATCAAGTCAGAATAGGATAATAAGAAATAAAACCAAATCTTAAAACACCTTCTCCCCTCCCTTCTTCCTGGGCTCAACTTCACTCCTAATTTTCTCTACCTTCCCTGCCCCTGAGCGATGCAGCAGGACAGGGAACGGGGGTTGCGCTCAGTTCATCACATCTCTGTCGCTCCTTCCTCCTCAGGGGGAGGTCTCTGCACACTCTTCCACTGCTCCAATGTGGGGTCTCTCCCACAGGAGACAGTCCTCCATGAACTTTGCCAACATGAGCCTTTCCTATAGGCTGCAGTTCTTCCCAAACAGCTCATGGAAGGTCCCTTCCATGGGGTGCGGTCCTTCAGGAACAGACTGCTCTATAATGGGTCCCCCACAGGGCCACAGGGCCTGCCAGCAAACCTGATCCAGCATGGGCTCCTCTCTTCATGAGTCCACAGGTCCTGCCAGGAGGCTGCTCCAGCATGGGCTTCCCACGAGGTCACAGCCTCCTTCAGGCATCCACTGCTCCGGCATGGGGTCCTCCACAGGCTGCACGGGAATCTCTGCTTCAATGCCCGCAGCACCTTCTTCCCCTCTTGCTGACCTTGGCGTCTGCGGAGTTGTTTCTGTCACATATTCTCACTCCTCTGTCCCCCTCCAGTTGCACAGGTTTTTTCCGCTTCTTAAATCATGGAATCATGGAATACCGGGTTGGAAGGGACCTCAAGGATCATCTGGTCCAACCTTTCTTCGCAAAATCATGATCTAGACAGGACGGCCCAGCACCCTCTCCAGCTGGTCCTTTACTTCTCTTTCATCCCATAACTCAGAATTCACTTGTTTTTCACTAAATATGTTATCACAGGGGTGCTACCACTGTCACTGATGGGCTCAGCCTTGGCCAGCAGCAGGTCCATCTTGGAGCCAGCTGGCATTGGCTCTGTCAGGCATGGGGGAAGCCTCTGGCAGCTTCTCACAGAAGTCACCCCTGTAGCCCCCCTGCTACCAAAACCTTGCCACATAAACCCAATACAGAGGGCCTTAGATGTTGAGTATTCATCTCTATGTTCTCATATACTTTTTAAAGCATTTATTTCTACAACAGATGCACACAGACACTGAGATTAGCGTGACTAGATTATAGGTGATTTTTTCTCCACTGATTTTAAAGACACTTTAAACACCATACCTGAAGCGTAAACATGAAGTGCAGCAAAAGTCTACAAATACTCTTCTTTTGAGTTTTATTCCCTCTCCAGGTGCCCGAAACAGTGATTTTTCTGGCAATCTGGTGCTTTTTTTCTGGTGATTGTTTTGCTTAAAAACAAAACAAAACAAACCCCTTCTTGAGAATTCTAAACAGCTTTTCAGTTAGACTTTCTACTAAAATTAAAGGTCCCTGTAATTGACAACACCAGGGAGGTGCTGCTAGATGAAGTTTCTTGGCCGGTTCTCTTTTTTCCTTTTCTTTTTTTCATTAGGCACCTATCACTAATTTGCACTCTGGAGTTACCTTACTCCAGCTGTTAAGCACTAAGGAAAAACAAGAAACCTACGACACAAAGCCCACCGGACAGCCTACAAAGCTGCTGCTCTCCCAAGAACAGCTCCTCTTTCCTTGGCTTTCTTTTCTTTCTGCTTCTGCCATCTTCTTTGTGTCTTAATATGGGCTTCTGGGCTCCCAGACCAGAGACTGTGGCTATTTTTTCTTGTGGTAAATGCCAGGCACATCTTTGACTCTGAATAACATAATGAGGAAGGGATAGCTTGGTCGTTGATAATAGCGGCCCAGGGCAAAAGCCTCAACTATATTGCTGAGATTTTACTAGGAAAAATGACCTTCGGAATTACTTGATGATTTACAATTTGGGAAGCAGTGGTGGCTTACACTGGCTTAGCTGCTTGTCAAACTACTGTGTAAGCAGTATTCTTGATTGCAGCTTTGTAGGCTTCATCATAGGGCATATGTTTAAGCAGAAAGCGTGAGCCAGGTTCCAGTTTCAGACTGCAGCGTGCCGCTGGCTGAACACACAGCTCGCCAGGCTGATGCTCAGGGGACACAGACCTTCGCCTGGGTCTATGGGGAAACTCTGCAAGCCGCTTCCAGGCAATTTGTGGCTCTCATGAGGCTGAGAAGCCACAGGTTGGAGAGAGACAGAAACACAATGTAAAACCTGTAAACCTTAGGCTGTGAGAGGAGAGTGTCTGTGAAGGGTCCTCGTGCTTCGCCCTGGCTCTGTGCGGCTCTGCCCTGCTGTAGCTTTGCTTTATGTAGCCCCTCAGGCCAGTTAAAAGTCTAACGTTAATCAGTTCTTCTCTTGGTCATTCTCAGATTTCTTTCTCAAAGGAAGCATTAGTCAGTAGTTTTATCTCTCAATTTTGTGTTTATTTTTGAGAGGAGTTTTGTAAAGATTCTTCAAGTAATGTTTAGTCTGTTTGCAAAATCTTATATCAACACGCTTTTGAATTTGCCGTGTCATGTAGGGAGACATAACACTCAGAGAGTTTCTTTAACTGTGAAAAGCAATATGGCTCTTGGCAGCTTTGCCTACCCTTTTGTCTCTTTCTAAGCTGGAAAGCAGATTTATTTTGTTAAAGCCAAGAGACATTTAGAGTTACTTAAGGCCTGAGTAGGAGCTGCTGACTGTTGTTCCCTCTCTGTAGCATTCCCATGACTGCTCGAGCAGGAGCACTTTGGAAAAATGGGTAATTATTTCTTCCTTATTAAGGTTATTAATGATTCTGACCCATGTTATATTCAAGAAAATCCTGAATATTAACTTTGTGACCTAAAGGGATTTCCTTTCATAAGTCATCTGTTAATATTTTTTTTCTTCTAAAAACATACATTTGTATTTTTTATTCTTTCTATAGATACACATTTTCATTTAGCAAATTTTTAAAATTCAACTCATGGAGGAAAATGCAGCCACAAAAGAAGTGTATTACAGAGTTAAGGTGAAGAACATTTGAAGTTGATAATTGGAATTTTGCTGTAACAAAGTGGCTTAGAATAAGACAGAAATATTTTCTTCAATCTTCAACAAGATTAGAGTCATTTGTGTCACATATTCCCTTTCACAATATATAGTCTGTGGTGGAGTATTGTCAGAAAACTGCAAGAACTTGCAAAAAGTGTGAGATACCTTATGTCTCCCTGAGCTTGTGTTTTTAATAATGATTACTAATTCACTGCTGGGTTAAATGCAGTAGGTCAGGTTAGATGAGTTTTTATTCAGAAGAGTTTTGGCCTACAATCAATGTTTTGGCTTTGTATCCTCTGTCCTGTGTATATTTTTGTTGCCTTCTATTTCCTTTTTTTTTTTTCCTATTCTTTGCTCTTTCCTATATTTTTTCCAACAAGATAAGTAACTAACGACCTCTTTGTCCCCAGGTCCTAATGCAGTTGTATGGAGTTATATTCACAAATTCCCAGACTTAGACATATTCTTGCTGTGTGTTTTCTTTCTGGAATGAGAGTATAATAACAAAGCTTGTTTAGCTTTTGGTGATTTTAACAGCAGGCAGAAAAAAGCTTTTCTTAGTATTTTTGTATTAACAGTCCATTCTTAATAGCCTTGTGTTCTCTACAAGACTAAAAATAGTGTTCAGAGTTAGCATCCTTCTGGATTGTATTTGTAGAATTGAACAAATGGTTGATACTACCAGTTGGTAACATATGATACCAGCATTAATATGCTGGCATATATTAGCTATAACCCCGTTTTGTGAGTGATAACTCTATTATGCTTTCATTGAGTATTACATACTTTTTTCTGTTAAAATCTTTTACCACCTTTGATTCAATGCAAGATATTTTTTTTAGCCTTTTCCTTACCCATTTTAAAAATCATAGAATAGAATCATAGAATTGTCTAGGTTGGAAGGGACCTTTAAGATCATCTAGTCTAGCCATCAACCTAACTCTGATAAAAAACCATCACTAAACCATGTCACTAAGCACTATGTCAACCTGTCTTTTAAAAAATACCTCCAGGGATGGTGCCTCAACCACTTCCCTGGGCAGCCCATTCCAATGGTTAATAACGCTTTCAGTATAAAATTTTTTCCTAATATCCATCCTAAATCTCCCCTGGTGCAACTTGAGGCCATTTCCTCTTGTCCTGTTGCCTGTGATTTGGGAGAAGACACCGACCCCTGCCTCTCCACACCCTCCTTTCAGGTAGTTGTAGAGAGCAATAAGGTCTCCCTTCAGACTCCTTTTCTCTAGGCTGAAAAACCCCAGCCCCCTCAGCCGCTCCTTGTAAGACTTACTCTCCAGACCCTGAAATGCAGCCTATGGCAGTAAGGCTGAAATATTACTGAGGCCTGAAGGTACTGTCACCCTTTAAACAGCACGAAAACACAAAAATTACCTGAAGGCTCTGCCTAAGCCTCCTGCCGGCTGGTTTGGCCAGTCCCACTGCCATTTGCAATTCAACTATGAGTTCAGCAAAAAGGGGAAGCCTTATTGCCGGTGGGATACAGAGACAAAAAAAGAAGATTTCACAGACAAACCAAATATAGGTAAATACGTTTTCAAATTGTTCAGAATATTTGAGGAATACCTCTTGCCACTTACCTTTCCTTCTGGCAGTTGTACAGGTTTGTACAACCTGAAAGTGACAGCTGTTTCCTCCAGGTGTAGTTAATGCACGTGTAGAAAATGAAGGGTAGAGTTCACTAAAGTCTGCTCATTTGCAGTTGCTGTTCACATTAAAGAGAGGACTGAGGCACCTGAATACCAGTTGAGTCACAGTGTTTGACAGCAGCAGTGAAGGTGTGAGTTTAGGAGGGTTTGCAAGGCAAATAGTCTCAGCATTTGGTGTGAGGTGTGGTCTTCACAGAGGGGAGATGTCTCTGGTCGAGTGGCTGGACAGTGCAGGGTCTAACCACTAAGCGATCTACCTCAGCAGTATCAGTGCTGTTTCCTTACCTTTTCTTTTCTAAATGTGACTGAAAACCCAAAACCTGACTATTAGTCTTTTAAGAAGTCAGTGCCACACAAGGAGTCAGGTGGCCGTATTCCTGTCTGTTTAATTATTACCTGTTTCAACAGAACCTTCTTGCAGCTTTGACTGTTAGTTTTGATCATTTGATGCAATAAACTGCTGTATGCAATACAGCAGTCCAGAACTGACTGCAGTTGGGACAAATGAATTGAATCAGGTGTGTGTGTGCGCACTATACTGTAGCTTGTAACTCAGCTGAAGTATGGACTCATAAAATAGCCAGTGGGAAATACCAGGTTTGGGCTAGTTTTTACTGATTTCATTAGTTTCCAAGAGGTGGCAAACTAATGTGGCACATGGATATTCATTTTCAGTTTCTTAGACATTGGCTTTTTTTCTGGCTGTATGCCTGTGGATCTTTTGTTGAAACTGTGAAGCTGCTGTTCGTACATCAGCAAATTTTAGCCAAATGAGCAACACTAGTCAAACTGTGCTAGATCAAACCTCCAAACAAGGTGTTTTGGCATGTGGAGACATTTTACGACCAGGGTCAGTTTAGAATCCCATCTGAAGGACTGAGCTGCACATCAGGATGTGATTCCCCCATAACCCCTTGTAACTGTGGAACCCCAAAGAGCTTAGTCAGAGCTGAAGGTTTCCAACCTGCTAGATACTGTGCAGACATACAATCACTCTTTTGGTCTCAGAGCAACACCCCATCCTTCCCCTTAATTTTCTTTCGGATTCTATTAAGTCATAACTTCCTTTGACTCCAAATGGAGTTTGCATACTTCAGGGCAGCTGGATGGGATGGGACGGGGTGGGATAGCAAAATAAATAAAAGGAACAAACGCGAGCACAGACTTGAGAGGGACCCTCATTTTGCATCTCTTCCAGTTTATTTCTAGATGTTTTCATGTGCAGGCACTGTCCAGTTTTCCCCTTCCTAGAGCAATTTCGGATGATATATCCAACCTTATTGCTGTGGTTTTTCATGCTACCACAGGGATGGAGCTCTAGCTCCTGAATCTTAGCACAGTGGTGCCACTGTTTCTGCTGAGAGCTTTCTCTTGCAACATGTACTAAAAGGTCATAGGTTAAAATAAATTTAAAATATGTTCAAGGGAAAATTCACCACACGTACTTGACTGTCAGGGTTTGGGGATTTTTTTTCCCTTTTCTTAGTGCTGAGGCATATTAGAGATTTTTATGGTTTTGAGTGTGATCCAGCATTGATACTGTAGCTCTGGAGGAGAGCCAGCAGGAAGGCTTACAGAATATCAAGTTTTATACCATCTTATGTAATGTTTATGCGGGTGGGATCTGACATATTGAAATTCAATTTATTGAAATTATTGAAATTATATTCGTACTGCCCTGCTGCCAGTGGGGCAAAATGGCTATGTTTTGTGCTTTTACACTAAAAGTCTACATTGTGCAGCCATAGGCGTGGAGTAAGGGAAAGGGTCTGAGTTCTTAAAAATAATGAAAATTTATTCGGGTTTGCATTGCTGGTTGGGGAACCTCCTTTAGACAGGGTTTTACTTTCTTTTCAGAAAAGGCAGTATCTATTTCTCTCATTAATCCTTTCATTGCAAAACTCATGTTACAACAATGCACAGAAACCACTCTACATGAGTTATGCCTGTTTGATTTTATCAGTCTGATTCAATCAGTGTGGATACATTTACGTCTGTATAAAGCTACTCTGTACAATACAGATTTTTCCTGTCTAAGAGACAGAAAGAAAAACATGTTTACTCTGAGGTCACTGTGTTGCCATGTGAGAGGTTGGTGGTACCAATGCCACCATGTTGGGGGAAAGATGCGTGAGAGAAGCCACTCTCCTAGCCAAAGTAGTACTTGCAGTAAAAAAAAAATAATTAAAAATCTGTGTCAAGACCAATCTAAAGTGAATATAAGTATAGCTTTTTTTTAAGTGTATTTGCTACTTGAAGCTGTTTCATGTCAAAAGAAAAATCATTTATGTTTACATTCACAGTTATGATCAGAGAACTGCAGAGAAAGTCCTATGTCAGACTAATTCTTGCTTAGCCATAAAGCATGTGGTAGTAAACTGTTCTTTTTTGTTCATTGTGGACAGAACAAGAACGAATGGGTCTAAATGACAAACAAAACAAGAAAATAAGATGCACAGCAGAGAAGCCTTTCTTGCTGGCAGGGGTAGTTAAGCACTAGATGGATGTGGTAGGTCCATCATTAAGGATTTTTAAGGCAGGTCAGACAAATAGTTTTCATGAACGGTTTGAGAAAACTAAATCCTGCCCTGAGCAAGGAGAGGAAAACGGGTAATCTATTCTCCTCCAGCCCCATTTCCTCCGATTTTTTTAGTAACAACTTTGATGCCACTTAATGATTATTATAAGTAGCTGTTCTGTCCCTGTGTATTTTACTGATGTATTCCCATACAGGATTTGTTTTGCTCTGGCAGCCCATGCAGCGAGGAAATCACAATAGCAGAATTTGTTAATGTGGGAAGAAAAATATGCCCCTACTTAGGAGAGCATTCAAATTCTGAAGGACAGTTCTGACGTCTTCTTTTACTTTTGTTTTTCTATATACAGGATTCTCAGGTGTTTGTGACATCTGTTTTTAACATCATTGCATAACATGTTTGGAAAATGATGAAAAAATAATCCAGCTTTTTTTTTTTTTTCTTGAAAATTTCAAAAATCCATTACGGGATTCAACTTTTCAGTTAATAGGATTATACAGTAAAAAAATATTTAGATAATATTGCAGTTGAACTAGGCTGAAGAATTATTACACGTACTTTATTTGTGCTTCAGAAATTTGGCAATTTAAGAAGCCTACCTTATCTGTTGTTCTTAAGCTCATCACAGTATCTAAAATCAGTTTAGCAAGAAAATACTTAGCCAGTGCTTTGAAGCATCTGTACATAAATATTGCCATGTCATTCTGTTGGTTGGGATTATGTTACTTACTGAATGATTGCTACTCATTTTTTGCCAGTATAATCAATAAAAGTGACACGGAGAAATCTGATCTTCCTTCTCTGCAGGCCAGCTTTGGGTGGTCTCCTTACATCATCTTTTCGGCAGCACCAGGAGTCCTTGGCAGCAGAAAGAGAAAGACGACGTCAGGAGAGAGAAGAAAGGTTGCAAAGGATAGAACGTGAAGAAAGAAACAAATTCAAGTAGGAACCAAATTTGCTCTCAGTCTGTTGCTTTAATGTGTGATGGATCTGTAAATCATTGAGACGTTCAATTGCAAAATAATTCAATTTGTGAATAGTTTGTGTGTCTCTATATACCTTTCTCGATCTAAATATCTTACAAACTGGTCTATTAAACACATCATGAAGAATTTTGGCATTTAGTAAACCAGGTATTTTTTTAAAAACAACTATGTATTTGTCAGTTATACTGACCAGATATCTGCAGAGGCCAGGTTTTATTAGCTAATTTACTTCTTCTCGAAGTATAATCTCTAGTGAGGCATAGAGTTTGAAGATGAAACAGTGAGAGGAAGGGACAGCACTGAGACATCTTTTTGCTTTTATGTTCTGCAAAGTAAAACTGTTTTGAGATCTCAGGATGTATGGGAGTGTTTCTAAACTGGACTTTTTCCTTCTTTGCTGAACACGTGTCTCTTCCTCCTGGAAGCAGCAACTGCCAGAAAATAATGATCAAAACTGTTGCTCAAACCATGGCCAGACGAAGGCCCCGGCTGAATATAGGACTCTCCATTTCCACATCTGAGCCCATGTGGTGCGCTGTGGGATCCCAGGGTGTGCTGCCTGAGGATAGTATGAGGCAAGTCCTCTGCCCCTGTTAAATCCATGCCTGGAAATCTCAGCACAGGCATCAGCAAAGACTGCAGTGGGTTTATAGATAAAGTGCCTGTACCTGAAGTGGTTTGCCTACTGTCTGAAGAGTGTGCGCTAAGAAACCAATTTGTGTCCTCATAAACAGGAGGGAAAAGTAAACATATTTTTAGTAGTTAGAAGACATAATAATGTTGTAACCTAAAGAATGGTAGGATAAATGTTTCATAGCCTTAGATTTTATATTTATGGAAAAGATGGCACTGGGATTCATGTGAGCTTGTTTATTAGTATGCAGGATTGTTTTCACTGTAATCGTCTCTTTAGTAAGAAGTGGAAATGGTCTGTGTCATAGCGAATTTTGAAAGAGGGGTCACTTAGTAGTGGTTGTTTGGCTGGTTGGTTGAAGGAGATATTCTCCTGGCTCCAGAAGATAGCTAGTTTAGAAGAAAATGAGAGGCGGAGAGAAGGTGGAAGAGCACCATAATAGGATCTTTGGCAGCCAACAGCTGCCCAAGTTCTCCTGAAACAGAAACAATCAGGTCTCAGTCTTCAAGCCTCTTCCAAAAACCTTCCCTCTAAGTGGTATCATCAGGCTGCAGCAGGGTGCCACGGACGGCCAACATGATCTTTCAGAATGGAAACTCCCAGACCGAAAAAGCCACCAGGACATTTGGCAGCTTGACCTGTTTGAATAACAGATCTGCACATTTCACTAGAGGTTGGCTACAGTACTTGTTCTGTCACTAAAAGAGCTTCCTTAAAGTCAGAAAACCAATAATTTTTTTTAAATGTACATCTTCATCCCATTACTCCAGAGTCAGAAACTGGTTAACTAAACGTCATGATTGTGTTGCCTATTTAAGACGACAATTTTTCAATGCCCAGTGTTTTCATCTTCTAGATTTGAGCTCCCTGGTCACCCATAAGTTATAACTTGTGTTTGAGTAGAGGGTCTCCAAAGCCACCAAACTTTGCAGACAGACAGCGTCCCACAGTTGATTTAACAGTCTGGCAGGAGGAGGATAAAGCCACAGCAGTCATGGACAGTTTCGTAAGAGTTCTTGGGATTACATTATCGTATCATCAGTCTGGCTAGAAACCCAGTCTCTGAAGATGTATTTTTGATTAAAAATAGCACTTGCAATTCACAGCCTTTAAACTCGTGAGCAGTACTGGATTTACCATCATGACTCATTTGTTATCTCATTCTTTCCAACCGTGCCTCGAGAACATTGCACTAGGTTCTGGCACTATTATTGACAAATTGAGGATAATTTAAAGGAGAGCATCACCAGTTGTGAAAGAGCTTGGATTTAGGAGAAATGTTAAAAAGCTTCATAAGCTGTTGCTAGCAGAAGGAATGCTTTACATAATGAACGTTTTTCTCAGTAGAAGGAATATTGTACCCATTGCAATATAGAAAAATATAAAAGGGTTATTCTTCAGCTGTAGGGAGGGTGAAAGTTGTCAGAGGGGAAAGAGTCATGTTAAAATTTTCCTGCTGAAAAATTGCTAGATTTTATTTTTTTTCCCTTGGGGTTATTCCCATAGCTCTTGTAATTGCAAAAAATACTCTGAAAATATGATAGAAGTATAACCAGTTCAGGGATTCAAAGGTTGTGGAGATAGCTTGAGACAGTAAAGTGTGTTCCATGTTAATTAAGTTTTGAAGAGCACTTGATAGCAGATGTTTGATAGCTGTTGGTATAGTAGAAGATAAGCAATTCATTTGATGACCCAATAAAGATAAAAAATGTTTTATTCATAAATGGAGTAGTTCTGAAAATCTTTTTGCTACTCACAGGTTACACCATAGAAGAATCTAACAGATAAGGTGAAAGTCTCATCAATTTCGTCCACCAGATTCAACAAAATATTAAAAATATATTGTAAGGAACTATCTTGTTGTGATACTGAGTCAGGCTGGACGCTCACTGGGTTTTGCTGTGCTCCAAGTTAAATTTGCATCCACATTTGTGGATGTGACAAGCCTGCCTGAAATCACAGTGCCCAGGCATCCAGCAAAGTTGACTTGGCAAAAGCTAACTATATGGGTCACTTGAGGAGCTGAGGGAGGGACAGCTGAGATAAAGGGAGGTTTGTATCTAAAACTCCGGGTGAAAAATAAAGAAGCGAAAGGTTGCTACCTGTCTGATGATCCTGCATGCACCTTGTAAGAACAAAGAATTGTCCTACTGGGTAATTGCAGTCCACTGTCCTGTTTCCAACCGTGGCAACTAAAACACACTGAGGAAAGGCATATTAGAAAGAGAGTCAATATGGTATGCTCCCTGCCTTGGTCTAGCCTGCCAGGTGCCGCAGTCACTATTTCAGGACATTCTAGATGGAGCAAATGAGGAATGGTTTAATAGCCACTAATGTGCCTGTCCCTTATGGATGAGTCCAGTTCATTGTATCTAATTTCAGATACCAGGTTTCAAAACATGCTTCAAGTTCTTAACTTTTGGGTTTTTTTTATAATTACACGTTATGACCTTCTAAACTATGTATTTGATGTACACATACATGTGGTGTATGCATGGGTAAGTGCAGACATACTTTTCAGCCTTTTTTACAAAAATAATTTTTGATGACGACAGCCTTCATTGTCTCTGACCAGCTTGTTTGTAGTGCTCTTGGTTTCTCCTACTGTGCTTATACTTCTGTTACCTACCTTGTTCTTCTGGTTTCCTCTGCAATTTACTACAATTGTCTTTTTAGCCGTGATTATTTAGACAAAAGAGAAGAACTAAGACAAGCAAGAGAAGAGAGGTTTGTATATAATGCACCCATCCTTCCCTTTGGTTGTTTGCACTTCCTATATTCTTTACTGTGGAGCTGTCGTGTATTTACATTTTTAACTCTGCATGCACAGAATGCTTTTATTCCAAAGGACTTCTATAAGAAAGTGATTGTTTCATTAAAGAGGAGAATGAAGTCCAGCTGTAAGCACAGCAATAAATGAAGAGCAGTGGGGCTGGAATGCATAAGAATGATTGATGATCTATCTTTTATCTATTTGTGTGGGAAATAAGCTTACGCCATTTGCCTTAGAAGTTTGCCCAAATTTAGTATAGTTACAAATTGAATAAGCCTGTCTTTCTCACCCAGTGGGTCCCAAGCTTTCTGGAGGGTCAGAAAAGGCAACTGAGGATAAAGGAAATTGGGGTCACAAGCATTGCAAAACTGCAGTCACAGGCTGATGGAAACGGTTCTGACCCTCTCCCAGCATGTTTTTATCTTTTAGGGCCAAGTTTTCTTTGCCAGTCTCTCTAACATCAGCAATTACAAAGCTTAGCAGTATTTATCGTTGCAGCATTGTTTTAGTTTTATTTAAATAGCATATTTAAGGGGACTGAGGTTTGGGGTTTTTTTTTTTCCTTTTTAAAATTCAATTAAGTAAGTTTAGAAATTCTGGGCTAGGCTGAGAGCTATGTGCTTATGAAAGCACATTTTTCAAGGAATACTCGATTAAGGACCTTTGCCTTTCAGTAGCTTCATCTCTACCTCCACTAGTAACTACACCCTGGAGGGAGCTCTTGTTTTTACCTGGAAAGTATGCATGTTACTGAACAAATAGTAGATGAAAAATCGTCCAGATTGCTTCAGTTCTGCTTTTATGATCCTCCAGAGGTTACTCTCTGGAGATACTTTTGGATTGTCAAGAATTGGAATTACATTATCAAACTATGAGAGCAGCCAGCTCAGAAATCACTGTGTTGCTACGTTTCAGTTTTGGGTTTTGGTGATTTTTTTCACCAAATCATCATACAGGAGGCAGTTCGTTCCTGCAGACTGAATTCTGATCTGTTGTGGCTGAAGTAGCGAATATTAAAAAATGATTTTGACATCTCTAAGAGTAAGAAAAAGTGGATAGGCTTTCCTTTGACCTTCCAGCCAAACCAATTACAAATAGCTTAAAGCATTTTCTGAAATGAAACGCGTCTGAGCACATAAGCATCATACACTGATCTTAGCTGAGTAAAACCTTTTACAGCAAGCATGCTCATCAGTAAGATTTGAAACAAATTAGAAGCGAGCTCTCCAGCGCTTTCAAGTTGTAAGGGAACATGCCAAGTAAACTGTCATGTATTCGCGAAGTGTTCACCAGCAGGGCATCACTGCTGTGTAATCTGAGACAATTTCACTGGTCATTAGGAATGTGTCTTTATCCTTAGGGCTCTTTGGAATTGAAATGTTAAACTACCAGTTCTTCCTCATAAAGAGGAAAGACATATGTTTGCTTTGACAGCACATAAATATTAGGGAACACTTCTGCAAGTGAAGTCTCGCATCAGTAGTCTGTTACATTTGCCTTCCGTAACTTTTCTTTTAAAAAAAACACCTTTGCACAAATGAAGTTTCATTTCCTATAGCAAGTGGAATGTTGACTTCTTTTAACAAAATGAAAGAAGTGTAAGAAAATGATAGAATCATAGAATGGTTTGGGTTGGAAAAGACCTTAAAGACCATCGCGTTCCAGCCCTCCTGCCATGGGCAGGGACACCTCCCACTAGACCAGGTTGCTCAAAGCCCCATCCAGCCTGGCCTTAAACACTTCCAGGGATGGGGCATCCACAACTTCTCTGGGCAACCTGTTCTGGTGCCTCACCACCCTCACAGTAAAGAATTTCTTCCTAATATCTGATCTAAATCTCCCCTCTTTCATTTTAAAACCGTATAAGCTATACTTCATTTTTCTGTCTTCATCCAGCCAATCTCTCTCCTCCAGGCCCCCCTATTTCTTTGTCACTAAATTCTTAACTTTTAATTATCCAAGGGGCTAAAATTCTAGTTAAAATCTGGATTGTATTTTTCCTCCGTATCAGTTTTGAAAAGTAGGAGGTGATAATACTGAGGCTCTGTTAAAAGCACTGCTTTGTCTAAATTGTGTCAAAACTTTGGAGCATTCTGTGCACTATCAGGTCACCCTTGAGCTCCAGAAAACAGGCACCCACTTTTCCTATGGCTCTGGGGTGGCCTCAATATAATAGAGAAATGTTCCTGCAGTTTCAAGGGGTCTGAGTATAACACAGCACCATTCATTTTACATGTTCTTGCTGTTCGATGATTTCAGGCCTTTTTTTTACTTTGCTTGGTTGAGTATTTTCCAGTGGTGGTTCAAAAATAACCCAACAAAGGTGAGCTCTGAAGCCTTCTCTAGTGTGATTTATAGCTCAAATGCTCTCCACCTGCTGGCTTTGCTGGTACATAAACATTTTAAGTCACCCTCGGGGCATTGCTCAGAGACCTAGAGAATTCACAATAATATTTTTATCTAGTTGAAGATGATAGGTGGAATGTAATGTTCATGAGGCATACCAAATAGATAGCCCACAATTTTTTGCCTCTTTGTCTAACCCTTTGGCTGCAAGTTTCTGTGATTTAAAGGAATATGGTAATACGTACCAAAGCAACATATCAGTCCTGTAGTGGAGGAACTAATTGCAGCAGGGGGGTGGTAGCTCATCCTTTCAACTTCTTCAGATTTTGCTTTTCATGAGACCTTTTGTATTTAATGCTGGCATTCATTCACTGTTAACACATTGGGCAGAAACAAAAAAAAAACCTAAATAAAATTCATTTATCAAGTGTGAATTGTTAATAACTGAATCTTGAGTGATTTTTATTTCTCAGTTAAATTGCTATATCTGCTTATTAGGCTTCCCATTTGATAACTAGTTATGCTGGTGTCCTGCCATGAGAGTTCCTGATCTGTTTCCCTTTTTTCTTTCAGTATAATGAACAGATATATTTTGAGAAGGCACATCTATCACATGATAGTCCTCTGCTTTGCTGGTTGGCTCTGCAGCACACAGCTACAGAAGCTCAAATGTTAAAAGCAGCTGAAAAATTGCTGAGGGCAATAAAACACTGTAGCTCTCCCCGTTATAGAAGGATCCATCCAGGTCTTTGTTGTAGTCTGTTGCCAAACTGCAAACCCCTCCTCGGCAGCAGCCAACTGGGCTGTACCTGTTTGAGCTAAGTGGTCCATCTGAATTGCTCTTGATGAGTCTGAGGTCCCATCTGCTCTGCTTCCAAAGAGGCGGAAGGCGCAATACGTTAAGTGACCAAAGTTAAAAGAAAGGCTGGCTTCATGAACTGTAACAAAACATTATGCTAATGCCAGCGAGAGACTTTCTCCTCTATTGAAAAGGCAAAAATCATTCTTGAGAATTGGCTTCATGTTAGAACTGTAAACAGTTCCTATTTTATAACCATACAAGTATGTGGCTTGTTATATTTTCATCCAGAGTCTGTAGGGGTTCTTTTTCTTGCAGAATTTTTTCAAAGCCTGTGCGTACCTCTGGAGAAATAAAAGAAAATGAGTTTGTTCTTCATTATTGCTGTTTGCAATAAAGCAAATTGCCTCTGAAAACACAAGGACCGCTCTTCAAAGAGACATTTCTATGCTCTATCTGGATGTTTGCAAATGTGCATGTGTGTGTGGCTACCATATGTACTAAGCATGTTTGTTACCACATGTGGCTGACTTCTTTACACTGCCTGCTTTTAATGCACCCTCGTACACTAATTCGGGCTGTCAGTGAGGCAGAAGGGGGGAGGAGAGGTGTTCTCTGTTACGAAGTGTTTACAACAGTGAGTTATAGGAGGATGACCACAGTGTTTCGGGGACATAAGCAGTAGTCTTGATTAACCTGTTTAACAGTTCACTTGTGGGTAAGACAAACAGTCTAAAGCCTGATCCAGCTGTATTCATGAATTTATTCCTTAGCAAATAATGGTGGATAAAATTAGCAGACATCTGGAAGAGGCACATATTTCAAAGTTATTTTGGTCGAAATGTATAAAGCACACTATGAAGAATATGATTGGTAGCTGGTCTTAATAAACAGTTAGTGAGTTCTGCCTGCCTAAAATGCAAAACAGATGTATCTTTGTTCTTTTAAAGTGACTTTGATGAATAAACTACATGTGACGTCAGGTCCAAGCTATTGGATGTCTGAGTCCGGCAGAGAAATTTTTTAGAATAAAAAAAAGAAAACTTTCCATTGTAGAGTCTGGAGAGAACAAAGTGAATTCCAGTGCATTGCTCTCAGAGCAAATAGAAGCAGGTTCAGAGACTTTAGATAGTCAATCCAAACATTTATTATTGGTATTATTTTCAGAGAGATCTGGTTTTGTCTGCTGCACTGAACCATTTTCCTCTCCTTGCAGCAAGTCTCAGACTTTGGCTATTTGCATCAGTATTAAGGGGCTCTGGCTTTGGAGTTTTGTTTTTTTTTTTTTTTTTTTTTTTTTGGTTTTTTTTTTTTTTTCCTCCCGTTTTAGTTTTGAGAGAGGGAGGGCTGGGAGGAGGAGGAGGTGAAGGAGGAGGGTGAAAAGGAGGACAGACAAATGCTTCCAAAAGGAGAAGGACTATGCAGGCAGAATACTGTATCTAAGGACTCTTTAACTCTCCTGGTTTTTGCTTTTGTTTTGTCATGAGCAATTTAACGTTTTTCAGGGCAATAGTCTTTGCTTTAGTGTGCATTTTTTGGCAGATTGACCAGGCAGGCAGTTTAGTGCTGTACCCCTTGTGTCAGGAAGTCAGCTCATTCTCTGCAGGTGTTTCGTCCATAAACAAGCATCAGCCACAGACTTCTTTTTCTTTACGGAAACCCTCTGGAATTTAACTTTCAGATACAAATACTTGGAGAGGTTGGCAGCAGAGGAGTATGAGAAGGAGCTGAAGAGTCGGAGCATAAGCCGAGGCAGAAGTGAGCTGTCCTTGAACCTGAGATCTCCTTCAGTCCCATCCTCACCTGTACCCAAGTGTGTCAGCCCTGCATCCATAGAGTCCCAGGAAGAGCTGAAGACCCCTTCCACCCCTTGTGGGACCCCTCAGCCCTCAGAAGGTAAGTGAAAAGGAGGGCAGGGGAAAGGGCGGTGATTTTCTAACAGTTTCTCTCGGGCTAGCTGTGATTTCTGATGCATGAGTGAAAGAGTATAACCACTGAGATGCCAAAGTAAAGGGTCTTATTATATTGTTTCTTGCTGTCTTCCTAAATTTCCTCTTTTTTGATTTGGATGTCTTATAGTCTATTCAAGCAATGAATACACTTCTAATTGTTGCTATGATTTATATTATCATTGCCTGATGCTATTAGAATGGAATAATTGGAAAATACAGCATACAGAGGGTCTTAATTTTAGCATCATGTTCCTTGTATATTAGAAGTTACTGAATACTAAATCAACAATATTCCTGCCAACAGATTTTGCTTATGTGGATTCTCTGAAAGAAATGCAACAGATGAATGCCAAGATTATAATAACCTTCCAAGCAGAGCACAGACTGAATGGGACAAACAGAAAAGGTCTTGAGTTGAAGGCAGGGAGGGTGTGTTGGTTATTTTTAACACCAACAAAAACTCTTAAAATTGTAGCACAAGTAGTAAAGGACTTAAAAGAGACCACAGACAATTAGTAAAAAGGAAAGTATAATTAGTGTTTGCACGGTTGGTTTGCTGTCATATAATTTATTGGTGTACAGAGCAATATTTTTGGTGTTTGCACGTCATTCTGCCACTTGCATCATGTAGCCCTTCTTCAGTCCTGAAAAAAACACCCACCATACAGATTTATATTTACGCCACATGATGTTGCATTAACATTAGGAGCTAGAATGCATGTTGAGGGTGAATTATCACCATCATTCATTTTTATTTTATTTGATTTCCTGCTAGGTGCTATTGGTGATTAATGCATTTGTAACTTGCACT
Source organism: Numenius arquata (assembly GCF_964106895.1). Classification (NCBI taxonomy): domain Eukaryota; kingdom Metazoa; phylum Chordata; class Aves; order Charadriiformes; family Scolopacidae; genus Numenius; species Numenius arquata. The sequence goes on along the minus strand of NC_133579.1, from coordinate 40,509,416 downwards.
GCTTGGTTTTATTGAGTGTTATGGCTGGTAGCATGCTATAAAGCAAGGCAATTTAAGGAAAAAGTTAGAAATACTGAATGTTGCATATGCTTATCCTCACTGTACTAAGTAGGTGAAGTTTATTTAATTTAGGGTTGTATATTTTCCCAATTATATTCCCAGTTTTCTGGCACCTTAAAAGTCTCGGTGGAATCATTTGAGCTTAAAAAACATGGATATTTTCCTGTAACACTGATATTCAGAAACATCCAGATGCCTTTTTTTTTTTTTTTGAGTGCAATATTGCTTTTAGTGCAAATAAGCTGGATTTTTCCACCATTAGGATTTCAGAGCTGGGTAGGGAGCAAGTATCTCTTTTATGGTGATTATTTTAACATACTTGTCGTGGAAGCATTAAAAAAAAATATTAAGGCATGAAATGGAGCAGCCCAATCCATTTGGAGAATACATTTAGAGCAGGTGTACAGGGCAACTTCAGGCAGCCAGAATATGGCAAAGCTATCAACACGTGGGTAGGCAGGACATCTCTACTAAAACTCTTGGCAATATCAGTAGGCATCAGAGGGCAGCACTTTGGAAGCCTGGCAAATGGACTGCAAGGAGGGAGCATATGGATGGGGCAGGGTAAGCCTCCAGCCAAGGGCAGCTTCAGGCAGATGGCCAGCACAGCACTGGAACAGGGGCCTGAAATCTGCATAGTTGAGCGGGAGCTGTGCATGAGGAAGGAAACTGCTGTTCCAGGCCTACCAAAAGCACTGGAAAGGTCATATGAAGTAATGGACATGTGGGCAGGGCAGGCTCTCACATCTGCAGGTGGCCAGGTTATTGGATATCAGCCAACAGTTGGCAGGCTTATTTATAGATTTTGTGCCATGGCCCCTAGATGATTATTTGAGTTCTTTATGCCCCATAATGTATTAAAATCTCAGCTTTTACTGTTCTTAGGGAATGTTAAGAATTCCACTTAATAGGTAGGAAACTGAGGCATTAACTTGCTTAAGCCAGTTGTAGGAAATAGAGCTATGGACAGAACATAGATTACTTGTACCCCAAGCTGTTGCTTTGAACATGGGAGTCACCGTCTTCCCAAGCAAGGATAAAACTGCAGAAGGAAAACACTTCCTTGGTTCTGTGCATGGGAGCCTCCAAAGACTCTGCAAGAACAGTGTTAACAGATGTGTGATATTCATCTGCAGAATTCAAAACCTGAAGTCAAATGGGAAGTGTGTTCCTCTACTAGCAAAACAATAATTGATTTTCAGTGTCAGATTTATTTTATGCCATTTGTGCTGAAGTATCCTTTGGCCATCCAGTATCTACTGGACTTAAGCAGGAAATGGATTTTTTCTGTGGAACTTTGTCCCATGCCATGAAACATCCCAGTATCTCTACCCAGTATAAAAATCTGGATTTACTGAGCTGAAGTGTTTTCTCATATAGAACAATTGGTTCCACTAAAGTAATCGAGTCTTGTAAGACTTACTCTTGTAAAACTTGGGGTATGGCATTCAGAGGAAATGAAGGCAGTCCCATAACTGCAAAATGGAACTTAATATTTTTTTTCAGAGCAGCTACTTCCTCCATTGCAATTTCATTGGAGAATTTTTTATGAAGTGCACATGTGCAGTAAAGGAGACCAACAATAACCAAGACATCTCTGAAGTCAATCCACAAAGGAATTGGACATTAGCTCTTCTCTGAGAGGAGCAGCTTTTTTAGCACTTGAGGAAGCGAGCAGGCCAACCCAAGTGGACATTGTGAACAGCAGGAAACCTTCTGAACATACTAGTAGCTAAGCAAGGTTCAAATACTGCCTAGAGTACGATTGGTGAAAGCATCTCGGCAGATGGAGAAGCACCAGAGCATGAGGGCACACTGAGGCCATTGCAGCCCCAGTTGAAGATCCAAAGGAACCATAGTACAGAAAGTCAGAGGAGGAACTGAGGTGGAGGACAAAGAAAGATAATTTCTGACTTTATGAAGAAAGAGTAAGTTCCCTACTAGTGAATTCCTGAATTGCTGTGAATTCCTGAATTTGCAGCCTGAGGAATCCTGTGCTGGAGGAACTGAAGGGAGATAACAACCAAGACTTTAAGCGGTGCCCGAACAATTGAACCGAGAGGGCTTGGGTAGGTATAGCTGTCTTCAGACTTACTGTATGCATCCTCAAGAGACACTTAGCATTTGTATCTCCCAGCTCCAAGTAGAGAACAGAGAAAACAGATGAAGATGTGGTTGCCTAATCTATTACCCTGGTAGTGGATTACATGTGGGCCCAGAGGGGTGTTTGTTCTCTCTGAGGGCTTATAACATTGGGGGCTTGAAGTCTTACCAGCAGGTACTAAGGACACAACGTCTTGTGTCTGCTTCATAGTTCGTTTATAGTTGAGTGTCGGAAGAAAAGTCATTTTCCTCCATGTTCCTGTATAGCCTTACAAGTTCGTAGCCACGTTTTTCAGAAGGGAGCAGCTTGCTGTCCTCTCTAACTTCTTTCTCAAAAGAGGGCTATCGCCAACATCCGATTGGATCAGGTTGCTAGGGCTTTACGTGGCCAAGTCTTGAAAATGCAGATTACACCATCTCTAAAAATTACAGAATCTGTACAAATTTATTGAGGGACCCTGCTACCGTCTCTTTTAGTGATGATGCTACACATCACTGGGAGATTTCATTCTTCCAAGAAGTGTTCGCATTTTTTTCCAGTAATACATTTTTAGAGATTAAGTTTTGGTGGAAAAAGAAGGGGGCATATGACACAAAAATTAGTCCTTAAAGCCACATTCAATTTTCCTTCTCCTGATTAATCCAATTGCAAGTAAAACTTCTGCTAATTTAAAGGCCCCAATTTGCTCATTTGTTTTAGTGGAGGAGGGGAAGGAAAGCTAAGCCTTGAAAGAAGTGTGAAAAATAGTATATACCAGTGAAAAGAGATTACCTTTACTACAGAATCTGGCAATCCCAACTTAGGTTTTAAGAACTGTGTATGTGTAAGAATTGGGTTGTTTTTTTTTTAAAATAAAATATGTTGCTTATAATGGCATCACACTTCTTAATGTCTCAGGAATTCCGCCTTTGTTGTTGTTGCTGCTTGATATGACCATGCTTTGCCTCCCTGAGTCCTTGCACTTTCCACCAGCAGAAGTCTGAAGACAGGGCACAGAGCCTGGTCTGTTATTTAAATTTGTTGCCACCTGCAAGGTTGCCACTTAGAGTAGTGTTTTGACTGGTGTGAAAATCAATGCAGTAGATACGGGACTGAAAGTTCTAGCTCGTTTCAAATAGGCCACCACTAAGCATTTGCTGAGAGTTGTATTTTTTAACATCTTTAGAAGTTCTTATCAATATCAGCCCAATGGATTACATGATGGAACTACAAGTGACAGACATATGTCCAGCTTGCTGGTTTTGTTCTAGCGTTTGCTAATAGATCTGATTTTTTAACTGCTTTTTGAGGAAAGTGCTAGTGGACTTGAAAGTTACTTGGGTTATGGGTGGATTGTTCTACCTGATGCCAAATGATAGAGAGACCATCAAAATGAGTGTCAACATATCCCTGTTTTGTTCTACAAGTGCTTAGATTTTGATACTCCTTGAACTCAAAAGAGCAACCTGTGTCAGTACCTTGCTCTTTATTCTTTGTTGTATATTAGATTCTGCTAAGATACTGCATCTTTCTGGTGTGTGGAGTATTTCTGGTGTGAGGAGTACCCAGAATTCTTTTGAACACTCTCATTTTCTCAACCATTTCTTATGGACAACCTGACTTTATCCTATTGAATCTTCAGTGTAGCTTCATCACAACATAAGTGCCATAAGCATTAGCATTCCTGGCCACGTTTTACTCAGCTTCTTTCTCTACCTGAGCTGTTGAGTTGACCTTTCTGGTTATTGCATGACAGCTATTGGTTTTTAGAGAGAAAAATTTAAAATTCATACAAAACTATGGTTATTCAAGGATGAATTGATGACATTTATATACTTGGGCCATTGCAGCATGGCAAGCTCAGTCTTTCATGCTACAGTAACACATTAGTTCCAGGATCTCCTGAAGAATTCCTAAGCTTGCATCTCAGTTATATTAAAATCTTGGCTTGACTTTAAAATGCTCTTGTGCTGTACCTGCACACTGACAGCTGTGGTCAGAAGCACACTGCTGGGATTCAGAGTGTCTGCCAACTTCTTCTTGCCAGCTGTCTATAATTTTGATTTTCTTGTAGGCAGTGCCCAGGGTACAGTCATAGGTAAGATATATTTAGAGAGACAAGGCACATGCAGAGCTGCTGTATTGTTAGACTTTTAAATGTTCTTTATGTAGAAGAGGGATAAGGTAAGCTTCTAATTGGGAGTGTTTTAAAACATCTTAGAGGGGTTTGAGTGTGCATGGACTATATATTAAACATATTACATGTACATTTATTTCATATATATGCATTATAATTGCATGTCTAGTTATTTAACTAATTATACATTGAAAATCAATTATGAAAGTGAAGAAGCTTAGCTACAATGAAATCAGTGGCAAAATATAATTTGCAGTTTAGTACACTTAAATTACTGAAGATGCATTAGTTGAAAGCTAATGTGAAAGAATGTTATTGTAAAGATAGGCACAGGCATTATTAGAAATCATTGTTCTTTGTATGGGTGTCTCAGAAAATAGGATAGGCACGCAACATGAAGTAGTCTTAAGAAGACTTTGTGACCTACATTATTTTGGCTTATGTGTTCTCAGAATAAATCTATTTACCTGTTCTCTAGAGGACTGAAACATTTGGATTGCATTCCAGTGTGATACTTTTTTTCCTTCAAAGATTCGTATAGTTCTTGAAGACATTCTCATTGTACATCATGCAATCCAAAGACCATGACAAGTCCAGAAGGCTCTTTTGCAATATTGTAATGAAAAGTAGTTAACAGGGGAAAAATCAAGTATGACTTGGTCATTGTAGTTCAGCCACCCTACAAGATACACCACAGAGGGAATTTGGGGACTATGCAGAACTAACATGCATGCCCATTTTTGTCACTCTTGCATGGCCATTTCAGCTTTCAGAACATTGCGAGCTGCTTGATGTGAATATGTGTGGACGCTCTTCAGTTTCTTTGCAGCATGCAGAGAATATTTGCATGTGAAAATCTGCTGTTACAGCTAAAAACCCTAAAGGTGAATGAATGAATTTCACTGTCAATGATAAAGCAAGGAAGAAGAAACCAAGTATACTATCAATGGTGTTTGCTATCGATAATCAGGCTTGTCATACACCATATGCCAACCAATTGGAAACTAAATTTGTGCCGTATGCCAACCAGTTGGAAACTTTGTTCAGTTTTGATGTGGCTATTCTGAAGTAAATGTGCATGAAAAAACATATGTTTTTCGTCAGCCAAATGTGTGACAGTGCCATTTCCAGACTGTGCCATTCAACTGTGTTAATAAAACTAATATTTGTATTTTTTCGTTGAAGTGTTCCTCGTCAGGTGAAAAAAGAATGCTCCAGAACCCAAAGAAAACTCAACCAAAAGCCACAATCTTCCTCCTTTTTGTTTTTTAAAAGATCTGTTCCTTCCTGGCTCTGTCTAGGCACTGAGTTGTCAATGTCCTGCTCAGGTGGGATGTCCGTTTTCTGCTGGTTCAAATCCTTATGCAAGTCCAACACTCCAGCTGTGGAAGTATGTATGAAAACAGCGGGCTGGCTCCAGACAGCAAGTGAGGGGGTTTGCCAGGCCACTCTCATGTGCAATGCTGTCGCCGCACAACATTCATCAGTCTGTTGCTCCTAATGTTCAGCATGCCGTGGACTTGCTTTTTATTTTCTTTCCATAAGGCACTTGTACAACTTTCACATCGCTCTCATTTAGAGGGGTGAGCCTGAGACGACTCCGCTGTTAAGTGAATCTCTTTCTCCCGTTGTTCTCTCCACCAGTGAGTGCCAGTGAACCCGAACCAGAGACAGAGACAGAACCAGAACCAGAGCAGGAGGCTGAGGCCGAGCAGGGAACGGAGACACCCAAGGAAATAGAGGCTACAGAGGTGGGACCAGAGAGTGAGGTGGAGCAAGGACCAGAGAGAGAGCCAGAAGAAAGTGCAATACTCAGTGAAAAAGAGAGGCAGAATGAGGAAGTGAATGAAAAAGACAACTGCTCTGCATCCAGCATATCCTCAGCAAGCAGCACTTTAGAGAGGGAAGAGAGAGAGGACAAGTTAACCAGTGACAATGAAACTGGTAAAGTGAAGCTTTTTCAATAATGAAGGGTTGCTGGTGGAAAAAAAATGTTAAATTAACGGCTCTATTGTTGTCTTAATTAGCTAACAAACGCTTTGCGCCTATCTAAGACTTTCTTCACCGTGGCCAAGTCTGATCTACTTTCTGCTTGGAAATCCACAGACTTTAATGGGGTTTCTGTGTTTGAGGGACAGTAAGGCCTTGATGAAATGAGGTTTCCTTTGATTTGAGACCATTTTCTTCCCCTAAGATTAATATGCTAACTGTTGAATCATCATGTTGTAGTGACTTGCATCTCTAGCTCCCAGAGAATTTATTTGGGTTTTCTGCATGTAAAACAATGAAACGAGTGGCTGTGCTGACATGATTTGTCATGAGATTCCAGATACCTTTTCTCATCCTTTTAGTGGAAGATGAAAAGCAATGAGGGCTGGGATTTTTGTTCCTTCCCTCCGGTTCTCCTATCTTGGTTAGGCTTCAGGAAGCAGAGAGAGAGATGTGGGAGCTGCTGAAGATAGGTCTGGGCTGTGGCCATCTTTTGCTTGTGGGGAGGAGGCACAAAGAGACCTTGTCTGGAAAAGATCAGTTCTGAAGTGACCAGTGTTTCTGGTCAAATATGCCACCAGGCACCTGTAAGGGCCTAGCCTGGAAAACACTTTAAGAAGCAGTTTTCTGCCTGGAAAGATCATGACAACCAGAGCTTGTCATGCAGCCCAGACAGGGAGGGAGTAAAAGGCAGATTTTGACCATTGTTGATTAATTACTCCTTTCCCCTTCTTATAGTGAGGTAAGCAAATGCAATGGAATTAGGGCACTTGGTTCCCAAGTTTTCTTAGGACTGAACGGTGGAGTGCATTGTCCTAAGTTTTCTAAATTCTAGATAAGAAAACAAGAATTGTGTCACAGTGTGAAATAGTCTTGCTCTTTCCTGAAAGAGGGATAACTCTGAATCACAAGGATTACCTCACAGAGATAAACTTTCAGATTGTACTGTTCATGTTTAAACCCTATCATATCTTTTTTCTGGGAAGCATTAAGTTATTTTTATTCTAAATATAAGAGCTCTCCTCTTTTCAACCAGCACCGAGATTGAGTTACTTAGAATTCTGTTAAAGAACTGGTAAAGAATGTACTGTTAAAGAATGTATATGGATATATATTTAGGAAAGGGAGGGGAGGCATAACAGGTGAAGGGTGTTGTTACACTGTGGCATAGTCCAAGTGCAAGTAAGGGAGAACAAGTACAGGTTTTTTTCCCCTCATCTTGCTTGTTACCAGCCTGTTACCACTCTAATTAAGTGCTTATGTACTTTTTGTTAAAATTTAAGACATGTACCGTTATTGAAAAATCAACATCTTAAAATTGACTTGGACAGGCTGGAGAGCTGGGCAAGGAAGAACCTCATGAGGTTCAACAGGGAAAAGTGTAGGGTCCTGCACCTGGGGAAGAAGAATGTTAGGCACCTATACAGGTTAGGTGTGGACCTGCTGGAGTCAAGTTCTGAAGAGAAAGATCTGGGGGTCCTGGTAGACAGCAAAATGACAATGAGCAAGCAGTGTGCTCTTGTGGCCAGGAAGGCCAACGGAATCCTGGGCTGCATAGGGAAGAGTGTGGCTAGTAGGTCGAGGGAAGTCATTCTCCCCCTCTACTCTGCACTGGTGAGGCCACAACTGGAGTATTGCATCCAGTTCTGGGCTCCCCAATTCAAGAGGGATAGGGAACTACTGGAAAGAGTCCAGCGAAGGGCAACGAGGATGATTCAAGGATTGGAGCATCTCCCTTATGAAGAAAGGCTGAGAGAGCTGGGACTCTTTAGCCTGGAGAAGAGAAGGCTGAGGGGAGACCTTATCAATGCTTATAAGTATCTCAAGGGTGGGTTGAAGGAGGAGGGAGCCAGACTCTTTTCAGTGGTTGCCAGTGAGAGGACGAGGGGCAACGGGCACAAGCTGGAACATAGGAGGTTCCACTCAAATGTGAGAAAAAACTTCTTCATAGTGAGGGTGACAGAGCCCTGGAACAGACTGCCCAGGGAGGTTGTGGAGTCCCCTTCTTTGGAGATTTTCAAGACCCGCCTGGATGCAGTCCTGAGTAACATGCTCTGACGTGCTCTGGGCAATCCTGCTTCGGCAGGGGAGTTGGACTAGATGATCTTTATGGTCCCTTCCAACTCTAAAATTTCAGTGAAATTCAGTGACCTACGCTACCAGTAGATCAAAGATTTATTAGGTTGTGCTATGAAGGAGGTTTCATGTAGTAAGTTGTTTGCTCTCTAGTAGGTGAGGAGATTTGGAAAGCAAATGAAAGCGCTTTCTCCAGCAGTTCCCACATTCCCAGTAAGCAGTTTGCCATTTATGAGGTGGCCCATTGGTTCTGCCCAGACACATTCAGGACAAAGGAATAAAGACTTTGGTCCTGTCTCCTCCTTCATTAGCCGTCCTGCTGAATTTGTCTTCCAGCAAGTCTTGTTTCTCCGATGGTATTTCAAAGCTTTGGAGAGTTGGTATTTCAGCCTGTGGAGAGGAGGGCAGAAGAGTCCGTCAAGGTAGCCAGAGTTTTCCCAGCAATAGCCTTTGATTAACTAGGGCAGATGGAGGCAGACTTGGGGAGCCAAAATTAGAGATCGTGTCTGGGTGAATTCTGAGCAGTTTTGCAAAGGGATTAAGTCCTGGAGGATGGCAGCTGGTGAAAACAAGCAAGAGTAGGTCATGTGGGATTTGTAGGAGGACTGCTGGGAGAAGTCTTGAACATCTTTGAAGAAGAGGCTGGGAGTAGGGGCAAAACCTCTGTGGGGCCTCAGCTGGGTAAAATCTATGGTGCGGGGAAGGAGTTGCCTAGTCATGCTGTCTAGTGAAACTACCTCAGAGACAAACCTGAGACACTACCTCAGGTGGCAAATCTTGATGAGAAAGCAATCCCATGGATAAAGTCTGAAGAAAAATAAACAGGTAATGGAAGTAGTCAAGCCTCCCGCAGGAAAGTAGAAGGAAACAGTTTTGGAGGTTGTATCCATTGCTGAAAAAATGTCTTTCCGTTGTCTGGGATCAAACCTCTGGACTCATTTTAAAATGTGGTTTAGAGATTGATCCAAAATCAGTGTGGGAGTCATTGTTGTCCAAATGCTTTGTGCTGTGAGGCCCAGCCTACATTTTAATGTGGTGGTACTTCAAAGGGGAGGGGGGGAGTTGTGGCGCCCTGGATGTGGATCTCACTGAGGGAACTCCTTCTCTGAGCAGAGGGCTAGATGTCATGGTAGGAAAGCAACTCCATTGATGAAGGAAGTTGTAAAGGATGTTTAAAAATCTAAAGTATTGAAAAAGGTGGGAGCGTAAAGGCAGAAACAAAGATAAAATGGAAATTTAAGAGAAAGGGCAACTGACAGGTATAAAAAAAAAATCTTTAACCACAAGGGGCCAAAAGGAAGGCAGGCTAGCAACAAAAATAAAATATGTTTAAGAAATAAAGTTTATAAAAATTATATTAATAAAATATGTAAAGACTATGGGGAAGAGAAGAAATCCCATACAGGAAATACAGTTAAGTGTGAAGAATTATCTGATGTCCACTGGAAAAAGAAGAACCATAATTTTTAGACACATTATCCACATTGGGTAGCAGTATTATATTCAGGGAAATAGTAGTCAAAGAGATGCTTACATCATTTATTTTTACAATTTCACTGCTATAGTTTGTTATTTATGGTGCTATCTCAAACATGTTATTTTGCAGATTATTGTTGAGAAAAGCAGTAGTCAGAAAGATGAAGCTCCATTACAGTGACATGTTAAATGATTGTGATGTGGGAAGAAGGCCATTAGGCTTTCAGTGCTGTCATATATTACAGGGAGGGTAACAGTGGTTGATGAACAGCATGCTGAAAAATCTTTTATAAAGGTGCTCATATTCCTAGAAGTAGCTTTAAAAATCTTGCTTATGCTTATACTCACTGAGTTACCCTGAGAGCTGCATCCTGGGTATGCAACCTGCTCTGGGATTCAAATAGTCCATTGTGAAGATGACCCAGGTACCCAGCCTGGAGGTCTGAAGAACAGTCAACTGTGAAAGCTGTCCTCCTCTAGACAGCAGGGAAGGAGGAAGCAGTTTCATGTTCACCTTTACATCAGCCAGGGAAGATCTCTTTTATAAGGAAGTTTTGCTGGGGTCGTTCCAGTGTATGGCCAGGTGAAAAGTACGACGATAACCTGTTAAGGTTAAGCCTCATTCTGGATTACTATAGGTTCTGAGCATTTACACACTGTATAAGTGAGCTGGGGTAGTAACTACAAACATGAAAACTTACAGATTTCAGGAGAAACCTGAACCTTGAAATCCTGACAGCTACACAATCCCTCACGAGCTGCACTGATTATTTTCCGTTCCCATTCCTTTTTGTGATAATTACTCCCAGCCCATCAAGATTGGGCCATATGTCAGCACTGTCACTTATTTTAAAATTTTCAAAGCTACTGCTTGCCCAGTTTCAGACTAATTGTGCATGTGTCCCCCAGTTTTTTTTCTGGTGGGTTGAAGATTGTTCTTGGTGCTCTGGTTCCTTCTCCTTGACTCTTCCTGTCTGTGTGTGTGTGATTGCAGGTCCGTGGTCACAGACCATTCAGGATGCTGGTGTGAATGAGCAGTGCAGCAACATCCTCAACAACAAGCGGTTTATGCTGGACATGTTGTATGCGCATAACAAAAAGCCCAAGGATGAAGAGGAGAAGGAGCTGGAGGCGAAGGAGGAAAAGAAGGAGACGGAGGAAAGCGAGGAGTCGCTCACTAGCCTAGCCAGTAGGATCTCTGTCCTTCAGGCCACAAAGCAGGCCAAAGACGAAAGTGTCAAAAAGATGGAGATCGGAAATCTGGACAACCAAGGCAGTGTGAAAGCCTTTGCAGAAAAATTCAACAGTGGTGAGCTGGCCAAGGGGACAGCCATGCCTGAAGATGAAATCAGTGAACAGGTCTCCGAGAAAACACCAGCACAGCCAAAGAAGGAATCTGACTACATCTGGGATCAACTCATGGCTAATCCTAGAGAACTTAAAATCAAAGACATGGATTTTACAGACTTGGGGGAGGAGGATGATGTAGATGTGTTGGACATGGATATGGGTCCTGGGGACTCCCTTGTTCCCCCTCCTCCACCTCCACCTTCTTTTCTGGGTTTGCCTCCTCCACCACCTCCCCCGCTGTTTGGATGCCCGCCTCCACCTCCACCCTCTGCTAATTTATTGGCTCCTCCTCCACTGTTCAGCACTCCTCAGGGTTTAGGGTCACCCCAGGTTTCTAGGGGTCAGCCAGCATTTATAAAGAAGAAGAAAACCATCCGTCTGTTTTGGAACGAGGTACGGCCATTTGAGTGGCAGTGTAAAAACAACAAACGCTGCAGAGAATTCCTGTGGTCGAAACTGGAACCCATTAAGGTGGACACTTCCAAACTGGAGCATCTCTTTGAGTCTAAATCCAAGGAACTGCCTGTCACGAAGGTACAGCTCGTATTCAGCTTGCTATTATTTTGCTATTGTATTGGTATTCATTGTGGCTTAGATCTAGGTGATTTATGTTATTTATATGAAAACAGTGGAAATCACTGCATGTGTTTCTAGCTTGGTCTATGACGGAAGATATTCCATAGCCTGAATCTAGGAGATGAAGCTAGGGTGGTGTATGTGCCAAGCTGCCCTCTTATCTCAGGTCTACCAGTTTAGGGATATCACTTCAGGTGGGGAGTATCAACAAATTTTACATTAGGTTGTTGGTAGCTGGGTGCTAAACTGAAATCTGAAATCTAAAATATTTTCTGTTACATTCATATAAAGGTCACGGCGTGATGATTCATATCTGTGTATTTGACAGTTCTTCACTTAGTAATATTTTCCTAATCATTATGTGGAAAGGTTAGAATATCAAACTGGATCTGCTGCAAAGAGCCTACACATGTGCTTTGTTCTGAAGGATCAATTTATCAGCTGGACCGAGTTTACAGATAAATGGTGCAGGGGTGTTGGGTTTTTGTTTTATACTGGTGAACAGGCCTATTTTAAATCCTTAATTTGTACAATGTGGCTATCCAAATTTTAGGATAGAGGCTGGCACAGGAAATACCTCTGTAACTAGGATTCTCTCTTCCTTAGGAGCATTGTCATAAAATAAATTCACAAAGTCTGGTGACATGTCTGTTTAACGTTAGACTCGACAACAAAAGGAAGTCTTTTATAGTTACATTTAGTAGGAATTTGAAGTAGCATTAAAAAAGTTATTAGCTCCAACATTTGTTTTTCGTGGCTACATAAACTCTTTTTCTTCTAAACAGAATAATTGGTACCAGGGAAACAGTGTTTTTTCCAGTTAAAATGCTAGTAAAAGATGTCCATCTCTCTTACTTAAATAAATCGCTTTTATGTTTTCTATGTATGCCTATATGTTTTATAGTGACAGAAAAATAACAGACAGTACCTTGAATATTTTACTTCTCTTTGGCTAGCAAAAGTTGTTATATATATTATGTATCATATCTATTATTGTTTGCTCTTAATCTGTGGAGACTGGATGTCTCACGTTAAAAGTTCTATGTGTCATTTGTTTGGGTTATTAACTCCAAATTTTCTAGTAGTCATTCTTGCTCTTCTTGGCCAAGTGGAAACATTGCCATTTGAACAATCAAGCCCCTCAGTAAGTAGCAAACAACAGGTACATAAATACACAGCTGCTGAATTTTTTATGACACAGATGCATGTAGATGTGAAGCATATGGCGTAGCAGCCCTAAAAACACATTCAGCTGATCATTCATTTGGCCAATGCTGAGATTAATTTCTCTCTCTAATTCCTTTTCTGCTGAGGAAGGAATGCTGGTGACGTCGTTGGCGTTACTCTTCATCTCTCTCCCTGTAAATACAAATCTGCCACAGATGGTTCATAGATGGAAGGAATGAGGGAGTTTTCTTAGATCCATAAAACATTTAATTCCTCGAATTGAATGTGGAATTATGACATATTTGCCATTTCCAAAATTTAGCTTTGTGCTAAATGCCAGTATTGTAATGGATCAGTCTGGCTGATTCTTAAATCTTTTATTATCACCAAAAAATTTTTGATAAAATGTTGAATTGTTGAAATTTTGACTTGTTTACTTTTCCAGTCATTTACTGTGCACGTTCCCAAACTACTTTTGGCCATTTCCCCTCCCTCATGCTTGCTTCCCAAACCTTCCTGGGCCGCCTGATGCTTTGGCACAGCTTTTGGCTTCTGGCTGGAAGATGAGCGAGCAGGTTTCTTTGAAATTAGTGCAAGTCTGAGGAATGATTTAGGTGACTGCTTTCCTCTTGGAGACTAATAACTGCTCTCTGCATGAGACGTTATACTTTTGGCTCTCTTTCCACCCTGTCCCGTAACACAGACATAGAAGTCTCATTGTCTCTGTAGAGAAGACAGTGGTGACCAGGGAGTACCGTAGCGGAGGTCTACTCGGACTTCTGAGACTGATGCCTGGTTTTGGTGAATACCATCAAATCTTCCAGGGTAGGAATGGTCCTTAGGTCAAGTCAGAGTGGGAATAACTAAGCAGACCACTGAATCCGTAAAAGACTTGAGGTTTGGTACAAAGATCGCACTCAAATTAGGATAGCTCTCGCTTTTTCCAGACTGCTTGGTTTATTTCCAGGGAGTACATTCCCCGTTGTGTCTCGTTTCTCCTGTCCAATGGCTGCAGTCCAAAACAGGTTTATTCTATAATATCGTAAAGTCTGACTCACAGCTCAGTTGGTTCAGCTGAAAAAAGAGCGCAGAGCAACAAATCAAAAGTCAAATCTCCAGATTTCATAGCAATAGATGGAAGCAGGTGCATGGAAAAGGAACAGTCCAGAAGGATGAGAGGAAAAGCGAAGTCAGGGTGTGTTGGGGCGAGCTTGGCTCTATCTTGCGCGTATGCTCTTTCATACAGCTGTAACCAATTTTACTCCAGTTTCTAATCCCTCACTGTGATTTCCACAACACACAGCTATAAACAGCTACTTCCTGGCTCATGAGAAGTTTTTCATTAAACACAATAGACGGTAATAAAATAAAGTGGATTTTAAATTGTAGGATATAATATGGGAGTTTGAGGGGGAAGTCTGGGAGGGGAGATTCTTGACTTTAGGAAAACTTACGCCACACTGGACAACTTGCATATTGATTATAGTTAGTAGAGCACCTTTAGTTGCAGAAAGTTTATTTTCTGCAATAGAGGACCACAACATTCTGTGTGCAAATAGAAAGAGAGTGATCAGGTATCCCCTCTAAGCCAGTCTAGAATTTCTTTCCTTCTCACTCCGCCAAATAAAGCAGGTATTTTGGCAAAGTACTTCAAAGTGTTTATTTTTCTGTGAAGAGAAATGAAAACACACAGACACTGCTGAATCAAATGGTTCAGCCCTTCTGCCATCCACTTGGTTCTGCATGTCGTTTGAATATATCATTTTGCTGATTCATCTATACCCTGTGGGATATAGTGATCCATCATGTGCCCACAGACATAAAAAGTTGTAGGAGTGAAAAATTAAGGAATGTGTTTTCATCCACTTGTGTATATACACGCATAGACTCATATTCCTTTTGAAAATGTTTGTTGCAATTTGAATAAATGCCAAGGCAAGCCATAAAAGTGGACCAGAATTTCTTTTAAAAAAAAATTATATATCCTGGACAAAGTCAACAGTAGCTGAGTGATTCCATTTTAAATCCCCAGTGCTAAATCCTTGCTAATTGCGATAGAAATTTAAAAATTGCCATCTCGCTATTAAGGGATAGCCCCCTTTTTTTTTTTCTGTACTAATGATGCAGATTGTTCAGCAAGTTTAAATGCAGGAGATATTTCTGAGTTGATGTTCACATACAATTACTTATTTATATGACCACTGGAAAAGGGATTTAAATTTTGCTGCTTCCCATATTAATTAAAGCAAAGAGCCGTGTTTTAGACTATGTGCTTATCAGACTACAAATTGCCATCTGTGGGATGTTAACTGTTTTTGAATAACCTGTCTGGACTACACAGCCTTCTATAGAGGCAACAGAATCTGACCAGTTAGGTCTTGTAAAGATTTGAATCCACTGTAATTATTAATATATTGCAGGAACATTTGCTTCCCACAAATTATATCACCTGATATATTTGTATTTTGGAATTAATTTTTTATTTACATTTTATAATGTAATATTCAGAAGTTCAGGGCTTACGTTACATACTGACACATTAAAATATAAAATCAAGTGCGCTAGTGCACTGTTCCCTCAAGCATTTGAAGTCATTCTCTGTTAATGAACTTGTAAAGCACAGTCCGGTCACCTAATATTGTAATAGAAATTAATAGTTGTAGCTTATTTTAACAGTCAGACACTTACACATGTGCAATTTCAATGCAGACAAAAAGGAATTCTTTTCTTAGCAGTAGGGTAATAAAGTTCATGGTAGTAAAATCTTTGTCTTTTCTTCATCCTTTTATTCATTTGGAAAGGATTTCTTTGTAACTCAGACATCGTCCCCAGAATGAATTTAAAATCTCTTCTGCCCCTGTTTTTGAAAAGAGTTACTTACCCCAAAGTTTTATACCCCATATGCAGTTATAGCTCTGGAAAATACCTACGTGCTTATATCCCCTATACAGCTCATCTGTCTCTCGTAACTCATTGCTAAGGAGCACGCGCACTGTTGCAATTGCAATCATCCCAGCAGTTAGCATCGTATGTCCCCTAAATGAATATGTCTCTCTTGTCAAACTTATGAGCCTAAAAACAGAGCTGCAAATCTGAGGCTTACTTACCCATTCCACATGTGGGAAACCTAAATATAACTCCTTTCCCCCAGCCTTTTCCCTTCTGCTTAAATTCTTTGGAGCTGTGTAATTCTGTGCTGCAAAGGACAAGGTAAAAAGTGGTGGTTTAAAAAAGGCTTAGTACAATACAGACTCGAGAGGAAGCAGTCTCTGGTGAGCCCTGCTTGTTTTTATGTGGTCTTGGCCACTAACTGTGGTCCTGAAAATGTGATTAATGGCCCTGGAAGTAAATTTGACTGCTTTAAAGGAGAAGCTGCATCTTGGATCCTTCAGGTAGCTCCCCACAAAAAGGAGGACTCCCTTACTCAAAGAAGGGAAAATTCAAGAAGGCTTCAAGGTGTTAAGAAGAGAGCAGTTCTGACAGAACAGACATATAAAAATTGAAAACAAATATTATCTTTGCTCTTCTAAAATTTATCCTGTTTACTGCAAAACTGTTGTTTGTTTTTAAGTTCAAAAAAAACAACCCTCTTACTACTTTCACAGATCATGCGGTAGTCCCCAACTCCTGTAAACTGCACTTGTCTTCAGTGTTGTCTGCACCCAGCAGTTGCATCCTACCACGTTAATTGTGTTGGTATGGTGAAAGGGCTGTGGGGCTGCACACGTGCTGGGCAGGCTGCTGGGATGGGTGGGCACACCTCCTCCTGCGCAGGCAAGAGGCTGATCTATGCCAGGAAAAAAGGCATCTTTGTACTGATACAACTGCATTCCCATTATGGGCTGACCCACAGCCGGACGTACTTTGATAAAGTCGTATTTACCAACTTAGTTCTTCAATGCAGAGGCAGCGTGTAGACCTGGCAGGAGGGCATTTTTTGACTCAGTGGTGGCTGTGGTGCAGACCCAAAGGAAGTGGAGAACAAAGCTTTGTGGTCTAAAAAGCAAGCCTGAGCATAGATCGGGGCTGGGGCAGTAAGTTATGATCTCCAAATCTCTTGGCTTTCCCCCAAATCCACAAGAGATGCAAGAGGCACTGCTGCTGTAGGCAACATGGACGATTCCCTGTTCTGAACAGTTGTGTGGGCTGCCACACTGCAGCCTGGAAAGAGGGATTGCTTAGTCTCTCTCTTTGCCCATTTGAGGCGCATCTGTGCTAAGGCTGCTGCTGCCAGAGCCCCTAAACACAGTCCAGGTAACGGGCTCTACAGGGAGGTCACAGTCACGTCTCTGCACGCTGGACCTTGCTGAAAGATGGGTTTGTACACAGTGAAGCATGTCTGTGCTTGCTTCCATCAATGTGCTGGTCTTCTCCCTGCTCTCCTGTGCTTGGCAGCATCCCTCACCCCACCTCTGGTAGGGCAAAGGAAGGGGAAACAGAGAAAACATATTTCCAAAGTTCATGTCTATGGATAGGGAGGAAAATAACCCTGCATATGAGGAACAGAGTCCTCTCCTCTTGCAGCTGCCTGTTATATGACATATGGAGTTGCCAAAGAGACACCTTTTAGTGTGGGATAATGAGAGAAAGAGAGGCATGCTGGGGCATAAAAGCAAAGACCACGTTCAAAGCTGCATTACGCCATATAAATGGTTTTTGAGTCACCTTGCCTAGTTGGTTTGCATTTTGCCACCATGAGGATGGGGAGAGAGAGGAAGAGATTTCTTGGTTCTCTAGAATGAAATTTAAAGCTTATGTTGTTAGTTCTTTGTGCTTTCATTATTATTTATATTGTAGTTTATACTGGAGGTAAGGTCCAAAGATAATGTCTAGTCTCAAATAAAACTTCAAAAAAAGCAGAAGGGTTGAAATTGTTTGTCACCTGTGAAGGACTTGACAGGCATATCATGAGCAGCAGGGTAGAATACCCTTCCTCTGGCAGCCAGAGGTCAGGAAACTGTGCCAGTGTCTCCAGAATGCCCTCTGCAGCTCCTTTGCCAGTGTCTAAGGTGGATTTAGAACACAGGAGAGTGCCAGCAGGCAGGTGGGAACCACCCTGTCCATTTCCCAGCCAGCCACACAGGAGAAAGGGTCTGTGGCCGCTCCCAAGTTGATGCCTCCAAGGGGGAACTGAGGCCCAGAGCCCATCAGCTGCCCGACTGCTGCCCTGACAGCCCTGTGCCAGCTGGTCCTGCCACACAACAGAGCTCTCCCCTGGCAGAGACAGCTTCAGGCTTTTTTCAGACCAAATCCTGCTCCGAACTGCAGCATTCCCAGCCCTCGTGTGGACTCCTGTGTCTCAGGCAAGCTCGGCTTTCCACAGCATGAGACCGCGTTCAGCTCTGGTTAAATCCTGGCAGCTCATGCTGATGCCAGCAAGGATGTGGTAGAAGAATTCAGGTTTTTTGGATGACTATAAACGAATTAGATTTACATTCAGTGTCAGCACCGTTGAGTAGGGGAAGTCATTAGTGAAAGGAATGACTTTTTCTTTATAGAACAGGCTGGAGGAATAATATTCTTGTTCTCTTCTTTACCAAGAAAACTGCTGCAGATGGGAAGCGACAGGAGATCATTGTATTAGACTCGAAACGAAGCAACGCTATTAATATTGGCTTGACTGTGTTGCCCCCTCCCCGGACCATCAAGACTGCTATTTTGAACTTTGACGAATATGCCTTAAACAAGGAAGGAATAGAGGTAAGAAAGAATAGTCAATGTCAAGTCTGCATTTTCAGTGTTTCTTTTTTTCTGATGTTACACATGGTACAGGCCAGACTTTTGATGGAAGAGGGAAAAGGGAATGTATTATATCATGACCGAGTGTTGAAACTTGTCAAATCAATGCAGTGTGCTCAGAAGCATGTAGTATTCATTTGAGGTGGGGCATACTCAGTAGACATGGATTCCCTGCTTGCTTTGTGTCTAAGTTTGAGTAACAATGGTGTGTTAATTCTTGTCAAGATTTTCTGTTCCTCTGAAGCTTGACTGGCATATTGTGAGCAGCGAGAATAGGCAGTGAGTTACTAGGGCTGATGTAACTGGTACAGGGTTTAATAAAGTTTATGCCCAGCTAGCTGTGGAGTGGGTCTAGATTGTATATCTAATGGAAAACAAATACAGTGACTAGCTCTGCTCAAAATAGCATTTCTGTGTTACTGTTGTTTGAAGAAAAGCAGTTGGTATAAAGATTACAGATGATGTAATTTTTGCCATTACATGCTTGACTTTGCAGATATTCCTACTGAGATCCAAGATGAGCTCTGTTTATTATATTTTTTTATCAAAACATTTTTCTTCTGTGAAGTGTAAAAGAAGCCTGCTGCTCCCCCTGGTTTTTTTCATTGTGGTTGTATTCATTTCAAATCTTTTTTTTTTTTTTTAATAACCCTATATCATCTAGTAAGAGTAATATGCACAACTAGAAATCTCAACCAGTGGCTGAGCTGCAGAGGTCGTGTGTTGATTCACAGTCACCTTTCAGTGGTTTGGCGCTGTGTTTCATGATTTCCCCCTTTCCACCTTCACTGTGCTGACTACAGAAGAAAATGAGAAAAGCTGGCTGGAATGGAAATGGAGTTGCCAACAGTTACATGCAAAAGAAATACTTGAGGCAAAAGATCGTTCTAACTAGAGGCAAGGCCTGATTTATCTCTACTAGAATATAGTTTCTTCCCAAGGCTATATTATTTATTTGCTATATACATACCTTACTGATATTATGAAGGTGACAAATCGGCTAAAAAAATAATTTTTCATGACCCACCCCATGTACCCACCACTGCAGTTTGCAGCACTGAGCTTTGAAAAGTTGGAGAGAAGTACCCCTTCAGCCAAGCCCAACTCACAGACCACCAGTTAGATCTCAGTGCCTCTAGGCAGTGGTTCCATACAAAGTCCAACATAAAATGGCTGATAAAGATACATCTTCATTATCTTCCATGTATCATCTCCTTTAAATTGTGTCCTTCTCTGGCACGCTTAACGGAAGTTTAGCTGCTCTGCACTGCTCACCCTTTCCAGTGCCAAACATCTGTAGCTGGGCTGCCCATCTGCCAACCACCTGTGGTGTCCACAGTTGTGAGTGCCACACCCTCCTTTGGGTGGCCTTTCCATTAGCTGCCAGAAACCCATAATTTCATTTCAAATATATATGCAGGTAGCTTTCAAATTGAAAAATTCAGAAACCAAGAAATGATACGCAGTTGACATACTTTCCCAGTGCTAAAGACAATGGGATTTCTGAGTTCTGTGTCCACAGCTTGAAGCTAAGGATGTGGGTAATCCTGATGTTATAGTTCAGATATTTAAAATCAAGAGAAAGGAGAAGAGGAGCAGAGCCCAGGTACTTTTCATCTTGAGGGATGAAGCCTTCATTAGTTGGGAAGGATGATATTCATGGAGAGAAGAGCCTTTTTTCCTCAATGATCCATATTTATTTACTTCTTATCAGGTAAAACCCTACACTGAAGTGATTCCCTTCCCCAATCCCCAATTTACAGATTTTTCTTATAGCACATTGTTAGAGTCAGACAGACATTGATAGCGAGATAGAGGGCTGGATTAAGCCATGCAGAACTGTCCAAGAGGTACACAGAGAGGTACAGAAATGCATCATTGCAATGCCCACTGTTTTCAGCAGAGCCCTGCCTGTTTTCTGTACTGCCCCTTTGACCAACACTGTAGACAAGCTTTTTCTCCTGTTTCTGTCCTCCACTGTATCCATCTGATCATTGGCTTTAGCCTTAGAGTTAGCTCAGAGGGAACAGGCATCGTCTTTTCAATCTAAATTTTTAGAAAGTTTTCTGGTTCATATCTACAGTTCCTAAATATTAGGAAATAATTGGTAGTGATTGTGAATGAATCAATAATAGTGTAAGCATCAGCTTCGTTTATTTAGAAAGGAAGAGAATAAAGAAAATTGTTTGCTGTTTAATATACTTTATAGCTAACCTGTGAGTTGAGTGAGGCATGACTGGTTTGGAAAAAAAAATTATGCAGTTGCTCTAATTAAAAAACTGTATCACAGTGGGTACTCAAAAGCCTTTCTGCAAAGTTAATTGTCTAGAAGAGATGTCATGGCTAGTAACCAGAAGAGAGAGATTAAGAAGAGCAGGAGAAGAGATGTAATGTGTGCAGTGAGGACATAACATTCACTGCTAAAATTTCAGAGAAGCTATAATTTAGAATAATTTTCAGCTTTTAGTGGATCCAACACAGAGCAGGGCTCCAACAGGGTAAAAAGTCACCTGAGCCATCCGTTGATGTGAGCTCTGTGAGCTCTGTGCTATGCCTTTCACCGAGGAACATCATCACTGTAATGTTAGTGTGCGTTCTACACCTTGGAGGATAAATTCAGATTAAATGGTATCTCAAAACTCACCTTAGCAATACCTTTAAGGACAGTGGACTAAAGTAGTGCTAGCAACAAGGCATGATGCAATGGCAGGCTAGAAGTTTGTGATAGCCCAACCCATCATCGTCAAGTTCATTGTGACCCAGTAAACCCTCCACGATTGTCCTACATTCTGCTGCTTTGCTTGTGACATTTCACTCTTCTTAGTAATCCATACCTAAGTATGTTGTGTATTTTTAGGTCCTGTGTCTGTAGTGATTAGGTACCCCTGAGCTGTGAAAAAGGGCAGAAAGTGGGGCATGGTGCTAGAAAGGCAGATGTAGTCCATTTGGTATGCAAAGCAGGCACAATGTGTGTCTGCAAGCATGCGTCAATCCAGCTAAAAATTTTTTGCCACCTTATGTTTGCCAAAGTGGTTGTGTTTTCCTTTCTTTGAAAGCTTGGCATTCATTGTGTTCAAACAACTTGGAGCTCGCTGCAGGATAAAGATCTGCCTGCTTAGCATGGATGAGGGCTTTCTGTGAGCTAAGCAGAAGAGGCGAGCTTAAAATCCTGGCACCTAATTTTATTGAAGTGTATCACGGGCAACTGCAAGAATGGAGTCCTTGCTGCATGTCTTTAGTAAAGGAAATGAGTGGGTCCCTCTGTGCTTAGTAAGGGAACGTGAATTGAAATCAAATTATACCAACGAGTATGATTAATTTAGCAGAGTAAAATTAGGGTAAAGCTGTGAGGAAATTAAGGTGGGTTGCTTTGTGCTTTACAATATAGCTTTGTGATGCTACACAATATTGATTGCATTGGTAGGTATAGCTTTTAGTAAAACTAGTTAAAATTAAAAAACTCTCCGTGTGTGCTAGACCATCCATACCCATATTTGTTAAGTGCTTTCAAGTCCATATGTGGCTAGGTAGCCCTGAGATGTAAAAAGGGGTAAGAAATGAGAGCCTAATGTTAAAAAGGCAGATGGTGACATGTATAAACAAAAAACAAAGTAGGATTTTTGGAAATGATCAAGGCATTTAAGTTTTTGTTCTGATAGTTGTCTGAGTATGTTGGGGCACTTGCAGTTTCCAATTTGTTTAGTTAGTGCTTTGTAAAAGTGTGGTGGGATGTTTCAAATTATGCTAGCTTGCATGACCTGAAAGAACACCGCTTTTCACAAGCGTAGACAGAAGAAAGAATGGGCTCTGTGGTGCCTTGCTGGCCGTACACCCACAGTCACTGTACCACTGCCCTAAGGAGTTTCAGACTTTATTTAAAGAAAAAAAGCTACACTTTCACTCCTTGCAGCAAACCAAAATGTATTCTACAGTTTCTGTGACCAGAATGTTCATGTATTTTAGTCGAGAGCTGAGGAAGTGGAGTAGTCTGTCCGAGGCAACGGCTGTCACTTCCCGGTTTAGTGTCAGGCATTTTAGATGTAGTCCCTTCTCAGCTTTGGATGATTTTTGGAAGAGTTGAAATAAAAATAGTGCAGGCGGTCTCACTTACTGTGGAGTCCTGACCTTCATATGCTTTTATATTTTGTTAGAGTTTCTGCAGGTAACACAAACCACTGATGTGTCTCGTTAATACCTGCCTGGATACTGAAGTGTGAGAGCCTTTTTGGAGCTGAATCGTCTGCCGAGGCCTGTCAAATATCCAGTGAAATACCCACTAATGTGTATTTGGTTATGCAGCTTACGAAGTTGTGGGCCTGGAGCCACAGAAAGCTTTGGGCCCAACAACAACCAGATACTTAGTTTACTATTTTTGTTCAGGCTCCTGTTCACCTGGTAAAATCAGCTGAAACCAAGTAAGAAAGCCAAGCCACGCCTACAACCTCATCATCACTGAGAAGCCCCGTTATCTCTTGAAAGAGAGAACTTAGAGCACCTAATTTCCACAGAGGCTCCAGGCTATTCCCAGTCTCTGGTTAGGTGCTTTCTTGCATCCCACACTGAGGCTCATAACCCTCAGGCATATGGGATGTGTGCATTTTGCCCCGTGAGCCTTATAAGGCTTTCCTCTTAGAAATTTTTGGAGATCATACATCAGGATGGCCGAGTCCAGGAAAGAAGCAGCTTGATCCCTTCACTGAAAGTTCAAGCAAATGGCTGGATCCAGCAGTCCAGGAGCAGAATAATTAGGATCCATTTGGTGGATGAGAAGCTCAACGTGAGCCGGCAATGTGCACTGGCAGCCCAGAAAGCCAACTGCATCCTGGGCTGCATCAAGAGAAGTGTGGCCAGCAGGTCAAGGGAGGTGATTCTACCCCTCTACTCTGCGCTCGTGAGACCCCACCTGGAATACTATGTCCAGCTTTGGAGTCCTCAACACAGGAAGGACATGGACCTGTTGGAACGGGTCCAGCGGAGGGCCACGAAGATGATCAGAGGGATGGAGCACCTCCCCTATGAAGACAGGCTGAGAGAGCTGGGGTTGTTCAGCCTGGAGAAGAGAAGGCTCCGGGGAGACCTCATAGCAGCCTTCCAATATCTAAAGGGAGCCTACAGGACAGCCGGAGAGGGACTCTTTGTCAGGAAGTGTAGTGACAGGACAAGGGGTAATGGCTTTCAATTGGAAGAGGGGAGATTTAGATTAGATATTAGGAGGAAATTCTTTACTGTGAGGATGGTGAAGCACTGGAACAGGTTGCCCAGGGAAGCTGTGGATGCCCCATCCCTGGAAGTGTTCAAGGCCAGGCTGGATGGGGCTTTGAGCAACCTGCTCTAGTGGAGGTGTCCCTGCCCATGGCATGGGGGTTGGAACTAGATGATCTTTAAGGTCCCTTCCAACTCTAACCATTCTATGATTCTATGATCTCACGTGAACAGGATCTCCAAAAATTACTTCTTTTTCTCCATTAAAAGATGTATGCACTGGTTTTCCTCAGAATGTTAGTCTCTGGCCCAAACAGTTGCGTGAGACTGCTTGGAAGTGAAATAAGTGTATCACACATATTAGAGGATATGGGCATAGGGTTTGTTGATAACCAATTCTTTAATCGACCTGAAGTATGCTTTACTGGGGAGAGCATTATGAACTAATGATTAGATTCAAAGCGATTTGTGATTTAATGGTCACATCAAGTGCCAGTAACCTTCTGCCCTGCTGTGTTTTTATGCTACTTTTACTGTCAGCGGTTTGAAAAAATAATAAAATTTAAAAAAATAATAATAATGAACTGGCAGATGGTGTACTCATCAGTTTCCAGTGCTGAAGAAATGGCTCAAATTAGTCACAGAGTGGAAATCAAGAATAGGAGCATTTTACCACTTGCTCGGGGGCACACTGAGGATGATGACCAGCTGGATCAGAATTAGTTGCCCAAGCAGATTAGAAGTGCCGGTGAGTAAGTCATTCTTATGGGGCAGTTGCACCCTGGATGGTGTGAGACCTGCCAGCAGCTCTGGTCCCATCAAGGCAGGGCTTTCAGCAGCAGGGGTGATCCTTAGCAGCTGGCACCACAAGTAAAGGCTTTTTTGCTTGGCATTCTCTGTTTCACATAGTACAGAAAGCAG
Source organism: Numenius arquata (assembly GCF_964106895.1). NCBI lineage: Eukaryota > Metazoa > Chordata > Aves > Charadriiformes > Scolopacidae > Numenius > Numenius arquata. The sequence continues at coordinate 40,484,640 of NC_133579.1, read as the reverse complement.
CACAGCAGCGTTGCAGTACTTGGAAGCAAATGCTTTTTGTCAGCTCCGTCTGGCTTGTGGTGTTTACATAAAGCTTGAGGAGGAGGAGAGTCCCTTTGGAAATAAAGCTTTCTGTTTCACTGCTCTCTTTAAAATGCCTGAAAGCAGTGCAAAATCTCTGGAGTGAAGGCCCTGCACCACCACAAAATACTTGTGGGATCCCTGGGTAGCTGCCAGAAGTCCTAGTTATTTGTAGGAGGCAATTGAGAATACTGCTGAAGTGTTAGCCTTCAAAAATGCATCAGAAGCATTTTTACATCCATCACATGGCTACTGCTGAACTCTCCATGTATGGGTGTTCATATCATCCTATTTACGAGCTGCCCTGGCTCAGCTGAGGGGGCGTTGGCCTCTTGTTGTTGAAGAGAGGAGGAGGCACTAGGAGGCCTTACTTCTTCAAAGGACAGTCTGCCAAACACCTCTTCTTATGAGTTTCAGACTCCATCTCTCTTTTTTATGAACTTTTTTAGACAAGTATAGAGAAATGATGCTGAGAAATGCCCCGAAGCAGCTATTTATAAATCTAGTTTGATGTTAGATATGACCTAAGTTACAGATTTCAGCATGTGTGCATGGATGGGTAGCACATCTCAAAATTAATCAATATAAAAATGCTATCAATCGGAACAGGTGTACATCAGAATATTTTCCAAACAGTGATCGAGAGGGAAAGGAAAAGCACCACAGTGTATTGAGGGATTTTCCTCTTCTTCTTTTTTCCTTAGGATATTAATTTACTAAGGAAGAAGCTTGCAGTGTCCAAGCAAGGAGGCTTTTTTTTTTTTTTAACTGAAAGGCAGAGCAAGAATTAACAGAAAGAAATGTTTCTTTATTTATGTTTATGGAAATCAGCATAAGAAGATGGACAGCAATACAAATGCGCGTCTGAAATGAAATAAGTCCCAGTTCAACAAGTTAAACATTATTTGCTTGTTTAACTCTTGTTCTTTGCCTGATGGACCAGGAAAAGTCCCTTGTTCTCCACACTTAGCTCTGGCGCTGTACAAAGAGCCAGATGAGTTATCGGTACTTGAAGGGGACAGTTGTGCTACTTTGATGAATTGGCTATGTCCAGTGCTGGAACAAGGCTGTAGTTTGGATTGGCAGGTCTGATAGCTCTTTGGCTGTATTTTTATTATTCTCTCCTCCCCTCCAAAACAGCCTCTATCATTACAGAAGGCCAGAGCAAAAACATGTCCTTCCTCAGGTGAATAAACAAGTTGTGTTGAAAATCTACTGCTTTGTTTTAGTGAGGCATTGATCAGCATGGTAAAGACCTCAACTTATCTTAAGTTGTTTTGCTTTTCTTTTTCATTTTAAAATGCATTTATTGTGTTCAAAGCTAATTAAGAAGCAATACCTTAGAGTGCGATACTTCGAAAAAGAAAGCTGCCACATGAAAACAAGCATGTAAAATCCAAGAATTAAAGGGAAAATTTAAATGTTTTGAGCCATACTGACAGCAGAAACTGAAAATACTGAGATCCTTTTTCATTAATGTTTTAGATTTTTCAGATGAAAAGAGAAAAAGGCCATATGTTATGTAATGCATAATTCAACTTTAAATTCAATGCATGTTCCTTGGGAAGTTGTCTTCAGTTCAGCTGAAATTTTTGGGAGTGACCTAATAAGCTACACTAGTTGTGATGTTTCATAACAAACAAAACAGATTGAACAAAAAATAATAAATGATGACTAAAAGGGACCTTAATATCTAGTCTGACCTGCTGTAAATCACAGGCCACAAAATTGCACTCCTTCTACTCTCACTTCCATATGCAATTTGCAGAAAGGTGGTCAGTTTTGACTTAAACGTGAAAGCTGAGGAGAGCAGTTCTAACCAGTCTCCTCATGTCTCCTTCAGTGTTTCATCCCATGATCAACCGTATCTACTGAGTAGAATATTTAAAAAAAATGCATTTAAATACAGATGTGTTTTTCAGCAAACTGCAGATGTTTGAGATGGCAGGCCTTGTTTTGCTTCCTTGGGCAGGGTGTTAGTTCTTGGTTACTGCAGTGCTGTCCTAATTTACCAGCCAGGGACCTGAGGACATCTGCTGTTGCTGTGAAGTCACACAACATCCAGCCCTTACACACCTCTCAACCCCACCACTGACATCTCCTTTTGTCTCCCTTCTCAGAAAATCCTGACCATGATCCCAACGGAGGAGGAAAAGCAAAAGATCCAGGAGGCGCAGCTGGCGAACCCTGATGTCCCCCTGGGCAGCGCCGAGCAGTTCCTTCTCACCCTCTCCTCCATCAGCGAACTCTCTGCCAGGCTCCAGCTCTGGGCTTTCAAGCTGGACTACGAGATAGTGGAAAAGGTGAGAGGAAAGCAGGGAGGCTGGGGTGGAGACTCTTCCGACGCTTTGCTTAATCTTTCCTTGACCTTGTTGTTATATGAGCATATATTTTGAGGAAACAGTAAATGGGTTGCTTTTGTTTCGGTGGCCAACCAGGAAACAGCTAAAATGATCCTTCATAATCTGATCCTTCTATAAAAGAAAATTAAAGATTATGTCTTCCTTCCTTTAATTAGGCAGTAATGATATTGGAAAAAAGAAGAGGGCTAAATCCTTACCACATCTTTTCCAGATGTTGTTATTCAGGAAATTCTTGCTTCAGAGCAGTAAAAATTTTTCTTTGGATAGAGATTGAATGAGGACTACAGTATTCAGCCTTACATTGTAAAATGAGACTATTGGCCTTACATCCATCTGAACTAAGAAAAACACCATCCATTAAAGTTATTTCTGTTCATATCTCTCTTTCAAAGCTACAAACAAAAGATAAGGTGTCCTTCAGGGGGGCTTTTTTCAGTCACAGACAGTTGTTGCCACCTTCTTCATGGATGGCATTTATTCAGAGAACACTGTAATTGGGTTGTCTGTCATGAATGATGAATCACAGGCAAAAATTTCAAAATGACAGGGTATAATTTCTGTGCATAGGTGAAACAGAATGAAACTCTGCAGGCGATTTCAGCTACTTGCTGACTTTTACAAGCTCTTTCAGGAATCTCGGCACAGGAGCCTTCTTCTGGCTGCACTTCTGGTGCATACCCCATGCATTGCTCTTCAACCAGCTTGCTCTCCTGTATTTATTAATTTTGTATGTGTATATGTGCGCATATGCACATATAAAAAGTCGGTATAACTTTTGTGTGACGTGGATTGTGAGAAGCGGGGCATGCTTCTGAAAATGCCTTATGTTTACCTAGCCATGGTTATTTAACAAGTTATACAACAGGGGATTGATTTGCAGATGATACTATCAAGATTATTCACCCTCTGCTTAATTTTCTTAGATTTTAGGAAATGCAATCACATTAATATTCAGGATTTTTTAATTGTGACATTTTAGTCTTATACATTTACATTTCTTACTTGTAAAACATAAAATCCCTGTATCTGAGCTGAATATTTTTTGCCCTTTTTTTAATCCTGGTACAGCTATTTATTTCTCTTTGAAGTTACCACAAGGCTAAATTGTTCCTTTCATCTGAGCTGAGCTTGCTGTAGCTGCTGAACTATGTCTATACCTAAAATTTGTAGCTTCCTCTCAACCAAAAGTAACATTTGAAGCACTACGACAAGCTAAAGAAATTCTGTTTGTTTTCCTGTTGCTGATCCTATAATGTTTATGCCACAGAGTTAGTGAATTGCTAGCTAAAATCCTTGTAAAATTGGTGCCAGTATAAAATGTCTGAAATACCTAAATTACTGAAAGAAGCACTAGCTGGGCTGAAGGTAGGACCAAGATTTTTATCCCTGTTGAAAGGTGATAACTATGATAAAATAAGAGCAGCATGTGATAAGCAGCCTAGCAGACAAGCATAGGTACGACAGACAGCTTGGGTCTTACTTGGGTGAAGAGGAAGATACGGGATCAGACATCAGAGGTATGAGAGTGGGCGAGGAGTTGGGTCTCTCAAATGACGAAAGGTTGAACTCAGAGTTTAAGTTCCAGGTAATCAATAAACATAAGCCTTATTTAAACTGAGATAAGATACCATGAGCATATCCAATTAAAAAATGGAGTAGTTTGCATTACTGATTATGATAATAAAAGAGTCCCATAACCTGCTAACGTTCTTTTGTGCTTGAAACTGTTTTTGTAGAAGATCCGTCTGCAAATGGACAAACCCTTCCTGGAACTTAGGTGCCAAACCAATCACCTCCACAGTTTTTGTCCATTTTTTTGTCCAAATCAAGCACTTGCTTGATTTTATTTTTTTTATTTACTTATTTTTAAATTAGGAAAATTAATAACAGTTCAGAATTTATTCATATTATTTATCAAGTCACACATATTTTATGTAAGAAATGAATGAACCTTACTATTATTTCCATGATGCTGGAAGTTTTAGATGGTCCACAATATCAACAGTGTGAAATACCCGAGTTGTTGACGTAAGGTTGGGGTTCTCATTCACGAGGCTTGTTTGCTAATCAGCCTAGAACAGGGATTTGCCTAAGCAAATTTGCCCAAGCTCCACCTCTGACAACCTGAAAGAAAAACGGCATTAAATTCTTCAAGAAAAAGTTTAAGTGAGATACTGTTCATGTTTGCAGAAAAGCTTTTCAGGCATAATGAAGTCGGTCATCTTTCTTGGGCTGAATTTAATTAACTAAAGCAAATCAGGGTGCATTGGTAGGGAGCAGCCTCTTACTGTGAGGGGTTGAACTGGATGGATGAATGCTTACTCTTTGCTCTTTACAGGCAGTTATGGTACAATTACAGCCTTTGCTGTAAGCTGTGAAGCGTGCGTCAATGCATTTTTTTAGATGTTCAAATATATGCATGTGAAAATGAAAAAGGAAAGCCCTTTCCAACTGATCTGTTTGATAATGTGTGTAGTGTTTTGAAATGTTAACATGTATCTAAGGTACTGTATGCCTACTGAAGATCATCAGTGGAACAATAATTTTTCTCACCCTTCTTTTAATATCATATTTTAAGAGAATAGGCAAAAGAGATAGAGTTTCAACTTTAAATCTTCATTTTCAGACTTTTGATTGCTCTGAAAAATTGGACTGTGTTACTGCTAATTCTTTGTACTGAACTATTTATGTTGCAGATGCTGTCAAATCTCATTATCTCAAAGGGAGTTTAAAGGTCTTAGGAAGAGAAGTAGAATCTTTAGTTTTTCTAAATCAGCTATTTTTTTTCTTAAGGTCACTGTAAGCAAATATATTCTTATTTCTGACAACTTTAAAGGATCATAAATGAACATAAGCAGGTGTATAAAGGAGAAAAGTAGAACTGGAAAAGAAAGGGGCTTGCTTCAGTTGCTCTTCCAAGCTGAAAGAACTCTAGTCTCCCTGGAGAGAGTGTATTAGAGAAATAAATGTTTAATGCTACGATAAAATAAAAAATAAAGAGTAATTACAAATGTGCGCTATATGCAAGAAAGTCTTAACCTTGGACAACTTGCATGTAAGTAGCTAAATGAAGGGCTACAGTATGGCCTGCTTGGAAGCCTTTTATGCTGCCTTTTTATCCACCTTCAGAATGTTTTAAATTAACCTTTTAGGAATGACTTCTAAACAGGTTGCAAATTGATGGAAATTAAATAGTTCAAAAGCCTGTGTTTACAGCAGATGCAGAGCAATTTGATTCATCCCCATAATGCATCCCCCATATCAACCCTGACTTGTAAAGCAATGCAAAGAATTCTGTGCAGCAGTTTATTGATTTTAGTTTAACTTGATAAAGTCTTGGATTATTTAGTACCTCTCCTCTGATGTACAAATTACTTTGCTCTCCATCTCTTAATTTGTCTCGAATTTGCCATATTCTCCTCTTTTCAAGAAACTAATTGTTCCGTAGTGACTAAAAATGTGTTTCCTTCATCTTTGTGCTCTTATTTATAGTAAAATATCAGTACAGTTATCAAATGACCCATTGTATTTCCCCAAGAAAGTGAATTTCCCAGTTATTTTGCCTCTTGGTCTAAGGTAACTTAATTTTGGCTTCTTGGCTTACAATGAGTGTAATAATTTGGGAAAAGAATCTGCTCGTGGATGCTTAGGATTGCATTTGGAGATAGAAACAATGTGAACTGTTATTGTGTATACAAAATAAATAACCCCGGGCCTCACACAAAGACACAGAAATAAGCTCCGTCGACTCAATTACCCTTGCTCTTTTCCTTTGAACTCTCTGGCATAGTTCACTTCCCGAGGTAATGGAACAGAATTTATGTTTTCAGGTCTTATCAGTTTACATACCTATACTCAGATAACGTGTGTGGATGGAAGGTGCATTAAGTTAAAAGATTAAAATGAGAACACTTGTAAAGCTTGATGTTTACAGTGAGGTGGGTTTTTTCGATTTTAAAGTCACACAAGCACAAATCTTTATCTAAAACTTAGAGGTGGCCATCATTTGAAGAAAGCTTTAGAGTCAGGCTACGAATGTCAAGTCAGCCAGGGTTCTAACTTTTCTTTGGTTTGTTTTTCAAAGTTTAGAAAAAAATAATTACAAGAAGCTTTTTTATCAGTTTGGGGAGGGGGATGTTCATGCATCTAAGTCAAATGCAGCAGCCCCTTTTCTCATACTCTTTCTCCTATTTGGAATCACAGAATAATCCCCAGGACAAGTAAGGCAATTGCATACATAAAGAAGCAACATTAGGAAAGTATTTTATGCATTTCTTTGCTGTCCTTGCGTGTGATTTATTAGCTGGAACATGGAGGAACGCCAGCACACATGGCTAGTTTACACTCTGCAAGACCCCAGTTCAGGAACTTTTTGCAGTAATTAATCTAAACCATAGAACTAAAAATGAGAACCAGCCATAGCCAACAGCAGCCTTCACTTTCTTGTTTCTTTTCTCATGACAGGAAGTTGCAGAACCACTTCTAGACCTGAAGGAAGGAATGGATCAACTGGAGCACAATAAAACTTTGGGATTTATCCTTTCTACTCTGCTAGCCATTGGGAACTTTCTGAATGGAACCAACGTAAGCCTGATGTCCCAGCATTTCCCCTGCAGCTTTTTCCTTCAAAAAACAGAAGTCAAAACTATTATGACAGTTACAACCCAGTCTTTATTTTGTACCAGAAATAATTCAGAAAACAGAATTTGCTTTTTCTTTTTATTGTGTGTCAGGGGATGCTCTTCGCCTCTTTGAGCATAACCTGAAGGAGATGTAGAGCTAGATACTCTTCTGTGTAGCTCCCTGGAGTTTAGTGTTGATGCTCCCCATTCAAATTGTGAGAACTGTGTCATGAGTCATTTCACTGCAGATGGAGTGATTTTAAGCCTACTCCTCAGCAATTTAAAAATAAATAAAAGCAATAAGTTTCTTCTGCTTTAGGATTATTATTCTTCTTTCCCCTCTGCCCCTACTTGGTAATCATTTTTGTCTATTAATCTGTATGGGAAGGAGTAAATATTTTTATTTCTTGCATTTTTTTCCCCCCTTACAGGCCAAAGCTTTTGAGTTGAGCTACCTCGAAAAGGTTCCAGAAGTCAAGGACACAGTGCATAAGCAGTCCCTCCTGCACCACGTCTGCACTATGGTGGTGGAAAAGTTCCCAGACAGCACTGATCTTTATTCAGAGATTGGGGCCATCACTAGGTCAGCCAAGGTATGTCAAGGGGGTGAAAACATATATATATCTCTCTCTCTCTCTTAAAATCCTCTTTGAAGTGAAATATTTAAGATTTTCTTTTATTCTTTGATATTTTTCCTCCCTAGTCACAGCCCTTTTTATGAATGTGGATTCATTGTGTCATTCCCATTGAATTTCAAACATGCCAGTACTCTCTCTTCTGAGTTTTATCTCGTCTGTGAGGTGGTTTGCTCATCAGTGCACTAATAGGCAGCCACATTATGACAACCATTTAATGTTATGTACATTATTAATGTATATAACTATTAGGAAATATTTTCAGGTTAAAACCTTATTACACCAGTGTCTTCAAATATATTCTGTGGTTTGGGGGAATCTCTTCTTTAAGGCAGATGTGTCTCTAATTATATTTTAAGCCAATGGAAGGAATGAACTTTTTTCATAATAAAATTGTTTGCAGAATGAAAATGTACCTGAAATATTTTGTTTAACTCCTTTTTCTGTCCTCCTCCTGACAATAATTTTGATAACTAGGAGTTAGGGAAGATAAATAGAAATAAAGGAAACTCGTGGAAGCACCTCTTCTTACAAAGTGGAAAAACCTTGGCTAATGCATAGGTCTGGTCAGTGGCTCAATTTGGTTTGCAGATTATTTATTACTGCTGCTAGCAGGCATGATAGAAACACTATAACCTCACTCTTGGAGCTCTCAGAGTATGAGATTTCATGGGTGACCCTTAAAAACAGTACATTACTTGATTAATGGAGTAAACGTGACATAATATCATCAGGAAATAACAAACATGAAAATTCTGGTTTGGAGTCATGTCTCATGTGAAAATGGAAATAATTACAGGAGATAATACTAGTATCCATCTAGTCCAGTGTCTTGATTCAGACAGTGGCCAGTACCAGCTGCTTGAGAGGAGAACACAAGAAGCTTCAAAGGAAAAGGAAGATTTCTCCTAGAAAAATTTTATTATTTGAGTCATAATACTCATTATATGCATGAAATGGAGGAATGATTTCTTTTGCAAAAGTCACCTTGTTTGCATATTTTTGGAGAGGGGGAAACAATTTTTTTAAAACTGCAAAAATCAAATCTTATTTTGGCTCCTAGCGCAGTTCTTGTGACAATGAATTCATAATCTAATTTTATCTGCTGTTGAATTTGCCAATTTTAAGATTTACTGTCTGAATATATTGAACACTCAAAACTCTTTTTTTATCTCTCTATTTCATAGAATAAGTTAGTTGGAAAGGACCTCAGAAGGTCATCTGATCCATCACCCTTTTCAGTGCAAGACTAAATTAAACCAGGCTGCTCAGATCCTTGTCTGAGTGTTAAATATCCTTCTACATCCTTTTTTTTAGACCATTTCCACCCTTTTTCTCCATCTTACCATTTAGAACGGGTTAAACGATAGGAAACACAGTGTTCCAGCCTCTCCTTAGAAATGTTATATGCTTACTGTGTTGGTCCATTCTGCTTGTGCTATCTTTTGTTAGATGTCCTGAGATTTTCTTTGTGGTCAAAGACTGCTGCTATCCTTTTGACACTGCCACCTTTGGGCAGTTCACAAGGACATCCTGGCAGCCTCCTGAGCTGATCAAGCAATTCAGAACTTGGCCTGATGCACAAAGAAATCCAACATTGCCTGCAATGTGCACTTCATTGCGATCTACAGTAATGACCATGATCTGCTGAAGCAGATTTACTGCTTATCTCTCAAATCCCTAATGATCTTAAATCAGGACTAATGTGAATAATGTCTTGCCATCTGTAGATTTTACCCTCTCAGTGTGCTTCCTTGTTTCTAGATAATTTTGAAATACAAAGTACAAACCATGAGACACCTGCTGTTAACCATGTCATCAAATGAGAATCAATATATATTCCTTCTTTTCTTTTGCTCTCTTAACATCACACTTCACTGGTGACCTCCCATGAGGCTCTGATTTTCTTTACTTGCTCTTATCTGTTCATTATTTTATAAACATATTCAGAATCTAATGATTATTTTGATGTATTTAATTTCCCATTATTCATCCTTTCAGTCAGATTACCAGGTATAGAAATAAAGCTTGGGAGTTCTACGGTCACCTGAGTCAACCTTGCTGCTTTTGTAAAGTTAGGTGAAAGTTTTGCTTTTCTCTGATTCTTTAAGTTACTAAGGTTAGTGAAAGGATACTCATTTTAGCCAGTGGCTTAATTTCTTTTAATTGCTGTCAGAATTCTTGTCTTCTGCTTATTTACTGCTTTGCAAGCTATCATCTTCCTTCAACACATTTTTTCCTGCTAGCAAGCATTCAAACCTTGCTATTAGTTCGTGTCTATTGAAAAATAAAATACAGAAAAATAAAAACAAGTACCAGAATAGGTTTCTCACCAACATCCTCTGTGGTGAAGTGCCTTCCATAACTTTTGCCTTCCTCAGTTTCTTTCATCCACAGTGATCCAGGACCTCCTACTTTTTTTTTGATACCATAAAGGAATTTGTGGCTTTTGTTTTATATCCTTAGATATTTGCTCTTTGGATTCCATCTCTGTCTCCTAATTTTCCTCTTGTACAGCCTATGTTTAGGCTCTGTTTTGTTGCCTTCACTGAGGTTAGTTTCTCATGTTTGGAAGGTTTTAATTTTTTTAATTTTTTTTTTTTTTTATTTGAGTGTTTCTTCATCTCTTAACATTTAGGTATATTGGTTTCTCATTTCCCTGTTTTCTTCTTTGTTAAGTTATTTCACTTTTATTTTGATTGGGACCAAGTTAACCACGAAAATGAAAATGATCATAAAAGAGTCCTTGTTTTCCAAAATCCACAGCATATACGCTATACTCTCAAGTGAATCTTCCCTTTTTCAGTTTTAGAAAGTGGAAGATAGCGTAACGCAATGCTGTCACTTTTAAAAAATTTTTAGGTCTAAGAGCTTACAAAATAGAGCAGAGTCTTTCAGTCTGTGGTTTGCTGATCTAGTGGCCCTGCCCAAAGCGGACGAAATTCTGAAAAGGCCAGACAAAATCACATTAAGAGAAATTATAGCCTTAACCTTCCCTGTGACGCCCAAGGTCTCCCTCCTTGGGATGTTCCTGCATGTATTATACCACTGATGGATTACTGTAACAAGCTCTATTCCCACTTGATCTTAGCTGCCACAAATCAAAGAGTTAGGACATGGAAGCCATCCAAGCTGCCCTCTTCAAGGGAATGTTCACAGCGGAGGCAAAATCTTGGTTTAGGAAAGCTGACAGGAAAGGACAACTAATATTTCATTGTGGATTAGGCCATATTTTGAGCTCCATTTTGTCTACAAACATCTTTCAGAAACCACAAAGGCTAAACAGTTTCCATCCTGTAGATAAACAGAGATGCCCCTTCCCCTGAGATGTACATCACATGAGAATTTCCTGAGCCTTAGTTCATGAAAAAACCCATAAAGAAAACAGGCTGCTTCACCAGAAAGGAGTTAGAAAGACCAGAAACAAAATGGTATAGTTATTGCAAAACTTGTGGCTTTTTGTTGAAGGACTGAAGTCATAAATGGCAAAAGAAAGCAGACACAAGTGAAAAAATGACAAAAAAAAATAGAATTCTTGATAAATAAAAGTATTTATAGATAAATAAAAGTTGTATAAAAATATATAAGATCATGCAGGGCCACTGATTCTTTAGTATCCCATGATTAAAAAAATGCATATTTTAAGTTGCTTTTTTGCTGCAGTTGTACCAGAACTGATGTACCTAATACTGAAGCAGACCCCCAGATTTCTGCAGTTAAACTCAGTACTGTTCCTAGAAATTTCATTACCAGTACGGCAGGGAAGGGTTGTATCAGCACCAGTATCGTCTCTATTAATGAATGAGAAATGTATTCTTATTAAAAATGTTCATCTTCTTTCTCATCTCCATAAATATTTTTCCCCATGCATCTGAAAGCTGTCCAGCTCCATAGAGTAAACTACTATTTGTCCTTTTCTCCCCCTAATTTTAATTTACTTACAAAATGCCAAACTTCTGGCGGTTTTTTAACCTCTGCAGCAAGACACTTGGATTAGTTGCAGATACTAGGCAATGGAGAATGGTCAGCTTTTAAAAGTAAGCAGTAGGAAATGTTAAAGACACAGGGGAGGGGGGCAAGGATTGCTGGTAGGAAAAAAATTTAGGACAAGACTGAGACCTATGGAGGGGAGAAGGAAGCCTGCAGCTTCCTTCTGAGGGACTTGGCAGGGATGTGTGGGGAGAAAGGAGGTGGCTGAAACAGAAGTGCTGCTCTGGCGTGCTGTAGCTTCTGCTTGATATGCTGGAAACCAGAGAAAGGAGAAAAGAAGAAAAAAAGTAAGGAGATCATGCTGCCTCCTGTGCTGCTTCAGTGAGGTTTCTCTTGTCTTGCTTGACAGGAAGTATTTGCATGCACTTATCATCCAAGTATGCTTTCCCTACATTATTTCAAACAAAAATAAATATCAAAAGTCAAATTATTTTCTATGGAAAAGAGGGGCTGGGGGAGGCAAGGTTTCTTACGGTCATGTCATTCCTTGCAGTGCCAGCTGCAAGGGCTGCTGTTCCTGGCATGGGCCGGTGGGAGCAGAGGTGAAGCCGGAGCTGGATGAGACAGAGGCTGCTGGTTGCAGGGCAGACTGGGGCAAAGGGGAAGGAGCTTCAGCAGCAAATGAAGCCTTCGAGGTTTTGTCTGAAAGAGAGCAAATAAGTTTAGCTCACGTGCCTGACAGCATTGCAGTGTTTCAATAACATCCCAGGTGAAATGACTGCAGTTCTAGTGTTTGCAGATGCCATAACACCATCTGAAGGGACCTACGTCACCACTTACTGGTATTGCTCCTCTTCATCCCAGATTGTGGGAACTGTTATGCAGCATCTGCAAAAAGGTCCCATATTGGTATGTTTATTGTAGATTGTTTAAGAAACTAAAACCCAGTGGAAATATGTATATGTTTGGCTAGATTCATCCGGTCATACCTCAGTAAGCATCTCTCTCCTTTAATTTTTAATTAGTGCATTGATTCAGGTGTTCTCATTTCTAAAATTATTTTGGTAGGATGCCATCTCCTACCCTTGAATTAGAAATGTCTGGCTGCCCAGGGCAGTGGTGGAGTCCCCATCCCTGGAGGTGTTTGAAAGCCAGGCAGACGTGGTGCTGAGGGACGTGGGTTAGTGGTGGCTTTTGTCAGTGCTGGGTTAACGGTTGGACTTGATGATCTTAAAGGTCTTTTCCAACCTAAATGATTCTATGAACCTCCTTTATATTTTGCTTGCTTTTGAGAGCTGGTATCTACTTCACTTAAAATGTGTGACCAAGAGTGTGCAAGTGGGACTAACGTTAGTTTTGGGGTAATTCTTGTGACATTTGGTGAAGCAAGCCAGTGTGGAAATACTGGAGGAGACAAAGTTTTGAACATATGCCACAGAAGGTCGCTGCACTCGGTTGACAGTGTGTTTGCAAGGAGCAATTCTCAGAATTTCCTTTGGCACTGGACCAGCTCAGGAAAAGAGGAAGATTTTATGTTCCCTGTCAGAACACATCCCTGTAATAATGTGAGAATGAACGGTCTGACCCTAAATTATAAACAGCTCAGACTAGGCTGTGGTCTGCTGCAGAACCTGTCTTCAACTTTGGAGACAGAAAGATTTTATATGTGGTTATGCATATCTTTCTGTGATGTGAGATAAAATAATTGTCATTTTATTGTGAATTTAAGGCAACACTTGTCACTTTGAAAGCATCAGTCTTCTGTTTTATGCACCTTGTGGGTTTGATATATTCACCACTAAAAGAAACAAGCTGTAGCAATAAACAATAAAGTAGCAAGCAATAGAAAACGTATACAGGGATATTGAGGCTACGTAACAAGTTATTCATTGGCCTTCAGAACAAAGCTTTGGATAATTTACAGTGCTTGTGAAAAGAAGTGCTTTTTAAGCAGAAACCTCAGCTTCACCAGTTTCCCTTCATTTATTTGTTTTGGGTTTTTTTACTTCAATCCAGTTGTGACATTTTTGACCCTGTTCAAGGGCTGAGTATAAATACAGAAGGCAGGAAACGTGGGTGTAATCAGGTGCAGCATCTTTGATTTTAGGACAGTTTTGTACTCTCAGTAGCGGTGGAGTTTAGCCCAGAGACTAAAGGAGATTTAGCTGGAAGAGGAAACCAGTATGTGTAAAACACATTCCAGCTGAGGGAATGCTGAAGAAAAATGGCCTGTTATCTCACAGCAGCTACAGTTGTTCGCTGTGCATGGCAATGCATACCTGGAATTGTATACACTGCCCTAAGGAGTATAGAGCAGAAGGCACTTCAGGTTTGAGCCAATGCATTTAATTCCCAGTGTCACCTCAAAGCAGCCCTTCCTCCCTCTCCCAGCAAACAACAGGAGTCCAATTCCTGTGTTGCCATGAAATATTCATGGCCACACAGAGAAATAACATCCCAACCTGAAGACCAGAAAGGCTCCCTGATACGTGTTCTGCCTGAATGACTGGGGTGTCGTCTAGTATTTCATGAATTAGAATGGTTTAAACTTGTGTAGGCAGGAGGTGATACTGGTTGTATGGCATGGAATTGAAGTTGAAAATAATAGGCCTTTTAAAGGACTAATGTTCACAGAACCTGAACGGGCAGGGAAGTAAAGGCTGAGCCATTTGATGGTGGTGGTAGCTTTTGAGTCAGGTGAAAACCAGTGAGAAGTCATTTGGGCAGTAGGTGTATCACGCAGTATTGAATTCTGGGCCCAACGAAGTGAGAAGCCTGGTAGAATTCTTTTTTGTGTTATTGTTTATGGCAGAGTCATCTGTTACTATAGTAGCAAGCAATAAATAATGATATAAAGGGATTAAAATGAGTGCTGGCATCGCTGGCGTGAGGTTGGAAGGTTTTATTCTTGGTCTGAGTGTCATTTGTGCAAAATGTGGTGGTGCATTAAATTGAAAAATAAATTACTATTTTTTTTAAAGTTGCCCATTAGTGGCTTATGGCAATGGTTTCCTGAATGAGGGTGACCCTGCAGGGCTTGTGTCACGTAAACTAATCTTTAAATTCGGATAGGCTGTCTCCGGCTACTCCACTCTGATGCAACAGTGTCTACAAAGGCACTTCACAGAAAACTGAACAGTGGGCCTAGCAGAAGATTTCACAGATGAATAACAATTAGTTCTGACTATTTTTCAGCTACTGTGGTTGTGAATGGAGAGGAACCTGGCAGGAAAAAGGAGGAACATATCATATATATCCCAGGAGCATTTAGAAAGTTGCTTTTTCTAAATTGCTTTTCAAATGCAAATAAACACTACACAGTGTCTGAAAGAAAAGTCATTTTTATTTAGCATAACAGCCTTAGACCGCTCATTCTTTTGCCTGAGGAAAAAAAAGAGATTTACTTTTAAAATTGTAGCAGAAGGTTAACAGTAAGCAGGACCAGCAAGCTGTGTGTCTTTTGCACATACCTGTACTGAGTTGAGGAGGAAAAAGAATGTATGTTTCCAGCTTCCTTCAAAACCAGGGGCTGGGCACAACAGCTACCCAGGAAGAAAGCTGAATCACCATTTCAGATTACTGCTTCCTTTTATTCAGTGCAGCACAGTTATAAAATAATGCCACAGCGGTTCTTCTCCAAGCACCTCCTATGCTGAGGTCTCCTGGAGCCACAAGGTGATGCAAAACTCGCCTGAATTCCTCCTTAGTCCCAGCATGGCCTTCCAGCTGCAGGCAAGAGTTGTTGCAACTTTCCTTTCAAGAAAGAAGGAATGAAAAAACGAAAGAAATTGCATCTTTCTACCATTATGCAGCATTAATTCTTTCAGTAAAGTGTTGGAAATAAACACATAAATAAAAAGATGCAATCTGTGCACATAAATAAAAAGATGCAATCTGGGAATGCTGTGTGTGGACTGGCAGGGAGGTTCTATGGTATTACATATGCCTTTTGATGTTTCCTTTACGCGTATTAGATTGAGTAATTATCATTTTTACTCTACACACGTTCTTGTTCTCCTTATCAGACGGACACATAGTTAGGGGATGATTATCATCCTTGTTACTGTTATATTTGTATATAACACTTTCAGTGTTAGAAGATATCTTAAACAGAACAACAATAATAACACAAATGACCCCAAAAAAAAAGAAATTACAAGGATATTGCTGTGCAACGTGACTGCTTTTAAACGTTTGTGCACAAATACTAGATCTAGGTTTGGACCACTGTGCTCATCTTTGAGGTTGGTTGCCTAAGTTAAAGTGAGGCTAAATTGGTGCTTTTCAGATGGATTTACATTTTACTTACATTTTTCACTGATTTAAGTAGCTGCTGGTTTATGATACAAATGTGCATAAAATGAAGAGGCTTGTTGGGCACACAGTCATTGGACTGCTGCTGCTTAGAATACTGTAAAAGTTTCTTCATGTTCATGATGCATTTGGCTTCACAGTGAAGGGAGAAGAGGATCTGAGGGTGTCAAATTCCTTAGGATCCTGCTTTTCAGTGGAATCTGATACTCATAATTAAGGGAATTAGTAGCTGTCTATCTTGGTTAATATTACAACACAAGGCTTAGAAAATATAAGAGTTTGCAGAATAAGACCGTATTACTTCAACAGGATTTTGCTGTATTTTATCAGTTAAAAATACGTTCTGCTATTTCAGATAGCCATGAAAAGCCAGTCTTGTGTGAGGGTTGATACACATGCTTAAGATACACTAATTGCTGGCATGCAACCTGGGTATTATATTCCACTAGCTTAGGAAAAAAACGTCACCTGGCTTCTGTGTACAAGAGTCTGCAATTGCAGGAGACTACAATTAGAAGGTCAGTGGTTCTTTGGCTTTACTGTGCTAGGAGGTTTATAGCTAGTTTCTTATCTAAACATGAGCTCCGAAGGAAGAAAGGGGATGGCAGAGGAAACATGAGGGCAAGGTATGTAAATTAAGGAGAGAGGAGATACAGCGAGGGTGACTGTGCTTGTCGCATTACACTGTTTCCCATTGGAGAGCATCACATTAGTGCTGTTTTGAGAAAAGGGGATGGGGAGGAGGGGGAAAGGTTGCCTTTTGTGATTTGAAATGTCATGCAGGTAGTACTCTAAAGCTGCAAACTACCAAATGTTTTGTTACATTTAGTAGAAGAGTCCAAATATTTTTAGCTTCAGAAATTTCCCTTTGAGCTGATCCAGCATGAACATTTAAATGTTACTTCTGCAAGATCCAGTAGGAAGAATCTCGTCGGCACATTTTTTGGTTGCTTGTGATTTTTAGAAAGATCTGAAGACTTAGCTTTGTTACCTGGTGCTCTGTTGGGAGACCTTGGATAGAGGAAAGGGATATTGCATGGTATATCAAGTGTGAAAAAAGCTTCTCTTAACTCCTTGCAGACTGAAAGGCAGTGGATTCTGTGCCGACCCGCAAAATTTGCATTAGTGAAATAGCACTACGTGAAATATCAGGTGGGGTATGTGGTCATGTCTGAAAAATTTTGACTTCTAATATTTCACACATGGATATTTTTTCTGTAAGTGTATTCCTTTCTGTCCACAAACAATAGACCAAATTCTGGAGAGCTGGCAGCCAGAAGACTTTAGATTTCATGAAGGTTTATCGCATTCTTGCGGGCACAGGACAGTTTGCATGTAGGGAATCCACAGGCACATTATCCTGTATTGGATGTCCTGCTTTACTCCTTCCAGGAGTTTACAATTTTTTCTTGAGCAGCACCAGCTGTGCTCCATGGAGGTTTGCTCCAGGGGAGCTCAGGTGGCATTCTCCTTTTTGCAGTCTCCTTAGGACTTCCCCAGAGATCTGAATTTTTGATCGTGCTCAAAGATTCCTGTGCATCCCTTAGCCCGACCTGCCATCTTCAGACCCTGCTGAAACCGCCTGGCTGTTGGCAGATTTCCTGTGGCAGGGAACCAGCCACATCTTTTCCCTGCAGATATGCTGTTCTCCTGGGATGTCTCTTGAACCTCTACGGGCTTGAACCTCACAGCTTTTTGACAGATTGAAACTCATTCTGTTTTCAGTGAAAGCTGTCATAAAATTAATTTCTCTGGTGCAGGGGCTGAAAGACTTCCCCAACCAGGTTGGATAATTCTTACTAGTAAGACCTAGAGGTACCTCCTCTTGGCTTTTTTTTCTTAGTAGGAATGCTAGTATTTTTCCCCATGTGTGTTTTAGATATACCATCTATGGAGAGCAGCAATGTTTTTATCATCAACAGTGAAAATACTGACCTGGAAAGGACTTTTTTAAAAAAAAAAACAAACATATGCATTGATATAGATATAAGGAAAACAAAAACCCCACAGCTGCTCCGCCTGCAGGGCTTTTCTGGATAGCAGAATGGATCAAAGGATGTTTTTATTTCCTTGTGAAGAGGAAGAATTCATCACTTTATAAATCACAGAAAAACCAAATCAAATCAATACCAGGAGCTTTTTAATAATAATAATGCATTTCTTATGGCTGTGCTCAGTATAGGTCTCAGCAGTGGGTGCAGCACACAGCTAAGAGTAGACCAAAACCTGTCTTTGACACTGGTTTTCATTTAGCATTAAGGAATTAACTGAGTACCAGACTGTAACATCCCAAGCTCTGACGTGTTTAGAATCTGAGAGCTAAATCTGTATTTTATAGCTTGAGTTCATCTAAACTGTGAAGTGGTATTATAAAATCAGTTTTTCCTTTCTTCAGAATTCAAGAACATGTTGGGGAGCTTTACTTTTTTCATCTGTTGTGTGCTGTGGCTGGGTTGTTAATGCACTTTGTCCAGTTGTTAGCAATGCATACTGAATGTCTTCTGTAGACCATTGCAATCTGAACACCTTTTTTGGTTGATGAGTAAAGGAGAAGCTCTCTCTCACCTTCTGTGGAATGTGTTGGCATCTGTCCTGATGAATGTTACCGTAGGATGCAGTCATTTATTTTAACTGTGTTGAGAGACTTTCGAAGTCATTATATGATCTTGTAACAAGCCAGCAAATTCATACAGTATATTAAAGAATGAAAGTCAGCGCTGAGGTCACTAAATAGCACTTACTTTCAATAGAACTTTAAAAAATTCTGGCCCGTAAATTTTGTGATTAGAAGTAGAACATCTATTAACAAGCCAGTTGCCTGGCTAGGGAATAGATCCAAGTGCTTCCTAAATTGGAGAAGTGTTGGCTGGATGCAACAGTGAGCAGCAAGCAGGGTATAAAAAGCTACGAGTGGCAAAGAAAAGGATTAAGAAAAAGAGAAAGTTTTGTATTACCTCAGAAATAACCGAGTCATGCAGTTGCTTGGTGTAGCCATGAAGTTATTAGCAAGGGAAAAAACACATCACAATATTTTATTGTCCCTTCTTTAGGTATTGAACCTCCAAGACTAAAGCCAAATGTATATGCATATTTCTTTGTTTCCAGTTTTGCTTACTAACATTTCATGTCTAGACAAAGTGCAACAGAGAAATCTATTTCTTAATTATTTATTAGTAATTAATAATGTGAATTAATGTTATGCTGCTGCTACATTGACCCTTTCTTATACATACATGGCATTGTTCAGATATCCAAGGATACCACCACAGTGTTTTTGCTTAAAGTGTTCCATTTTCTTTTCTTTTTTTTCAGGTTGACTTTGAACAACTCCAGGAAAACTTGTGTCAGATGGAAAGACGGTGTAAAGCATCATGGGATCACCTAAAGGCTATAGCAAAACATGAAATGAAGCCAACTCTAAAGCAAAAAATGTCTGAATTCCTTAAAGACTGTGCAGAAAGAATCATAATCCTGAAGATTGTTCATAGAAGAATAATTAACAGGTACACAATTAGATCAGTGACAGCACTATCTTGATAATAAATGACTTGCTAAAATTATAAAATATGACATCATAAATGTGTTTTTTATAAGTGTTTAATCCACATTCCAGCAAGTTATGTTACCAGTACATGTGGTGTTTACTTTGTTATACACACCATTTCAGAAAGATTCCCACTCCAGAAAATTTCTATATTTTTGATGAAAAGAAGCAATGATCCAGGCAATCGTTTATTCCCAAGGTGCAATAACTGGGTCTTTTAACATCAAGTCCCCAAAAGCTAGCAGCTTTATGGTTAAGTTGCTATTTTTTCTATCCTTCCCTGAATACTGTTGAGGGGAGGATTATGTTACTGTCTGATAAACAAGAACGAGCTATAGAAAAAAAAATGAAGTTCCAGTGACAAATTTACCATTTCCAGAAGTTGAAATGAGTCTGGTACAATGAGGAGTTCTTATAAGCAGCACCACTCCCATTTGCAGGATCTATGACTCTGTGTTTTATGCCTACACAGCAGAAGACAGAATAAAGATTCCTCTCCTTAGGACTTGCTTTTGGATTTAGTTTCATC
Organism: Numenius arquata; assembly: GCF_964106895.1. Lineage (NCBI taxonomy): Eukaryota > Metazoa > Chordata > Aves > Charadriiformes > Scolopacidae > Numenius > Numenius arquata. The sequence goes on along the minus strand of NC_133579.1, from coordinate 40,464,643 downwards.
CAATGGATTTGGTTTCATCTAGTAACTGTAGTGCTCTGAAATACACATATTGACAATAATTCCACAATACACCTGAGCCTTTTTTTTTTTTTGGATTCACAATTGTAGCTGTCTGAGTTTAAGTCATTTGAGTAATTCATCTGTGTTCATGCTGTTTATTAGCAAAATTTTGAGATATTTTCCAACTTCTGAAGAATTTCCAAATTGCAGTGGTTAAAATTAGGATCTGGATTCCAAATTATTCCAAATTTGTGGATATACACTTGAGAAGTTGATTCAGCTCTTCTTTGTTTTCATGATGACTTGTTTTTCATGCTTTAACTGAGCAGGAATCCCAGTTGCAGTAGTAGGGAAGTGAATTCACCAGTTTTCTTTTGTGTTTCCCTTATGAATTGGACAAATAAGAAAAATACTAACTTTTTCCATTATGCCTTTCAACTACTACTATAGACTTCTCCAAAAATGTACCCATGAATTAGCAGCTTTCTAGGATTGGGAAGACATTTTATCATCAGGGATGTGGATGCTGTTAAAAGGAATTCCCATCCTTTTTTAAACGTTCAGTGTGGTATTGTAAATCATGCACTATAGAAACAATAGTAAAAGTTGAAAATAGTGTGAAAACTCTGAATACCACAGAAGCAGTAAAACTCTGAATTGAGAGTATCCCAAACTAAAGTACTTGGTAGATAATATAATTTTATGGTCAGTTTTGTGAACGAGAAATTCTTTCCTTCTTGTGTTTGCTAGCCTGTAAATCTGCATTCTTCTTGTCTAGACTTTCCCCAACATCCTAACAGCCTCTTTGAAGTTGCTTAATACAAATAAATAAGATTGAAACTTAATAAATATTTTTTCTATAACTGAAATGAAATTGGTCATTCACATGCCAAATTAGTCATATAAAGTAGATGGAGTTCCATAAACATCTTATCTCCTGCATCAGCCTGGGAAAGTGGACTGGGATGAAGTTATCATAGACTTGACTTTCATGGTTTTAATTATAAAACATGCCAATGTTATGCGAAGCATCCATGAAAATTGCGTAGCACAAAAGAAATTATGGGAACTAATAAAGTAATAAATGGATTCACTGAAATGTCTTTTTTTTTTTTTCCTAGAAACCATCAAGAAATATTTTTTTCCCTTTGCATTTATGAACTCATTGTTTTCCAGGTTTCACTCATTTTTGTTATTTATGGGCCATCCTCCCTATGCAATACGTGAAGTCAACATCAATAAGTTCTGCAAAATTATTAGCGAATTTGCTCTGGAATACCGCACCACCAGGGAACGAGTTTTGCAGCAAAAACAGAAACGAGCTAACCACAGGGAAAGAAACAAGACCAGGGGGAAAATGATAACAGATGTAAGTGGCAAAATGTATCTCCCACAGCATGGATTTTTAAAACTTTCTTTCATTGAATGTCGTATATGGAGCGTTGTTACTCTTTTATTTTTATTCTTCAGGGGTTCTCCTACTATACTTAATGAACTCTGTTCTCTTAGAAGGCAAAACTTGCAAGTCCTTGATCGTATATATTTTTTGCTTCACACCAATTTATGGAATGACGACAAACTGAAATTAAGCATCCAAAAAGCATCTCTCTGTGTCGCACAGACTGTGCCCACTGTCTGTTGAAGACACCAGGAGCTGTATACACCTAATCAGCCAAGAATATTTAAAAAAAAGAAAGAAAACTAGAAAGTTGGTCTCCTAATTGAGGATATGAATTAAATGATGAACCATTGTAACCATTCAAGTGGTTACAACTGAATTTTAGATGGATTTTTTCATCCATCTTTTAATAGTCTAATATGCAGTCTTTAATCCTAGTATTTTCTGTATTTTTAGGTATATATATATGCATGCACACATGCAGCAAGTTTAAAACATAGAACAGCCAATTTTATGGGAATAGACTGCTTTGGGATTCTGAAAAAATGGACAAATTTATGTTCACAGTAGGTGTTGCCATGCAAAGTTTTTGACTGCACGCTTGCATACTGATAAAGTGAAAATAAGATTAGTTTTCTCAGCATAGTAAGGTTTAAAATCCGCTTGATTTTTTTTAATCTGTTTTTTTTAAGTTGATGTAGTTTGACTCAATCCAAATAAAGTTTTAAGAAGTGCCAGTACTTAATAAAAGTTTCCAGCTGTCTCAAAATCTAAATCTGGAGTCTCAATTAGATGTGGGTAGGTCATTGCATATGAAGCTACCCCTGCCTTTGGCGTGAAAAGCTCTAAGCTGATTACAATTTTATGACTCAGGCAACATAGGTCAAAATATGTGTATGTATTGAGACTGATATAAATTGAGATTTTATTTAAGTCATTGAATCACAATCATTTGTAGATCTTTCCTGGCAATATCCTCTTTAAACTTGGAAATCTGCCCCATCTAGAGAAAATGTTAAACCTGTATTATTATCTCAAAAGATTTTCCTTTTGATCTGCCCTCAGGTTAAGAAAGAGGCTCTGATTTTATGCAAAATTTTATTATTTTATAATATAGTCATACAAATTTTCAAAACTACCACTGGGGAACTCAGATCACTTTCTTCAATTGCTTCTCAGTTATCCTGCCGTATTCTAGAGGAGCTAAAAGATAGCATTAACCAAAGAGATTAGTAAATTAAAATGTTCATTTCCTTAGGTAGCTTCAGTACTTTTTACTAGTTCAGACAATACTGAGACATGAAGGAGTTACTGTTTTCCTACTGTATGATACAGTGTTTCTGTATTATCTGCCCAGAAGAACTGGCAGGACACAAAGCTTCTCTACGTCCTGTTCCTGCAGGAAACACAAGGGGAAAAGGAAATCCAGTCACTGGCAGCTGGGTTCAGGAAGGGGAGAGAAGGGACCCTTTCAAACCAGAAGGCGGCTCAGGGTTGACAGCTAGTGAGTGAGGAGCAGAGCCAGGGACGATGGCTGTTTTCTGAAAATGTAAGAGAGGAGACAGCTAGGCCTCTCTTGTATTATGGAAAATGTATGATTGGAAGAAGATGTCTTGTTCAGTTCAGGGTAATATTGAGATTTGACAAGAATTAAATGCCATCTGACAGCTAGTGTTCCACCTGAAAATATCTTGCAGGTCCGCAGAAAGGAGTATTTTTTGCCTATCACTAATTTACAATCATATAACGGTCCTATTAACTTAAAAACAAAAAGCCTGCTGGAGTAAAAAAACCACATTCTTTAAAATTCCCCTTACAGAGATGTTCTTTAAGGGAGTTATTCATGTGGCCATATGGCCACGTGGACTTACTAAATCTCTTTAACTGTAGCCCAGTAATATGGCCTCGTTTACCATTGCAGTAAATTTGATTGCAGTACATGGTAAAACAGAATTAAAGTTGCATCAGACTATTTGTCACAGCTTGCTTCGACAACTTCAAAGTCAGGTCTACCTCAAAACAAGTTTCCAAGTCAGCAGGGTGGAAGATATTTATGTGTCAAGAATGATGAAAAAGGGGAGTTTTATTGTAGTCTTGTGTTGGCTGTGGTTTGTATCTGTTCTTGATTTTCTTAGTGTTTTATATTTGAAGGCATTGGAAAGGGAAGGTATATCAGTAATGCATTGACAGTATGTTCAACTAGTTACAAAACACCGAGAGAAGAAAGTTTAGGTCTTGACACTGGAAAGAAACTCTTTGTAGAAAATAATTCTAATAAGAAGTAGTCATGTGGTATTTTAATTTCTGCTTTTGATGACCTAGAAGAATTGTGCTGGTTTTTGATATTTACCTCCCGGACCTTTTGAAAGTTTCCTCAGATCTCAATTTTTATCACCTTACAGTATATTGCTTTCAGGCAGAAGAAGAAGGGGTTTTAGCAAAAATGGGAAAGGAATAAGCCAAAACCATCCCAGTTCTTAACGAGAAGGCACGTATCTCTTAAACCTTGGTCCCCCCTGCAGACTTGGAAGGCAGAGGGGTGCTGGCTTTTCACATGGAGAGAGTCTGCTGGCTCTTTGCGTGGAGAACTTGCATCAGCTTCAGCAACTGCTCACATGGAGTAGGGCTGAGAAACACGATGGGGAATATTTCCAGTCTTTCTTTCAGCCTTTTACCACAAAGATCTTTATGTTTATATGTTTTTTAATAGCTAAACTGGACTGGGCACTGTCAGTTTAAATCTTGGTGAATGTTGTCTGCAAGAGAGAGAAAGATGGAGTAGGGATAGGGAAAAAAAAGGAAAACAGAGAGTTGCCACAGTTTCACAGGGAAAATTGCCTAGTCTCTGTAACCTTATATCTGGTTTTCGCCAATGATAGCAGTCACTCATTTCAGTCACAGTAAAAATAACAAGCAAGCAAAATAGGGAGTAAATGCAATTATAGATAGAAGTCTGAGCTTTTTAATGATTTTTAATAATAGTAGGTAATATAAGCATCTGTCTCCCAGATTTATGAAGTTCTGCTTTTTATGATACTTAAGAGATTCAATTCCAAAATTGCTATGTAATAGTAATAATATTTTGAAACAGCAAATCCACCACATAGAAATGCTAGCCTAAAGGAAAAATGGGAGGGGGGGAGGAAGAGAGAGTAGAGGGAGGGAAGAAGGGAGGTCTCCTCAGATTCTTCTGCAACATCCAATATTTGATGATAGAAGAATGAAGCAGCCCTTTTTTCTTAAAAATAACATATTGTTAGGAGGTATTCAGTATAGCAGTATTCTTCCAGTGCATTTTGGTAACATTACATGTTAAAAATTTCCTAATTTATTAACATTTCCCAGTGTATTTATAATGATAAAAAGAAGAAGGAAGGAAAAGGCGGAATGCACACACCTGGGTGAGACCAGATTCCCATCCTGTAACAAAAGTTTGATTTATTTACTTTACTACTCTGACTCCTGTTGTCAGTATTTGCCGGGGGCAAATGGCTCTCCAGACATGGGAACATGATGGGGATGGTGAACTGCTCCTTCTGTGCCCTGGAGCAGCTTTGGGTGTAGAAGGACAGGGGTTCTAGGTGTGAGCCCCCTCTACCCAGAGCAGGAGGAAGGGAAATGGTAATGCCCTGGATATTGGAGATGAGCAAAGTCAGAGAGGAGTACATTGCCCTTAATTTAAGTCCACAGCAAATCACTTTTAGCTAGATTAAATGGGAAGGAGGGCCAGCAGCTGGGACTTTCCTTGTAAAAATCTAGCCTGATATAAAGTAATAATATAATACACTTTTGTTTGGAGCACACTCTTTGTAATGTGTATACTCTGCTCTTTCACCTTTCCTTCAGTGCCTTTTGCCTACAGTTTAGCTTAACTTGCTTTCCTCCCACCTTTTATTTATCAGATAGATGTACATATGGATTAGAATACAAGTATGTTCTTGCTTCCACTTCTTCTCCTTTCTGTTTCTTATTCATGCCAAAAAGTGGCCTCCAGAAGAATTGTTTACGGTGTGACTCCCTGCCACCCAGGGGATGGAATAAAGCAAATGGATCTTTTCATAATGTAAAGGGAACATACCTGCCGAGGTCCCTCTGCAAAACATCTGCCTGTGTTTCTGTCAGTGCCACTGTGTCCAAAGAAAAATAAGCGTCTCACTCTTTGACTAAAACATACCCTTAAAAAGTAATGTTAATGTGCTGCTCAGCACTCTCACAGCTAATCTTCTTATGGAGATTGTGCTGAAACTAAGCTGAGGGCCAAAGTAAATCAGGCTTTCATTTTTAATGATGAATGTTTCTGGAACAGAATGTATCAATCCCAGACAGAAATCATAGCTGAGATGGAGATAAGGTCAAAAATATGTATTAGTAACACTAGGGAGGGGAACAGAATTGGTGGAATGCTGCTTCTGAAAAACAAAACAAAACACAAATAAAAAAGATGCATTGAATTTCTAGGCTATGTTTGCACTTTATAAACAATCCAACTGAAAATTATGGAAACAAAGAACCCAGATACTTTAGAAACTGTGTTTTACTTTGGGAACCTTCCATGTGGGGCATCTCTACAACCCAATGAAGAATTCCACAGGCATTTGGGAGCACAGCTCTAAATATTTTGTTGCTTCCCTGTAAATCCCCAAATTTAAAAATACTCCATAGACCATAATATTTTGATACACCCAGTGCATTTAATGTTGTGTAACTGTCAAGGTAGTTTTACGTGCCTGCTGTCGCAGAGGGTGAAAGCCCTGAACGACAGAGGATAATTGCATCTCTCTCATTTCCAGAGTTTGATATCAGGCAGCTACTGAAGAACTTTAAGCATTCATGCAAAGGCTACTCAGCATTTGATTTTAGTGTTCTGTTAAATGGAAACTTGAAGTTGAAAAGCCCCAGCTTAAAAAAGGAATTAAAACAAGCACTTAAGTGTAAAGGAATTGCCAAGAAGCTGACTTCTGCACTGGGAGGAAGAGGAGCCAGGACCTCCCTGTGCTGAACAGAGCTGGAAAAAGGAGCGGGAGTCCTTCCTAGTGCTCTCAGTTTCCACAGGGCAAAAAGTGGGCAAGCAACCGCATGACTCGAGGGAGAGAGATAGGATGGTTCGGGGGTAGTTTCAGTTCATAATTCCTTATATGCTTTGTATTTTTATGTTCTCCTATAATTGCATAAACAGTACCATGGTTACTTCTTACTCTGTTGTGGTTTGACCATACTGTCCTTCCTAAATCTTGCTGTTTGTCCTTCTCCACCCTGTCCTTTGTTTTTGGTGGCAGACCGATGAAGAAGAGGATGTTGAGGTACGGTTCTCTGAAAGAGCATGTCATTCCCATGTCCCCTGTGTGCTGTGACATCTAATTTCTAACTCAGTATGGACTGCTCACCTCCATCTCCTCAACTAGAACTATGAACCATGACATTTTTCTCATAGCTTTTTTGTGCAATCATAAAAATGCATTTTTACAGTCAGCTTTAACCATATGTATACCTGCTCTCTCAAATAAGGATATCCTGATCTGACGCCTTAATAATTTTAAGTTTCCTCAAACTGCAGAGTATCCCCACTACCCAAAACATCAGTGATCTGAATGTTATGGGGATCATCAGTTACCTTGTGCTACAGATTACCATGATAATTTCATAGTCATTGCTAAGCTGTGTAAGTCCAAATGGTATTATTTTATAAAGTGTTCAAAAGCATCAGGATACAGGGATGCAAAGCAAATTGTAATGTTTCTCCGTGCTGTATGAATTGTGAATAAGATACTTCAGTCACCACAGAGGTGAGCCATGGAGTAGTTCATGTATTTATGATAAAGTGCTCCTGAAGCTAATGTTGAAAATAAATAAAGGAGTGAATATATAATGCACTGGCTATATTCATGATAAAATAATTTATTGGTTTGAGGAGCATCTATTGTGCGATGTATTTTTTATTCAGCATTAGTGCTTTCTTCAATTTGCTGAACATAATGTGGCTTAATGCTCGTTGTTTCATAATGGCAGTCATGTGCTCAAGAGGCTGGGGTTTGGCCATTTATCTACAGCAACATCTGAAAATAAGGAAGTGAAATAAAACTTCTGGCTACAGAGCTTCTCCCCAGTGATGATTTGTTCTGTATAGCTTGAGGTGCAGAAAGAAAATTACATGAATTAGCCTGTTTATGCCAACTTTTAACTAACCTGTATGAAGAGTAACTAACAGTTATGTGAAGACTTTACCCTTTGGTTTTTTTCTGAGATGGTATTGATTAGCTTTGCATATAAGAGAGTATTCTTAATCCAAAATGGCATGCACTTTCATAGAAGTTTCTTTCTAATGGTTTTCTGTCTTTTAATTTCACATGTGAAACTCTAGCACTTGCACAGTTTCCATATCAAAATGTTGCAAGCTCATATTTTAACAAGAAAATGAACTTCTCACTATCAAAAATAAATCTCACACTGGTATATTTAGCTCCGTGCCTTGTAGGGTTTATTGTTTTGCTACCTAGTTTAACTTGCTGTCCTACCCCAAAAAGTCACTATGTTAAAATAGAATCATCCTTTCATTGATGTACAGATTAAATATTTTCATTTTGCATTCTTGACAGTCCCAGGGACTTGATCAAAGCTCTGAAAGTAGGACTCAGTCTTTTCTTCCAATTTAGCATTATCTGACAGAAAGGCTCTGCAGGTTTGCATCCCTTTGACTGGCTCGATACTGTCAAGTGAATAATTAATGTTGTTTATTATGCAAAGGAAGAAGAGAATGTAGCACACCTTCTTTCATCTGTGCTGAATTGGTAGGAGTAAAAAAGATTAAAAGGAAAACATATTTCATTTTCTGATGCTGGACTGATAGGACTGAAAATACCGAGGGATATTATTATCTGTTGATGCCTGTTTGCTGTTGACAGAGCCTGCCTTTTCTGCAGCCAGGACTGTATTTTAAATGTACTTCAGCCTTTCTGTAGATAAGAGCAGTGGAGCAAATACCAACATAAGCAGAGGCTGGGAAGGGAGAGCAGCCCAGCGATGCGAGCTCTTCTCCTTAGAAATTATCCATTTCTGCTGTTTTCATCTGTTTCTAGATAGCTGTTTTCAGTAACCAGTGGAGCTGCTGCATCTCTATGCGGTGCGAGCCCAGCTACATTAGCCGCTGTTGTTAACGTAGTCGTGGTGACAGGGAAATCACACGGGGGAGGCGAGGAAACAGAGGGCAGATTCCTAAATCTCTTGTAAGGTTTTGTTTGTTCTTCTAACTGCTGACTGCAATTTTTGTGTCTTGGCCATGAAATAATTTGGCTGGGTGTTTTTGGACCAGGGATTTTTTTAGCGTTACTGGTTATGTATTTTAAGGTTACTTGTAGGTATTTGTGGTTTAGACCAGTTTGAGAGTTTTCTGTGCAGCAATGCAGAGAGGCAAGAGGGAAAGGTCTTTCTTCCTAGACTGTTCTCCAAGTTTTGCCTTGTTACTGAAAGGTGATGGTACAGGAAACAACAATTTATTATTTGTGTTGGGTCTCATGCCTTATGTCTTAGTGCCATACCTGACCCCAGATCGGGCCCAGCCTGGGTCAAAGGTTTCAAAGTAAACTTTGTTCATTATACTCTCCAACAGAAGGGCAAAATTAGAAAGCTTATAATGCATCTGGTTTTCCTCTGGTTTTGTCTGCTGCTCTCTCCTCTCACCCTATTTCCAGTTTTTTCTGCTCAGGGTGCATGCTCTGGGAGAGAGCCATGTTGCCTGGCTCTGTTGGGACTATCTGCCCTCCAAATCAGCCTGGGAGGATGCTTCTCTTCTTGCAATTCCCAGTCTAGATGCTGGACTATTCTCTGTGCTGTTTGCTGTTCAAGCAACAAATCCGTTTTCCTCCCACAGTCCGGCAAGTTCTCCAGCAGCTCGCCCCCCTGCCAGAACCAGCCCCAGGGGCTGCAGTACGCTGAGGATGCTGCAGAGCATGAGAATATGAAGGCTGTGCTGAAGACCTCCTCTATCGGCGGGGAAAGCACCACAGCACTCGGGGTCCGCACCCGAAGCCGGGCCAGCCGAGGTAAGTGCCAGTGGTTTACTTCTGGCCACATTTCTTGTGGTGCAGTAGCCACACGGTGGCCCAAATGTGGATCATGGCCCCCTTGCATAGCACTTGTGGCAGAAAGAGTTGAAGAGGAAGGAGAAGACCCCAGTGGTGTTTCCACACTGGAGGTGGTGTTTTGGGGCATGGGGATGTAGGAGAATGTGCCTGAAGTTTTAACACATGGATCACAGCCAAAGTAGTACCTGGGGGTGCCAGGAGTACAAGCCTCCAGAAATTCGCATCTCTTCCCCCCACCCTTGTGAAGGTGGATGCCCACTAACACCCTAATTTTTATTCCTGTTATGAAGGCAAAAAGGGGGTTCCATGATATGGTTTTCTTTTTATTTTCAACAGAAGCAAGTAGAAAGTAGCAATTCAGATTGAAGTGAAAGGGCCTTGCAGCATTTTAGGAATGGCTGGGGAGAGGAAAAAGATAGTGAATCATCTCCCTGCTTAGCTGCAAAGGTAGTGGGTTAAGTGGAGCCTAGGAGCACAAAAAGCTGCTGTGGACAGCCTCACACCCCTTGCTGTCCTGACAGATACCTCTTTCTCAGAGGTCCACAGTGCTCTGCTGTTTCCAAATGTCAGCACAGGTGACTTTTGAAAGCTGACAGAGAGGAAATGAAAACCTGACCCAATCTGCCGATTCCAACACCTAATACTCTGACAGAAGATCTCACTGGTACAACTGTTCTTGGCAATGAGATAGCCTTGTTTTTTGTCCAAGACATGATTCACTGGTACACCTCTTCATTTAAGCAGTCACTGAACCACTTCCTTTATGCTAAATCATTTTACGGACACTGGGTTCACTAGTTTATTTTCTTTTGTCTTCCCCTCACCTCCTTCCATACATGTGATACGTGGAAGACGGTTTTGAAGTAAAGGTGATGCACCAAAATTGAAATCTTCCGTTTTCTGTTCTGGAATTTTCTTTTCCCTCATATCTTACGCTTCCTTGATTCTTTTTTGATACCACTGATAGCACATCAGAGCATCCACCAATAAATCTGTGTGTGTAGTTTATTAAGGCTCGAAACCATGATCTTATCCAATTAAGAAGCAAGTCAACTAGCAAAAGTACAAGGGTGAAATAATTCAGGCTGCAGTGCAGCAACCTGAATAGCTGAAGTAATCCATTGAATGCTAACGAGCAGTGTGTCCTGATAATGGCAGTCAGCTTGTGTTCCCCTGAAGAACAGCAGAGGCAGAGATGGCCGAGCCAGACAGAAGCTTGTCAGGAGCACTATCATAATGCAGCTCTTCTTGATGAGAGCCAGGAGAGAAGCAGCAAAGTGCTAATCAAAGTTGTTGTGTATTGACATCAGGAACGTGATACCGAGTGGCCTCACCCGTGAATTTTCAGCTTGCGGTTCTGCCACACCCACTCTTTTGCAAGGCTTGCTGTTGGTGTTCTCACTGCACACTAGCCTTCAAGTTATCCAAAAACAAAAAGCACACGGAACAGTAGTCTGTAGCGGAGGAACCCAGAGATGTGTCTGAGACAGCTCTGTGGAGTAAGGAGTGCCAGAACCTTGGATTCGGAGACATGGCTCGCTTGTTTGTTTGTGGTTTTAACCAAAATTGCTTATTTAGCTTTTCAGCTTGCCAGCGACTCTTGCTTTTCTGTTCAGAACAGCGCACACAGAGTTGTGCCAGGACATATACAGCTTTGTGATGAGAAGGTGAATTCTTCATTGTGAAAAGGACAAGTAGACATGTCAAACCACATTTTTTGCCCTTTTCGTGTCTTCTTTGCACTAGGCTGTGATACAGGTGCTCAGAAATGGATTCATTGTCTCTTTTGGTACAAAGGACCTGTCTTGCTGATTTGCAATTTCTAACATGTGCCTTGTCTTCTAGTCTCTGTGTAATAGGAGCAGAGGGAAATACGGTTGCACAACGCTCCAGCAATCTTTGGCTTATAGACAGTCTCTAGCAGATATTTGCCAGTTGTATGGTCAAGGATAAGACTCTGAGGCTGAAGGGAATAGAAAGTTACAATTGCATTTGAGCTCTTGGGTCTCTGCTGATACAGCAGAGAGTCTAGGGTATTATTTAAAAATATGCTCCATTAGACAATCTTCTACTTTGGCCAATTTGAAGTAGCAGTGACTGAGCTGTCTGCTGTAATTCCCAAAAAAAACCCAACTGCAAAACCAAAGTGATGCGAGAGACTTCTGTCTTCTTTTCCCTCAATTCATTTGCTGGACTTTTCCAGGACGTATCGGTTCGTGGAACGCTGGCAATGACGATTCACCTAATGCAACGGATGACGCAGCAGATGAGATCATGGATCGCATTGTAAAGTCCGCCACCCAAGTGCCAAGCCAGCGAGCGGTGCCTAGAGAGAGGAAGCGGTCACGAGCAAATAGGAAGTCATGTGAGTATATGGCTATTCAATTTCTCAAAATCAGCCAGTGTGCAAAAATTTATGTGTATCCATGTAGGAACCAGGCTTTTAGTACGCAGACATCCATTGGTAGTTCCTAGTAGCTTGAGTGTATACTGACTGATAGGTGTGTATTGCTCTGTTATTTAAACGATGTATGCCGTGGATGACTCTTGTCTTCTACAGAAGTTGAAATGTCCTTAGCAGTAAGAGAAGAATGTTTTATGGTACTTCACAGCTTCTCTGATGACAGTACTTACTCATAACTAGAGAAGTCAGATCAAGACCTCAAATGGAGACTGTGAAGATACTGTGAACTGGCATGAAGGTTAATAGTTGTGTTTGTAGCTGAATTTATTCATAAAGCAAAAAGTGTTTGAGAGATTCCACCTCTTAAAATCTTTCTCTCTTGTACTGTGTACCATGCTTCCACAGCCCTGAAAACAAAATGTCTACTGCTGCTTGGCTGCAAAGTGGTTATAGAGGAACTTAACTTCCACTGGGAAGAAAAGATAGCGCATTTATAAAATGGTCTTTCAATGGTGTAGTGTGGCCACAGGGCTGAGCTGCAGCACCCAAGTTTAAGCAATTTGATCTTGTTCTTTATTAAATACGTTTAAGAGGTGACGACCTTTCTAGTTCTTTTTTTCCATATGTACAGAGACTGCTACGATACTGTGAGAAGGATAAGTACCCAAAGAACCTAAGATTTTAGTGTTCAATGTCATTCACCATATGTGCTTTTTGACTATCTTTCCATCCATCTTTTTAGCATTTCTGGGAAGTTAGGACAAAGAGGAGACAACAACAGTGAGTGAAAAATCACACAGATTTTCATTTTTTGTGGAATTGTTCTAACCTAGTGGGTGATCAAAAACATTTCTTATAAGCAGTGATTGCTATAAACTAGCATGTGCTGAAAGCCATATTCACTTTCCCCAACATGCTATGAAAGAGACTTCTGCATGTGGCAAGAGCAAAAGCAAAGTGGACACTGGTTAGATGAGCCAGACTCTAAGCAAAGAAAATGAGCTGACACTGGATTGTCTGTCTTACTTTCCATCATACACTGTGCTGTACCTCTTTGTGGCATCACCTTCTGCTGCTGCCCACTTCCCCACACGATCCTGGTGTTCTGCAGGTGCTGACTGCCCAGTTAGTTTGTACGTATCAAATAAACCTCCTTTATGTTTGCCTATTTCCATGGTTTATCCCGTGCTAAAATATTTCCCCTGATAGCAACACTATCTTCATGCACACACACCAAAAAGTTTTATTTCTGCTTTTTACCAGGTACCTTTTTCGCAAGGAAGCACTTGCTGCAGGAAAAACAAAACAAAACAGGATAATGATAATAAAAATACCATATATTTTTCCATGGAGCTGGCTTTCATATTCAGTAAAAACATTAACAGGCATTAAGCATTCGGTAAATGTTTAGGCTAGGACTGATTTGCATTGTAATTAATCATGATAGAGTCCAGCCATTTTGTTTGTTTGTTCTTCAAGATCTGGATGAGGCTCTTAAGTGGATTAAAAGGCAGTTTCAAAACAAACATAAAGTTCAGTAGTTTAGCGTGACTTTCAGTTGACACGCTGAAAGAAAGCGTGAAAGGAGAGTATCTTACCTGAACTGTTTCACTCTGATAGATATTCAGTATACCTGGATGATGAATAAATGAAGTAGTTTAGCTGTAAAATACAGTCAGCTGGAGTGATAATATTGCACCTCCAGGAAATGAACATTGACCAGCTTTTGTCAATGCATGATGTGAGTTGAATGAGCAGAAGATCTTCCAGGTAGAAATATAACACAGGTCCTCCGTAAACATATTAGGAAGTAGATTTTTAGGCGTACTTCAATGATGTAGCTTAGCAGACGCTATGATGTTTATTGTCTGCAGAGTAAAGAGACCCTATTATCTGATGGGTTTGATTCACCACCTTAAATCTTCCAGCTCCTATACACATTCTTTGGCTTTTACCATGAGCTTGGTATTCAATCTATTCATGGACATCAAAGCAAAACTCAGTTGAAAGGAATGATTTTCACTGTGCATTATGTTGCATATGTCTCATTGCTTTCAGTGCCAAGGTGGAAATCTTGTCAGGCTTACTTAGCAATCAGCAATGATTTTGGTAAATCTGAGCTGAGATACGTGTTTTTAGCAAAATCAGAAACCCAATAGATGTATATGCAATTACACTGTAAAATTTCCTGTGGTTCAGGTAGAAGGTTTCATGGGCAAGGGATTATTTTTTTTTGCCATAAAAAAAGACAGAAAAATGTGAAGTGAAAAGCAAGCGGTACTCAAGTAATTTACTATAACCAGGAGAAAACAGAAACATGAATATCAAAAAGGTTAAGTTAAATTCAAGAAATAGTTGTAATGGGAAAATGAGACATTTTGACATGTTCATTTGAACCATTTTAGCTTTTGTAATTGTTGAGCCATGTGACTGTGTCTGGTATGCAGAGAGCTTAGTTAGATCTTAATGACGTAGAAGAGTTTGAACTCTCAGAGCAATCAGCATAGGAGGAGGAAATTGGGAGGAGGAGTAAGGCAATGAGTCATCCCAACAAAAGACAGATGGAAACGTCTGTATCTGTTGGTTGAAGATAAAAAGGATCACTGACAAATCCAGATACGACTGAAGTCTCCTGAGACCTAGTAGGAAGGAATTTGTTTGGTGGGAGCTGAAACGGACTACAGAAAGCTAAGGCACATGGTAAGTGCCTAACAACTGCGTTCCTGTGATGATCTACAGAGAGAGAACTTAATTCTGTGCTAGACCTTTATGCAGTGGAGGTTTATAAAGATAAAATTTGATATTTAGAAGTACAGTAACCAACTGGAAGTCATTGCCTCATGAAGGTTGTTCAGAGACCTGCCTACCAGACATACTGGAGTGGTGTTATGTATGAGAAAACAACATTACGGTTGTATTCATTCATTGGAGCCCTCATCAGAAAGCCACAGTATTGAATGAGTCACAGAAACTGAAATGCTCTGTCACCCCTTGAGGTGGTTGTTTAAAGACAGCTTCAAGGCAAGTTGTCATAGGAAGCTTCTGCTGTTTTTTTCTCTCTGATGTCCTTATTCTCTGTGTAAACAACAGACCCCAGCCTCTAGAGATGTCAGTTTGGCATATTTTAAAAGCATAAAAAACAAATTACCTGTAAAATATACTGTTTCTGTTCTTGAAGACTGAGGACAGCTTTCTGTGAGAAGGGTTTTTATAACATTATGGGGACTTGTTCAACTTAGCAAAGAAATAAAAAATAATAGGATTGTCTGGTTCTCCCATAAGGTTATGATGACCTTCAGAAACGATGCCATAAGAAACAATGAGTGCAAAGGAAAATCTGGATAAGGAAGTTGTAAGAATCACTCGATTTGATAGTCCAAATTCCAATGAGTACAATTGGTGAAGCTAATTTTAGCAGCTTACAGAACAGCATTACAGGCATTACACCAGTGGATTTGGGGAAATAAAAATTCTCTGTATGAGATACCACTGAGATTTCAAAAAGCAGTCAAGAAGGGAGGTTGTTTAATACAGAGAGCTGAATTTAAAAAAAAACACAGTATAAGGTAGATAAGCAGTGAAGATTAGACGTGAGGTAACAGAATAAATTATATGAAGAGGAATAGGGCTGCTTAGAAAATCCTGTTGCTAAATGAGACTTTCACACCATTATGAACCAGCCTGTGCCAACTGCTTCCAACTGGACAAGAAAAATAGGTCTTATAGCCATGGCTGCTTTGAGGCACCAGTACCATCCATACGATTAAAATTTTACTTAAGTACATTTAATTAAAAGAACCCCTGCAAAACTCCATAGTAGACAAGTAGGAATATAATGCCATTTTTCTTCTTGTACTGGCTGTTTATTTAAAACATCTGTCCTCTAACATAATATCTGTTTTCTCAGGATTAGACTCTTAACGGAGGTGCCATCTCTCTGTTGGTCTCATTGAATTGAATGAATCTGTCCCAGGGGAATGATATGATTCCCATGAGTCAGCATCACGAAAAATCATACTCCAGTTTAATAATCGTGAATAAGCATCTGGAAGGTATTCACACTAATTCTGGCATACGCAGAGCAATACTTGGAAATGTTGAGCCAAATTGATTTCTGACCTCTGTGAGTGGCCCTGGCAGGGCTCTGAAAAAGAACAAGAGAAAGTCCTAAGGATTTGTTACCTTGTTCAAGTGCTGATTAAGCCACAGCGCAGCAAAACCAGACCAGCTGACTAGCAAGTACCTTGAGGCTAAAACATGAACCTGCAAGTATCTTTCTTCTTCTTTATGAATTTTTAGTGTTAGCAACCTTCATGCTTGAAGATGTGTCTCCTGGCTCCCTGAAGTCAAGGCAGTGGTCAAAGAGTAGGGTTCCCAACACAGTCTTGCCAACAAATAATTTCAGATAACTGTGCCAAGGAGAAAGCTCTTTAAAGATGGCTTGGCTGCATCTGGATCTTCAGCTGACCCTGAATGGTAAACCATAATGTAGGGCCCAGGTGTGACTAATATTTGATGGTGAGTAGCACAGTGGGGGTTGTATTGGATTCTGCTGGAGATTCTGCATGAGGACCTTGCAGAGTAAGAGGCTTGTTTTCCCTCACATTGTTTTATCTCGGAGCATCTCCCTGTGTGTGCAGTCTTATTTCTCTTAGATTTTATTAAAATTGAAAATCTGCTTTAGATTTGAGTTAGAGTACTGTGTGCAGGTCTGGAGCCCTCAATATAGAAAGGACATGGACCTGATGGAGCGGGTCCAGAGGAGGGCCACCAAAATGGTCAGGGGGCTGGAGCACCTCTCCTGTGAGGACAGACTGAGGGAGCTGGGGTTGTTTAGCTTGGAGAAAAGGAGGCTCCGGGGAGACCTCATAGCAGCCTTCCAGTACCTGAGGGGGGCCTACAGGAAGGCTGGGGAGGGTCTGTTTACAAAGGCCTGCAGCGACAGGACGAGGGGCAATGGTTTTAAGTTGGAGAAGGGGAGATTTAGATTGGATATTAGGAAAAAATTCTTTACCATGAGGGTGGTGGAACACTGGAACAGGTTGCCCAGGGAGGTGGTTGAGGCCCCTTCCCTTGAGATATTCAAGGTGAAGCTCAACAAGGCCCTGGGCAACCTGGTCTAGTTGGGGGTGTCCCTGCTGACTGCGGGGAGGTCGGACTAGATGACCTTTGGAGGTCCCTTCCGGCCTGGACCAATCTATGAATCTATGAATCTATGAAATAGGTTTGGAGCAGATAATAATTGAGTCAGAATATAATCCAATATTCAAATGAGACGACCAAAATTATTTGTGGTATTTAAGAAAGAGAGAGGAGAGACATGATAATGCCTTGTTCTTTTATTAGGCTTTGGAATCACATTAGCCTAATAATATACCCTGTGGCTGACCCTTGAGATATGGAAACATCTCATAAGGATTTATTGATTTATTTGCATAATGACTTGCAGGGAGTAAAAAATACTTACAGTCATTATGCAGAAATGGATCTGAGGCACCACTCAATCTGTCAGACTCATACGAGTGGACTGTGGAGGAGATGGAAATTGAATCAAGATTATCTGAATCCTAGACAAATAAACTCGGGGCCGGTGGATTAAACTTAACTACATAACATCCCAGGTCAGGTATTTCATACTAGATTCCACCTTCAGTACAAGTGAAATAGGAGTTAGCGCACTGTCATCAGATGCCAAAATGTGGGAAAGCTCTGCCAAAGGACGAGGCTTGGAGACAAGCTTTAGGCAAGTTTTAGTAACACGTGCAGCGCTGTTTTGGAATAAACATGTTTGTAAGCAAAAAAAATACTAGATGGAAGACTATTTAAATCCAAAGGTGTGTAATTTTTGTTTGGCATTCATAGGGTGCTTCACTTAACTTTTTCTTCTTTTCTTTGTTTTTTCATTATTTTTCATTCTAATGTCTCTCCACTTACTTTTTCTGGCTATGAAAAGATACAGAAGTGCCAAAATACCAGGAGGGAGACTGTTCTTCTGGTATTTATAGCCTGACTAAAAGCAGGAGTTAATGGAAATTATGCTTTTAAAAAAATAAAAACCTTACAAGAAGAAAGTCTATATAAAATACTTTAAAGGCAAACAACTACACTTAGAATTTGCAACTAATTATTTAGAATTTCACTAACTGGATCCCATCAGGGTTTGAGGAGGGGGCAGAGTAATCTAGTGATGCACATTTAGCAACAATTCTTTGCATTTAGAAAAAGTAAATGTATTACTGATGTTATTCTGTATCAGAGTCTGTTTGTCCTCACACAAAGTACTGAGCCTTGAGAAGCTCAATACCCAGTTAATAAAAATCTAATTATTGAATGAAAATGGAATGTGAGATAAAACACTTAAAACTCTGGCAGCTGGAAGGTTGTCTCCATTAGATGCCAAGATAGCTAGTGTCTTTTGGATACCTTTTAAGTAATACATTCTTTCATCCTTAGGATGGCAAGATCTTTGCAAAAATGACAGAACTAAACTCCATGATCTACAATAAATAAAAACACAATAATTAAAAAATATTATTGATAGTTAATGAATGAATAATAAATACAGTTGACCACAGCAAGCTGTAGAAATTGATGTACCTGATCAGGGCAAGGCCTTTGTAGACCCTTATCTCTGCCAGAGGCCAGCATCAACAGCTGCAGGAGAACAAACAGGAGAGGTAGGATTAGTTGACTAACCTACAGATCTCATAATGGATTTTAGTAGTTGTAAATCAGTGTATTTATTTGAAGCATGAGGCTGAATAGCTGATTCCATATTTACTGTTTTCTCAAGTGTAATGGATGACATATATAATTGTGATTGTTGATATTAATACCATTTCTAAGTAGGTACATATTTATTTATGAGTGTTCAGTTTCTCCTTTACGATGTGTATTACATTTATATTTATAGATTTCTTTTACAACAACCGATCTTGACAGACAGGGGTAGACATTCTGCTTTTTAACTGTTCATATGTATAGTACCTATGTATTTTGTTGGCAGTCTCCATGAGTTTCAAACTGTGTCTTTCATAGCTCAAATTTCATTCAAGAGTATTTGCCTGGTCCTAGCATTGTGAAAGTGAAATTGCCATCATTCTGTACAGTTCTACATCATGTAGCCTTCAAAACAAAAGGTTTTTTTGAAAGCCTGGTTTAAAAATCTAGTAAAAAAAATGTTTGTAGAAGAGGCTTAAATTCATTTTCCAGTCACTGTTTTAAAGGAATCTATGAGTCATTTCTATAATGAATTTTATTCAGATACAGATTATTTACCTGGGGCTCCTACCCTCAAACTTTCTGCTTGAAGCAGCTTTATCTTTTTTATATAAGGAAAGTCAGATACAAAATTAACTAGCCTGCACTATTAAGAACACTCTTTAACTTTGCATTGGATTCTGGTACCAGTATTTAGAGATACTACAGAATCTAGTATTTTCTCACAATTGAGCAGCATTGTTTTAATACAGCAACTGAGAAAACCAGGTGAGAAGTCATCACATTGATCTGGGCAGTCAGAATTAAATATGCGATGTGTACAAAAAAAACCTGTAGCTTTTATCCCTGTTTATTTCAGTTCACAGGGAGAAGACAGAAATGTTGAACACCACACAGACATGCACATGCACATGTATGTTATATTACCCAAGCACAGAGGACATGATGTAGGTACAAGGAGAAAACTGCTGCTATAATGAGTTGTCTCTGGTGATTTTAGAGTGGCTGTCACCTCATGGGATTGAATGCCCACCCAGATGTGCTGCTCTGTGGAGGAAGAGGTAGCCACTGCTCAGGTTTTGGTCTTAGCAAAGAGCACAGCCTGGTGTCAGGTGAAGCCTGTGTCCCAGCAGGACCTCCTCATGCCCTGTCTGAGGCACTGGGAGAACCAAAAAGAGGGGGAGTTCTGCAGCTTCCCATGAGCTTCTAGATAAGGATTTACAAATGCTAGAATTTCTCTGGCCATCTCTTCTTGGCCAAATGGCAGTTTCCTTATTGAAGGAAAGAACAAGCTGAAGGTAACATGGGAGAAACTGGCAGGAGATGAGCAGTTGGTAACAAGCAAGTGATGTCAAAGCTGTTCATGTTCCCAGGTCAGAAAAGATTAGTACTGACATTTTCTACCGAAATACTTTTGTTATGGTATACACTTTTGGTACTTTTTCAACCGTATTTCTGTAGAAAAGTCTAATTTTACCTCATCTGTTCACATCTTGCAAGAGATACAAATAGATGTTTTCACTGTTGCCAGTTTGTCATTCACTGTTTCAGTGAATCCATTTATGTCATCCTCTGTTTTCTTTTTAGTTGGCATATTTTAAAGATATATTTCAAGCCTTTTGAATTCTTGTCACAGAATTCATTCCCTAAATTGGGATAGATACATTTTGAGTATTAAAAAAATAATGTATGTTTGATTGCGCACTGTCAGCCCTAAGTTGACAGGATATTTATTTTGCTTGGTTTCTTTCTGTATTGAAATGGCTTTCAAGTTTACCCCTGGTCAGCAATTTATTCCTTATGTATATCATCCTCCCTTCCTGAAAGATGATTATTTTCAGCATCTGAGTAAGAAATCAGCAGCAATGAGTTGCTGGCTGACAAGACGACAGAGTTGTTATGGAAAGCGCTTCATTTGAGAATGAGAAAAGACAGGGCACTACAGGGTTGCTTTTCAAGTCGCCTTACAAAAGAAGTGCAGTGTAACAAAAGTGATCTCTTGTGTGGCTTTCCAGTAGAGCATCACGATAGCACAGCTGCCAAAGAGAGCCCTCTGCTGCCATGAAGGAGTTTAACACCAGGATCTGCTAAGGCAGGAATTTGACTACGCTTGAATGCAAGCATCAAATGTGTTTGGAGGGAAGTCTGTCTTAGAAAATGAACAGAAGTGGTTCACACAAAGCTACTTTTAATTTATTTTGCCCCAGAATTATGTCAAAAAGCATATATAGATGGCTTTGTGTAGGCACAATTAGAGCACCCGATTAGCATAATTACAAGATTGTTTTTATCATAGTTATATTTAATCTAATGGACTTGTAGAGGTGATGCCTTTTACTGTTTGGGTTTTTTTTCCTCAGCACAGATTCGTAATGGGGGTAATTAATTTGCTCTCCACAGAGTGCAAATGACCACATGAGTGGTCAGACATAGTCACACTTCTCCACCAAGTCACTCTCCAACAGACAGCTCTGCATTCATAAGCCTGAGCTACCCCCTTAGTGAAAGTCTATTATTTAACAATAGGCCACTTTAAAATAGACTTTAAGTCATTTTAAAATTTCAAATGGAACGTAAAGGCTGCATGCCTGAAACACTTGTGTTAGGTGGGTTACTTTCTGTATCCCATCTCTTGCCTTTTTTTTGTCCCGTGCGTTGTTAATGTATAGTCTGGTCTTGAAAATAGTATATAGTGCTTACAAGCAGACTCAGTTGTTGGTGAGCTCTGTGCTTTTGATGCTTTACCTATTAATAGTGGAATCACTTCTGGCTGGTGAAGCTAAGCAGGAGAAATTATGAAAGACGTGGCAGCAGGATTGATTTTAGTAGTGACTTTTTACAGTGGAATTCACAGAAGTCCTGATAATTAGGTTGTTTTTTTTTCATAGATGGCGTTCAAGAAAGGAGTTAAATGTTTTCTGCTTTACTGTTGGGACTACATAAATGATGGTCTGTGAAATACATAAAGTTGGAAACTTTTAACAGTTTCAACTACATGTTAAATATTACTTTAAAACCCATGTGTTCTTCATGCAGCCCAGGTTCTCAAAAGCAATGTTACTTTTTGTTCCCTATAACATAAGCCACCTGGAGATGAAACACAAGTTCAGTTTTTTTCACAAAATTCCACTTTGTCCTTTTCCACTGCTAGACTCCTCTTTATGTCACAGGTACCGTAAGTTACACCCAGAGATGGTTATGAACTACAGAATTTCTTGTTAGGAGAGATTTCTGCCACCTATGAAGCGCTGACAGGACTGAAAGCAAAGCTGCAGAGCAATAATAATACATAATAATACGTTGTTTCCTGGAGCTTTCTATGTGGCTGACCCAGATAAAGACCACATTTCAGTTGTCTGTACTTCTTCAGTGAAGTGCATGATAAAATCCAAAAATTTACCTACAAACCCCTGTAAGAAAATCTCTACACAAAATGTTTTAATATTTTTATTAAGCATTTAGGCCTACTTGTATTAAGCAATGATATGGACACGATTAAACATGTTATATAGATAGTAACATAAAAATACACAAATGCAGAAAAGGATTAACATGAGAGAATATGAGCAAGGCTGTCTGGATTGAAATTTTGACTTGCAAATGGCCATTGCTGGACTTATTGGAGTAAAGTCCAAGAGAATATGTTAAATCTAAATATATGAGTAAATAGACTGAATGTGCAAGCTGGGTGTGAGTAGGTAACAGAAAAGAAAACTGAGATACATGACATGAAATGAGATGACAGAGCTGGCCTGCATTGCCTCTTATAATCTGCCCTTCCTGCTGTCCTCACTGTGTAATTTACAGCCACCTAGAATTTCTTCGTTCCAAATCAGCAACTGCATTACCTTTGCAGCTGGGACCAAAAGGTCATGGACCTGTTGGAACGGGTGCAGCGGAGGGCCACGAAAATGATCAAAGGGCTGGAGCACCTCTCCTCTGAAGACAGGCTGAGAGAGTTGGGGTTGTTCAGCCTGGAGACCTTACAACAGCCTTCCAATACCTGAAGGGGGCCTACAGGAGAGATGGGGAGGGACTCTTTCTGAGGGAGTGTAGTGATAGGACGAGGGGTAATAGTTTAAATTGAAAGAGGGTAGATTTAGATTAGATGCTAGAAAGAAGTTCTTTACTGTGAGGGCAGTGAGGCACTGGAACAGGTTGCCCAGAGAAGTTGTGGATGCCCCATCCCTGGAGGTGTTCAAGACCAGGCTGGATGGGGCTTTGAGCAACCTGGTCTAGTGGGAGGTGTTCCTGCCCATGGCAGGGGGGTTGGAACTAGATGACATTTAAGGTCCCTTCCAACCTAAACCATTCTATGATTCTATGATTCTAAAAGGAAGTTCTGGGGCTGCCACATCATTTTGCAGTATTGCAGTAGGAATGACACTAATTCTGTGACTTCTTGAGCAGGGAACGGTCGTGTCTGATGGGAAATCAGGAGTGCTATTTGCTTTTTAAAAAACAACTGACCCCTGGATAATTATATTCTCTGACAAAGCTAAACTTGGGGAATTACTCTTTTTTTAAAACATTCCCAGTGTACTGTGAGGGCAATGTATCCATGTAGATCTTGACCCAACAGGCAGAATCAAATTCATCGAGTTCATCGTAAGCATGCTGCATTCTGCCAGGATATCAAATAAAATTCCAGATTTCCCAATTAAAAAAGAACATCATGCCCTCTGATCCCACAAAAACAACATTTAGTTTCTTGGTTATGGGATCTCAGCAGGCCTTGCTTGTGACAAGAGTAAAAGTTATTTTCTCTCTATGTTATGTTTCTTTAGCAAATGTTTTAAAAATTGCTTAAAGAACCTAAAAGGTCATTTGAAAGTCTTATTTTTATTGTCACTGCCTCCAAAATACATTCCATAACTCAGTTTAATGTGATCTGCAGCAGGCCAAGAGTTTTACAAGCCAAGATATTATGTCTAGTCCAGTTAGAGACACGACAGAGTTCGGTGAAGAGGGGAGAGTGAAGATCTAGTTTGAGAAATGTAATTTTGCAATGCCTATAAAACGTGGAAGGAAAATCTCTCTCTGCATTCAGTTTTGATGACTGAATGTGCTCATGACCTTTCCTAAGGTGGAGGAACCCTACCAAGCGCTTTATGAGGAAACAGACAAATGTCTGAGGACATCTGTTTAACAGCATGTCAAGACAAGGTTCACCCACCTCCCAGAGTAGTCTCTGCTTCTGTAGATAACTCAACTTTTTTCTGGCTTCATCACCTACAAGCCTCCATAGTCCACAAGCCAGTGCAGAGAATAGTGGGGCGGGAACTTGCTCTTGTATTGCTACTGATACTGCATCCATCCACTGTATCTTCAGATGAGGAAATGTACTGTGAGTAATTTGTGCATATTAGATATAATTTTCATATAAAGAGACCCTTTATCAGGCCACTTTCATCTCCCTAAGTAGAAAATACTTCAAACTGCAAGTGGATTAATCTGTGTCAGAGTGGCCTGTTGCATTGTAGGGCAAGAATTTACTGATTTGAGTCTGGACCATGATTCTGTCAGGTGTTATCCTTCTGGTTGCCTGTTGATGGTTGACAGCTTTAATCTCACCAGTAGTCACCGTACTTCGCAGTATTTGGCCCCACGCGCTTAGTTTATACAAGTCAGCAGCCGTCAGTGTTTTTGGGAACCATTCAGTCAGTAAAAAGTTTCTTCCCATCTTTGCTTTTTATTTTCTTGACAATCTCATTATGACCATCAAAGTCCTACATTGTTTGGAGCTCTTTTCTCCTAACTGCTGGCCTTAAAATTGTAGGTCACTGGAATATCTTAAATCCAAGTCATCTTTTTCTGTATTATAGGAGAGCTAAGATAAGTTAGACCAGTCAACTGAGGGATGCAAAGAGATTGTTTTGTTTCATTACAGCTGCGTATGTCCCAGCAATCCATTGAGTCATTCCTACTTGTTTTGCAGTGCACAAAAAGTACAAACCTGGGGTTGGCCTCCGTTATGTCAGTCATACAGCAAACCCAGAATGGGGCACTTGTCCTTGTCACATGCTGCATACAGTACTCCTTTTTATCAGTCATCCAAGGGTTAATACATGAGGTCCTCAGACTAAGACTTTAGTATGTTTGAGAGGGTGGCATCTGGAGATTCAAAGAGAAATCTTGCTTATGTAAAGGAAGACTCCTTAGTTTTCTACCGTCTTTTTCCTGAAGATGGTTTCTACCATGGTATTTTAACTCCTGATTATGACTTCTGAATATTAACTCCTGTAATTTTCTTCAAAGAGACCTACATGTTATTGTAAATCCATTTGGCTTTCTCTAGTTAACTCGTAATCCTGTTACTCAGGCTGATGGAGGAATTTAAACTACTGTTCTCTGCTTGATTTAAGTTAGAGGCACATGCTTCCCTTTCAGTTGTTAGACAGTCTCAGCCCAGTTATTTGTGCAGTAGTAATTGTACTGACCTAAAGAAGGTTATTCCAAATTTACATTGTCATAAATAAGACCAGCATTTTGCTTATTCCAGTACGTGGCCAGCATTAGCAGAGCACCTCATTTTCTATTAAATGTTTACAAACAGGAATAACAATTGCCTGTTCTCTCACTCGTTCTGTCTTACCATCTGACAAGAAAAATAGCTTTGTTTTAGAGTGGTTATTGTGCTCAGTTTGTGAATGTCAGTGAGTGATTGTGGTCTGAGAGAGTTGGGGATATGTGTGAGAGCAGTCATGAATATGTTCAGTTTCACACTTCT
The DNA here is from genome assembly GCF_964106895.1 of Numenius arquata. NCBI lineage: Eukaryota > Metazoa > Chordata > Aves > Charadriiformes > Scolopacidae > Numenius > Numenius arquata. The sequence goes on along the minus strand of NC_133579.1, from coordinate 40,439,312 downwards.
GCAGAAGTATCTAAAATGTGGAAATTGGTTTCACATTCAGTTTTCCAGTTCACTTTTGCCTTTAGTGGGAAGATGTAATGTCATCTAGACAGTCATCCTCTGAAAGTTTGGTCTCCTGTACACATATTTTTTAACTCGGCTCTATTATCTGGTGGCCAAGCTCGCTCTGGCCTGTGTTTGGCTGCATGTTATAGAGGGTACAGAAAAAAACATGTTCGGGGGAGAGGCAGTGCTGCTAGCTAAGCAGGTGAACTGCTCGGGGAAGTCTTTGCTTCTAATGGGACAGAAATGTTTCTTCTGCAGCTTTCTTGGATTTGTTCTTTTACTCCTCATACAGTTCATTTTGATACAGAAATAAGCATTGGGTGATTCACTGAGACCTTAAGAGCCTAAGGTATTTCATAGCTCATGTCTAGAAATTGACATTTGTCACCGTAGACATTTGCATATCAAATTTGAAAAGTATAAAAGGGTGCCAGTGCTGAGGCCTGACTCAAAAGTCTGTATTGGGTATTCTGCACCATGGAGACCAGAAAAAATTTTGACACATATTGCTCTTCTGGTAGTCTTTCTTAATCTTAGCTTTATCAGCAGCATTTACCCTTGTACTGCTTTAAGCTAAGCATTGTTAAACTTGGAAGGTATTGCTGATCAGTATGGCAGGAAAAAGTGGCTATCGTAAAAAGCTGCCATGCAGGCTCCTAGTGGTGTTTAATACATTCGCAAATAGTGTAGGAAAAAGGAGTGAGCCTTGAAGAAAAACTTTCAAGTAAGGGTTTGATAATGGAGGAACAATTACAAATGTACAAATTGTACAAATTACAAATTGAGCACTCCCTGCTCATTTGATAAACCTCAGTAACTGATGAAAGCAATTTGACTATCAAACATAGATCATTTTCGTCCTACCTGCATGGTATCAAATGTTCAACTATGCTGTATTTCCCCTTTCTCTTATCTCCTTGTTTTCTATACCAGTCCGTTCCCTCCTCTCACTCCAGCTAGACCCTTGGATGTGACCACCCAGTTTCAGTTACATGAACTGAATCTCTCAATAAATTAGAGGTCTTAATTGTGCTAGATGATACTGATGCAAGAAGTCCTTAATCACTGTCTGCAAGTGGTTTCTCTAGGAGTTTCCTCTAGACTTCATTGTTTTGGGGCTCCAAATATATTTTTGTTTATGCTTTGCATGCAGCTTAAACTTCTGAATGTGCATTTTTTACTTGAGGAATATTGAAGTGTGAACACCCCATTTGTGTCTTGAACTAAAACCCATCCACCTGAGAATCATGGTGCCAATAAAACTAGGAGGACGCTAATGCTCAGTGTGTGCAGTCACATAGTCACTTGTTCCTGAATAAAAAAGTCAATCACAAATTTTAGAAGTTTTATTTAAGGGCTAGTGTTCAGAACATATCATAGAAAATTAAGAAACAAGATTTTGGCCTAGATTTATCATTTAAATTCAACTGAAATGCTGCAGACTACTAATGGCAAAGGTGGCACAAATGGGGCTAGGATGGGGGAACTTTACAGAAGAAACGGGAGTGTGTATGAAGACGTGTTTTAATAATTTGAATAGGCTATTAAATAGTTACATTTTTAATCTTTTAAGTTTTGGCTTTTTTTTTTTTTTTACACCCTTAAAGGGTGACATAGGATTTAATAGTGATAAATTCAATTGAACCCCATGAAGATCCAAAAGCTCTTTTAAAAAATGTTTATGAAACTATAAAATACTAGGGCAGATGATACTTTCTATGGACTCAAAATAAACTGATACAGTATCAGAGAAAAACAAATCTTAAAATGCTGTGATATTGTTCCTTAAAAGTTTTTGTTGACTAAATGTCAAATGACAAATGTTGTTTTGCCAGACTGGAGTTCCCCGGTACTTGATGCTCCCATGGGTTTGGCATAGGGCATTACTCGGTATTTCTGAACTTGAGGCCCTGAGTACATACCAACTTTTCATTTGACTCGGCTTGCATGGTAAAGGGTTTTTTTCAGCTGCAAGTCTTGTGTAATTATCGCTTCTAATTGTTTGCATTGTCTTTGTTTTGGGATTTCTTTGCCTGCTTTTGGAATTTATCACCATCCAGTGAGAAGGACACTAAAGAGCGGACTGACACCGGAAGAAGCCAAAGCACTGGGCCTCATCAGCACCTCCGAGATGCAGGTTTGACGTCCCAGGGGTGGCAATGAGAAGAGCCATCTATCTGAAGCACACAGGCTGACAACCCTTCGGTGTGGCATTGACCTGCCAGCCTCCTCTGCTGCTCCCAACGTCCTGTCCTCTGTTAATTCCATTCTAATAAGCAACAACAGCGAAACCCCACAGCCAGGGCAGAAGAAGGCTGCGGCGCAGCTCAGCTGGACATCCGGACAGTAACTGAGGAAGCGTTTGAGTGCTTGTAGGTGAACGCATATGGCTGCTTCTTCTCTCATGGTGTGTTGATGTGGGTAGGAGGGGTCTCTCTCTGAGTTATCTGTCATGTGAGCTGTATTTATGTTGGCTTTCCTTGTGCCCTGTTTTAGTCATTGTAAATGTTTGGCATTTTGTCAATGCAAGGAACAGTCCTTAAGGAGGCAAAATAACTCCTGTTACAGCAACCCCAATTTTCCTGAAGCAGATTCATAAGCAAAGATGCACAGTTTGTGCAGCCCTGGGGTTTGGGGTTTTTTATTATTATTATTTTGCCACCAAAGAATGTAAAAATGTACATGTACCTCTGTATATGTACAGAATGAATGTGTGGACAGGTGTGCATGTATCTATACACATACAGTAATGGTGTGAAATCATGCTCCTGCTGAAGATAGCTGGACTATGATTTTCACTCTGGGGCTTTACTGTTCCACCTGGACAGGAGGAAAAGAATGTCTTTTTGTAGGAACTCAATGTTACTCAATGGGATTCACCCTGTGGGGCAGGAGATGGCCTGCAATACAAGTGGAAAATTTAGGGTTGTGAATTCATGTGTATTAATACACACTCATACTGTACATAGCAGCATGCACACAGAGGAGAGGACGCAGAATACCTCCCTCTTGTTGAGCTATGGCTGTACTGTGCATTTGTACAGTTTCAAAGAGATCTCTGCCAACAGTTTTACATACTCTATAAATGCATTCAGATGCTAAGATCAAGAAGTTTTGTTCACTTGTCTGTGCCCTTCATGCTGCTTTTCTCTGCTGCAAGGTAATGTGGTGGTGATTTTTTTTCAAACTAATGGATCTGAATATGAAATGGCCCTGCTAAAAGCCTGCTCTGTTTTTGCTGTTCTTTACTCTCTTTTTTGTGATGATCCTTGATGCAAGTGAAGAGAGTGCCACAGTGAACACTCCAATATGTTTGCCCTTATCTCGCTGTTTTATAACTGACTTTTATAACTGCCCTCAGCATGCGTGTTTGAAGAACCTTTAGTCAACTCATCTGCCTTTAAGTGGAGGACATATACAGCAGAGAAGATGAATTGAACACAGTCACCCTAGCCAGCGCTGAAACACTTTGAGGAGAACTGCAAATAACCGTAACATAAAAGGGAATTTTTTAAGCCAAAGTCTGTATATGACCAGTTGATCCTCAAGGATGCACAAGATTATCTCTTTCCATTGCCTTAGCCTCTAAGATTAAGGGTGTGTCTGCACAGCAGTAACAGCTGAGGCTTCATTGAAGCTAGTTAACTGGGAAAGTGCAGCAATTTATTCATGGTAACAGGGTTTTATTTTGGCTGCAAAACACACTTGAAAAGTAGGATTAATTAATAGTCTATGCTGGGCTCCTAATGCCATAGCTGTGTTGCTTCTGGCACCCAAGCTAGGTCGGGTATGTCAACAAGTTATTCTACTCCGCTCTCATTAAGGACAGGATAATCAATGAAGATTGTTAAAGATAGTTGAACCAAACACAATAAGCCTTTGAAACCTCGGTCATCCATCACATTGCATTGAGCACAGCATCCAAGTGATGAGAGAACCAGGTAGCTGACAACATTGCAATGAGATCTGTGGTGGAACATCTTAGCTATGCTGTCCTTTCCTTGATCGTAACATTTCATTCTTTATTTGCCATCGCCTTGGATCTTCACGTGTCAAAGTCCGTGTGTAAAAATTATGAGCAATGGTTCTTAAGGATAGCATTGAGTTTGATCTGGTTTTCCCCTCAGCTTGTTAAAAAGTCAATTGTACAAGTAGATAGAAGGCAGTAGTCGTGAATTAATAAAGTGGGTTGTATATTTGAAAGCAACGTAAAGGAGGAAGCTGGTTAGGAAACAGAAAGTAGTGGCATATAATTAATTTCACTGTAAAATAAGCGAGACCCATGAGCATCTGGATTTTAAAGTGGATCTTTATGTGCTGCTCATTATGGACTTTTTAAATCTCTCTTAAGGATGCTTAGAACAAAGAAACGAAGGTAATGGGGGTTTGTGGAGGTCTTTGAGGTCAGAAACAAGAGGAAGACACCCTGAATGTAATGGTCATGTTGAACTGTGATACTTGCTAAGTGATAATAGAAGCAAAAGTGCAACAGAATGCATTTATGCTGCCAGAGGTCCTATATTTGATTGGAGGGAGAAAATCAAACAAGTTTTTAAAACTGAATATTTTAATTAAAATATGCTGAATGTGCAAAGTAGGTGGCTGTTGGTGACCACTTGCTAACAGGAAGCAAATTTGTGTTTCATTTAGACATAGTACAGCATCTCTGTCTGAAACATAACATAGCTGATGAATTACTAATAGTTGGGCATATGTATTTTCCAAGAATTGTGCAAAAATTGTGCAAAACTTCATATGCTCCTTATCGAGGAAAAAATTAAATATGGGGAGAGGGGTTAGTATAAGTTCAGGAAAAAAAGCCGATTTCTTTCAGGTTCTCTGGATGCAGGTGTCTTGCGTGTGAAGCATATTTATCCTTGTCTATTTTTCCATTATGTTTTTCTGTATTTTTGCCTAAGTTCCTGCTCTCTATCTGTAAAACTGATACCAGTTTTTCTGAAGGATAACTTGGTCTTGTTTATGCAGTAGTGTACAGTCAGATTAATTCCACTGTCCTCAGTGTTTACTGCAACAAGATGATCAAGCACAGTAACAATGGAATAACTACAGAAAAGATTTCCATTTTGGTTCACGATAAAACTGGCCAGCGGCCCAATGTGCAAACCTGTAAAGTGACAGTATTTCCTCCGGAGTCTGCTAGCATGTCCTGACTGTGGGAATAACATTTGTTCCCCTTCATCTAACTAGTGGATTCCAGATGAAATGGAGGAATTGGTTATATTTGCATGCCTTTGTCTGTCTGTCTAATCAGGTTGTAACATTCAGGATTTGAGTTGCTGCCTGCTCCTCCATCATCAAAAGAGCTGACCATAAGGATGGAACAGTTGTTTTAAAATGTGTGTGAGATACGCAGTGGTTTTGTGACAAATATAAAGGTCTTGGAAACATGATGTAGTAACGCATGTTCCGATTTCTCACTTAGAGATCCATGAGGGCTGTTTTTAAACACTTACAGCCATAATAACTACCTCTCTTCTCTTTCTCATAGTACCAGTCAGCTGCACTGTAGCGCCCAGAGTTTTCTGTCTCCACCAAGCTCTCAGAGTTGCTGCTGGTGTTCATTTCAGCACCCATCTGCTGCCAATAACTTGTCTGTCCATCTACCACCATAATGCCTTCCTGATTTGGATGCTGAGGTAAACTTTAGCATATGAAATGGCCACCAAAGGGAAGCTATCCTAATTTCCTTTCATCTCCCTTGGTGTTTAAAAGCAGACTGCATACAAATACTTTGTATCCCAACTGAGGGATAACTTTCAGTAGCAGTTATGTGGCTGCGGTGAAGGAACAGCCCCAGGGAATGCTGTATGCCACGATCAAGTGTGAAAGATCCCTCACAAAAATTAAATTCATCACTCTTCACCTTTCAGTAAGGCCGGGCATCAGGCTCATGGATTCCAGATGTTTTATAGCCCCTTGGCTGCTACATTTGACCCTTCTGTTTGATAGATCCCTGTCCATAATCCAAAATCAACAAAAAAATGGTGGTTTAGTGAGGGTCTTTCTTGCTTTGATAAATACTGGAAACAGCATCAGAAGCAGTTTTCAAAATACATTTCTTTTTCTCTTTTGACCCCCTTTTATTGTAAATCCCTGTAGTGATTGACTCTGTCAGCAAAATAAGGCATCAGATTTGTAGATAGACAAGACTTTGGCTTTAGCTTAATAGAAAGTCACATGTGATAAGAGTTCATGCCCTGATTTAACAGAAATTTGGAGTCAAGAGTCTTGATGTAACAGAACGGCAAGGGCCTCCTTCAAGGTGCTCCATTCCCCCTCAAGGTACTAGATAACATGGTAGGACAGCACCTTAAATCCCTGGTGTGCTATGCTGTAAACATACCCTGGCGAACGCTAAAAGCCACTGAAAGGTCACAAGTGATGACTACAACATCTACTGCAAACCTAAGGGGCAGGATGCCACTGTAGGTGCAGTAAATGGTTCCTTTTGCCAGGCATCGGCTCTACACCAGCGTCCCCAGCAGCATAACAACAGCCAGCATCCATCCAAAATGCTTCAGAAACCGTTTGACGGATGGTGGCGGTGTGGATTCAGGTGTGCCTACACTGTGTGGTTATTGTTTTTACAATGCTTTGATGTCATTGAGATGAAATGGGGGAAAGGTGGCAGCCTACCAGTCTAACGTCCTTTATCCTCCCGCTACGACTGGGACGTGGCAGGGACGTGGTGTCAGACAACCATGAGCATATTCCTCTCTTTTTCACTCCTGAACGTTCACTACACACGTACCACTCCTCTCGTTACCCTTCAGGCGGGTTGTGCATGTGTGCTCAGGCAGGGCCTGACCTTCTGCCATGTTGGGATGATGGCTCTGCCTTTCCAGCATCGGGATGCAAGGAACACTTCTCTAAGCTCTAAGGACTACGACTGTTGATGCTTCTCCGCAGGGAAAACTGCCAGGTACTTGCAGACCCTGAAAGAAAATAAACCGAAGCATTTTGGAAAGAGAAAATGTTTGGTTATGGGCAACTGTTGAAAGTGATTTGCAAACACTTGAACAACTTGTAAAGCCTACCTTCCTTTTTTTTGAATGGGGCAGCAATTGGCTCAGTTGGCATTTCAGATGCGATCCCAAGAGGTTTTTGGCAAGCAGTTTAATAGTTACATAGCAAGTGATTCAAGGAGTTTCAGAGATGTTGTATAGTTTTATGTTTACTCAAAAAAAATTAAAATTATTTCTAATTAGTCCATTTCACATTGAGTGGCAGATAGATATATTTTGTTTAATCACTATCTAATACAGAGGCTTCTGTGAAAGAAAAGGTTTATTTGTAGCATTGGGTGCATTTCTCCTTTTTAAAGACTGTCTTTGCGCCTATAGTGTCCTTTTATTGTGAGCTGGGAATTGTAAAAAAATGTGAAGTAGAAAAGGACGTGTTTCTTAGACAAAGGAGAAATACTGTAAAATTGTGTAAATGTCCCTACTCATGTTTTTTCGTGTTCTGTGTAGCATAGTGTAAAATAGGCTTTCCAGCAGTGTTATTCTGTGAATTGTAATTTAAAAACCAAGCCATGCATGGTCAGAGATATTATCTACAGGTCCTTCTGTTTGGTTGAGTTTTTGGTTTTGTTTGTTGTTTTCTCATTTTAGGTAAATTTGTTTTATGTTAAATTCAATTGTCCATGAAACTGCATTTTTTGTTTCTGAGTTTTATTTCATAAAGAACTTGAATTACTCTTTTAATATTTTATTACACATGAAGCTCACCTACCGTTTGTATTGATCCCTCAGAAGCTTTTTCACGTTTAGTATAAACCAGGGGGATTCTTTTTAACACACCCCACATTTGCCTCTTCTCCCCCACTTCCCTGTTTTACTGTCTGGAAAGATGCAGTCACACTTCTATTTTTTTTTCTGTGCCATGCAGGGTCAATATGGAAAACCGACCGCAGACCTGTGTCCAAAATTTCTTGATATAAGTAGTTAAAAAGCTCACCTCTACAGCATTATGTAAACACATCTTGCAATAAAGCTTTATAAAGCACTGACTGGGCTGGTTCTGGTTTTGTTGATGAAGCCAATCATGGGATCTTTGGTGGGAAATGGGTGGGAAAGGAGGAGGGGCGTAGGTTGGTTTTCCCATATCCTCTGAGTACCTGCAAAGCCACCACGTGGACAACAAAACAGCTGCCATTAAACTGTCTGGGTGGTCTGATCATAAAAAGCTGATCTTTTACCCCTTGTTTCACAGTTTCAGCCTAATTCCTAATCTTGAGTGAAGAAAATGAAAATGCGTCTCTGGTTCTCAAGGATTTCAGTAATCCAGCCCTACAAATCCTCACTAAACGTACAGGGTTCCTGCTTGCTGCCATTGGCTTGGAGACGGTTCCTGTCTTAAAAATACTGTGTGCACAGAGTACATTGCATGAAGGTATGAGATTTATAGAAGCAAATACAAATAAAATGAAAGACTACCTGTGTGCGGGGGAGCATTTCAGATTGCCTCTGCACCAAGACGTGAAACACTTGCTGTGTCTGCCAGCACTCCATAACTGAAAAGGTGGCCAGTAAACGAGACGTGCCTTTAACTTGGCTGAAATACATTCCATGCATCACCCTGGTATGTAATTTTCTGGTGGCCACCTAAAAGTGTGCCTGGACTGGCAGTGGTCTTGCAATTTTCTCTATTTGCTGGTGTCTGATTCTTTCTCTCCTTTTCTTTTGATGTCCCAGCGCTTGAGAGAGACTGAGTTGACAAAGGGGACATCTCCGGCCCTACGGAGGGTGAGCCGTAGCACAGGGACTCTCACAGCTTCAGTGACTACAGTGAAGAGGGCAAAGTCACACGTAAAACCTTAAAGTGCTCAGATTTCCACTGCTAGTGCTGCAACAAGCTACTCGCAAGTAATTGCTCTTTGGAGTTGCACGTATAACAACGTCAAAATACATTATTCAAAGACAGCTACACGTGCTTATAGTGGCATCCTGAAAGGTAAAGTAGATTAACTGAGAGAGAATTTTCACCTATGGTTTCTGAGATCATAGGAGCTGGTATAAAATGCTAGGTATGTAAGCCTCCGTAGGGAAAAACACCACCTTCCTCCTTTTTAATTACTTTTTAAAGTTATTTCAAATAAAAAAGATGCCTTTTGGGATATGGCTGCATCCCTGAAACAGCTGCTTAGCAATCCAGATGCCTGGTGTAAAGTCTAGAGGATGAAAGGCTACTAGCCAGAAATGTGGTAATGCTTTTTAAAATAAATATATAAACCAAGTTTATTGGCCAGACACTTTTCTATCACAGCATATCCATTAGCAATTCTAAATTCCAGATGTGCAATGACAATGTGTACATATATTTTTCAGACCTGGTGCCCAGTCAGAACTCATATGTTGTCACAGAGAAGGCTCTGGCCTGTAGTCAGGGAACGAGTAAGTATGCAGATTATCCATTGCACAGCTGCATGCCCTGGTTTATAGACCCTTCAGAACAGTTTGAGAACACACAACTGAAGAAAAAAAATACATTTTTTTCCTATTAAAACTTCTCCAAGTTTTCTGATGGGAATGCAGTTTGGAAAAGGGAGAGGGCTGTTCTTGAAGCTTTACCTCGTGCGAGTTCCTTTGCAGGAAATGAAGAACGACGGCTGTACTCCATTAGTCAACTATCTGATGAGACAGACCTCTGCTGGGAAATCCTGAAAGGAACACAGTCTACGTGAGGTGTCACGCCAGTGAGGGCCTCTCTTCCTACCTTTTCCTGAATGATTTTTGAGCAGGACTCAGCCCTCTGCAGAGGTGCTGTGCTGCATAATACTGCTTTGCAGTTCCTGGGAGTGAGAAAGGGCTGTTCTCCTCCCAAGTGCCCACCACTCTCTCACCGCTCCACCAAGCTCACTGTCTTGCTTGAGCCAAGTCAAGAGCCTTTCATTTATTATTTATCTGGATCTATCTGCAAAACACCATGGAGTGTGTCAATGTACAGAAGACGTGCACCAGCACTGTGGAGAGTGAGACTCTTTTGGTGTCCCAAATGGGACTCCCAGCATCACCGGCCACATCCTGTGCCATTACTTCTGTAATGATGACCAGAAATGCTTTAAGCGTATGTTAAAATCTTACAAATAAGTTTATAGCCCTCTGTTGGTGAGTGTTCAGATCTTTCAGCCTAGACAACAGACAAAATGACTAGTCTTAACATTAATATATTTTCCTTTGTTTGATCCATACTTAAGGTAATACAAGAAGAGCAGCACTTAACAAGAAACATCGAAAAAGAAAATAACAGTGAAATCCAACAACACTTGAAACTGGACAAACTTGAAGGCAAAGGTGAGGTCAAAGCCATGTCATAGCCTCCAGTAAACATTGTGCTGGATCTATCTCAAGGCGACATTAGCCAAGCCTGTCTTGGAAGAACACCGCACTTGCTAAACAGCAGTGGTTTGAAATCTTCTGTCTGGTACGGGGACCACAAAGCCCTTCCAGAGCCTGGCAGGGCTCAGGTGAGGAGCCGACAGGTGGCAAAGGCTCTGGAGTGTATCCGTCACTGCAAAGGTGCGGGAATTTATTTGGCATGTGCCGTGACTGCATGTTGGATATAAATGTTTGTACTAAAAACCTTACAGTAACCTGTGAAAATACATTTCATGCTGGTATCCAAAAGCTACAGCAGGGTGAAAATTCTCCTTTTTAATAAAGCAATGAAATATTCAGACTCTTGAACGAGAGCTCAAAAAAAAAAAATGAATTCTCCTTCCATCCTTGTCCAAACTTCCTATAAATATGCACTGGAAGGCTTAAATAATCTTGGCAAGATATAGCAGAGGAAAATTATTGTTAAAAAAGAGGCCCTGAATATCGTTTCAACAAACTTTTTCCCCACATAAACTTATGGAAAATTATTGACCTCATAGTGAAGTCAAGAAAGAAGGAAACCTCTTCCTGCAAAATGCCACAATACCTATTTGAACACAAAGTAACCTGCCTTCACATACGTTTGTCTGGAACACCTCCCAGGTATGCTGTGTTAATTATAGGGGAAAATAGCTGTGCAGGTTATTAAATTAATATCTAAATAATCACAGTGTCAACAGTGATGATCTATATAAAGCTAGCTGTGAATATAATCATAAAGAAAGTGTACTGAATATCAGGCAGTAGTGACCAAAGCCAAATGAAAATTTGATGCTATTGGCTCTGTGAGCAGTGGAAAGAGTCTGATGGACTTCAGTGAGGTTGAATCAAGCCACCGAAGATAATTCTTAGGATGTTAAACTTGATGGAAAATGGAATTGTTTCTCTGACAAAAAGGCCCTAAATCTTTTTAATCTCACCAGTTTCACTTGGGAATTTTCTTTCAAAAAAAGAGAGCACACTATAGCCTGAAAACCAAAAGTGAATCCTTGTTTCCAGAGAAATTATCTCAAAATGTGTTCACGTTACAAGCATGTGGGGCAAAACACAGCTAGCATCCAAAATTATATAGTCTGGAAATTCTACATCTTTTTAGAAGCCAAAACACTGCAAAGTCTGAAAAAAAAAACAACCTGGAGAAGTAAAGCGCAATTTTTTTATTTTTTTTTTTTTCTATGGAACATGAAAACCATTAAAACTCCTCATAGGAAAATAAAATTTTAGTAGAAACTCTATCATTGTTACAAAATTCTTTAGCATGTCTTTACAGAAAGACACTGGTAGATGGGTTACTAGAAACTAGTAAGTTTAAGAATTTAATAACTACTTAAGTCTGAAGAACTACCAGTATAAGAAGTTTCTTGCCATGCAATTTTGCTTAAGGTACTAGTTCCTTCTCCAAACCTGCATCCTCCATCCAATGTTAACTTACACCATCTTTGGGGTTTTTTTCTTTGCTATGATGGGGATGAGTTGGTTGGCATATAGAATGATGTGTTAGTTGCTTATTATTCAATAATATCCTGTAAATCTTTCTAAAGGTAATCAGGGTATTCATAAAATTGTGATTACTTGATATTAGTTAATATGAGTGGGCATTACATTAAGGTATGTAAAAGCTAAATATTTGTATGTTCAAATACCACTCAGCAACATTATATAAACTGTTTGCGGGGAGTGCATCTGTGTGCATATTTATGCTTATGGCACATCACAAGTGGATTTTTAAATATGCAAGTGGATTTTGTAATCTGGTAACTTGTTCTTTTGACTGCTGAGGATAATTTTGCAAGGTGGAAAGGCAATGAGATGGTTATACAAGTGGTTTAACTTGTGCCAAGTATTTATTGGTAAGGGAGATTGACAGTGTCAGAAATTAGCAAGGCTTATTGCTCTTTGTATCTTTCAGAGCATGAGCTCTCCAACCAGCGATGAGGCAGAAGACCTAGTACGCTGGGATATGGATCTCCTGAAGAATGAGCAGCGGTTTGTTACCTGTTTCTTGCACCTTCTTAGTGTTCCTCTTCTTAGTGTTCTTCTACAATCACAACTTTCATGTTAAGATGTCATAAGCTCACAAGGTCCCAGTAAAGGGGAACACTGAGGCACGTGTGAAAACTCAGACTCTATCAAAGAGGGCTCCTCCCTGCGGGAAGGACACTGGGGGAGAAGGAATGAACTAATTTGGGGAAAAAAAAAAAAAAAAGGAAGTAACATCAACACCCATATCAGCAGTACAGGGTAAGAATAAGTGAGAGAAAGCCTTAATGACAAAGACAAGATTCTTATTTTGATATACAGGTGAACCCAACAAAGAAAACCAAAGAGATCATTTTAGCAGCAACACTTCAAGTGTTGGACTAAGTGAAGCAGAGACGCAGTACTAAGTTTGAAGGCCGGGAAAGGGATGTTTAGATGAATATGCAAGGTAGAAAGGCTGTCTTTTTTTAATTCCATATTAATTCCGTATTAATTAAACTACATGAAAACAGGAAGGGGATGGGTTATTACCTGTGTGACTATAAGGAGAGAAGAGTAGCGTTTATGAAGAGAGTGGATAAGAAAGGGGGCATCATACATTTCCCAAGTGTTAAGTGTATTTGCCTTAAGCAGGCTATCTAAAATCTGTTTTAAGAGAGTTTGGTAATTTCCCAGATATCTTTTTTGCAGTGAGTACCAAAAGTATAAATGCAACATAAATGAGGGAAGGGTCACAGAAAGGAGCCCCTCTGGACCTTGCTGCCCTCAGACAATCACAAATTACTTTAGTGTGTGGCAACGAGCGCGTCACCTCTTGGGCTATAGTAAAACCCTGACTGGGGTACAGGGGGTAAGCTGTGGTTCAGCTGGTGTTGCACCTCTGTCTTTGGCAGAAGGAGCTTGGATTCCTCAGCCTCTGGGATCAGTGTACAGGACTCTTGCTGGGTTGAGAATCATCGGCTTTGTGGCTTGTGACTCTCCTGTTGTCAATGTCTGTATTAAAATAGCAGTGGGCACAGAAATGGCCAGCAATTCTCCTTGGTAAAGGATACTCTTCCCTTTTCCTCGTATAAAGTAGCCTTAGGGCTCCTTCAATTAACATTCTGTACCCTTAGGATGGCTAAAAATATTGATACAATGCTACTTGAATTGACAAGGGCAAGGACTAGAGCAAGTTGGAGGCTGCAGACAAGATGCCAAAGACTCTTTTAAGCAAGAAAGCAGAGAGAACCCTCTCATCTCAAGGGGTGTTGAATATTGTGGAGATGGCTGCCCTGTGCTTTACATTGCACAAGACTTTGGTAAGAAATATTTCAGTCATCAGCTGGGAGGATTTTGCAAATCCATGCCACTGAGGTGCAGTGTATCTCCCCTAAACAAGCAGATATTACGTGTAGGGTTGTGTTGGTGGTTCTGAACACTCAATGAAACAGCAGTTGGTTACTCCCCCCGTAGTCAGAGATCTCATAAATGTCACTGACAGAATCTTTGGTTAAACTTGGGATTGTTTTCTCCTTTGTCAGTCACTCCTTCTCCACCCTGATGAAGTTATTTTCTCTCAATAAACTGTCTGGGTCAGCAGATACAGGCGAAGTTTAATGCAATTCATCCCCAGCTGCCAACACTGATCAGAGGAAATAGGAAGATGAGAGTCAAATAGCTCTGTGGTCTCCCCAGTCAGACTGTTAGCAGCTTAGCTTTCTCCTTGGCAGTGAAAAGGGTGTAATTTTGGAGAGAAAGCTGGCTTAATGCAATGCAGAAAATGTGTATGTTTTCTGCATATAAAGACCACAATTTGCAGGAAACTCTGAAAAAGCTTTACAGAAGGTATATTGTTCCTGACAACATTGCCATCTTTACAGTATTCAGAGATAGTTTTCTTGCAAAGTCAGAGTATGAAGAGAAAAAATAGCCCTGAGAAATGTTTCTTACTCCAGGTAGGTAGCAGTTGGCTTTCTCTTTGATCACCATAAAAGTTCCAGGTATTCATTGTCCTATGTTTTTGTTTCTGTTAATTCTTGGCAAAAGATTCCAGGAATTCATTGCACATGACCTACAAGTTTCCTTGTGTGGTGTCTGATGCCACAGTGCTGACCCAGGAGTAAAAACAGACCCCTCAGAGCACACCCCTGATATTTCCCAACTAATACCGCTGTGCCTCCCTTTCTGTGCTTCCTTCCTGGGATCTGGAAATAAGGAATTCACTACAGGTTATTGGGTTGAAATACTAATTTTCTAATTTTAGCTTAATATCTAATACTGAAAATACTGCTAGCAAAAGAGGAAGATAAATAAGCCAATGCTCTTTGCTATGTCATGCAGAATTTTTTTTTTTACTAGGTTCTATGGTTATGTCACAGACAAACATAGGTACATTGAAACGAAGAACTTGAATGTAAAAGTCATCAGGAAACTCAGAATGTTAAAGCGCAGAAGATAAAAAACAGGGAAGCAGGGAGGAGGAATTATGGAAATATGGAATTATGTTATTATGGAATCCAGTCTGGGAATTTGAAGTAACTTGATGAGGAAACTAAAACCATCAGTGTTTGGAAAGGTAGTCAGCCTTGATGACCTTCCTCCAAAAAAAAAAAAAAAGAAAAAGAAATTTTAAATAATATGTTTCTGTGTTTTCAAACAAAATTCAATTTTTTTAAGTGCAAAACATACATTAGTTCTGAAATTCTGATAAATAGAAAATAAAGTGTTAAGAATCTGGAAAAAAAAAAAAATCCAGATTTTCATTTTCAAAAATTTGAAGTGTTTTACTTTATTTATACTGATTAAGACCCCATGACTGTTCTAATACCTCAAAGGTATTAATGGGACATAAAATTCACTTTCTGTTAAGTTATGGAGTGATAGATCGGAAAGCCAAGCCAGTCTAGATATGAGGACATAATGGAACATGAATTGCTCATATAAAGGAATAATTGCTTATTATCTACACTTTGCTTATTGACATATCTTCACTGGGAATTTGAGACCTAGAAAAACTGAAGTTGAAAGAAAAAAGGTCAAATTTAGAAGTCTATGTTCACTAGACTGCAAAACTGTTGATATCCAGCAGCAAAATCAAGTAAGCCAGACTTCCATAAGTCATCTCTTCATTTAGATTAATAAAATATGGAAAACTATAGGTAACACTAGTGCTTCAAAAAGAGTATAAGATGCTACTACTAATACCCATACTCATGGTAAGAGTTCAAGAACTCTCTCAGAAAAAGGGAGTTTAAAACAGATTGCTCTGGTATGTGTTTGGACTATGTAAATGGATGTACAATTTTAGAAAAGGTGCTGGATTAAATTTTGTAGGCAATTATATCTATTCAGCTCTGTTGACTTGACAGATAAGCAGCAAACAGAATTTGAGTTTCAAGTAGTACTCCTCTATTCTGATATCATATGATTCTCTAACACTTTTATGAGCTATAGGTTTAAGTTGAAATTTCACTTCACAGCACAAACCGATGGAGAAGAGGATTTCTTCCTTCTGCTTTGAACCACATTAGACCTTTTTGCAATCTGCCTATTGGAGCTGTAAATGCATTTCAGAGTAGACTGTCGTACCATTAGATAAAGAACGGTTTATATAACGCTTAGTCATGGTTACTTATCAAGAGCCCAGTTGAATCAGACTGAAGGATACTTGCACTCAGTATGATTACGGTATAAATGGCATTTTGCTACAACAATGAGGAAAAGAGGCAATCTTTGCTTGCTCCCATTATAAAATGTGAATGCAATCTTGAGTGCAATTATGTCAGAAAAATTCTGGCTGTTATTAAAGCCTACATTATTGTTAAATGGATTTTCCACTATAGATCCTTTTCTGAGATGTTTTGAGTTTGTAGCACATCATAGCAAATGACTTCTTAAAAAATACGTGATCCTTAAGAGCAGCCCTGTCAACATTTCAGATGTTGTGACCAACCAATTCAGTTCTCTTAATTGAGAGGACTGTGGTTGAAGGATTAACTGCCTTGTGGCATGTGTTTTCAAAGTCTTTACTTATACTTGGCAGAAATTACATTATCCACAGCTTTGGAAAGAACTTTTGGCTGAAGATTCTGGCTGTGATGAACCTCATGAATATAGTTATGCCCAGAGGGTAATTGGAGTTGAAGTAGACCACGAGACTTTGGAGACTTTTTTTTTTTTTCTTAAAATGATGATAGTATTCTCTGTGTGTCACCTCTAAAGTTTTGAAGTTCGTGCATGAGGCTACAAAATATCCCTGCCATCTGAAATGTATGTCTATTAGATTATAATGGTCTGATTACCGCTGATCCGTCAGTGAGAGTAGTCCCAACTGCTACAATTTCAGCATCTGTGTAAACAAGAGGTTTAATATTTAATTGTAGACCAGTTGCCTCTCAATACAATGAGCCAATGGCTATTTGAGCACATAACTGTTTGCCCAGATGTTTATACAGTGCAGCTGAACTGAAAAAAAACAAACCAAACCCAGCCCAACAAAACCAAATAATTCTAGAAGAAGGTCCTGAAAACTCTCCCAGGGACTGTGGGTGTATTTCACACCGTATTATACTGCATGTTTGATTACCTTCTCATCAGGGAGACTTCTGAAAAGCAGAGCTCATGTCACATCTCACGTAGGTGGCAGGACATCTCAAATTCTCCAGACATCACCTGGAGGAGCACCTAGTAGAGACAGGCTAGAGCGCTTAGGCAAGGTTTTATGAAGTTGAAAGGCAGCTGTTGTTAAGTGAGTGGCACTCTCTCTGTTTATGCTGCAGGTCATATTTTGGCCAGTGACAAGCAGGTGACCAAATTTTGCTGTGGGTGTATGTGAGTAGCTCCTGAAAACATGAGGAGAGCAGAGAATGTGTGTCTGAAAGAAGGGCTTAACTGTGGGCTTTAGAGCATGACAAGTCCAGCTCAGAACAGGTAATCAGCATTTAGCATAAATGAATATTGTTCTTTACACCTACTCAACCTCTAAGATGTGCCAGCAAAAGATCTGCATGCATAAAAACACCTTTGAAAACAGGCATCAACAGCACATGGGGCTTGGCACTGTATAGGTAAGCAAGGCAGGGGCAGTTCTTGCCTTGAGGAGTTAAAAAAGATGTGATGATGCATTTGCTTTGCTTTGCACGATAGCCAAAAATCAAGTAACTGCAGCTGCCCTTATTTTACTAGAAGAGCCATGGAAAACAGTTATGGGATGTGGAGTAGTGATGGGATGGTTCAATCCACTTGCAGGTTACGACAGCACCTTTACCTCATATGGCAGGGAATATCGCAGGATGGATATTCCACGTGCGAAATGGATGGGACTGTGGCTCTAACTACCACTGGTCACAGACGTAGCTCTGCGATTTTAATGCTTTGTTGTCAGGTGTAGATCCATGTGTTCACTTTGACACTAATGTGTCAATCACTGCTGCATTGATATCCTACTCTGTTGCAATATGGCACATCAGAAAGCCAGTTCTTAATGCATTTGAAGTGCTCTGTTGATGTTTTACAGCATCCATTTGTATTGAAATGAAATAGAATGCATTTTAAAGAGTTAAATACCTTCCAGAATGCCTAATATAGATTATATCTGCTTCATTACTTTTATAATCCAATCTTGTTTTCTCATCAAGTAATGATCTGTAGTTTGTTTAAATGAACTGATTTCCTAGAAAAAAGCACACGTTAATTATATTACTGTCCTTGAATACCTCCAGTTGAGGCAATACAATATTATTTTTTCCATTTGTTGGGGGGGAGGCGGGGGGAGGGGAGGGGATTAAATGGAGCCTGCTATAGTCCACTGGGTTACCCCCCTTGCCCTCCCTCACTCCTGCACAGTTTGCTTTCTAGAATCCTACTGGTATTCAAAATATTATTAGAAGTTTGTTCCCTTGCACTAAAGATCCCCCAGCAAAAACTTTCAGGACTTCTGCATTCAAGATATTTGGGCCTGATGATTTTTTCATAGTTTCTCCCTTACTGAATACTGCTTAGCAGAGTGTTAAAAACTTACTTTTCTCTTATAAAAGAGTATCTCGTTCTGCTCCTTTGCAAAAGCAGAACAGAAATATTAATGCTATCCTTCTGTCTTTTCTCCATCAACATTCCCACATTAACAGTTTTACTGCTAATAAGCTATCCTGTTGCAAAGATTAACATCTAGTATATGCAAATTTCTTCTTAACATTTGTAGCTCTGCCAGTCATCATTTCTGTTTCTGCCATCATCTTTTTTTTTCATTTGACATTTATCACCTTACCACTA
This sequence comes from Numenius arquata, assembly GCF_964106895.1. Lineage (NCBI taxonomy): Eukaryota > Metazoa > Chordata > Aves > Charadriiformes > Scolopacidae > Numenius > Numenius arquata. Next base: position 40,420,635 of record NC_133579.1, on the reverse strand, counting down.
AAAAAATGATGGGCTTTTAGCCAAAGTTATCTTCTTTCCTTTTTGGAAAATCAGGAAACCTAATTATCCAATCAACAGCTCTCACAGTACTCAAAGTTTTCATTCACAGTTTTCGCTCTAAATTTTCTGTTCCACTTTTTTCCTCTTTCAAATTTTTCAGAACTAAATACCAAAAATAATATTACATGGAGCTATTCTTCCTGCATATATAAGCTGGTTATGTTCACAGTGTTTTAATATATTTTTATCTGTCATTTAAAGGTTCAAAAGTTATAAACAAAAGTTAGAACATGTTAGAAAGTTAAAGGGGCAAACAGGGATTCAGTTACTGTGAACATCGAAAAAAAATGATGGTTGTAAATAATGCACAAGGTAAGATTCTTGAAAAAATTTCTGTACTTATCTACTATGAGATTTATTGGACAAAATGTAAAATTGTAAAAATGTCAGTAATCACAATGCACTTTTTCTGAATATGGCTCCACATACATACTGTCTATCATAAACACTGTAACTACCCATTTTTCAGTCCAGTCAGTTAGATTCATACATTTTGTGACCCTATTGACTTGAGGAGAAAGTGAATTAGAGAGAGAAGTAAAACTTTAAAAGATGCATGGAGTATCAGTGTGTCCTTACAGAATGGTGTAATTGGTTTTAGTGGTCCTTACTTGCTTACAGAAGAAGGCATGGTTAAAATCTTACAAGGATATTCCAGGCTAGTATATGGAGCAAAGCTTGAACCTTCTGTATTTACAACCCTTGAGTATTTGAGGAAAAATCCTTTCATCTTGAAAGTTAGAGAGACTAAATAAGCATCTTTAAGCTATTTAATCAGCAGAGAGGGGATGTGGTGGATTACTGGGCTACACAGAACTGCATCATATTTGGAGGAGGCAGCTTTAGGAGAGGAGTGAGTAATATCAGTGCACTCAGGAATTGATGTTGAAACCAGATACAACTAAGATGATCTCCAGGGTATTCTTCCTGATCCTTTTTATTACTTTGTTGTCGAAATTGTTTTCTAATATTATTTATTGTCCCAAATATCACGTTCCCATCTCTCGAAGAAAAAAGGCTGCCCAGTCTTTTATCTTCTTCTGGTTGTATTTCTTTGTCTCATTACACATTTGTTTTTATGAAGTATTTGATCATATTTTCCAAAAATTATTTAAGCTTTGAGTATCTTTCTAAAAGATTTTTTTAGTTCAGCCAAGAAGTTGCGGGCCTCAGGCAAGAGCTATTAAATGAACTTCTGTCATCTCTACAATGACAGAAATCAGACAAGTTAACTATTGTGATGGATGTTGAGCAGGCCATAATAATGTATAAATACATTGCTGACCTTGTTATAGGGTAGTCACTGTTTGAGTACATTGATTAAGTCTAAAAAAGAGGCTGTAAGGAAAAAATGACTCAAGATAAGCCATTCCACAGGAATAGGATAATAGGAGACCAACTGGCTCCGAGAGCACTGGCGTGATTTCCTGCTGAGACTATTGGACTGGTTTTGTCTAGAAGGGCAGCAGCCCAAGAACTGACAAAAACAAAAGGACTCCCTCTTTCCAGGGAGGAGCTGGTTATTCGAGAGGGAAGTCATACTGTTCCCAAGACCCACAAGGCCCCGTATGTAGAAAGAAGGACTGTTATGAGCAGATGCACACGCACTTTTTGCTGGTTTTAAAACAATTTGAGGGGTTTCTTTTTATTCTGTCACGGCTAAGGGAGCTTCAAGCAGGTCCTAATTTGCTGTGGCCTATAAGCACATTCTTTGTTTTTGTATAATTTTCTATCCCCTCCTTTAGTAAATCTTGTTTGTAATGAAACCGCTGGGGTTATTATCTGCAGTGCACCAGCAAAGGTAGGGAGTTTCTAGAACAGCGGTGCTGTGGTGTGCCTCCCATGTGGTGATTTGTGGCCGCATTAGTCGCATGATCTACTTCCTCTCCTGTCACTGAAGAAGGTCTTTCCCAGGAAATTTGGCACCTCTCTTTCACAATTGCTTAGATATGCAAACTTAAACTTGTCCACATACACGACTTTTAAACTCATGTTTCCCAAGTATTGAGGAACTCAACCCCCAAGGAACATGTGTTTCTGAACTGCAGTTGTCCCTTTTGTATGGGACATCAGTATTTAGTGGCATAACAAGTTTGAGTTTTGAAAAAGCTCTGTTGGTACGGTTCATTTTTGGCTGTGCAGCCTGGAAGCTGCCGCCTCAACCTCCTGCTAAACTCCACGTAAAGGACAAGCCATTTCTATATATAAGATAAAAATTTGGAAGGTGAAATACTTTACCTATCATACAACCTTTTTGTATGAGAATTCCTCTGTCAGGTTGCTTTAGTTACCACGAAAAATTATCCAGGTAACACAAGTCTTTAATTGCACTTTCACTGTTAGTTATACATGGTATAATGACATTTTGGGCATTCATGCTCCTTGCATTATTTGACACCTGATAGCCTCCCCTACTGCAGGTGTGTGCACATGGGTGTTGTTTACCTCATTACAAGCTGTGGGGGAAACATTATTCTGCTCATAAGGATGTCTAAAAGGGTCCAAAGATAGAGCTACAGTCTACATCGGCTTTTTTGACAAGTTTTGATCAGACTCAAAATCTGGAGTTGCTTCTTTTGCCCATTGATAGGAGCAAGGCCAGCCACTGGTCCCTGATCTACACCATGCATGTGTCCCAGACTCATCTCAATTTTCACATCTGCGACCTCTCCTGCAATGCAATGCACCCATTCCTGTAACAGCATTACAGAGGACAGAAAAAAATCAGTCTGCACCTCAGAGCCCAGTTGGAGAGAAAAATACCAAGCATCTCTGCAACAGGAATCACTGCGAAAGGAAGCAGGGGCTTCACAAAATCTCATTTTATTAGTTACTGTTCAGAGCAGTAAACAAGTGCAAGCCTTCCACTATCTTCTGGTTTTATGCTAAGGATATAGAGAACCTTGAGTGCCTGAAGTCTGGGGAACAGTACATGTCTAGTATATTCAGGAATCCTGTTTAATTACAGTTGTGTTGTGATGGTCTCTGACTGGGGATTGTTAATCTTCAGCAAACTCTATCCCATCCTTCTAATGCTGTTATTAAAACTCTCACTCAAAGAAATAAAAATACCAAGGAAAAGAATGATAAAATTCAGAGTGTGTATACACCCTTCCAAATATGCAGCTATATTGCAATGTTCTTTTTCTGCTATTTTGACAACAGCACAAAATGAACGTAAAAGTTGATTTAGCTTTCTGACACATATAACTGCCCTGAAAAATGGCCTTGCAATTTCCTCAAAGAACAGATGGATGATCTCAGTGCAGTCTCCTCAGCAAGTAAACAGATATATGTCCTTTTAGTTATTCTACTGTAATGTGGCTTTTGTGAAACTGAACTGCCTAGACTAGACTTGCTCTTTTAGCTAGGTTTGTCCGTACTGCCCATGTCTACTGTTAATTTAACTCATTGGATGGCAGAGACTGTTGACAAACCTACAAGTTGATTTTTGCTATGTTAGTAGCTCACAGACAAATGCCTATTTGTCTTCGTAATACTGACACTAATTGCAGGCGAAAGCTCTGGAAAGAAGTACACTTGAGCCAAACCATTGAAGAAGACAGTGTAGCTGTGGTATGGCAAATGGATCCACAGATGATCCAACTTAATGCTACCTGTCATTTGTGTGAGGAAATTAATACTTCATATAAAATTAGTTGCTGTTTTGAGGTTGGAATGTAACTTCAGCATCAGAAGGGCAAATCCTTACTCCATGACTACTAGCAAAACAGGCCTGTATAAAACCTAGGATTCTTGTGTTAGGCTTTACATGAATCAGGTCCATGATTTCCCTTTACATCTTATAGTTCATTCACTTTAAATTATGATATTTTCTTTTTTGGCAGAAAGTAGATGGTGACAACATGTTATTTTTCAATGCTTGTGATTTCTGTGACAAGTCCATATGCCTGATACTTTTCTCCAGTTCCACTTTAATCAGGCAGCTCTAGCACTGCGAGTAGAGAACAGACTTTTGTTTAGATCAGGTGCTTAAGTCCATGTGTGTAGACAAGAATGTACACACACACACATCACTGCTATCAACTCATCCTGTTGTTGATGCAGTATCATTCCAGTGGGATGAATATTATAGTTCTTTTACTGTTTTTTTACTTCAGACTTCTTCCCTATTTCTACCATGACCAAATCTGGCCATACAGCCATTCATCTGCCTTATGTTTTTATATTGTGTCATAAAACCATGTATCTGCATACCTTATACCATGTGCTGTCCTCTAACTCCTCTACAAGGACCACACCTGGGGCCAAATTTTGGCCTTTACATTTGTTTTATTGTAAAGCCTTCTTGCACGCAAAGGGGCCCTGCTATAGTTATTCTATTCATGATAAGGTAGAAATGAGGAGCTCATATCATCAAACATGTTTGTCAAATAGCTTTCCACAATATGGCACTTTCCCTTTTAGCAAATGCCTGGATCTTGCAGAGCTCTGGGAAAAATTAAAACATACACCAACACACAGAGTCTGGCTATGGTGCTCCAATATTCCCAGCTACGTACATGCAGTATGGAGAAACAGGCCTTGTAGTCACCCCATTCAAGCTGTGTCAGGCAGTGTCAGGTGGGTAGCCAAGAACTCCTCAGAGCAAAAGCTTTTTCCATGCTTAGCACTTTAAAAGTCTGCATAGGCCAAAGATTTTCTGAGCTCTTCTTGAATTCCCACATGGAAGTTCCCTACTGCAATCTATCTTTCCCTTTAGCTTCACCTGCAGAATTCTTGATGGCAAAGATGCATTTCGTCAGGTATATAGTTTTCATGGTTGCCTTGCAAATTTCTCAACTAGAAACAATCCAGGCTGATTTTGCCTGCTGGTGTCAGACCCTCTGTCCTCAGTTCTAAAACATATGGAGAGAAAGAGGAGATCAATATTGTAGAAACTTGTCATAAGACTTACTGAAGTTGGACACCTTGTCCAACTTCATCCCACCAGAAGGATAATATTTTCTCTGAACAGTTCCTAGATTTCTTGCAGAAATGTCCCTAATGTGTCCATGAAGAATTTGAGTTCATCACCATCCTTTGGGCCACTCTCTTACCTGTATCTACTTCAGCCCAGTGCCAGCTTCAATCATTGATATCATTCAACATCTCTCTCTCCAGTTGACTTAGTTATCCTCTCTGGATTTCTCAGTTTCATTCTCTAGGAACTGCTCAACTTCTTATGCCTCTTTTTGGATGCTACAGGTCTTTCTTTTTATTGCAGATGTACTTGGAAATTTCAGACTTGCAACAATAATCTTAAGAAAGAGATATTAAAATAGGTGAAAAAATTGAATCGCAGCGAACAAGGGTGTTTTCCTAACACACTGTGATATACGCTCCTTATAACTTGCCCTGGTAAGGTATTCTTGATTTAGTCATAGTCGACATAGCTGCTGTTTCTGAAAAATCATCTCTCTGACCACTTCTGTCAGGCTTTTGTCTTCTACAAAACCCTCCTCAATTTCATATGCTGTATCATTGCTCTGGCAATTTTTGTGATTGTTAATAAATCATTAGTTTCCTTTAACAACCTCATATAACAGTATTCAAGTAACTTGCATGTTTTCAATATTTTTTCTGTTAGGATTTGGTAATAAAATATGTTGCAGTGCATAGCAAAAAATGCACACATCCAAGTTGTTTTTTACAGAATTAAAAGAATGAATCCTAATGCTGTAGGCAGATATTTCTGGACTCAGGAGAATTTTCATAGATTAATCAGTTCCATACTCACAGTAGCTAGTACATTGTGAAAAGCATCATCATAACATATTTAAAAGTAATTAGCATACACACATGTTTGTATGTGACCATTTATGGATACTATGCTGTAGACATTCTTTTTCTACTGAAGGCGATATTAAGAGGACAGTTGAAGTCAGATTTCAAACCCACCAGTACTCTGTCTTTTTAGTGGCTGAAAAAGAAAGGAATCTAACTACCTGTAAGTTAGCTCTATGAGTTGCAGAACATCTGGTGAACAGCTGCTTTCTAAAGACAGTTATTCAGATAATCTCACTGAATAGCTTTAGGGTGCTGTCTAGCAACAAATGGCAGAAACAACCTTATTATGGCTCATACATAATGATAGCCAAAACGTCTCTCTCTCTTTTTTTTTTTTTTTAAAGTACTTAACACCCAAAAATATGTAGCAGGGCATGTTTCCTGGGCATCTTCACAGCATTAACACTTGCAATCCTGCTGCCTGTAAAAGCTGCTCTGAAATCCATTTACAAAATGGATTGTTTCTCATTAAGGACCTACATTCCCTTTGGTTTCTTGCCATGAAGGGAAACAGCAGGTCACAAGTTACGTGCAAAATTGGTAATAAGCCCATGCAAAGGAAATAAATACACCGCAGCATGTTGCCAGCAGTTTCTGGAACCTTGCTTAGCACTTGCACATCATATCTTCAAAGCTCTGAGGAAAATATTGGGGTGGGGAGTGCTCAGGCATACCTTGGCACACTTGTTCTCTCTATCATTTGTACCATTTCTTTAAAATCTGAAGAACACTTTTGAAACATCTCTCTCCCATTTGAACCTCCTGTGTGCTTGTGGTGGATTGACCCAATACAGTGCTCTATCCTGAATTTCAAGACAGAGTTCTCTTTCCTAGAAAACTTTGGGGTAGGAGATGTAAGCACTTGGCAAACTCTCACCTTGTTATGACTTTCATTACAGATCTGAGAGCAGCAGAAGTTACATGTAACTGATAGTTGCAGTGAGGAGAAAAAAGATGGAGGTGTAGTTTAAAGTGCACGGTTCTGTAGAAGTGAGACACCAGATGAGCAGCTGATTCACAAAACAAATTTGTGAAGTTTGATCTCAACGTAATTTTTTTGGTGTGTGTACCCTGTTCCAGGCAGGTGGTATGAAGTAAATCAGGATGCAGCAGAAGTAACTCAGATACTTCTATGTTGCCATACAGAAAACCAATTAAGTTTATGGAAGCATGAGATGAAAAGTCTTATAAAACAGGAAAAAACCTCCAGAGCCATCCTGTCTAATCCTCTGCCCCACAGCAAGACCAATCTTTCCTGAACAATCCCTGGCAGAACTGTATCTAGCCTGTTCTCATGCTGCAGAGATGTCACAGCCTCCCAAACAAGTCTTTCCAGAGCTTTTTTAGCCTCACTTGTAGAGTTGTGCCAATGACTAACCTATCTTGACTCCTGCAAGTTAAACACATTATTATATTTTTGTTTACTGTAGAGATGAAGATGGTGCATTGCTCTAAGTATCTGAAGACTACTCTCCTTGGACTAAGAAACCACGTCATCACAGAAAAGCAGGTAAGTAACAGGGTTGGTGGAAGCCAACTTCACAAAACGGGACCTACTATTTTGTGCTATAAATCAGCCATTTGCTGCACTTGATGAGGTGAAGACACATTTGAAGTCCATCTCACATACGATATAGTATGTTTTGGTTCTGCATGTAAACATCTCTTTAAACAGGCTCATGTCCTAGTATATAGATGACCTGTAGGTCTACAGTAGTTTTTGTTAGGATACGTTAAGAAGATGGGCAGACGTTGCCTTATACAGTAAAAAAAACAAAGTCCATGTGGCTCCGTTTGTGTCTCAAATCTCCAGAGGCAGGGAAGTGCTGTAAATGCTTCATTGACTCTATGCCAGATTCTCATGTTGAATCTTCATGTGCGTAGCAATGTGATGAGAAATTAAGGCAACTAGACAACAGAGGAAGCAATCAAATAATTGAAAGACAACAAAATGCACACAAAAAAATCACAGTCCAATTTTATTAACTTCTACACAGTGCTTCAATCAAGTGGATATTGTGAGCACATTCATACTGAAGGACAAACTGCAAGTGGAAGAATGCGCTTCCACAGAAGGCTATTAGTGCCAAATTAAAATTTAAATTTGTCCCTATTTCTGTTGATATACTTAGGCCTAAAGAACTGATTTGAATTCTCACCTCCCATTTTCTTTGCTTCTGTTATGACTCAGACTCCATAGTAACACAACAAATGTTTTGGTTTTTTCCAGTACTTTAAATTCCCTTTTTTTACGTCTCTGGTGAGGGATTCTTGAGAACTGTAGCTCAAAGTGGATCAAAAATATTTTCAGAGATGGATTACGTCTTATTTTATAATAATTATGCTTTTTCTAAAGTAAATAGGGGATATACATGAGTGCTGGAAACCACCTGAATAGGCTAATAGACCAAGAAGAAGAAAGGTCCTACTGACTTCCAGCTTGGCCTTGGAGAATTGCACTTCAGTTAGTATTAATTAAGAAATCACAGTAAAGCAATATTTTCATTCTGCTAATGAGAATTCATTCAAACACAGTAGCTTGCTTGAGGGCTCAACCATTTGTGTGTACCCTCTCCTCTGCCATCTCGCTAGCAGCAGAGCTAGAATGACAACATTTGGAGTTGATAGCCACATATTTTTGTTGCTGTGATAAGCCCCATCTAAAAAGTTGGTTGCACAGCAACATAGAAAAGGAAGTATTTACAAGAAGTGTTCATCCAGAAGACAATTCATTTTAGAGCTGCTTTGATCAACTTTCGGGCCATAGGGCTGCTCCACTGCCTTTGCTACTCTGAATGAAGTCCACCACAGGCCATTCTACTCTGTTAACAGGTAGAGAGCCTCATTTTAAAAGTGCTAACAAAAAATCCATGTATAAATTCTAATCTTAGGTGTTAAGAGTATTGGTTGATTCTAATAAGCAGTTAAATTAATGTCCATAAAGGCTCACGTCCTTCAAGTGGCCCTGGTCACTTTGGTGACAGTACAGAAGTGGTGGGCCAGATGCTCCCCACCACTCCATTGCATACTGTTACCTTTAAGAAGAACTTGCCATGATGGGAAGAATTGTACTTCTATTTTGTTGAAACTGTCATTCTTACAGGGGTGACTCCTTTTTTTATCAAAAAAACATATTTTCTTTAAGATCATATTTGCTTTGAAAACTGTATATTTTCTTCTGTGACTATTACATAATGCATTGCAAAAGACTTCTGCAGTCTTCTTCATCTGAAGCTATATGTGTGAAAGAGGTGAAAAACAGCAGTAGCCAGCATGAAAACCTGCCAGATAATCCTTGTCTATTTATATTCATTCTATGTGTATGAGAAGCTCAAGCATTCTCTGCCATTAGAGAGAGATTCACCACGAGTCACACCAGGTGCCAGTGTCATCAATTTCTACCAGAGACTTGATTTTTTTTTTCAGTGATGATACAAAAAGCAGTATTCAGTCTTTAAAATAACAAAAATTACACTTGTATTATCTGCTCCTTCTTTGAAATGAAAAAACTAGCATGACATAAAGAACAACTTTCCACAGTTAGCTGAGTTCAGGGATGTTTTAACAGTTAAAGTTTTCAAACTTTTAAAGTTCAGTATGTAAGCCCTGATTCTGCTGTAGAAGAAAGGCTGGCATGATGCTGATGGTAGGTCCTTCATTTTCACAGACCTGCCTCCCTTCCCTGGGTACATTTAGAAAGGCTGCTTTAAGCTGATGCTGCCAGGTGTGTTGCCTGTTGTATTGCTATACATTTTTCCTTACTCCCTAGTTTGCTGGCTGTCTCCTTCCAATGGCCTTTCTGTTCATTATATGGTGGAGGATGCACAGCTGAAAAGCAGATCAAATGCATGACATTAATTTACATGATTTACACTACCTGTTTTACTGCAATAGAGATGCAGACAGATATCTGTAGGAGGAAAGTGTCTACCCAGATGCAATACAGATTTGTATGCCAGAAAGCTTGGCACAAGAATAGAGATAGATAGTGTTCATTTTGAAATGTGCCAAGGAGTGCATATTCCACATATTGTAAGTTTTCCATACCATGGAGGTTCTGGAGGTTCTAAATTTTCAATTTAGAGTGAAATATGCAAAAGAAGTATTGAATTTGAAAATGCCTGACATACTAAATGTATTCTTATTATTCAGCTTAAAAAAATACCCTTTTTTTCTCTGCCTCAGCTCTGAGCTGACCTTAGGCTAAGGTGAGAAATTAAGAAGCATTGTTCTCCTTGTGATGCAGGAGTCTTTTTCAGCTGAAACATTGAAAAAATCCTCAATACACGTCATTTCTAGATATCCTGACCTTGTTTCAATGTTAGAGGTGTCTAGAACTGGGATTCAAAAGAGCACAGTAAAAGGACTTTGTAATTGCTCATCATAGTCTCTAATGAACACGGCATCTGTCATGAAATGGGTATTTCCCAAGGTATGTCAGACTCTACTGCCTTAGATGATATGCAGCTGAATTCATACTCTTGCTAGGAGGAGAAAAATAAATGTTTCTTCAGGTCTGTTTAGACCCATACTTTTTGTCCACAGCAGACAAAAGTCTGGCATCTTGCTTGTGGTTAGAACATAAAACTTTTCCCATTACATTTTTGATAACATATCAAAAAAACACTTCTTCTTGTTACAAGGAATTCAGAGTTGTGACTTAAGCAAAATAAATGGGAATTAAATGAAACCCCCAGAAGTACAAACCTAAAAATTATAAAACCACAGAGAACAAAACAGAAATTCTGAGAAACATAAATCTCCCCTAGGGACAGACACCAAGTGGGACAGGAGGTAGTGATATACTGTGTGCATATGTATATTGAAAAATGTTTATCCCTTAACACAAGGAACCAAGTTAGATTTATATTTGTTGGGTTGGGTTTTGGTTTTTGGTGGTTTTTTTTTACTTTTAGCATTAATCTGTGTCACTCATTTTCACTACAGTAAGACTTTTGGATAAATCATCTTTATTTTGCTCTGTTGATTTCCGCATTGTTGAGCCCACCATATTTCTCCCCTCTGTGCAGAGTTCCAGGGGAAAATGTGGAACTGGAAAGCTATGGTCTTTTCTTTATTTCAAGCATGGTTTTGTCCCTCTCTGGAAGAAACTGATTCAAGTTAAAGGAGGTGCCTGCATTTATGAATTCACTGAGTAGACACATTTCTAGCAATTCTTCTCCCTATTTGAAAAAGGTGAATTGGTGGGGTAACGGTAGGTCCAGGTCCAATGTGCCATTCTGACCTGTCACCCCCCCTACAACTTCTGTCCTACATTGGCATAGGAAAGGACCCTCAGATCTTCCCCAGCGGCAAAAGGCAGGTGTAAGAGGCACAAGCTGTTGCTGCCTCTTGTTTGCACAGCCAGTAGCTGTATGGGTGAGCAGTGGGGCGAGGTAAGCAAATGTGTTTCCCTAGGTAGCGATGTGTGCTGTGGGATCTGCTTCAGAAAGGCTGCAGGTTATCTGTGTTAGCAGCCATCTAAAGATGAGCATAAGCTCTGGGTTCAGTTAAAGTTCAGTTACCTTTTGTCAGTCTGTTTCTCTGCTCTTTATTTTCCCAATGGGTGATTTATTATTTTATTTTTTTTTATATCTCACCACAATAACACAGAGAAATATCTATCATATTTTTCAACTCATGGTTAGAAAGTATGGAGTATATTGGCTCCCTGTAACACAACACGTTGGTGACAGAGCCAAGCATTGAATGCAGAAATCTGGAATCCCAGGGCAGCCTTTAACCCACAAGTTCTTTGTTGTGCTTGGAAGGAGACCACAGAGCACAAACCATCTCTGCCGCGGTATCGCTGGGAATTATAGATAGCCATAACCTTTATCATTCACTAGCATAGCTGGATGTTACTCTGAGTATATGTGAAATGTGACATAGAATAAGAAATGCTGCATGGAGAGAAGTTGTTTTTCTGCCATAATTCTGATGTATATTGCTTCATTGAAATACAAATAGCCAAAAATTCATGTTAACAATGCATTTTCATGTTTCCAATATACAAGCTTGTCATCATTGTGATGATAGGATATTCATATTTGTTACTAGAAGATATGATTTTAACAGCGGAAAGTCAAGAAATCCATGAGTTTGTCCTTTGAAATAACTTTTTTACTACAGAAACCCTATAAACTATTCAATATGACATCATGCTCATTTCATTCCTAAAGCTGAGAACAATCCTGCAATATGACTTTCTATTTTTTCCCTCCCTCTTTGTGGCATTTCAGGATGATTTGAGATATACAGATATATATATTTCCCTTCCCCTGGCATTTTATGTAGTCTTTGCAATAAAAGCCATAAGACTTTCAAAGTATTAAACCAAAAGACATTTGGAAAAAGAAGTTGACTTATGTCCTGTATTATATACTTTCACAATATTCCGCAGCAAGGAACTGATCTTTGATCATACTTCCAGATGAAATATTTTTGTTGCTGTTTTTTTTTTACCATATGAAGTATTAATTGAACAATGATGCTTTAAAAATGTGCATATGGAGACAGTTAGATCCACCCATGTTATTGTAAAGCGACTTGTTTGATGTTTCATATTGTTCAGCACAAGAACATCATTAGAATATCCTGTCTGGCAAAAGAGGCTGTCATTTTGAAAATGAACCTTTGCCTCAGATTTAAACTGGTTTTGGTTTCTTTTTTTATTTTCTCTTTTTTGGTCTAAAACTGAAACTCCCCACATATGCTACTGAACTGTGTGCGTCAGGCTGGATTCAGAGATCTCTGCAGCTCCATATGAACCAGACTGTCTGTGCCCAGAGGGCACTGCAGGCCCTACTGTCCCTGTCCCCAGGGCCCCCCACCCTGCCCATGGAACAGGACCCAATTTCAGCCTCCTGTGGTGTCAGTCTCTGTCCCAGTGATGCCACAGCAGGGCAAGTCTCCATCTCCTCACAGCCCTGCCCTGCCGTGCCCTGCCCAGGCCAACTGACAAATTGGTGATGAAGAAACACACAGCAAATGATTAGCATATTGTGAATGCCACAAAAATGGGAAATAGAGCAGGTTCTGAGCTGGTATAAACAGCAGAGCCTCGATGTGTGCTAGCTGTGGGTTTGCTTGGCACCGGCAGGTACCATTCAGACTTAGCTGAGATGTGGCAAGCCCTTACACATCCAGTAGGGAACATTTAGGCATTTCCAAAGTACTATAAGTTGTTAGTATAATGCAGCATTGGCAAATATGTCTTTCTAAGGAAGGTCGCTAAAAATCAGAAGGGAATTCTACCAATTTAATAGAGCAGGAAGCCCCTTTCTGCCACAGCTATCTGAATTGTAGCTACAAACATAGGGTGAGAAAAGTCGACATTACTCCAGACATGCTGTGGATTGGCCATGTGGCCTTGCTCTGCACCCGCCAGTCCATGATGATGGTCATGAGCTCTGGGAAAGCTCATGTTGACTCCAAAAGTGATATTGTTGTGAGCGATGCAGAGATACAGGCCTGGCTTGCCTCCATCCTTGGAGGTTTCCCACCTTATGATGGGGTAATGACTTCATTGCAATGCCTATACATCTGCTAGTCCTTCTCAAAGCAGGTCATATTATATAGACGCTTTGAATGCGTCTCAGCCAACATAAAGCTACTGCTCTGTTGATTTGCCCCACACTGACAAAAGTAATGGAATTTTATGCTGTAAAGTTTTAACTGTTGTTTTTTTTTCTGATTATTCAACATAATTTAGAATAGATGGTCTGTATTGTCAGCACTGTATGTTTATTAGCCCTTTTTATCTGCAATGAATAAGTTAGCTGGGTGAGTTAATGCCAATATTTTGGCAGAAGGTAAGTCTTATGGAAACACTAAGAAACAGCATTAATGAACATAGCACTATGCTCCATTTGCAAATCAGCTCCAGTGTTTTGGCATTAGCTGCCTGGGAGCTGCACCCTGAATGTGGGAAACACCCCATGAGTTGCTATTGAAATGTGGAATCCCCAATAGGAATTCTTTTTAAAGACAATTACTATTTTAAAGTTACATTACAATCTTTTTTACAAAGCAGGTCTCAAAAAAGAAAGGGGGAGGAATGGGAGTTTCAAGCCCACATTGGAGATTTTCAAAGGATTTTTATAGGCTTTGGTGGTTATCTATCTCGTATTATAATTAGTGCACTTGGGAAGGATATCTTGGCTATTACTTGGATAAATCCAATCTTTCACAGTTTAATAAACTGAGGGTAGTCACTGAGATGGCTCAACAACATACTCACCAATGGTGTTTGACAGACATCTTAATATTTATTCAGTTTCCTTAGTACATTGGTCTGTGCGCAGACCACATCCCAGCTGATCATGTTTTGGCTAGTTCATAATATGTCAGATGTGGACAATGCATATACTTAAATGGTTTTCTTGAGAAACAGACTACTTTTTAGAAAAAAACAAGCTTCCAGATATGCATCTTTGCCACTGGCTGGCAATGAAGCCAATACATGTGATACTAAAATTTCACCCAATGATGTCTCATATTAATGAAGTGGGCAGAGTCCAAATTGTCCCAATAAAAGCTTCTTAGCAGACATGGAAATGAAAGTCTGTGTTACCCTCCCTTGCAATCAGTGCTGACTCAAAAAAATGGGTAGGGTATACTACTGCCTAGCACAGAAGCCCATGGATCACCACAGCTTACCTATCCTTCTAGCCGTAATGTCCTGCTACTTTGTCCCCATAAAAGAAGGTGGCTCCATTTGCAGTAGCAGCAATTGCCCTTTCCTCTAACCCCACAAACAACAGAAGAATCTGCTTTATCTGGGGATTCTTGTCATTTCCTCAGGCTTTATGCTTTCCTTCACAGCTGCTGTCACAGAAAAGGAACACTGGGTACGAAGAAAGACAGGAGAGTTGCCTCTGGACGTTTATAGAGTTGTAGGTGTGGGGGCCTGAATCCTGAAAATCAGTCAGGGTCCTTTTTTACAGGGAGTAACAGAGAAGTGTTGAGCTGAGAGAAGAACAAAGCAAGCATGAGATTCCTGATTGTCCCCCCCTTGTTGTCACTGTCCTCTCCTGTCTCAGAGATATTCTCTCCGTTCGGATTTCACCACTCCTTTCCAAATACCTCACCTACTCATCCCACTGATACTACTCACCCACCTCTCTGTCTCCTGAATGAGTTCCCAGGCTTCTACCACCACAAAACTGAATTTCTCCCTTTCTGGCCTAGAAGCCCTCAGCCAGGTCCATCTTACACACTTTATCCATAAATCAATCAATGATGCATACAGGACACATATCATCTTCTGATTTTATTTTAGCTGTAAACTTGCAGTCTGCTTTATCAGGTTCTACTGATTTTGACATTGACTGATACAATCTCTGATGATGTAAGAAGTTAATTTGAACTCTTGGGAGCTTATTGCTTCTGTTTCCTATTTTCTGTACTGAATTCTTGCATTCAGCCCTTATGCTTTTTGTTTCTTTAGTACTTACTGCAATGGATTAGGAATTAAAAACTTCCTTCTCATGTCAGGCCATCCTTGTACTCAAATTTCATTTTGCCCTTGTCAGTCATCAGTAAGAACAGTATGTAAACACATCTCATCTCATAGCTATTCTGATTAGGTGCAATATATAGTGCATGTAACTCATTTTTATTTTCTCCGGTTAACTCAGTGAATCTGCGGTATCTTCTACCGGATCCGAACCAATTTTCCAGAGATGCCAGAACTGCAGGGCTCTAATTCTCAGGTAAGACTACAAACCATGTAAGGCAAAGTACCTTATTTCACTTCTCCTCCACCATAGATATGGAAATAGATAAAAGTTCACATACACTTAAATGTATTTCAAAATTTTGATCATTTTTTGATCAGACTGGAAACAAACTCCTTCATCCTCACTAAAAAAATTGTTCTCAATCTTCTTTTGGCAGAAGTAGACATTAGAAGCATCGAAATATTGTGATTTGCATGTTTAAGAACTAACTAGCCAAGATACCTTGCTAATTTTGGGGCACCTTTACTAAGAAAATCTCTGAATTTTTGAGAGAGAAGTTATTTCTGAAAACTATACAATGCACATTGCATCACCCTCCTGCATCTCCCTCCTTAGTCCTTTAAACTCTTTAAGGTCTTCTGGAACATAAACATGTACTTATTTTTTAATAATAGAATTATTTTCAATAATAGAAGGCTTGAGAGATTGCTATGATACGCCAATGTTACATACTGCACATCCCTTCTAACTAGTTGGACCATAGAGCCATAAAGCTTGAATAAAATTTTTGAGCTGTGCCCTAACTTTTTGTATATTGAGCTTTTAACAGAGATAATGTTCAGCTGCCAATTGTCCTTTAAAGCTACGTTCAAATCTGAAGAGCAACCAGTAAAATTATGTTACTCTCTCTCATAATTTATTATTTTAGGTATTCACAGAAGAATCCACATTTTTTCAAATGGTTACGTAATGGCAGATGGGACTTCATTCTTGTTAATCTGGCAAAAATAACACAGATTTGGGATTCTGAGCTAGAATAAACCCAATTTTGCCTATCAGCGGCAGAAATATTGGCAATTAATGGTTAGCTACTGGCCACAGAGTGTTTATTGTTGATGACAAATAGCAATGCTTGAATGTCACATTTATCACTGGGCTTGTGCAGCTCTGTATGTACTGTCTTACGGCGACTGTGAAGCTGCTTTAGCTCTCAGCTTGACACAAAGCTCTGTGACAAAACCAAGAGAAATGTCTGTTTATCAAGGCAAAAAGGACTCTAACTGGCACAGACCACAGAAATAGTTCTCCTATTACTGGGTTTTTGACAGACCTATTTCCTCTTTAAATGGGGGGCGTTGACCAGGAAGCTATATTTCATGGTCAATGATTAGAAGGTTGGTTAGAGCTTTGAGTAAGAAAATGGAAAATATTTCAATCAGAAGGAAATGAAGGGCAATAAAAAAGGAATCCCACCACATCTTTCACGGGTAGCTGCTCACAGTAGAACCGTAAGTGAAGGAGACTCTCTTCCAACTGAAAAATCCAGTGTATTTCTTTCATAAAAGCCCTGATCGTTAATGAGGCATTACCCTGGCCTCCTTTAGTGTAGGAACAGATATGGGGATATAAACTGAAGGTGAAGGAAACCATCTGGCAGGAAAGCAGGCATACTGACTTGAAAGGCAGCATTAGCATTGTCTTTTGAAGGCAAACAAGGCTGCCAGGTTGCCAACAAGATCATGTTCACGTTACTTAGCCAGTAGCTGTTGTCCCACGCAGCCACACATGAAAGGCTGAAAGCCTTTATGTTTTTTCTAGCCATGCCTTAGAGCCTACAAATATATTATCTTGCCCTATGAATCACCTAGATTCTTAAGTCATCGTTGTTACAATGGCACTGCTACTACAGCAAGGAATCCCATATACAGCTCCTGATGTTTTTAAATGGGAATTTGGCATCCAGCTTCTCATCCATCAGTTCAATAATTTACCTTTTTTAGTCTTAAGATGCTCAATATAATTTTAGAATTAAAGAGATAACTTTCCAATAAGTTGGTAGGTAACTGCACTACTTGACAGACTTCAGTGTTAATGTGAACTACATGGCTAACTCTTCTACCTAATGTTCTGTAGAGTTATCCCAGATCTTGGAACACTGCTGCCTAGATAATGCAATGATAGTGAATTGCTTCCTTTGTACAGAGAGATTTCCAAACAAAAGTGGTGTTTTTTTCCTCTTTTGTAGTGGTCTTTAAAAACATCCTTTGATACAAAATACAGTAGATACTACACATGATCTCAATAGATTCTTGTTTAGAGACTTCCTTGAAGAGTCTCAGTGGCCTCTTATATTAAAGTATGCCACTAGGAATATTAAATTACTGTCCCACCTATTTCCTATAGCGTGTTATGTACTCTAAAACTCTGCCAGAAACATGAACAGAGTTACTGTGTTATCAATAAAAGCCCTTGAAATTGCATTACATAGCATGCACAGGTTTTGGTTTGATATGTTTATAGATGCCTTTTTCTACTCCATTATTAGAGATTTTTTGATTTGGTAAACTATAAGGGTAGTATAGCTACATACACCTGTTTGTCACAAAGAGTGGAAATATACACAGGTAAAAGTTACGATATTTCTCTATAGCCTGTTCTTTGTTATAGGTGAATACAAAGCCTTCTCAGTATGGAAAGGCAGCTTATTATAGTCATCATAGCCAAATTGTTTTCATCAACATCATTTCAGGAGCAAATAGTTATTCTCTGGGTTAATCTTCAAGTGCTGCCAAGTATTATCTGGCTGTTTCCCAAATTGTTAAATTAGACCTCTGAACATCCATAAGTTCTAATCCACAAAGAAGTGAACTTGATAATATCTAATCATGATACCAAACAGTATTTTCAATCCAGTCTTCAGAAACTATTTTCCATTCTGCAAGGAACAGGTGTAGGACTGAGCTTTACTTTTACTGAAATAAACCTATTTTCTGGAAAACCCAAATAAATAAAGTTTATTTTTAGCTCTCAGATGCCGCTCATTTCAGTAAGCTTGCAAAGTAAGGGCTCACCTTCATCAGAGAATTTTCCCAATACAGTTTAGACAGGCCAAATTTTGCTACCTATCATATTATGCAATCTTTCAGCTGAGAACAAGTTTGCACCTTGCTAAACCTGAACAGAATCTGACTCAATACTTTATTTTCTTTGCTATTAGCAAGGAAAACAGATGTATAGAAAAAAAACAAAACAACCCACCCAAAAACCCAACAACCCACCCAATATGCTTTTGGCTATCAAAGCAAGAATGTCAAAAGGAACCAGAATAAGTACTGCCATTGCCATGGTACCACATGAATTGTAAAGAAATGGCTAGCCCTCTAAAAGCTTAAATGCATCCATATGCAACAGCTTACATGTACATATGTGATTTAAAGGATTCTTGGTCTTTCCCCTGGTAAAATTATATGTCTCCAATTGGAGGTCTTTTAGTATCTCAGTGTCTCTAATGGAAACCAAACATACTAGAAAATGGCACAAAAATTACCTTCACCGCATTGTACCACTAAGACAAGTGTAACTAGGTACTAATTTAGGTCATGTAAGGTAAAAGGGAGCCAGAAGTGACGTCTAGTTAGCTTTCCTGCAAATATTTTGCCTAGAGCAAAGAGAGCCTGGGAAAATCTGTGTGGTGAGCAAGCATGATATTTTAGCAGATAAAGCTTGCCAGGCTCAAGAGCTTAGGGAATGAACAGCATCTCCAAAGAAAGCAGGAGAGAGGGTAACACTTCATCGGAAACCAAGAAAAGGAGATAGAGCAACAAAAAACCCAACACATAACTTCTCTGACTGAATACACTGGCTGGTCCCTCCACGGGTCATCTTTTAGACAGCCCAGCAAAGGAGCTCCTGGGACCTCCCGGGACCTCCTTCAAAGGCAGAATGGCAGTGGCTTATATACAAACATGCACATTTGTTATGAAGGTATGTAATTTTTAAACAACTGGAAAAAAAGGTTACTGAGAGAATCAATATCTTTTTTTCCTGCAAAGCAAAACCAGACTGTAAAAGTCCAATTCCACAGGAAGCTCTATTCTTGGTCCAAAACGGCTATTTCCTATATTTACCCTTTTCTGGGTCAGGAGTAGATGCTCTGAACTTTTCCACAGTTAGATTTTATCTAGCTGAATATAAACGGGAGTTTATAACTTTTCAAAATGCCTGATGCTCTGTAGTTCTCATTACACAGCTCAAGTCTTTTCCACTCAATTCAGCATGGCCTGTCTGCGAGCCTGGATTTGCTTAATGGTAATTACATGAGTAGTCAGGGCTGCTCAGTTAGGACAAATAGGCAGCAGGCTCATGGTAGTCTGGAGGTGTGCGGCATATGGAAAGGCAGGTTTGGCACACAGTGCCACAGCCAGCACTCCAAGGTTATGGAGATAGATAAAAAGTGTGTAAGCACCCCTGTTTCGTGTTTCATGCCAGCCATAGGATATGATTATCTGCTATCTGCTCACATTAGGATCAGTAAACTCCATGCGGATGGGAGCATATTGATCTCCCATCCTTAACCAAACTGCTATTCTCTCCCTCGCTACATAGGTTCTGCTCAGTAAGTTGCTTCCTTCTGTCCCACTCTTTCCACATGTGCTGCTCCATCCTTCTTTCATTCTCTCCCTTTCACACCCTTTCCCCACTTCTCAGCCCTCCCCCTGTACACAGCCCCTCTGGAGGGGATGAGCCCAAAGACAGGTGAACACAACTCTGAGCCCCAAATGCTATCACTGTCCCCCAGGCCCCGTGCTTCCATGTACACTTCCCTTTCATCCAGCACTTCCTAATAGTACGGTTTTCCAAAGTTTCCCCATAGGCAAGTGTCCCTGCTGGAAACCTGTCCGTGGCATGTTTCCTTTGCTGTATTTAGCTGAGAGAGTGGGTTATGGTGGTCACAGATACTGTGATTAACGCTCCCTCCCATAAGGGTAGATTTCAAAATCTACATTTTACATAGCTATGAATTGGATGTATTGAAGTAGAAAGTAAACTTTATTGACTAGTTCTTTGTTTGCTGGAGAGTTTTGGAAGGTACACACCAAGTAACCTACAAAATATCACAAATACCGTCCAAAGAGGATTTTGGCATGGGTTGCATCCTCCTTGTACTCACCAAAGACTCCCTTGCATTTTGTGGGTTTGTTGGCATTTTTTTTCTTTTTTTTCTGCTGCGCTGTTTTGAGAATCTGCCTTTGGTTCAAGACACCATGTTCCTTCCAGACCTCACCAACCAGGCTCAGTGGAGCATAAGTTTCACCATTCTCCCTGTGTTTTTTATCTTGTAGTTTCAGGGTAGACTTTCCAGGGAAATACATATGATATCATTCATATTATATTAATTATAATTAGCTAATTCTACAGCCATTTGCCAGGCAATTGCATGGCTTGCCCTAGGAAAATAGTGCAACTCGGACTATCCTGCCCCACACAGTTTCTGGAGTCTTTCACTTGCTGGTAGCAGTAGGTTCTGATTACTTTTTTTTTTTTTTTAATTGCATGGCTTCTGGTTGTAGCTGTGTACTTGTCCTGGTCTATAAGCATCAAGCCATGCATATGTCTTGACATGTCCTGTATCAGACTGCCACTAATGCCATGGGTGAGAGCACTTCTTCACACTGGGGAGGCTGCTGATACTTTTTCTTCAGCACTCATTAACAGAATCCGAGCAATTGTAACTGTTCACCTTGGCCTTTTGCCCAGCTGTGTATGTTGATGATGTGATGTGATTGAATTCCCATTCACAAGTAAACTGTATAAATTCACTGGAATTAAATTCCTCTGGGTCCTACTTTTTGGGCAATTTTAGCAGCTGAAAAGCTTTAATATTTTCTTCAGTGGTAGCTGCAGGAGTGTCTGACAGCTTGTCCGATTCCCCAAAGCTTGAATACATGCTTTACAGTGAGAATTCCCATTATTCCTTCAAAGCTAGTTATGAACACTGTGTATGCTGGGGAGAGGGAGGATGGGTGTTCTGGTGAGTTGGTCTAGATCTTCTCTGCCTCCTGTTGGTCTGTGTTGCCCCACACACCAACACTGGTCAGCTTTGATCACATTTGGAGAGGAGGTAGTGCATCTGGCTTTTGTGAGACACTCCTTTTTCTGAGATGGCTTACAAGTATTTTTGTGATTGATTTCTCTTCCCAGTGACCTGGGGATGATTGCTGTCATGGTTTAACCCCAGCCGGAAACTAGGACCATGCAGCCACTTGCACAGCTCTCCCCCTTTTTCCCCAGAAGAGTAGGGAGAAGGAAAAGGAGGGGAAAAGAAAGGAAAAAAAGAGCCCACCTCATGGGCTGAGACAAAGACAGTTTAGTAGAAGAATAACAGAAAAAGGAAAATAACAATAATAGTGGTAAAAGAATATACAAGATGAAATAATACAACACAACTCACTCTCACCACCCTGTGAATTGGTTGCCCAGCCCGGCCTGAGCAGTGATTGTGGATTCCCACCCCCTGGCCACCCCCATTTATATACTGATCATGATGACCATGGTATGGAATATTCCATTGGCCGTTCCATTGTTCTGCCTATGCTCCCTCTCAGCTTCTATGGGAGGCTGAAAGAAAGTGCTAGAATAGTATAAAGACCACCTAGCAACAACTAAACCAATATGCATTATCACCATTCCTTTCATACCAAATCTGAAACACAGCAACAACTAGAAGGAAAATTAACTCTATACCAGATGAAACCAGGACAATTACTCAAGTGCTTGTATATATGACGCTATGTTGGACACTTTCTGTCTCTTAAGAGTCCAGTATCCTCAGGCAGTAAGTAGGGCTTCTCTCCTACTGTCTGGCTGTTCTGGCAATATAATGGACACAAGCACTTGTAAACCTACTTTTTTGTTTGCTCTAACATTCCTGCTAGCCACCCTGGAGAAAGTGGCCTATATTGATGTTTGCTATGCACATTGTATCATATGCTGATTTTATCACTTTGCAAGTCTCATTTTCCTTTCTTGTCACCATATTTTCATGCCACAAAGCTAATTAGATAACAGTTTATTTACAAACTTTGCAGCCCTTCCCTGCTCCTAAGCTATGGCATTGCCATATCAGTGGACTGTAGTGAAAGGGTTTGGGGCAATTAGCAGCAACTTCTGAACTATGCTCTCTTAACAGTTTACCATCTCTTCTTCTTAATATTGCACCTCCTGCTTGAAGGGTTCCAGCCACATTTTTCTTGTATAAACACTGTCTTGAAAAATAGTATTTTTCTAGCCTGGACATGCCTGTTACACTCTGGGAAAAATTTTATACTTTAGCACCAATTTCTCCCAGGCATAGTCTTATCATTTTTGTGTTGTCTTCTTCCTCTGCCTCTGGTCCTGGTTTGTTTTAAAAACCACTTATTTTTGCTGCTTTGCACTGCACTCCTGTCAGTTGCAAGTAAAACGCCACCTTCACCCTTCAGCATCCTGCATCTTTCTCTTTTGGTGAGCTTTGACACAGTTTCTGTTGACACAGTTACATGACCTAAAACCAAGGCGTTTATCAATATCACTCTTTCTCTAGAAAACATACATGTCTAAGTTTTCTCTCTTTTGCTCCCAATTGTTGATTTTGTTTGTGTGCTTTTTCTTGTAAATTCATGCTTTTTCAGTGCTACTTGATGAATTCCAGCTGTGTCTACTTCATTCACAATTAGCCTTTAGATGTGTTTTGTTCATTGACTTATCTCCACATTCAGGGATAGGTTTTCAATGACTGTTTCAGTTTTGGCATCTTTCGTCTTTATCTTCTTAAATAATTCCTCTTTCAGTATTTGCCAAATTCACAAGATAGACCTCACCCATTACCTTAGGGTGGCTGTTCTCTTGCTTTTCCAGATTTTTGCACTTTAGTGCCTGAAGACATTTATTCATTTCTTACACAAGATGTTTCTTAGGAACATCATATATTACCTCAAGGATTTCACATGCCTTATCTATGTCTCCTCCAACATCTCGTGTCCATTACACATAATCCTGTCACTGTTCATATTTTCATTTTGCTTCTTTTCTAAGCCTGTGCCAGAAATTCAGAATTCTTCCACCAGGATCTAAAAAATATCCAATTTACAAACCACAGTGCTTCATGAGATTTGGTTGTGGAGCTGGGTTTTAACCATGACAACCTTTTCTCTCATTTATTTCACAAACGTTCTTTTGCAACATTTGTCTATTCCTTCATTTCCTCAGCATTCCTACGTTGACTCCATCAACCTGCTCAGATCATTCACTTCCCCTGCCTTACTCATTTTTATAATATACAATGATAACAAAAGCCAAGGCAGGAGAATACTCGGGTTTTACTTCCTCCATTATGCACGGAACTACTTATTCCCAAATCCCTGTTTTAAGTAGTAATTTTAAATATTTAATTAATCTTCAGAAAAAATGCAAAGAAGTCATCCCAAGAATAAAGTCTGGAAACTAAGCTAGCTTTGGATCCCACATTGATCCCAGTGAGGTATATACCCTACCCAGCAGCCTAGAAAATCATTCCTTCTCTAAACCTTTGTCTGTGATAGTTCCATTTAAAATTATTCCATTCATGTTGTAACACCTTTAGTAAGAGAAGGAGCCATCACACTACTACATAGTCTATGACTGAACAAGTAAGTACACAGCCCTTAGTGGAGTGCCCTGAGTCCCATCAAGGATAAAAGTTAGTCCTGGGTGTTCCTGTATAAAAGGAGAGTATCAGCCCAACAGTTATTTGAAATGAAGGAATGACTCACTCCTGGTTACTGAAGGACCTAGGTGCTTGCCATCAGAAGACTATTCAATGCTGTTAATTCTGAGTTTTACAACTGTTTATCTCGCCTCTTCCAGGGCTCTAATCTTCACTTTTCTTGGATCTGACCTATCTCACTCTCTTTTCCGAGGTGGTGTGTTTCCCTGTTGTGTTGTGAAGGGACCGAGTGCCTAGGTCAAGACTGTGAATTCTCTTGTGGGAGCAGGGGGCACAAAGTTGTGGTTTCTCAACTTGTGGATTGTTTAACAGGGCTTTTGGAATTAGAAAAAGATGTATTTAGCAGTGCAGAAGCAAGCAAATACTGGTTGCAAATTTTTACACTACACGGGGAGCTGCAAATTGTCCTTAATTATTCATTGCTCAGTTTTGCCACCTGGAAGACTGTCCACACCTACAGGTAATTATCACAGCTTCTCCCCTCTCCCTACCATGCAGCAATGACACTGCTGGGAGGCACTGTACTAAAAGAGATTAGTCAAAAGGGAATAACACATGTAAATATCTGAGAAACCCAGATTAGGCATTGCAATTTGTAGTGTCGCAGTGCCTAGGATCCTCTGTAGAGAAAGGCTCATTTTCCTATTTAGTATCATAGTAAGGTGCCTCTTAATGGAAGGCTGATGGATTATAATTCTCTACATAATGCCCAATGGGGCTCTGAAGTTAGTGTTGCATGACCAAAGGCCAAGTGTCTGTTGCCTGTTGCATCCCACCCAAAACCCTCCTCTTTTCGCAGGACCACTAAGCATTGAGGCTTGCACAGTCACCACACCTGTAAAGACAAAAATCTATAATGCTTGAGCCTGCTTTATCTAGGTTGTTCTTGTGCAACTTGCCCACTTCGCATGCAGAGGGACCCAACCCAGGACACCGTTCCCAACCTTCCCCTACCAGCGCCTTCAACCTGATGCTGCAGTATCTGCCACTTGCCCAAGCAAGCACTGGTACAGCAGTCTTCCAGGTGCTTTAAAACAAATAATCTTGAAATGACAATACTTGAGGTGAGAAAAGATAGTCCAAGATGAGAACGGTTTTGCTCTCATGTAAGTTCTAACCAGGCCTGTGTGTAAGAGGAAAAGAATTTACAGTCATGAAATACCCTTGAGCTTTCATATTGGAAGCAACCGATTCAGTCCTGAGTCATCTGCACTTGTCTGATTTGATGCATTTCTTCAAGCTCCTTGGCCCCAAAAGGGAGAGAGACCATAATGGAAGACAGTATTGTAGAGGGTTGGTGCATTTTAAATAGCTGCTTTAGAGGCAAAAAAATCCTTATTCTTTGTGTGGAGCTGATGTGATTTTATTTAATATTTTCAGCATAGTTTTAAGATTTGGGGTTTCATTTTGTTATAGGGTTTTTTTTCTTTTTTTTTTTCTTTTTTTTTTTTTTTTTTTTTTGCTAATTGTACAAGTGTCTTGTGATTTTTGGCAGGTGTTCTGGGCTTGTTCTTCAGCACAAACTCTGGACAACGAGCTCGTGAGTTCAGAAGCATTCGCTTGTCTGAGTTGAGATCTCTGGCTTGCACCTCATTCCAGCACTAGTTTTGGTGCCATATAGAACTTGCTGGCTGGTTCAAAATTATGACACAGACAACACTATGTGCTTAGAGGAGAGTCTTTCCAACTGTCCAGGCAGGAAAATTAGGCTGCAAAACTGACAAAACCAGATCTAACTTGTGGCTGAATGCTTAGGGCCAGATCCTCAGATAGATTAAATCATCATTAGGTCATTCATGTTAATGGAAGGATGTGCTGATTTACCTCTGCTGAAGGTTTTAGCTGGCCTGTGTATGTGCCTGTTGAAATGAAGAGGGCTTTCCAATAAGTGATGTGATTTTGAGTCATTTGTTTAGTACGATTTTTCTTTTATTCCATTTTTACTGTCTGTCCTTTGCTTACCAGGGCACAGCCACCCCCTCTCTGGTCCACTCAAAGATTCTAACTTTCTCCTTTCCAGGTCTTGGATAATCAGACATTAACCAACTGCTCATACCAGGACACTATATAGATTATTTAGTATCAAAAAGTAACCCTTTATGGTGCAGCTCTTAGTGCTTTCCTGTAAACAATGTGAAGTCTAAGTCCCTTTGCCCCAGCCACTGTGTGGGCAATTTACACAGAGCTTAGATCTTAACCAGACAACCAGGTTTCAGTTATAGAACAGAACCGAACATATTACTGCTATTCAGGATATTTTTTTTTGGCTTCTCTTGGCAAACAAGTATGAAGATAAAAGAGCTTCAGTAGGTAATTGTTACAAACTGTTCAGAAAATAAGGAATGCTCTTTGTACATGGGATGCCTCCAGCTTTCCGCTCTGTCATCATGAGAATGTAAAGAAAGGCAAGGAATGGGAAGGCAACACATTTACCGTTAATAAAAACCCACATCTTCTTCACAATGCCTGATTAAACTGTGGAAGTCACTGTCATAAGATACTACTGAGGCTTCAAGAAATAGGATGGTTTCAGTATTGCAGCCAGGCGTGTACTAGAAGGAAAATACTTTATACTTGAGTACAATTGCCCACTGCATTTGAAATTCATTTCTCTCTGAAGTATTTGGTAGGGGCCTTCTCAAGAAATTAGTTTCACGCTATGACTCAGCCTGCCATAGAAAGTATTATATTTCTATTTTTTGATATGCTTATACAATATGCCTTTGCCAACTAAGTAGCAGAACAGTATTCACTCTTTATATAAGACTTTTTATTCATATATAAAAATACTTTCCGAATAAAATTTATGGATATAGAAACGAAGACTTAAAGAAGCAACTCAATTCTTTTGGTGTTACAGATCACAAATAAAATATAGGTTTCTTAAATTAATCTAATGACTTTTTCAATTCTTCCTGCTTGAATATTGACTTGGAAAATTCATGTGTATTCCTAATTAGCTTTGCTCTGAAAAGTCACGTTATTTTTAACAAACTCAATTTAAGATAGAATAATTTTTTCAAGAATAATTAATAATCTTACATGATGCTAATGGCAATTAATGCATTATTACATAACTGGAATGTCTTTTGGAAATGTGAATAGTTCCAACATAAAGGTCCAGTGATGTAATGATAAGAAAATTGTATGGTAGACTAATAGGCTTTTTTCTAAGAGAGGTCCTATGGATATTAGAAAGTAAAGCCAGGGGTTAGTAGACTTCTGGAATCCACAGACTATTGGTAATTACGACACAAGCTGAAACTAAGAACAATAAGCCATTATCAGTAGGATTGTATTTGCTATACAGCAAAATGCAGCTCCACTGGAAAATGAGTAAGGACCTGCAAATCAAGTAGGACTGAAGGGAAGTGCTTTAAACAGATAGCATGCTCCTGCTCCACAACAGGCACAGACCTTGATAGAGCCATGACTTGCTCTTTTGTTGGTTTTGACTTTCAAAATCCAAATCCTGGCTGCCATAGGCTGTATGAGTTCAAAAATGTAACTGAAGAAATTTATGTTAGAAGATTCATTGAAGGCTATGAAGTACAAAGAAAGAGGCAGTCAGCTGTAAATCAGCAGAAGTGGAGAAGGTGTGCTGGGGAGATGGCATCACATGGCTGTCCTGCTGTTTTCCATTCTCTAGGCATCCACTGAAGGCTGCTGCCAAGGATGGGGTACTGGAAAAGAAAGATTTCTGCCCTGATAGAGCAGTTCTTATGTCACCTGCCTTCACAGACAGGCACTGCCAGGGTAGAGTCTTCTTGCACAGGGAAGCCGTATCACCACTTACATGCTCTTCCTTCTATGTTCAGTTCTGTTTTGCTTTGTGGTTTGTTACAACATTGTGTCCTGCCCCGTTTTTTTCAAGGACTGGAGAAACAATCAACGTTGTCTGTCTGGGGTTCAGTAATAACTTTTTGATTCTGTTAATTTCAGAGTGCTAAAGGCCTGAAAAGTGGAATGGAAGCAACATTTCTGGTAAGGAGTTTTTAAATGATACTGCACGCAGTGGCCCCAAATCAGGAAATCCAGTGGCAGTCCCCTCAGAGAAATTTTCTTGACATTACAGTACATGTATGGCCTCCAAGAATAGATCTCATAGTGGTGCCAGCTAACTTTCTCATCTGAGGTAACTCCTTTTGTCACCAAAGCCATTCCTCCACATTGGGCAGTAAGTCAGAAAGTCACTGTCTCTGGACTATTTGCTGAGCTTTAGTCTAGACTTAGAATCAAAAGTCTCTAGTTTCTATGCTGCTCTCATAAAAGTAATTTCCTAGAACAATAAATAACTAGTCCAGGTTCTCAGATACTTTAAAAGCTACACTTACAGTTAACAGTTGGACAAATACCGCACATTTTTAATGTAAATAACGGTATAAAGTTTTAAATGGTGCATGGGTCAATCTCACACTCCTTTTACATTCATTTCTTTGGAAACATATAAGTGATAGAGTTTTAGCAGCACTTACGTTTGTGGGAACAAATTTTTGAGGTCATATATACTAACATATTAGCGTTCATGAAAAGTAGACTGCATATGTAACTAGTCAGATCAGAAGGGCCTTTGGTTCACATCCCTACTCCAGCTGAGTATTTGTTTGTGCACGCTAACCATACCCAGAATTGCAAAAGTTTTTTGTTACCCCAAGGTGTACATAAGCACCTAATAAGAACCTCAAAGCTTTGAGAAATTTCAAAAAATACCGCTTAGGTTAAGGTCCATAAAGGACTTAGATATGTAAAGATCGGCTTAGGCACTCAAGCTTAAAATGTAGATTCTCAAAATCCTCAGTAGGTGTTCATGTGTCCAAGTCTGTCAGCACTCAGGCTTCTGATATGAAAGCTTCACAGGTGCCCAGAAAGCCACCTGCTGAATTAATAACTGTTCTCCAAGAGGAAGCAGTAACTCTCCTCTGGTTTTCTGAAATATGGCCTTACCTTACACACCAGTCTTCAAGAGACTGCAGTTTAATGAATCCAAAGTAGAAAAGATCAGCCCATCAAAGGAAGGACTTGAGGCTTGCTGCTGCCAGAATGCCTTTTTATTAATAAGTTTCATTATTTTCTTGAACTGAATCTCCCAACTCTGTGCAATGTGTGAAGAGTCCCAGAATGTAGTTTGAGCTATGGCTTCTGCTTTAGGGTACTCTTGTATCACATGCCATAGTGCCCATGTTCTTTAATAGGCTTGAATCTCTGTGCCCACCTGCATCTTGGGGAGCTAAGAGCTTATCTGTGTCTGACAATTGTGCAATGTGTCTTTCTGAATCTTTAAGTCCTTTGTTATCTTGGAAAATATGACTAGCAACTTTGCCTCTATTTGATTCGTACAAATAGATCTAAGGGATCATCTTCCTACCTCACAGAGTTCTTTTGCTTCTTCATTATTTTTATAAAGCGCTAAACTATATTTCTGATGAGAAGAGGGGGTGAGCTGATAAATACTGAACTGAAGAGATCACTAGTATGCTGCACCAGAAAAAGATTATACTGATCAGATGCATTTGTTATAAATTATTCCCCAATGATGACTTGTTGTATAAATGCACCAGTGTGTAGTCTCTCCATAATTTCCATCTTCCTTCTTGGATGCTTTAGCACAATAACAACAAAAGCAAAAGCATCTGTAAGATTAGGTGCCAGTGGTGAAATTCCTCAAGTAAAAGCTTGCATTGACATTAATTGAACTGTTATTTTCCCTTCCAGACTTAAATCTTAACTTTTTGGGTCTTGACTTAAACACAGGATCCAAAAACTGCTGACTGAAAGGACATCAAAACTGTAAGATGTAATGGCCGATCCTCCAGTGTGCTGTCTGCAGGGTCTTGGCACAGAACACAAGGACATTTAGGAGTTTAGCACCTTGCTGGGTTAATCTGAAAAATGAAGAAGGAATATACTTCTGTTGAACACAGAGCCCAAGTTCACTTCCCTGTATGTTAGCAGGCATTTCATCAAGCAATAGTGGGGAAAAATTAAGAAGGTCTAACCTACGAAGCCATTTAAAGAGCAAAGTAAATGGGGCATACAAGTGAATAGCAATGGGAGTAAGGATCAGAGTGTAGTTTTGGGAAGGTTTTCTAAATGTGCTGCAGACATTCTTGGCTGCCTGCAATCATCAGATAAAACCCTACACAAGGATGGTGACAAGAATAATAATAGCCACATTTAAAGGATTTGCATGCCTAGATTAATAGCTCAAGGGTAGAAGAAGTTAAGTTGATCTGTAAGAGAGCAGGTGTGAGAAAGCAATTCCAATCATGTCTTGAACATAGTTCAAATCCATGAAAAGCAATCAATGACTCAGTACCATCAGCTAAGAAATGAAATGTAATGAAGCATTGAAGTTCAAAGAAATCTCCAGGCCATATTGAAGAGATCAGGCAGAACCAGAAATAGGTAATACAGCCTTGGCAGAACTCTGTTGTAAACAGTTGAGCCTCAGCTATCATCTGACATTCTGAAGACAGGACAGCAAATAACAACTGTTCTCTCCAAAGTGAAAATAAAGGTATGGTTTTTGTTCAATTTGAAGTGGCACTTTGTTCCATAATCAAACAACATGAAACTCAAAGAGATGCTAAAGGTACATACAGCTGGATTTACTACATATAACAGTTCAGAATACCTATAGAAAGATGACTGGTTACAGGAAGAAAAGTCACCACTAAAGCCAAGGAAACTATCAGATGTGAGTGGCAGTAATGGAAAGACTCTACAGTTCCTATTATTTAATAATTTAGAGATATCCACTACTTAAACTTGCAGAAGGCTTATAAAAGAAAGAAATAAGCATTTTTTCCATTCGACTGATGTATAAACTCAGGCACAGACAGGTGTCTCTAGTTTCTCTCATCAGCAATGCTGTCCCCTGAGACACATGGCTTATCACAGGCTTTGCCCAACAGTTTTTTTGTGGAAGCTCTTTAGTAAATTACTAGCAGCATAATACTGATTTGACTCTGGTTATTCAACGGTTATCATAAACCATGAAATGTTCTGGGATATGCAAGCTAATATTACCTTCTCTAATCTCATTTGGCCTCAGCATTAGACACATGAGCCAACAGCTATTCTTTTCTGTCAGGAAGAGGGTGATCGAAATGACAAATTGCAAACAAACTTTACAGATTTTTCCTTTTAAATGGGACCAAACAAAGAGCTGTGGGGAGATTTTTCCTTTGATCTATTGGAATAGTCATTGGAAAGAAAAAACAAACTACTCCAAACTGAACGTGTTGCTTCAAATCTCCATAACAATGTGAGATATCTATTGGCAGAACCTGTTTTGCCCCTGAAAAATAGCATCCAAAGAGTGAAGTCCTGACAATTCTTGTTTACATTTTTGAGTAGAAATTTGATTTGCCAAAAACTGCACTACAGAAGGAAAGGCCTCAGTAACTGAAAATTTAGACTTGTATTCTTTTAATGATTTCTCCTGTCCTCCAGATGCCATTTTAAATTACCTCCATTCCTTATATTTTTAAGTAATTTCTAAGAACATTTAAAAATCGTATTCATTTAACTGGTTAGGATGTGGAAAAACAGAAAGCCACACAGGGCAATGATACTAAGAGGCCATTAAGTTTGCTAAGTGATTTTCTTCAAATGCATCAGTTTCTGAGGTCTTTTGTCCATGCTGAAGATGGTTGACTGTCTGCAACCCTGATCGAAACCAGGCTGGAAAATCAACAGGCAAGCACTTAGGAGATGGGTATGTAAGTGATAAAAAGCACAGAGGTGGTAAGGTAGATAGTTTACATTTATACAAAGTGCAGTCTGGCTTAAAGACAGTCTTGCCTGGAAATATCCAGAGAGCATAGGAAGTGATATCTTTATACTCACACGTACATGCACCTCTACATATGCACAAAAGTAGGTTTTCATACTGCGACATGTTAGAATTCAACTCTGATAGCAACCGTGTAAAGCAAACCTCTGACTTCTCCCCACTAGGCTTGCAAATCATTTGCAGGCCCTCATTACAGAGAACTTTGTTTAGCACAGTATGCTAAGAAAGCATTGCCACTAGATGAGAGCATGCTAAAGCTACAGTGAACCATTAGAATCAGGTATCACTTTTTCCATGTGCAATGCAAGATTTTCCAAGTCAGTGTCTGGAATTCAAACCCAAATACGTCTGAATCTCAGATGAGGCTTTTATCTGGAGGAAAAATACTCCCATGAAACAAGATTTCAAAGTAAAAAGGGGGCAGGCATAAAAATCAGGAATGATTTACCTTCAGTCTCATCTCCATATTGGCTTGTTTGCCAGGACTGCAAAGCCTGCAGTCTATCAGTGCAAGCCCTCCCCAACAACAACTAAAATGCCATGAAAATACTGAATACAAAAGGGTTTTTTAGTACCTTTGCCTGTTGCTTTGCAGTTTTCTATGGTTGAATTCCATAAAAATGCAGAGTGCTGTTGGCCCTAATCATTGTAAGCCCTAAAGCCTGACAGCTGAGTGGCTTCATTGTGGTAGTGGTGCCTCTGTATCTGGAAGGCAATCAACGCAGAACACACGCTAGAGTTCAATCTGCTAAAAGGGCCTCTAAGAGTCTGAGAAAGTTTCCCGGAGAGGGACTGCAGCACAGAAAAGTCCTGCACAGTGAGTTTAGGCATTTGGTCAGGAGATATGGGTAGAAAGAGAGCGCTGTATCCCTCAGTCACTCTCTAAGTTTGCTGCAAGGCTTTTTTAAGGCTGCAAATGTTCTGCTGAGCCTTTCCCAGCATTCTTCCTTTTCCACAATAAATGGGAAAGACAAAAGATTATACAAGGGCGACTTTCCAAAACAAAGAGTGTTCTTTTCTCCCCTACAAAGTTGTCAGAAGGCCTCGTGGACACTGGAAAATTCCAAAGTCATCAGAAGCCCTTGGTAGTACAAAATGAGATTGAGCTGAAAAGCGATTCCCAAATTCCAGCTGCAATCAGAAACTATAAACAACCTCAAGCTCCTGCTTTCTTGATGTTTGAGAGTTTGTAGATAAGAACTAGTATAAGAGCTGAGTTCAGTGGGGTAAAGCTCCTTCACGTTCTCCAGTGTATGAGGGAAACAGGGAGAGGCTTCTCCTTGGAGACAGTTACTGGTTCCAGACAGAAGGGTTCATCCTCTGGCACCCGTCCAGACTGTGTCGGCCAATAAATTCAAAAAAGAGAAAAGGTAGCAGTGTCTTCCAGAGGAACAGCAGTTCTTGGAAAACCAGCAAGGAAGAGGCCACATAGTCACTACAAAAAGAACCAGGCCCCTAAATCTTCCCCAGCCTCCAGGAGGCAAATCTTTCTGTGGCGATAATCACAACTCCCTGCTTCAGGTAGTCACTTTAGGTGCCAAAATCAGTAGTCTAAGGACTTCCTAGGTGTCTACAGTCGATGAGGAGACGTTCCCAGAATGCATAAAATGAGCTCCTGAAAGGCTGTGCTCTGAAAGACTTTTCACCTTTCTCCGTTGACGACAGGAGTCATAGATGATGAGCTGATTGCCTTCTACTGATCTTAGACTAACTTCTCTTCTACTGCTGCTCTATGCGATGAAGGCTGAAAGAAATTCCAGCTGAGACAGTAAAATCAATATGCAGTTTCATAAACATTTCCACACACTTAACACCTTCCCTTCCCACCCCTCAATTTCTCAAGGATATTTTGGAAAGCTTTTTTTTTTCTTTTTTAAGGAAAACATACAAATGTTTCTCTTCCAACAGACTGTCCTGACTTAACACCTTCTTTTGCAGGCCCGGGGATGGGAAATGCAGAGATTTCTCAAAATGCCAGTTTTTTAGACTGAAGAGCTTTTGCTCACAGCTGAGAGCAGCTGTTGCCCATAGGACTCAGAACTGCTATTTGTGAGAGTCTATAAACAATTCCACATTGCAGTGAATTGTGAGTCTTATTATTTGATAAATCATTTTAAAATACATAAAGCATAGCTTTACTTCAAGGCATATATACAAGGGTTGAAATTAAAGCAGAGTTTTCAAACTTCACTCTGCATTTCCTGCCTACTTGATTTAACAGTCTTTGCTTTGCTTTAGTGTTGGTTTTCTTTAGAATAGAAAGTGCTGTATCCTGCTTTGTCAGCCCCAAATTCATAGTTCAGCCCTCTTTCTTCCCCAAATTGCTTAAAAACCCAAACAGATTGGTTTAAAATCAAAATACTTAAAAAAAAGTAACATCACATTATCATTTCATCTGCCTTTTTAATTTCCAAGCACTTAATGAGTCTTTCTCGGTTGGATAGGTGGCAGATTCCCAAATATGTTCTATGCTGGCTGTACTCCCAGGTGTCTGGGGTGTTAGGATTCACAAAAACCCAGCAAGGACAAGTTGACTGGTAGGAATATAGTGAGATTAAAAAAAAGGGTTCCCAGGATGCTGTAGACTACATGTTGACTAGAAACACATTCTACCACATTCTACAGGTTTCACATGACAAAAGTTAAGACAGAACTGGTTTTCTGGAAGTTGTTACGTTTTTAGGACAATGTCAGACCTTTTATGATCAGTATCTGGTGGTCTTGGAAAAGATGGTGCATAAAGGCAAAAACAAATTTCAAAACCACAGGGCTGCTGAGGGAATTCGATAGCAAACCTACCCGAAGTTTGATTTTTTTTTTTTCAGGTATCTCTGAACCTGCTTGAAGAGATGAATGAGGGCTGACAACAGTACAAGCTAGCTACAGTCATCTCTTTTTATGTCATTTAGGCATCTAAGAATGTTCTCTAAGACATACCAGGAAGATGTGAAGGTCCTGAAAGGTTACCAGAGAAGAATATAGATGATCGTTTGCCATCCTTACTGTGCACTGTATGTCTCATTTCAGAACATGAAACTGTTAGATGCTTCACCCAAAATCATTGTCTGATCTTCAACAATCTGGTACAAGGCGTACACAGGTGAGCCTCAGTGAAGACCCTGGAATAGAAGAACAGCTGCAAGCGGAAGTGGGCTTCATCCCTAGATCTTAGTGATTTCTATTAATCACTTAGTGTATTTGAGAACTTAGCCTCTTTGATAAGTATCAAGGCAAGTTGGTAACAGCTTGTGCACAGAGTTGAAAAGTAACCAGACACTTGGCAGTGAAATGCTCAGACACCCAGAGCGCTGGTGTAGTCTTATAAACCTTTATTGTGAGAATGCTTTATTGCATCAATACTTAAGGTAAAACTGAATGGGAAGAATACAGCACACCTTCTCCAAATTTACAACATATATCTATGTGACATTTCCAGTGTTTAGAAAGATGACCTAAAATAATCTGAAATGAAGTAAAAATGGGTTCTTCTAAGAATGTTAGCATCCCTTTTCTCATCTTTCTTTCCAAAAATTGATTTTTTCAAACTTTCAGTAGTTGTACTGTCATGTACCTGAGCATCTCTCCTCCCTCCTGGGGGTGCGGCACCCTGGGCTGAAGGCCAATTTTGATAACAGAGATGTCCAGCCTTAAACCGGTCCTGTGAGAAGCTGCAGTGAGGGCCTGCCCCTCCTTCAGGTTGTACTTGCTCAAGGACTCAGGCTCTTGCTCTCTGCTTGAGCTCTGTTGCTGGTTCACCTGTGCCCACTCTTGTACTTCCCTGATTCTGGTCCTGATCCTTAACCACTGGCCTGACTTTCTGGCTTGACCTTGAACCTGCCCCATCCCTATAGATTTGCCTGGTGATCTGGACTGTTAGCTAAAGCTGGTTGTCATTGCAGGCCGGCTCTGTGACATAAAAGAAGATAAGATGGGAGCCAAGAGTGACACCAAGGCAGGCAGAGGCAGTGACCGTACCCACAGAGGTGCAGATCCACAGCAGTCAAGTGGGAGGAGCAGAGCAGGTCCAGCGTTGGCAACATCTACTCAAAATCTTTTTTACTTCAAACATGAGCAGCATTGCCTTCTGGCTTCCTCTACGGCTACTGAAATACAACATCTAATATATGATGCTGGTCAAAAGAGAGACTTGTTTCATATGAAATCACATCTATATCAAGCACTAGTCCTTAGCTTAGGTCATTGTACAGACTTTTGACCTGGTGGACTCCTTTAACTATCATACAGGAACATGTCTTGTGGAGAAGCAAAAATAATGGTGATAATTTACAAAAGAGCCAGACATTGTGTCATTTCCTATTGTGGTCAGAACTAGCCATAATTATTCATAGTTAGTATGAAGCCACAGAAACTCAGGAAGACCTGTATGCTATATGAGATATGGCAGCCAACTTGCTAGCAGAACAGGTTGCTTGGAAAATACCGTATTACTGCTTTCTCTCATATGAAGCCCCCAGTGTAACAGACTCCCATTTCAGATGTTTGTCCTAAACACTTAAAACCTTTTTATCAGTTGAGATGTAGATGCTTCAGATATTATTGCCCTTTGTAAGACTATCACTTTCCAAGGTCATTGTGTTTCCCTGGAATTAAAAAGTCATTTGGTTTGTGACGTACACTAGAAAGTAAGTGCTGAAGCTGCTTTCTGCAGTTTATTCCCATAAAGAAGAAAAAGAGGTCATTACAATCTGGGCTATAACATCCTCACTCTTTTAATTTGATCGTCTCTCAGAAAGGACTTCACTTGGGACACTTGGGAAGTGTCCTGGAAAAGACTGGAGTGCTTTTCTTGCAGTCTCAGAGTTAGGGCTGGGCCTGACAGCAGATACTGTTCCACTGGGATGAAGCAATTCTTCCTCTTCCAACACGAGACTTTGTATTAAATGTCCAAAATGACCCTCTGTCATTAGAATAATATAACGTGACTGTTCTGCACTATCCCATAATGCTCTTTCTGGGCCTTGAAAGAATAGAAGACATACTCTGAAAAATATCTTTGAGATGAACCTTAGAAGAATTTTATAAAAACATAAATCACATGGACAGCATTTCTCTACTACATTTCTTTTTGAACTGAATGTTTACGATTCACCCATGACAAAGAATTGCATCTCCAAGTTAAACACAAACGCTTCTCTGGCACTGTCTGGCTTCCATATGCCTTTTAGTCTAGAGAGCATTTATGCCTTTTGTGGAATGAGAACAACAACCTAAAATGTCAACTTGCTAAGCAGAGTGAAAGAGACTGTTACCTGTTTGATTGGTACCATTTTGACACATCTATATCCATGCTAAAATAGCTCTGGTAGACCAAAAAATGATTTTGCTTTTGAACTGTGGTATATCAGTGTTTCCCTGTCTGCAGTGTGTGCAGGACTGAATCTTTTTCTTAAAAAACAGGAAGAGTCAAAAAAAACTGTAACAGTCTTTGCCCATCAATGTTATTTCATTATTAACTTGGCCCTGCCTGATTTTTACAGCCGTGGTGTTGAGCTTGATTCTTTTGTCATCCTTCTTTATTTACTTCTCCAATAGTAGTTAGTCATTGCCAGAAATTACATATGCTGGGCAGATGCAGAATCCAGATATTATTGTGAGTTTTATTTCTCCAGGACTGCTATCTGATTTTACCTTTTGCTCCTTTCCTTGTTTGTTTGAAAGCCCTTCTAATGCCCTTTTTGGCTGGTATGGCTTTGCAAAACAGCAATTTCACTTACAGTGCCAGCTTCTGGGGTCAGCTGAAAAGAATCTGAATGCCGTGACTCAAAGACTACCTCTGAAAAAATGTATGTATAACTGAACTCTGCTTAAACACTTCAGGAACAGCCATTTTAGGATCTGCTATTGTTCAGACTATACTTAAGAGAGATTTTAATGCTAATTTTTGGGAAGAAGGATGATCCCTGTAATAGTCTAGTTTCAAAATTTGGGGCAAGAAACTTCCGAGGAGCCTAATTATGAAGGATGGGCATAGAAGAATTTAACCAAAAATATTAGTAATTCTGTTCTTTCCTTTATGGGCTTTGAAACAGGCTAAGCAAGACACACCAACATTCTATCACATAGTATTCACGTTTGTAGCGCAAGACTATCATTAGTGTGCAACAGAAACATATTAACATCTCCCATTATATTCTGGAGGGCGTCTGAGACAATCAATCTTCTTACTTGATTTGTATGTGCTTGCAAACAGCATACTTGCTGTTTACTAAGCAATACGGCTGACTTATCATTCATTGATATACTTTATCCCAGGTAATGGGTACTGTTACAGCAGGCTTGTAATTCGATGTTATTTGTTCCATCCCTCCTCCTTTCTGAATTCAGATGACATGGTTGCAAGATGCATCCACTCTGTTCCAGAGTAAGAGCAATATCCGCAATGATCCTCAAGTCCCATTGATTTTGACAGAGCTCTTTATACTTATGCACATGCTTGAGTATCTTGCTAAATTAAGATGTTAAGCCGCTACAGTCACCCATTACTTTCTTTTATCCTTGCATAAAACCACAAAACATCTTAAATCTGATATTTAAGCATGATTTTTAAGGTGCAGACATCTGGGACACGTTCTATTATAAATTTATCATTAAGCAATTCAGTGACTGGAGTATTATGCAGTTATCCTAGGCACTTAATAGGTTTACTCAGCTGGTATGGCAACCCACACATTACTCTGTACTAACCTCGCAGCTGCTGAGTGAATGTCATAAATCATTCATCTTTACCATTGCCTAAATGATAAACGACTTATCTCCAAGATAACATTCTCAAGCAGGAGTGAGAAGCTGAACTTCCTTACTGTATTGAGGTGGATCTGGAAAAACTTACAGCAAGGTACACCTG
Organism: Numenius arquata; assembly: GCF_964106895.1. Classification (NCBI taxonomy): domain Eukaryota; kingdom Metazoa; phylum Chordata; class Aves; order Charadriiformes; family Scolopacidae; genus Numenius; species Numenius arquata. Next base: position 40,381,915 of record NC_133579.1, on the reverse strand, counting down.
GAAAAGGGTTAGACAGACAGGTGTGAGGAATGACTGATGTAATTATTGCATTGCCTAATCCTTCTAATGCAATCGGTAAGAATGCATAAACTATTTGAACAATAATGCTTTGGAAATTGTTATTATTAATGGCATATACTTATGTTGGCAAAATAACAAGAATGTAATTTTGAACTTTCCAGATTTTTTTTTAGCACAATAACAGGTGTAGCCACAGGTAAGTGCTATTAAGGTTGTCTTATGGTGAGTGAATCCAAGATATAGGCAGGTCAATTTGTAGCCAAAAGTGATGCTACTTTTTCTGATTCCCAGTACAACCACTAAATATCCTCTGTGCTCTCAACTCCCCGCTATGGCAATCAAAGTAGAATAACAGGTGCCTTGATGAGGCAAGTGAGGATCACCCTTCTCACCCCATCTGCCTCCCAAAGGACAAGGAATCCTGGAGAGAAGGTATAGTCAGATTCTTCTGTTTCTTAACATGGCAATCATTGGTGGATGCCTTACCTTTCAGCAGGTGCCAATTTTTGCCTTGTCCTACTAGAAAAGACTTTATCCTAAAATTAAACTATTACAATTTATTTTGGTTTATGCAAATTAGCTAAGATAGTTACCTGATGTAAAGCTTGGTCTGGGTTCTGGTAGCTCTCTCTCTTGTGAGACTGAGTCATCACCACCAGTCTCAAGAGCAAGGTATCAAACTTTTCATTAAAAAGTCTTTTTTAATGAAAAATTTGCTTCCCATTTTTTCCCATTTTTTTTTATTTTCACAGAAATAAACTTAATTTGAATGTCAGACAGATTATTTTTTTTCCCTTTCCCCCCCCTCTATTTTGCTTCCTCATATAAGCAACTGTTGCCTACCATCTTCCCTCTGTTCCTCTATTTTTATACACACCTCTTTGCTTTGCTGGGAATTTTGCAGCACTTCCATACCTTTGGAAAAATATGTGAGTGCAGATCTGATAACTGTTTCAGAATTGGAGCGAGTTTAAATAGTTGTAGAATAGCAAAGAAGAAAAGTAGTTGGAAAAAAAAAAAACAACCCAAAATAAACCTTGAACTTTGTTCATTTTTTATACTCAATGGAAAAAAAGTAGAAACAGGAAAAAATAACTATCTGAATATTCTTTTCTGAAAGGTCACAAACACGTGGGTGGAAAAACTAAAGTCTCTACTCTTAAGCCTTCAGAATCAAAGAAACTTCAGAATGGCAACAGATTTTGCAAAATTATTTTTCCGTGATTTGAACCAGGTCAGGACTAAATGTTCGATCCTGGACAAAGCTCACGTCAGCCACTGTACTAATGTTTAATGGTTAGAGAACTTGTATGAATCATACTATGATTTATACCTTATTATGTAGAAGAGAAGTTAATAGGAGAAGTTAATGGAGAAGTTAATAGGATGCTGGGGCAATTGTCAGGGAACTGGTATGGTGTCTTTTGTGTAGCTTGCCAGCAGGACGTGAGAGTTTGGTTGATGTGTTAAAGTACTCTTACTTTAAATCATAGAGATACACCAGTAATCTGAATAGTTCCTATCCAAGAAAAAAACTGTCCAAACAGATACTCATTAAAAAATAGTATCGTGTACATTCGGTCCCAAAATGTCCTTTTTTAATGAGTACAGATTCATGCAAGATGGGCAATTGTCAAACCTGGGATTTAGATTTCCTCAAATTTTGCAACGTTTGAAATCCAGAACCAGATATGAATTATACAGTTCGAGCCTAATAAAATAAACACAGGTGAAGACCATGAACGTTACAGAAATCAGTGGAAGTTTTATTATGTGCTCCACTGGAGAAAGAATTTCACTCCAAGATGCGCTTGGAATCAGGGAGCCTCATTGTATTAAATTACGCAAAAGTATAACTGTGCATGACTGTGAATTGGTCCGCAATCAGATAAATGGATGAAGAATGAAAGGTCCTATTAACTTTGTCATTAAAGTCCAAAGAAAATGTGTGTGGACTACATCTGTTACACCAAGGTTTTTCTAGATGAATGAACACCAGGATTAAATCAAGCTAAATTTCAGAAAGCTACAAGTATATGTGATGGCAGGAATGCCTCTAATCATGCATTTTCATTGCCAAGAGGATTTTGGAGTTCTGCCATTTCAGAAGGGTCATCAGGCAGTAGTGTCCCATGAGGAAAAACTGAAAACTTATATAACTGAATTATAATAATGTTAGCAGTTATTTATCACCATTCCTGTTAGGAATTCACAACAAAACAATTTTGATTACCATGTGTAACATAAAAAATCCATGGAAAAATGTGAAAAGAACAATCTAGAAATCAAACCAAACTGAGACTGGCTTTTGGTGCAAATAACTTTGTCTGTAACCTTCTTTCTGTCTTGTAAATAATAAATGGATTTCTAACACTTGTAGGATTTGGATTCCTGTTGATAGAGAGCTCTAATAGCAAGCCATGTGTGACTCCAATAAGACATGATAATATTCTGTCAGCTCATCAGTTGGACCTTTATACTGGAAATACCTGGCTCAGTCACTATGTGAGAAATCATGCCAAGGCATGAAAATAATGTGATACTCTAAAGAGAAAAGTTGTTTAAAATGTCTTATCCTGGTTTAGGGGCCAAATTCCCGCACTAAACCATCCAAGAAGGATGCCATTGGAAGGCAGATAAGCTGAAAGCACGCTTATTTTTAAATGGTATACTATATAAAAAGCATTACACCTCAGTAATTTTTACACATTCCTGTTTATTTTGAGTAATGCCTTCAGCAAATTACTTTGTAAATGCTAATCGATGTGATGTTTTGAAATCAGAGCTAGTAAACCTGACAGACAGCTTCAAGCTGTCTGAGTGTCTATTTAACAACATTGTGTGACAAAGCATTTTGAGCCAGAGCATTTTTCAGGAACAACGGTGATTCATCCTATTTACCTAGCTCAATGTAAGAGCTAACAACCAGTATTAACACCATGCAGAACCAGCAGCACATGACAGGACCCCGACTCAGCCAGAGGGTTAGTGTGGAGCTGTGACACTGTCTGATCACTATCCAAAAGCACTATTCAGATAAAAGGAGGCCTGGAGAGTATCTGCCCAGCTCTAACCGATTAGAAAATTCTGGTTTGCACTCGAAAAACAATTGACGCGCGGAAACAAACCTTATCACAAGGAATCACAAGGAAGCATAGATAGCTACCACACGGGGTGTCCTACCTGAAGGCATTGCTAAATGAGACCTGACCTATATCTGTCCTCTCCAATGGCTTAGGTATGCACTGGGAGAACCAGGTAGTGTGATATGTGGAATGAAAAGGACAACTTCCTCTTTTTCCTCATCCTCTTCTTCTTCTTCTTCTTCTTCTTCGCCTCCTTCAAAGGTCAAAGAAGCACTGGCTGCAAAATATAGGTAAAAAGCATCTGCTCTTTCACACTCATGGAAATTCTTTTTTGGTTGTGTTTTCTTACATTGCAATAAAACTAGTGGAGAGTGGAGAAATATGTTTTTCTTTGTGTATTAAAAATACAGTGGACTAAATCCATCTTTCCTTGTACAGCTAGGCACAAAATCAATAGTACAGTTCACATAAGCAACCTCAGCAGCATCTGGCACTCAATCTTCTATACAGGTAAAATCAAATTCATATGTGAGTAGTGTGGTTCAGCAGAATACATTCTGCAACAACCCTGTGCATACACCTGCCTTTGACAAAGATGGGATGCGCTCACTCGAAGTAGAGCACATAATAGAAAATTTCCTCCATAAAGGGTAGTTCTTTTTCACTTCCATGTAATTTCACTGAAATTAAGGGAAATTGCACATAAGCAAATGATATTTTGACTACAGTATCACAGGGAGGAATGTCTTGTGAATGAGAGAGAAAGAGGATTAACTCTTCCAGTCAAAACACAGTATTTAATTTAAAGCAGTCACAATTTTTAAAGTATGTTAAAATTTGAGGTTTTTTCCCTTGTTCATTTAAGACTGTGACATTTTCCTTATCAGTTTTCTAGAGAAAAATCCAGATAAGGATATTTACAAGAATGATGACTTAACACATTGTTACCAAAATGGTGATCTATAAAAATGTATGATACAAAAATATTTTCAGCTGAGTGATAAAGCAGAATTTGTTTACCAAGAAGAAAATAGTTTCCCCAGCAATGGTAATCCTGCAAAAGCTCTGCGTGTAACACTTTTATCCACTCAGGTATGTAAAGTCTTAGGATCGAGGACAGGATATATCTCCCAAATTGACTGGTCTGGAATAACAGTAGTGTACACTCAATGCCTTCAGGTTCCCAGCTGACAGATATATCTTGTAGTGTACATCACACCAGCCTTGACTACTAGCAGCAGCAACACAGGAGCAAGTGTGAATGTCTAAAATGATGTTATTGTTCGGGAATGAACAACAGGCTACGGATAATGTTGGCATTAGCAATTTTTTAAACAGAAGAGGTCATATTCTGAGGCGTTAAATAACTGCAGTTGTTAAAAGGAGTGACTTACTTAAAATAACTTAGTGTCTCAAGTGTAAATGAGTTGAATTAGTCCTCCATTAGTTGAATAAGTGAATTAGTCCTCCAGGTGCTGTGTGTAATGTGAGTTATTTAGGTTACAAAGGTTTAGTATCATTTTAGTTTTTATGACAAAAACTGCTGTACCAGATGCATATAGGACAGGATTTGCCAGCCTGGAAATGTGATGACAGAGTGGTGATAACAGAAGTCTGTGAGCAGCAATGGAAAGAGAGAAAATGGGTAGGAAGTTATTACTTATGGTTCCTTGAAATACAAAAAATTGGGCGAATTAACTGAAGTTATCAGCAACTTAAAAACTCACAAAAGGAAGTAAGTTTTAACTCAGAGTTAAATCAGAGTTAAATTAAACTCTGGAATCCATTGTTATAGGATAATTGTGGACATCAAAGTAAAACTGGGTTTAGAAAGGAATTAGAAAAATTCAAGGAAGAAAATCCATCAAACACAAGGATGTAACTTCAGACAGGAAATATTTTCTTGCTGAAATGGCATTTGCACACACTATTCTAATAAAGAAAATATATTTTCTATTTGTTACTAGATATAGCTGTTCCTAAAATTGCTTCACAGTATATATATATGTATATTGGTATCATACATTTTTATAGATTATTATTTTAATATCCAATAGAAGATATCTCTTAAAATTGTCTTTTAGGGACAGTTGTGGGTTTTTTTCTTTCTCCTTTTTTTTTCCATTTTGCTACTGAATGTAAATAGGAGAATATTTCTTATTCTTTCTTCCCCTTGATTTTTACCACTTTATTCCTTGTTTTCTTAGTTTTGGTTTGGTTTGGGTTTTGGAGTGGTTTTTTGGCAACTTGATTTTTCTTTCCAAAAATTTATAACTAGGTAAAAGCTACCACAAGGCAAGAAAACAGGGGTGGGTTTTTTTCTAGAAAACTGAAGAAAATCACAGTGGAAAAGAAATATAATGGTACTGATGTGAGGGGAAAGTCCTAGTGGACCATTCCTAGTAGCAGCAATGTAGTTGGAAGAGAGATGCCTAAATCATAACTCAATCAGTTGTTGACAGAGAAGGAGAGGAAAGACAGACACAGTCAAAAAAGAATCCCTAGAGAAGATAATAAAAGTCTGTGACCTGACGGGGTCCTGATCTCAGCCTCTCGGCCTTTAAACCTCTCGCACTGTAGCTAGTCATTAGTAAACAAATTGCTCAGAAGAGGCAGAGGAGGAACACGGCAAGAACAGGGCTGAAGGAGCCAGAAACACCATGATTAATGATGTTCTGCAGACATGCAAAAGCAAATGCACTCCATGTTCACAGCACCAAACTCAGCTGTAGTCTAACAATGATTCCTTAATTGTTCTCTTGGCACATGGTTCTTGACTAAAAATCATTTTATATTAAAATTCCTGGTAAATCTTTTATCTAGACCAGAGTGAACTAAGCAGTGAAGTTTGTCCTGGGGAAAGAAAGAAATAACTTTGAGCGAAAGGTCTGGAGAAGTGGTAGAGGAGAAGAATCTGTCTGGAACAAAGACTAAGTACCTACCATGCTGTAAGCAACTGCACCACTTGAATCACTTGAGGAGTAGAGAAGTGAAAGAACAGTGAACTTCCCACATGCTCTGTCTAAGGAGGCCATCTTCCTGCCAGAAAAAATTTGCCTCTGGCAAGAGCAAAGTTTTCTCCTGAAGTGAGTGTGAAGGGTAAGGCTAGAAGTGGCAGGGCAGAACTTGGGCTGCTCTCCTGATCCCCAGCCAGTAGACCTACTCCTCTGATACCAAGCCACAACAACCCTGCTGCACTGCTAGGTAGAGGAAAGGTCTGGTTTGCTGCCCCAGGGGTTGGGAGAAAGAATAAAAAGGCTTAGGTTTACATTTACATCCACCCATCACCAAAAAAAGAAACATCAAAAAATCTTGCATTTTTGCTGTAGCGTGCTGTCACATGCCACCCAGTCTGTTGACAGTTGGTGTTCATGGCAGAAAATGAACTTTGTTGTTTTTCTGTCATGATTTTTGCCAGTATGGCTATCTCACAGTAATTTTAAAGTATCTGGGTAGTTTCTTTTGGAAGAATAAATTGATAGTCCTATCACACAGCCCTCAAATTCGTAGCCATTTTTACCTTTCACTAGCCTAGCCCTTGGAGCTCCCACCACCACAATTCCAGTGAAGACATTTAACACAGAAAGCTCTAAAATATTCTGAAAACAATATAGATGCAGAATAGTTAGTCAGTAACTTAAGCTTTCAACTGAATCGTTATTCACTACATATCTTCAGCTATTACAGCCCTGGTTAAAGAATAAAGAAAAAACCTGCTTTTCAATCTGCTGTCTTCAGAAGAGGTCTTCTTAGAAGCTCTTGGTTTTGTGCTGGGATATTTTGTCTAAATATTGCTTTTAGGGTCTATATTGTATTGCTTCACCATGAAGGCTTTTCCCTTTCTTCAAGCATCATTTTGCATTGGTTTGCCCAAGACACAAAGGTTAAAAGAGTCTCTGAGGTGTGATCACAGAAGTGAGACCCAGTCATTCACCCCAGTTGGGGAATGGGGTTGAGGAAACAAAGTACAGCTCTACCAGAAGATGTGATCAAATGCTCATCTCAGAGGATGTTATTAATGGGAAGGGTGTAACCCTAGTGAAGCTGTAACCACAGGTAGCTGCAGGCAGCAGAGGTGGTCTTTCTTACTACAGATAGATGGGATTGCTTCTCTGTTTCTTTGAGGTGGATGCTTTGTTTTGGGACATGCTTTCCTCTTGGACTGAGCAGGCATTCAGGATTGACTTTCCAGGCACACTGCAAGATCTGCCCAAGCTTTGGGAAGGCGATAGGGTCTGGAAATTACTGGTGAAGGTAAGTACAGTTTGGGATTGATTTAATCTCAGGCTTGTTGGTTTATTATACTCACTTATGAGAGAATAAAGCAGGTGGCTTTTTCTTCTATACTGTTTAGCAGTACAGAAAAGCCCTTACAACCCAGAAAACATCCGTTTTCTTATTAATGGAAAAAAGGTAAATAATTAATTAAAAGACAAAATTTACAATCTATAAACCAGTATTTGCTGAACAAAGTGAAATACCAACCAGTCTTGCTATAGACATCAACTTTCCATCCAGCATGCCTTAATGAAAATCCAGTGGCCACATCTAACTTATCACATGATAACTCGGAGCTGCAATCAGAGGTTCTACCTGGGCAGCACCTGGTGGCACACAAAGCGTTTATCTGAGATGTATCATCAGAATCGCTCATTTACCACACAGACACACAGAGTAAAAAGCATTCATTAAACAAATAAGAGTAGAAATGGGAAGATTTATTCTGGAGACTGTTGAAAGCTTAACAGGAAAGCAGATTTTATTCTTATCAGCTGGGAAAACAATTGCAAAACATAATCTTGTTTTGTCTGGCTTGCATTTTGCTCTCTTTCTTTTCATTTTTAAGATGATACAAGCTCTGACTTCTGTGCAACTTTTTCATTTGTTTCACAGTCCATTTTTTTCAGAAATTCTTTCACTGGCAGCTACCTTTATGTTACCTTTAATTTCAAAGTTGATGCTTAAAATCTATTCTGTGGCACCAACGCAATTAGTGGCATGTTGACTGCTATTCCTCCTGGTTTTAGTACTCTATCAGATAAATTTTACAGTTCAAACAGAGAGTATGGAGCTAAGTGCATCTTTTTAAAGACTGGAAGAAATATATCACTAGCAATGCTTCTGTGACAATATATATGCTGTAATATTAAGGCTGTATTTAAAACTGAAAGCAGTTTGTCATCAAGACCAAAGGTAAATGTAAAAGAATAGTGAATGTTAGTTGTATGTAATTTGAACGTCTGGAAAGCATTACTGAGATTATGTACAATGAAACTGCAAAATAGAAAAGACAATCATTCAGATCAATAAGGGCTCATTTGAAAAGCTTGCTCCTACTCCCTTAGCAAGTACTGCCATCAGCAAAAGCAGGACCCGGTGTGCCGTTCATTGCACTGCAGTGTTCACAGCACCGTGTGCCTATCCGTGTCCAGATCAGAATAATAATCTCGAGTGTAGGGAAAGCTCCAGCAACATTGGTTGCGTTCCATTTTGTCTTAAATCTGATGGGCAAGGATATGCATTTAAGATGTGTACTTGCCAGTGACTGACTGCACACTGATATCAGCGAGAGAGGCATGGGCTGCACAAACTGGAGGTGAGCTCCAAACACTGCTGTAGGACTGCTATACACTGGTGGAGTTCTGCTGAGGTCACTGATGGTATATACCCTCATTGGTATCAGCATGAGAAGATGGGAATCACCTTCGCTACAAACATGAAACTCAGATCATGAGTTTACGAATTAAAACGAGGAGGAAAAAGGACTGGAGGCCTGTCTGGCCTACCCATGCTGCAAATGGATTAAAATCTCACTTGCAATGGAGACCTTCCCCGTTCTCTCACAAGCCTGATGGCCTCTTGATGCCAAAAGCTGCTTTCAGTGGTTTACCAACCCTCAAAGCATACTAAGACCGAAAGGATTTGGCTATGCATCTGAACATCACAGGGATCTATAAAATTTTCGGCCTTTTTTGACTGTTAATCTATTTTCTATGTGTTAGGGTGAAAACAGACCTACAAGTCATGTTTCAGTGCCTGAGTGATTCCCGCTCCAAGCGCCAAATTGGTCTTAGACTGGTAAACTTTCCTCTTCAAAAGGTCAAAGTTTGGGGGTAGAGAGGGCAGCATCGGCTTTCTGGTATTTTTCACACTGAATGGGAAATGACCCTTAGGAATTTTTAGCAGGCCCTTTCAAGTCTTGAAGCTATGCCAGTGTACAGCTGACAGGTGGAGAATCGTAAGGAGTAAATGCCATGATGGCAGATACAAAGGCAGACACAACAGAACTAGGACATTTGGCAACGATGCATTGAATCCTGAGAGGTATTATGCAGTAAAATGAGGTGCTTACCATATGGGTACCGTAGATGTCAACTCAGGACAAGTGTCTATGGTGTGTGGTTACCCTCAATGCACATAGCAAGCTTCAGATTTCAAAAAAGTAGGCTTGCAGTCATTGGCAGGGGTGGGATTTCAGGTCATTTTTCAGTACAAATCATACACTAAATGGAAGCAAGCATTGATTGCTTGGGGTGAGCCAAATTTCTTGATAATATCATACGAAGTCTGTTGGCTAAGTCCTGCTACCTTATGAGACCAATGGAACTGATGCAGCTCAAGGCTGCTGGAGCTCCTTCCTTATAAAAGAAGCAATACAGGCAGTTCTGGCAATCAGTACCTCCCTGTCCTGCCAAGTTCTTCTGACGCCACTTCATATTCACAATGCCCAGATGACTTTTTTCAGCTTTTTGGAATACCCAGGGTGGGAAGCGATGCTGAAAAGACAGTCTGTTGAGTACAAGCAAACAGAGATATGTCTTGACACGGATAAATTACTTGCTTTATGTTATCAATTTTTGGGTTTTGAAAACAATATGACTCTAAAGTTTTGTTTCATCTATTAGAATATGTGTTTATCTGCAGAAAATCTTATCTACCTGTGCCATGAGGACTGCGTTCAAACACACAGCTGATCATCCTTCTTTCTTAAAACGTTTTGAGTGATTCCTAGATCAGACAGCTGGATTATTCCACTCATTTATTCATAAAACCAGAACTTCTTTGATCACAGCTAAGTAAGTCTGATTCAAAATACCAAGCAGTAACCAAGAACTACGCAATGAGGAATCCCTTCTACATTATTTAAATATGCTTTAAAATGTTTTTATTCTTTTTTATCTCAGCCCTGAACAGAGACAGGAGGACTATCCAGAAATTAGTTCTGAATTGTTGATGATCAGTACTATCACTCTGTGCAAGCCGAAAATGAGAGGAACTGCTTAAAATTACATCACTGATATAAGGTTCCCCTAGGGGAACATTCTTTCTGCCATTTTCTGCCTGGACCTCAGTGAGAGCAGTATTACTACAGCAAGATGAGAGCAGAAGTTGTTGTGAGGTACAGATGTTTACTTCAGGCACTTCATAGCAGTGGAATTCCTTTCTGCAAAGGAAAAACAGATTATTATCTATCTTAACAGTGTGAATCATTAGCGTGAATGCATTGCTTGATCATACAGAAGAATACGGCAGTCCATAGCACTGTTATGTACACTTTATTGAATCTGTACATTTTCTTTGAGAAGCGTTACAAAAAACAGATTTCTACCTACACTATAAAACTTAGTGAAGGAATTCTAGTACATAATGATTACACAACAGGTTCCTTACTTAAAAGGACTATCCAGGTCTTGGATTTCTTCCACATTCTGACTTTCAGGGTGATCTTTGATAACCTGCCTTTAAAATAAGAATATATTATATAACAATTTTTATTTTCAGCACTGTATAGTACTGTTATTGTTGGGTATTGACTGAAAGGGCAACACAGCAGGATGTAAGAATCCAGGAAATTTCTGGAATTTAGATACAATTCTTTAATACAGATGCTGGATGGGTCAAGCTCTGGAGGTGCCTCTGCTGAATTCCTTACTCGTGGATAAGGACATACTGGTTCAAGTTGTGATACTCAATCACAACCTTGGCTGTGATTACGAGGAGAGGGTAGAGCTTAAGATCCCTTTAAGATGGGCAAGAATGAGGAAACCCGGGGGCTACCTGCCTAGCCTCAGTCTCCAGGAATTTTATCGAGCAAATCCTCCTGGAAACCACACCGAGTCACATGAAGGCCTACCACAAAGTATCCCACAGAATCTTTCTAGGAACTCAGTGAGACATAGACTAGAGAAGCAGACTTCTAGGTAGTTAACAATGGCTACTAATGAAGTAGGTAAGGAGACAGCATATACCCTTAGCAAGTTTGCAGCTGACAGCACATTTGTGGGCAGATGAGGAGGTGGGGGAAGGCAGTCAATGCACTGGAGGGCAGGGGAGCAACCTGGATGGGCCTCAACAGGCTGCTAGCAATGTCATGAAGCTCTGGAGAGAAAAGTGCAGAGCCCTGGGACTCTGCAATGCAGGTGCTGTAGAGTCCTGGGACTGAGGCTAGGCTGGCTGAGGAGAAGCTCTGCAGGAAAGGTCCTGGTGTCAGAAAATGCAACAGGCATAAATAGTGACCCCGTGTGATGATGCAGGATCATCCCATCCCATACTGGGCAGTGTTATCACATCACGGTCAGGTGAAGGGAAGGGATTCTTGCCCTCCGCTTTGCACTTGTGAGACCATGCCTGGACAACTGTCTCTGGCTTTGGGTTCCTCAGTACAGAGAGAAAAGCAAAAAAGTGGGAAAGTCTCACAACGGGACACCAGGATGGCTAAGGTGACGTACAAACAGAGACAAGGGATCCGTGTTTATTTGGCTTGATGAAAAGAAGGCTACAGAAGGATCTAATTTCAGTCTTCAGTTACAGAGAAGGCAGCTCCACACTCTTTTGGAGGTGCACAGGGAGAGGCTATAAATGAGCTGCAGGAAAAAGGAGATATAGGAATAAAACGTATCTGCTATTTCTAAACCACTAGTGACACCTAGTTTCCAAGAAAAATACCAATAGCTATATTAGCACTGCAAGTCAGAAAAATGCATCAGATTGCATTTCTGATGCTACAGGTTCAGTAATTTGAAGGTTCTGGATAGCATAATCCCAAACTAATAGACCTTGATAATAAAAATACGTGCATTAAATCTCTGCTCCAATAAGGGACACAAAGCTTGCAGGTGTGGCCTCTCAGTAGAAGGCACTGACACTGTAATGTATCAAAGACATTTCCTTGTCAATGTCTGTTCTGCCAGGCTAAATCATTCATTCCTCATTAAGGACTGACTCCCTGATTGTCCACACACTGTACATATTGATGTGCATGGAGACAACCTTTGGGGTGCCACCATCTGGCTCCTCAGGTGGGGAATCTTGGACTTGAAGTGGAAAAAGGTTACTCATGTGCAACTCCTACTCTCACAGGCAAGAGAGATGCAATAGAGCCAAGTCTGGCTTGAGCTGCTCTGCTTACAGTACTCCAAAGACACTAGAGTACTGCAAAGGCTGTGAGCCTCCTTTCCCTCATGCTAGCCCCAGTTCAAATTAAAACAAAAACAAAGCAATGGTCACTCTGAGCCCCAGCGGACTGTCCAGGAACAGTAGGGTTCTCCTTTTTGGGACAAGAACAAACCTCTGGCAAGCATGTTGTTTCAGAAATTCTGATTGTTGGGAACAGAAAGTCACAAGTATGTGACACAGCATACAGATTCTGACAGCTAGAAGAGGGAAAATGTCAGACAACAATGCCTTTGGGCAGCCACAGTCTCCCAGAATCAGTAGAGCACTCTCAGCTACAGCAGCCTTACCTTGCTTCCAAACTTTCCTGCCTCCTGCTCCCCATCGCCCAAGAGAAACAAGAATCCCACTTCCATAGAAATGAAGGGCATTTACCCTAACTGGGCAGCAGCTGTGGTCAGATGTGACAGGAGAGGAAAGTCACCTAGCGACAAAGCATATGGCGGCCTGGACCACTACCAGACAATGACAGCATGTCTGGTCACAACTTTATAATCAGCAGAAGTCTGAAGAAACACGGACTTTCCATTGCATTCACAGCTGACTCCCGCACACAACTGCTTATCCATCACCAACTCTGACTACATTTTGAGTCAGCTATGACAAAACGATGCCACAGAAAACAAGTACAGCAGAGGACGACAATGTCATTAACAGCAATTGGCAAAATTACTGTGCTTGAGTAATGTTCCTGAAGACGTTGCAAGAGCAAACTGAAGACGTCTACTGCCTGCACAATCTTCCTTTCTACACACTGTCTCCTCATTTATTGTTCTTTCCTCAAAAAGCTCAAAAATACAGTTTTGAGGTGAACAAATAAACATCCCTGGGGAACAGCCACCTAGCACTCTGTCAGTTCTCAGGTGTGTTTTCAGTGTAAGTAAGAGAGAAGAGCTAGTATGCATCAAAAAATACATGGATTTTATTTATGGACCTCTCATACGTTGTATGTGGCTGTGGCTACTGAAGTAATTGATGTTTTTGACAACATAACTGACAGCTAGCATGTAGAAGATATGGCTGATGGCTGTGTAGTAACAATTCTAATAGTAGACTTTTCCATCCCACTCTGCCTACTCATTGATCAGTAGGAGTGTGGGGGAAAGGGCACTCTACTGAATGACCACACTGACACACAAGATAACCTGAGGTGCTCTACATGATAGGAGAGTAATGCTGTGTAGCTGGACAACCTGTTATGCTAGGCAGATCCAACTGATACAAGCCAAGCAAGCTAAGCCCTACGCTGTGGGTTTGTACTTGAACTTGTACAAGTACAAACCAAGTTGTGAAAGTACATTGCTCAGCAAATGTGAATAGTATAGTATATAGACATAGTCTAGAGCACTACTCCACCATCCTCTTGCTCAAAGCGGGATCACATATGAGGTCAGACCAGGGAGGTCAGGGCTTTATCCAGCTAAGTCTTGAAAAACTCCAAGAATGGAGACTGCACAACCTTTCTGGGCAACTTGTTCCATTGTCTGACTGTCCTTCTGGTGAAAAAACTTTCTATCTAGTTGTAACCTTCCATGTCAATTTATGACCCTTGCTTGTCAGCCTCTCCATCATGCACATCCACAAGTGGTTCTGTTTTCTCAGTAACCTTCCTATAGTTATTGCAATGCTGCCATTAGGTTGCCCCAAAGCCCTCACTTTTCTAGGTTAAACAAGCCCAGTTTCCTCTGTCTCTCCTTTTGGTTTCTGTGCTCCAACCATCTGATCATCTTTCTGATCCAGCTTTCTGCTGGACTTGCTCAAGCTTATAAATATTTTTCCTATACTAGGGGAGACCAAAACTGAATGCATTATTCCAGATGTGGTTTAATGAGCGCCGAGTAAAGGTGACTAAGCGCTTCTCTCAACCCTCTGGCTTGTGGTAGAACAGCTCAGTATGCTGGCAGCCACCATCTCCAAAACCATGAGCTGAGTACACAGTAACAAAAACACAGCATCTGCCTCCTACAGATGAATGGTTTCTGGGACATCATGTCCTCTACTGGATCACAAAGATGAACCAGCCCATTTTCTTTGTTTTACAGGCAAATCTAAATTAGCATTTTCAGAAATTTCAAGAAGGTTCTTCACACAGTATATCAATACATTGCAGAGTTTTCCTCTTCCTTGCAAAGATAACATTATTTATTGTTAGGAATGTGCCTTACTACTTTTATGCTGTGACTAAGAGCTATATGCACTCTAGGGCACATATTAATGATCCATTAATATATTGCTCAGATGTTTAAAATTACTCAGCCTAATGCTCCATGCCTTTCTGCACACC